>NC_139229.1:91513922-92715928 GCF_977018435.1 Lepisma saccharinum
TCCAAGATCTGGGCTATCTCACAATGTCACGTGGTCGTAGGCTATGAATAGAAATACATTTAACAACTACTAAGAAATCAGGTTGCGAACTCATAAGAAATCAGGTTGTCAACTCATAGGAAATCAGGTTGCCAACTCATAGCAAATCAGGTTGCCAACTCATAGCAAATCAGGTTGCCAACTCATAGGAAATCAGGTTGCCAACTCATAAGAAATCAGGTTGCCAACTCATAAGAAATCAGGTTGCCAACTCATAAGAAATCAGGTTGCGAACTCATAAGAAATCAGGTTGCCAACTCCAGAATCAGCATCATCATCTCACTGATATGAATAATATTATTTACAATTTCTGATCGATTTTTCTCCTGTATTTTATACTCTAGACTTCAGGCTTCGCATATAGCCTAGAATATACGCTCCTGGTCTAGACATCAGCGGCTCCGAACTGAAAACAAAAACTCAAAACTCGTTCTCGGCTTCGATTTACAACCCCTTAGGTGACCAAGAACGCTGAATAGTCGAGTCACGGTCCAGACACTCAACTTCTGGTTTGGGTCCTATCCTGCACATTGTCGTTCCTTAGTGAGCATCTCTTCATTTATTTCTTGTCATCGCCGCTCACCCGACCATCATAGGGGAGCGGTTAGCACAGAACGCGACGAACAGGAGTCCCGGATTAGAATCCCGGTCTGCGCATGGGTGTTCTTTGTGAGTGTCCTTTCGTCAGTTTCGTCATCCTCGTCGAAGCGATTAGCCAAAAGTGAATCGAACCTGGCTCCTTTGGCGTCGTAGCTAATCTCTCCGCCACAGAAGACGACAGCGGACCTTTGTAGTTGTAGAGCGCTCTGCTAACCACTACGTAACGGAGGTCGACGTAAATAGATTGATATACCCAACGCTGAACATGAACAAGTGTACGTTTTTACACCCAACAAGAGAATAACGCTAAACGTTATCTTGATCTCCTATCATATTCCTGGTAACTGACATTCATTACGTCACAGCTCTGCACAGGGAACACAAGGCAACCCCTTCAGAAAAGAAGTCACGATAACTTTTCCCTCCTTCTTTCCGTAATTCCTACGGGATTACATGTCAGAATCTTGCCTTTCCCTAAACGAAGAGAATTTCAAGAAGACTACGGGAGCATCTGCCTACCCCTTTCCCCCAAAGCACGTTACCATTTTATACCTGACACGAAGGGTTTCAAAGTTAACATGCTTTTCAATGAGAACAGTCACAATTCACCCTCCAGCGTTTTTTCACTACATATTTTTCCCCTTGAGGGATTTTCTGAATGCGAAATTAGCATGAGAGGGAATCTTTTATCACTGTTGCAGAGGGATTTTTTCGAAAAATAATTCCCGCGCGAATTTGCAACGGAGAAAGGAGAAGAATCACGTCTTCATTCCCTAATCAAGGAGGGAAAAATCGAAACATCCTGAGGGAATCTGTCGATGTGGTGGGGGAGGGGGGCTTATTCCCGTGGGAATTTCGGCATCTTCGAAATGGAAGCTTGAAAAATAATGTAATAAAATATCCCATGGGAATTTTTCTAATTTGAACGGGATTTTAACTGAGAAATTAGCCAAGCTTGGAGGGAGGGGTGGGAGATTAGGGGAAATTTAATAAGTTACCCTGTGAGAGCTTTGATCTTCGTGCATTGAGTAGATTGTAGAGCTTGCTCTTGGTTTCTTTACTCTGGGTAAAGAATGGAATCGAGTTGTGCCAGGTTCGATCCCCGGCAGGAACATTTCGGTAGTTGACCTGCAACTTAAATCGAATTGAGTTATATAAGATGCACTAAGACTGCATATTTTATGGATGGGTTATGAGTGCTCTTTTATGTTGCCAAATTTATGACCTTTTGTTTACTTCAATAACAGTTTCTTCGTAATTATACCCGTAAATAAAAACACGAAAGAAACACTGACAGACTGAGAATGAGAAGGTCATTTAAAAGACTAGACAAGACAGAGCTGAACTGCCAAACAGAGATAATACAAAGTCTTGTTTCGTCTCGTCAATGCTTTAAAAAAGGGGCTGCCCGTCGTCGTCGCGTTGTAATAAAGTGGTACTGGGTTCGATTCGGTAACTGGTGGATGAACATAACAGGTCGGGTTGCACTTCAAACTGTAAGACCAGTCTCGCTTAACATACTGGAACATTGGTGATGTCATCGCCCTGTAACCAAGGAGTCCCGGATTCGATACCCGGTGGACACAAATAGTGGTTCGGATCTCACTTTAAACTGTAGGTCCTGCACCAATTAACGACTGTTATAGTGGTATAGCTAACGCATTGTAATCAAAAGGGTCCGGACTCGATACATTGTGGCATTCATTGGGTCGCATCCCACCTTAAACTGTAGGTCCAGTCCCGATTAACCTATATCGTATAGTGGTGACGTCGTCGGCTTGAAATCAAGGTGTCTCATGTTCGATACTCGGTGGAGGCACATATTGGTTCGGATCCCACTTTAAACTGTAGGTAAAGTCTCGATTAGCGTAACTGATGTAGTGGTTGATTGAATTGTTGTTTTAAGTCCACTTTATGCACACTGAGGATAATCGGGACTGGACCTGCAGTTTAAAGTGGGATCCGATCCACTATGTGCCTCCACCGGGTATCGAACCCGGGACCCCTTGATTACAAGGCGATGACGCTACCACTGCGCCATCGGGAAGGCACAACTGACGTAGTGAAAACATCGCTGACTTTTAATCAAGGGGTCCTGGGTTCGATACCCGGTAGAGACAAGGAGTGGTTCGGATCGCACTTCAAACTGTAGGTCCAGTCCCGTTCAGCCTAACTGGCATAGTAGTAACGTCATCGCATTGTAGTCAAACTGTCCCTGGTTTGATATCGTGGAGACACACAGTAGTTCGGGAACAACCTTAAACTGTAGGTCCAGTCCCGATTAACCGACTGGTAGATCGATAACCTCATCTTGTAATCAATAGATCTCATGTTCAATACCTGTTATCCGATTAGCCTATATGTACACAAAGTGGGCTTGAAACAAAGAAGAAAAAGAAATGGAACAACATTGAACTTCTACTCCGCGAGTGAGTAAAAAAAAAAAAAATGCGTGAGCCTCCGAGAAGAGCTCCCTGTGTTTACGCACACGGGAGATCATTGGTAACCGTTTCCCCGAGAGGCATTCGGAGTGTGATGCTCATCTGTCCGATCTGACAAACCGACCGGTCTGCTAATTACTCCCAGGTGGCAGCACAGGCAATTACCGAATCATTCCTTTGGGAAGGCCGCACCACACACGGCTCCCGACTTTCTCCCCTTTCCCGAACCCAGCCCTCCGCAACCCAGGGTCTTCGGCCATTTGCACAGGGAATTGATTTAGACCCTTTTTTTTTTCCCCAGATCACGGATTTTTTTTGCACTTTTATTCCGTTTTAACCAGCTCCCACTTTTTTTCTCGGAAAGAGGAGAGATCAAGATCCGAACTAAACTGCTGAAAGCGGGTGTACTCACGCTGTTATAAGTTTGTTTATAGGACTTACTGTTTTGTAGCTACTTCGTTCATTGTTTGTGGCAACAATACTTACATGATTCGCCTCCCTCGAGCTGATTGTTTACTTGCATTCGCCACGAGTAACAAGAAAATAGATTTTTAAGCTCAATATATTACTAATTTATTTTTCTCAATCTTGTTGTCGAAGGTTCTTTGTTCCGAGTCCTGGCAAGGATGTGGGTGAGTTTTCTTCAGTCATTTCACCTAATTATCATCAGTCTCTGTCGTTTCTCTCTCTCTTCCTCATCGTCCCTTTCCCTCTTTTCCCTCTCTTTTTCCTTTTCTACTCTATTCTTTTTTCACACTCTCTCTCTCTTCCATTTTCTCACTCTACCTTTTTTCTTTTTCACACTCAATTTCATTTTCCCACTCTCTCACTTTTTCCCCCACTCTCTATCTTTGTTATTCCCACTATCTCTCTATTTGTTCCTCTCACATTCTATCTCTCTTTGATTTCCCACTCTCTCTCTCTCTTTGTTTTCCCAATCTCTCTATTTGTTCTTCACAATCTCTCTTTGTTTTCCCCCACTCTCCCACACTTTCTTCTTCCCACTCTTGCTCTCTTTGTTCTTCTCACTTTCTCTCTTGGTTCTTCCCTCTTTCTCTGTCCTTCCCACACTCTTTCTTTGTTTTCCCACACCTTTTATTTTTCCACTCTCTCTTTCCCCCCCTCTCTCTCTCTCTCTCTCTCTCTCTTTGTTCTTCCCATTCTCTTTCTTTGCTTTCCCACTCAGTTTTCTTTTTCCTCTCTTTCTCTCTTTCCCACTCTCTCTCTCTCGCTTTGTTCTTCCTATTCTCTCTCTCTTTCTCTTTGTTTTCCTTCTCTCTCTCTCTCTCTCTTTGTTTTCCGACTCTCTTACTCTTTCGTTTTCCCACTCTCTTACTCTTCCCTTTTCCCACACTCTCTCTTTGTTTTTCTCACTTTTTGTTTTCCTTACTTTATTATTTTCTTTCTCTCTATCCCCCTCTCTCTCTATCTTACTCTTTCTTACAGTGCAACTGACGCCACTCCCTTCCCGTGTACAATCGGGGAGAAAATCGGCCGTCAGAAGGGTGCAATGGAGAGTAATCAGTGGCATACATAAATCAGTCTTTAATTTCTTTACATCATTTGAATAAATTCTGGTTTAAGAGCTTGTCTTAAAAGTTTGCATAATATATAATGAGCAATTACACATATATTAAAGCAAAATATATAAACATATAACAAAAAGTTGGTTTACCGGGTAAACGCGGTAACGTGTAGAATACGCCACTGCTACCCAAGATAAACGAACTCCCAAACTCTGTTCTGCAAAGGAACTTCTCTGCAGAATTTGCCCCCCGTACGCACATGTGTGCGTGAATGTGGGTAATCCCAACCCAACACCGCGGGCACCTGCCTAGTCTTAAATTACTTGGCCAGAGCCCCCTCCCCCCTGCTCCCCCTTATAGTTTACCACCGGACAAAGTAATAAATCCCCGATAATTAGGTATAGCTTGTTGAGTCCCGGCCACGGTCTACATAAACCATGAGACTGTGGATGGCGTCCGCGTCTGAAAGCCAGCCATCTTTTATTAATCTTCAGGCAACCGCGGCTTCAAAACCGTTTCCGGGCCAGTATCCATCACGGGTAGTTCTTGGTGGGGACGGGGAGAGGTAAAAAGCTGCCAAAGAAGTTGCACAAAGGAGAGAAGAGAAAAGGAAAATCCAAGAAGAGAGCAAAATATAATAGATGAATATTTTGTACCTTTGAATTGCTATTTTACGTCGCTTTTCTGCCTATTTTTTGATTAATCGTGACGATGCTTAGTTGGAAATTCATGAAGGTACTTCAATTTTTGTTATATCACGACGCTTTTCTTTACTTCTTGCTTAATCACGACGATGATTAGATAAAATTGATGACAATATTTCTATTTTTAATTTCTTACGTCGCTTTTCTTCCACATTTAGTTTAATTGCTACGATGATCAGACCAACTTGATGACGGTACTTCTATTTTTTTATATTTTACGTCGCTTTTCCGCAACATTTGTTAATTGCAACAATGCTTAGATGAAATTGATGAATGTATTCAATTTTTGTTATTCTACATCGCTTTTCTTCAGATTTTCGGTTAACCGCGACGATGATTAGATGAAATTCATGAAATTTTCCTATTTTTGTTATTGTACGTCGTTTTTCTTCCGCTTTTGGGTTAATCACGACTATTTTATGTGAAATTGATGATTTGTGTAAGTCGCTTCTCTGTCTCTTTTAGCTAATTGCAACGATGAGAATGAGTGATGTGATAAAATTGATGAAATGATATTCACAAAGAACACTATGCCCAGGCAGGAATTAGAACCCGCGACCATTGGAGTCATAGCGCTCTGTGCTAACCACTTCGTCATGGAGATCGGCTCAAACGGCTGTAGCGTCATACACACACAAAGAGATCCAATCTTGATTAGTTTATGTGCAATTGTATAAACAAGGCTGCCAGCAGCTTCGTGCTGTCCCGTCCAGCAGCCCTTCTTTTCTGCAAAGTCGTCGCGTATATCGCCTCACGCGGTCCATTTGTCCCGGAAACCGTTGCTAAGCAACAGCTAACAATTTTGCTGCTGGAAGTGTTGCACTAACCGACGTAATAGGCGAAGATTTGATTCCGGGGACCATTACATTGTCCTGCCCCCCAGTTCGCAGGAACATGGGAAGAAAGTTAAGCAGTGCAAGAGCCACCAGCTGTCACGGTTTCGGCGATCAGGGGTACCAACGTTGCGGAGTTGTTTGATTTGTCGCCTTCGAAAGCGAGATCTCGACTGACAAACGTCAGTCATAACCTCAAGATGAAAAATCTGAAATTTTAAGCACTTTCTTAATTGATTTAAACTGAGAAATTTTATTCTTGATGATAAACTGTCTTGAGATTTCTTTGTCGTCCCGGAAAGAACTGGTGAAAAAGAAAACGCAACGTACTCTTAGGGAGCTCTGGCCCAAGTAACAAGCTGCACAGAGATTTCACACCGAAGCGACAAGCGACACGAGCCTCTTAAATCTCAGTAAGGTTTCAGACCGAAGCAACAAGCGACACGCGACATATGGCGCTTGGGAATGGCAACTTTTCACACTGTGACGGCATGACAGCCCACACAAGCCTGCGTTCCCTTGGTGAAATCCTCAAGCGACACGTGTCGCATGTGGTGTGAATTTTCCCTAAAGCATTCATTGCGCGTGCGCGAAAAACGATACGATGCATGATACTAAGAAAATGGCCCATACCAAGCTTGCCGTGTCTCTTCGGTTCGAAAGGTTTTATTCGTTGCTGAAGGTTCGCTTCAAAAGCGACAGGTGTCGCTTCGGTCTGAAATCTCACTTGCTCCACAATATTTGTGCCTTTGGAAAAGATGCAGATTACATGCTTCCAAGGAAAACATGCGATACTAGAACAATTGTTCCCAGGCCGGAGGGTACAAATGTGGCTATGGATCAGTACCTGAAACTACTGCATTTTATTGACTTGAAATTTACTTAATCGGAAAAAGAAACTGAAAAAAAGTTTATGAAGGATGCATGGGAAGAGAACTTGCAAAGTGCAGAGCAAGGAGATGAATGGAAAATGAGAATACAGCTGTTTCGCATGTGAATCCCGACGGGGGAGGGGGGGGGGTGGAGAGAGAGAGAGAGAGAGAGACAGAGACAGAGACAGACTGTGAACCCCACAGGAGAAGGCACATTACACTTAGTGTCTGACTGTTGAATCTATTGACATATTGAAGTTCTTAAACTGCTAATAATGTACTTTGATGCATCAAAATACACACAAATAAAAAAAAAGTACTTTTGCCAACTGATGCACTAAAAAGTCATTAAATGAAAGGATCATACACTATAATTTCAAATAAACGAACATACGCGTACAACTGTAGTCAATTCATGCAACAAAACTTCATGTGATACATTTTGACTTCTGTATGAACAGAAAATCAAGTTTTGAAAAAGCGGCAATTCTTAAAATCAAACTTTTCGTTAGGTTCTTCGTCAACCATTTTGAGTCTCCCCGATGGTGTAGTGATAACGTCGTCACTTTGTAATGAAGAGCTCAAGGGTTCGATGCCCGGTGGAAGCACATATTGCTTCGGATCGAACTTCGAACTGCAGGTCCAGCCCCGATTAGCTTATCTGTGCATAAAGTGGACTTAAAACTCAAACTCATAAACAATATTGAGCTACAAATCGTATTTACTAGAGCAGTGCTTTCCAAAGTGTGCGCCGCGGCGCCGTGGCTGGTTTACAGGGGCGTCGCGAAATGTTCAAATATTTTCACTGAAATTCAATCAATGATATGATTGTTCCAAATATATGCTTAATTAGTACTTTTTACACATAAAAACTTTCTAAATTTAAAATATGTGTTTATTTTTCGAGTTAAGGCAAGCAACCTAACCACACTAACTGAGCATTGCAAGTATTAGATAGGCTACGCCTACATTCTGACTTGAGCCCCGCGGAAAAATATTGAAACACTAAGTGGCCATGAAACGAAAAAGTTTGGGAACCTTCTGTATTCTGTACTAGAGAACTTACTAAGCGTACTTTTTCATTGCAATTCACTCACAATGCAAGCTATCTTTCTTTGTCTCTTTAGTTAGGGTGAGATTCCGAAATAAAGTGACGAAAATCCGGCAACGAGTCAATTTCCGTCCACATCTTCATCCTTTGGCAACCTCAGCAAACAATAAAATCCTTATCTCAGCCTTTCCCCCTCCCTCCACCTCCTAACCGTCTTGGAACCCCTCTTTCCCTTCTGTGATACACTGCTGCCCTCTGTTGCTCCTGATTCTAATTACTAGTCCGGCTGCGACACCCTTAATTCCGACTTCATCTTTCGTCGTTCTTCACCCCTCTTCCAGCCTCCCCCTTGGTCCTTCCCTGATAAGAACAATGGCGAGCAGTTGGTCATTACTATTGCCGCATCCCCTCCAACCCCTCCTTGGCACGTGTACTCCGCGAGAAAGCATCCCCATTTCGGTCAACTTAGATAAGCGTAATGGGCCTTCTTTTAAATATTTATGCACGACGATGCGAGTCCTCATCATAGCTACGAAAGGGGAACGAAGGGGAGATAGCGAGAAGCCTGGAATAGTTTGTTTACCTTCTTTTATCGTAAGCTTAGTTCGTATTCTATCGACACGTGATAAAGTTCTAATCCTAATTAATGTTTTTTAGGGCACCGATTAGATCTAAGCCGAAAAAGTTTTATGTTCAACAGTGACAATGTTGAAGGTCTACGCCTATATAGAAGACAGCATGTCTAAAAGGCCTCCCCGATGACGCAGTGGTATAGTCTTCGCCTTGCAATCAAGGGGTACCCGGTGGAGGCACAAGTGGTTCGGATCCCACTTTAAACTGTAGGTCCAGTCCCGATTAGCCTTACTGTGCATAAAGTGGACTTTAAACAACAAATCGAAGCATGTCTAAAGTGGGATGCGAACCACTACATACATCCACCGGGTATCGAACCCGGAAGCCCTTGATTACAAGGCGACGACATTACCTAAGTTTGCTTTAAGTCAGCTTTCACACCGAAGCGACAAGTGACACGGACACCGCCAGTTTGTGAAATGAAATATTCACTGCGCAGGCGCGAACAACAGACCCATGCATTACGTTGAGAAACGGCGCAGTCCGTACGACACGCAAATGGTAAGTGCAGCTTGTTGTGTCGCTACGGTAGAAAAAGAGGCTGCCTTTATTCCTGAATTTTCGTTTGCTACGCTTCTCATTTCAGTCTGAAAGCTCCCTTTATTATTTTGGTTAATTTACGTCGTTTTATGCCACTTTTGACTAATCGAGAAGAATAAGAAAATGATGAATACCCATGCCCAGGCCGGGATTCAAACCAGGGACTCCTGGCGTCGTAGCGGAGAGTGCTAACCACTCTGCCTCGAAGGTCGGCAAACTGCCATCTTTCATACAGAATTCTGAGTTCCTCTTCTATTCCCCAAGCAATTATTATTATTATTTATTTGAAGTAGAGTTACAGTTAAGCTTACAGTTTATTTCACACAGATTATCTTACTATAAAAACAGCTTTTTGCCCTACATGAATTAACTTGTTAAGCTATACAGTTCTGCTAAATGTTTATAAATATCCAGAACATAGAAAATTACAAGTGTACCTATATAATGACACGGATATTACTAGTATCACCAAACTGATAGGAATTCAAAAGACCACTATTGCGTAGAAGTAGCGTTACCCTATTAATCCCTTTCTATTCGGAGGCAGTGTAATTTAATAGAGGCTAAAAAGTAGGGTGGGAAATTTCACAGCCTCGTCTTAGAATTCCTCCCCTGTTATCCCTGCCCAAAAGGGCTTGAAAATCTTTGGCGGAAGCCTTGATGATATTAAGCGAAGTTGCCTCGCCCAAAGATGGATTTGAATTGCATGACAAGAAATTTTGCTCTTGCCTTTTAACTTTGATGGACCGTTGAAGGAGGGGAAGGGGGGCGGGGGTAAAAGACGAGGAAAACCTTAACGTGTTTAACTTTGGAATTTAATTTTCCTACAACCATACCCCCTCCTCCCCTTTTCCTTCCTCCAATTTAGGCAGCAGAAAAGCGAAAATTGAATTTCATCCTTAAAGACTTTGCCATTCTCAGCCTGCTTGTTTTCACTACTTCCTCCGTGATTTGCGTTAAGAAGACACCAGAGGCGCTTTCAACACATGGAGGCCACAAGAATCCATGATACCAGCCACGTAAACGTTTATGTAATTGTGGCTTAAATACCTAAAGGTATTACACGTTCTCTATTCACAGCTAAAATTATAAATTTAACAACCAATCCTTGCAAACTTTAAGTTATTGCTTTGTTTTTATGCAGTTTATGGAACTGTGTTTGCTTATCACCGAGAAAATTTGTGGACGGATTTTGCAGAAATATTGCCTAATTTTTGTAATTTTTGCGTCACATTTTGTACTTGTCAGATGAAGTAAAAGTTTCCTCGCCATTGCGAAGTCAGTAAGATTTTCCTCATCAGCGTAAAACGAACTAAAACTTTCTTTACTGGTGTGAAAGTAAATAAAACTTTCTTTACTGGTGTGAAAGTAAGTAAAACTTTCTTTACTGGTGTGAAAGTAAGTAAAACTTTCTTTCCTGGTGTGAAAGTAAATAAAACTTTCTTTACTGGTGTGAAAGTAAGTAAAACTTTATTTACTGGTGTGAAAGTAAGTAAAACTTTCTTTACTGTTGTGGAAGTAAGTAAAACTTTATTTACTGGTGTGAAGTAAGCAGAACTTTCTTCACTAGCGTGAAATTAAGTAAAACTTTCTTCACTAGTGTGAAATAAAGTAAAACATTCTGCACTAGTGTGAAACAAACAAACTTTCACCGGTGTGAAGTAAAGTAAAACGTTCTTCACTGGTGTGAAGTAATGTAAAACTTTCTTCACTAGTCTGAAGCAAAGTTAAACTTTCTTCACTAGTCTGAAGCAAAATTAAACTTTCTTCACTACTCTGAAATGAAGTAAAACTTTCTTAACTAGCGTGAAAGAAAATAAAACTCTATCCACTAGTATGAAACAAAGTAAATCTCTCATCACTAGTGATATAAAGTAAAAATTTATGCACTGGTGTCAAACAATTTAATACTTTCTGCATTTGTGTGAAACAAAGTAAAAACTTCCTCGACTTGCTTGTATTAGGGTAAAACTATCTTCGCCGATATGAAACAAATTAAAATTTTCTTCACTGTTGTCAAATAAAGTACAACTTACTTCACTATTGTGAGATAAGGTAGAATTATCTTCATTGTGAAATAAGGTACTAGAAATTTACTCACCATTTTGAGATAAGGTGAAAGTTCCTTCACCATGTGAGATAAAGTAAAATTTTCTGCACCATTGTGAGAAAAGGTAAATATTTTTTCGTAGTTGAAACGAGGTAAATGTATCTTCACCATTGTGAAATAAAGTTAAAAAAACTGTTAGTTAAACAACAAATCTTGTTAATTCATCTCTAAATATTTCTAAAACTCTTCGGAATCGGAGACAATGCTATGCAGATAAGCAAGGAATTAATCTAAAATTACTTCACTGTTTTAACAAAGACAATGAGGATCATGAAATGAAATGTAATGAATTTATGTTTTTTAAGTTCACTTTAAGCACAGGTGTCCTCCTCGTGGACGTGCCGTCCAGGGTGCTGTGCTTTGGACTCCGACTGCGGGACGGCAAATGTTCGAGTCCTCCTGGGTTCTCGGCCTTTGTATAGGACCGGTAGCAACCCACCATCGTGAGGAAATTGGGGAGCTACGAGTGAGTAGCGTAACAAGTCTGGGAAACCTCCTAGAAGGGCTGAGGGTTCGACGTGCTGACCCCACGTCACCCCATTATTGGTTGAAGATCTCCACACCTCTAGGTAGGATTGTGGGAGGGAGACTGGCGGTCGGGAGATAGGTCAAGGCCCTTCAAGGGCTGTCGAGCCACGGGTCATTATTGTTATTATGCACAGGTAGGCTAATCGGGGTTGGACCTATAGTTGAAAGTGGGATCCGAACCACTATGTGCCTCCACCGGGTATCGAACCCGGGGCACCTTGATTACAAGATGACGCCATCGGGGAGGCCCTTGGAACACAAATCAACTCTTGAGTTACAAAGTAACAAGTTTTGGTCCAAACGATCGGGAGGCCAGAACAAACTTCTGTGGAAGGTCCCGAGGATCGACATCTGTCCACTTGCGCCCTCGTGATAGCCAAGGAAGAGGTTATCTCTCGCAGATTGTGGTCGGGAGACAATGCAGAGGCCCCCTACGGCCTACACACATGGTCGCTGCAACTGCAGACAATGGCATTGACCATTTATGGGCGGGTTTTCGGGATTATATCTCTCGTTAGGATGAAAAACCCTTCGTTGGGCTTGTTCCAAGTTCGAACCCATCCTGCCACTCGTCCTCACACCCTCTTCCCCTCTCCACATCCCCCATCTCCCAACCCCCGTGTTCCCTTTAACCTCGGAACTCCCCGACCGTGTAATGGGGTCTGCACCTGTTTCCTAATTCACCAGTTCTTCGACAGATGGCGGTAGTTTCGTCGTACGGGAAGTTATGGTCGTGAGAGCGTTTTCTTCCTCTTTCCTCCGAAAGAGAAGGAAAGTTTATCTTGCAAAATATTCCAGTTCTTCTTCAAATAAGTCAACAGTGGATATTCTGTGTCCTAAAGAGTACAAAATTCATGGATAATAGGAGTGAGGGCTAGGGAGGGCCTACTCTCCTTTGAAAATTGTCAGAATAAAATAATACATTTCATACATGTGATTTGTGATTTCATTTTAGCCTCTGTAACTTGAGTTATTTACTTTCTTTCACACCAGCGAAGAAAGTTTTACTTTACTTCAGACTAGTGAATAAGATGTTACTTTACTACTTCACACTGGTGAAGAAAGTTTTACTTTACTTCACACTAGTGAAGAAAGTTTTACTTTACTTCACGCTGGTGATGAAAGTTTTACTATACATCACACTGGTGAAGAAAGTTTAATTTCACTTGACAATAATGAATGCAGTTTTATTTTACTTTGCACTACTGAAGAAAGTTTTAATTTACCTCCTACCAGTGAAAGAATTTTACATTATGCACACCAGGAAGAACATTGTCCTTTTTTTCACACTAGTGAAGAACATTATACTTTATTTCACACTAGTAAAGGAAGATCCTACAAATTAAGGTGGGAACCGAACAACTTTAAGCTTCCATCGGGCATCGAACCCGGAACCCCTTGATTGCAAAGGCGATAAAGTTACCACTACGCCATCGGGAAGCTTCGTTAGAGAAAGCTTGTTTATTTATAATACTGAGTAAAAATATTTAATTATTTAACGTCGTACATGAAGATTAACGATGGTTAAAATAAATTAATAAAATAACAACTATCCGCTCCGTCATTGATCCACTATTGAAACTAAGCTTGACACGAACTGTTCTAGCCGACTTCCGTGGCGGAGTGGTTAGTACACCGCGCTACGAAGCCAGGGGTCCCAGGTTCGAATCCCGACCTGGGCATGGATGTTTGCGAGTGTCCATTCATCAATTTATTCATATCATCACTCATTCCCATTAGCCAAAAGTGGCACAAGAGCGAAGTAAAATAAAGCAAATTAATCAATGTCATCATGTCATTACTCATCATCCTCATCGTCGCCTCCAGGCAAAGTGGCAGAATAGCTACCCTAAAAGAAAATTTAAAAATCAACGAACTGATTGGTTGGTTGAATTGATTTATTTTACTTCGCTTTCCTGCCACTTTTGTCTAATCGCGAAGATGAGGATGAACGGTGAAAATATGAGATTGATGAAAGGACAATCACAAACAAAGAAGGGCAACACACAACACGAGCCAACTGGCGTTGAGTCCAGACGCCAGAGCCTCGCTAGACTGCAAAATACAGTTCAAGGTGTACTACATGTTAGTGAGGTTGACATTTTGGCGTAACTTGGCGGGGCACGAGGGAAATTTGTCCCCCCTTAAAAATCAGGTTTATTAAAATTTAGACGTTAATGGTACTTTTGTTAACCTCCTGCGACCTGGATGCTATTTTTAAGGGATAGAAAAATTTTCGACTCTGCCCCCAAAAATTAAACCCCAAGTTCAACGCTGCCCCCCTCCCCCCCTCCCTACCCCAAAACTTAGTTCCGAAGTTACGCCCATGCTTCTTACACTAGAAAATAAACGAACTATTCTGTGCAACACTTACTGATTTCTCTTTCCGTGAAACGAAAAAAGAAGAAGAAGAAAACATCTTTCTGTTTCTTGTTCTGATAAATCTTCACCTTATTCCCGTATTCATGTCTTCGGCTTCCCTTTATATAAGTCTGCCAAGTCTGTTCATTCGGAACACCTGGGTTTCCTTCACGCACCTGACGTTCCGAGTGGCGATGGACGGATTCGCATGGAGCCGCAACAGGGAGCGGGGGGCGAAGAAAGGGGGAAGGGAGACGGCGAAGTAACGTTGCGTGCTCTGGGTAGATGGCGCTGGCGGAAGCTGTTCGGGAAAAATGGCGACCAGGGGATAATGAAATTACGTTTAAGGGCAACGACTACAAATAGAATTAGCACCCAATGTGTTGTTCCGGTACTTTAGTCTGCGGGCGATCAGAGGAGACTCTAGGAACGAAATCATAGACGATGTCTTGGTTCTTACAGATTCCTTTTTGCGAATTTGTTTCTTCTATGACAACAACAAATTTATGTTAAATTTTCAATTTCAAATTTTAAGCGAGAAAGAGAGGCAGAGAAATTTTGATTTGATTTTTGTTATTTAGAATCGCTTTTCTGCTACTTTTGGCCAATCGCCACGATGAGGATGAGTGATGAAATGAAACTGATGACGGGACAATCACAAACGCCCAGATCCGGATTCAGACCAGCGAATTCGGGTGTTGTAGAAGAGAGATTATTTCCGTAACATCTTTGACTGTTATCCATTTGAAGCATCGGAACGAGTCACAACTCTCGAAGCAGCCAATTAACCAAGCGAGCTGCTTACGTCATCTTAACCCAGAACCTACCGCTAAGCCCCTTACTCAGGTTCTACACGCCCACTAGGCCCGCTAGACAGATTCGAGCAGTCCGCTGGAGATGTTCCGAAAGCACGCTGTGTCAACCACTCCACAGTGGAGCTTGGCTGTAAGATAGAGAGAGCCTTCATAGAGGAATTGTTAGCCAGGCGTTCTGCGAAGCAAGTGGTGTAGGGTTCGATTCATAAGCGAGACAAGCACTGTCATAGTGTTGTATTCCTTAATACAAATCTTCCTAAAACAATTTGATGGCCCCTGTTGCTCTGCAAGCAGTCCCCCAGCTAGGAAAAGCTACGCAAAGCATCTCCTTCAGCTGTGTCCATGTTAAAACATTGGATCATTCCCCAACAAGCCGTAAGTAAACATACCCCACTTGAGAATGCCTTCGAGCACTACATGCGAGGTCATTGCAATGGTTGTCCTTTGTACACTAATACTTATATAATATGATGTTCATGCATCACATGGAATAACAAGTGTGTAATTACCGAAATAAAGTAGATTCTGGAGACCAAACATTTGTGCAAATAGGCGACAAGAGAAATGATTGTTAATCAGGGCGAACCTTTTTTAGTAATTATGCCCATTTTTTTAGATTTACCACCAAGAGGTAAACCAACCCTGATTTGTTCATTTAACCAAATCCTTTTCTTCTTGTTCATGTATTGATACATAAGGTTGCTATAATCTGTGATGTACTGTGTGATTTTGTGCATTACGGTGTCAGAGGTCATTTTTACTTAATTATATTTTCTAATTTTCATTAGTACGTATATAATTATGCACATCGCCGCACCAATATCAAAACCAGGAATGTGCTAAATCGTACTTTTGAGATAAAAGTATTGTAATATTCAAGGTCCCGGAAAAACATGTTTTACATTTGGATAAATTATCTAACTAACTCTCTAGCCTTCTTAAACCCGAAGGTTCACAAGCCTTCCATCTGTCCCTGTCCTGGGCAAGATCAATCCAATCTTTTCCATCTTTACCGATTTCCTTCAGGCCCATCTCAACATTATCACTCCATCTTCGTGTTGGCCTTTGTACAGGTCTCTTACCATCAGGTTTCCCATCAAGAATCCTGTAAACTCTTCTTTCCTCTCCCATTCGTGCCACATGAACTTCGTTAAGATATGCTTTTCTCGTACGTATTGCTTGCATTGTAGAATTACTTCTTTTTGTGGTCTACGGTTGTTACAAGCATAAAAACTCAGTTTTTGTTGTGACGTTTCAGGAGAACGTCAGCGTGTGTTCTCCTGAACAAAAACAAACCAACAAAAACTGTGATTTTATACTTGTGACAACCCGTAGAGCACAAAAAGAGGTAAGATTTGTACCTACTTAAGGCTGTTTAGTAGGTCATATAAGTTAGCATAGGAATCTCTCAACAAAAAGTAGACCAAAATTGGACTAGATGGAAAAGTCAAAATTTGTCATTTCATGGTTATGACACAGGTGCAACGATATGTGTAGTAACTCGAGAGCATAAAGTACAAGTTGCTGTCGGTGTGGCTCGCAGGGCAGAATATTTTCTGTCAACTTGTAGCACCTCTTTTGTCAAACTTGGCAGGTTCCAAAGGTGTCAGTATTTATTGCTAAATTTAAAAATCCTATCCTATTTCATCTATTATTTTGACTGTACAGTTTGTCACGAGCTGCTAATTTAATAATAACTAATTAACTCAATTAACTTAACTGAACTGAGCTTAGCAACGCAACAACGAAGAATCGCTCGCCTCACCTGCTGGGCGAATTAAACATTACATGAATTATAATACTGTCAGGATAAGTGCCTAACAGTCGGAGTTACCGAGAATAAACCTAGGAGGATTTGATTTTAAATACCTGAAATGACGTTACATAAGACTACGGTGTTTCTGAATATACACATATATTAAAGCACATATAAATAGACAGTACATCTTGCCCTCTTTCACTCGATCTCACATTCATACTCTCATTCCATGGCATATGGCGACAATCTGACAATTACAAAGGTTAGATTAATTACTACTTTGACCATACTCTTGCTATGCCTTGGCTACATGGCCTTTTACAATTTATCGTTTAGGATTTTAAGTATAAAGTGAATAATTGTTCCTTGTGCGAACCCCTTCTATCTTTTCTGAAGGTATAAATATATTTCAATGAACTATTGTTTGTTGTTAACATTAACTCTGATCTTTAACATTTTTTTCCGCCGGAAAACAGATGTCTAGGGATGCCATAGCACTGATTTAAGTTAAGCAATGATTTGATTCACGCAGATTCGCGGTAGATAGTCGTCATCTTTCTCACACACGAACATGGTTGGATCTTACCTTCGCTGCATTCCCTCTGACCTGGGTTGGGTGAAAGTGGTCCTACAGTTCTGGAAGACATCTGCACTCCAGGGTTGCACTTCGCGGTTATCCTGGTTGGCGAAAGTGGATCGGTCGGCAGCTCCATCTGGCATCATCGAATCCTGGCTTCACTCGTTCACTTCGCAGGGACGTCCAGGACGGTACACGCACACTGTCGACTCCATACGACAACTTGCGCAATAATTGGTCAGTTCTTCGCGGTCACTCGTAAGTACAGATACGTGACTTGGGCGATGAGATGAACATACGCGATGAGCCATTCGCGGTTTCACATGGATATCAATTGTTATTAACTTTCACTACTTTGGACGTTGTTTCGGACGATTGACACAGGTGGACGTGTCTGGCGTGATTCTCACATAACCACACGTATGTGCACGGATGCGTTGACGACAAGGGGAGGACGACCCCCTGGTTCTATATTCTGCTCTACTCCATGGCTCTGAAACACTCACTCGTGGAAAAACAAATCCAGACCTCGAGTCTGCTTGCAACTCGCAGCTCGGTCGCGCGTAGCTCACACTCCGGTGGCGATTCTAGGCAAAACTGTGCAAAACTGTTCCAAATCATCCCTTTTATTTCAGATTTGAACGTAGTGACGCTGTACCCTCTATGATCAGGTGCTTGTTTATTGTTTCTGGTGCTTTGACCGTTGTCCTCCTATCCTGGCCAATGCTCACTCAGGTCCTTAACCCCTGGCAGCAGCCCCTCGCGCAGAGATTAGGCTAACTCTTCCTCTTTTGTATTCAGTCACGAAAAGCAGGAACAACTCGGTAGGGTAGCTTCTCCCTTTCAATCCGGCGATGAATCTTTAATAATTCATAACTCCCGTAGTTCTGTTCTGATTAGGCTCAAATCTTGGAATCAGTACTTTCATGAGGTGTTCTTCCGCTGGTTGAAATCTCATCCAATTCGGTCCATTGGTTTAGAAGTTGCATTTTTCTTGATATTCCCATAAGAATGCATGTAAATCCGAATTCGGGCGAAAAACGGTGTTTGAGCAAGCTAGTGCTGGCTAAGACAGTTCGCTAGACACCTGTATTCGCGACGGATATTAATATTACCAATTGCAATTAATTCCTACTAACGGGCAATTAGATTAATTACTTGTCACTCAATATTTGACCGTTATAAGTTTCATAAGGTGTAATAAATGAACTACATCTAATACATAATGACTACTCACCTGTTTGGTTACAGAGTCTATCAATCGAACGTATATGTCCTGTTCCTGCCTAACACCTGAAACAAGAAAAGATAAGATAATCATTTTCACGTTATTCAGATTTGAAGTCAATTGTTAAGCTTTAGGAATATTACTTTTTCTATAAGCTTCTTTAAACATCCACTATATTTACAGGAAACAAGCTAATAAAAATAAATTATATTCCAAATTACTATTATTATTATTATTATTAATAATAATAATAATAATATAATTTTGCAACTCGATCCACCAGATGAGTGAAAATTCAGCACAAATGTTTTCCATTATTCTCTTGCATTTCATACAGTTTGTGTACTGAAATTCATATTGTATTTTAGTAACTTTTTATCTCCTTGTTCAAGAAAGAGCTTTAAGAGTTAGGGGAAAATTTTACTTATAAAGTGCATGTCGTGTGACGTCTCTAATTAAAAACTCTAATTTTTGCAATTTTGGAACCATTTATTCTACCATTTGGCTTAAAAACATAACCTCGTTTCTATATTTTACCCTAAATTTTCTTTCCTACAAACACAGACCATTATCCTGTCTGCAGCTATCGTCTCGCTGCAATCCACGCTCGAATCCACGATATAACTTCCCCATAAAAAAGCAAGAGCCGGTACTGTTGGCCTGAATCATAGAAATGTTCTCTGTCGTTTCAATACAATCCAACAACGGCAAGGAAAAGTCCAGTGGCAGACGGGAGGCAACTTTTGTAACTGAATTTACACGTCGAGCCTTCTCCCGGACGCCGAGAGGGAGGAGAATTTTCGGGAGAGCAAGATCCCGAGGCGGCCGTCTCCTTGGAGACCAGTTGGCGGGTTATTTTATTACAAATAAGAGAGGCCCCGCAGGGACTGCAAGGTGCACGCCGGCAAATGAGATAAATAGGGAACGCTTTGCGCCGTATAATGTAAGGAGAAGGGAAGAAGAAAAGAAGGAGGAAAAAGACCGACAACTATCTCCCCACGGCTGCAAGGAGCTGCTAAAGCCAGGGGGAGGTAAAGAGCTTCAGGTTGCAGTCTCAATTGCGGGAATGTCCGACCATTGACTTCGAAAGGGCTTTTTGATTGTGTTTTTGTGAACTGCTGTACGATGTCAATGTTTGTTTGGGATGTGCTTTATTCACAGACTGGTTAATCGGGACTAGATTTTAGCGTGGAAGGCACTGGGTGGGTGTGAATAGGCTCTAGCCCACCGGTTTGCCTAACTGAAAATAGCCTATTAGAGGATTTTCAGAATCATTAAGGGTGAGAATTTCTCTCTCTCTCTCTCTCTCTCTCTCTCTCTCTTACACACACACACACACAAACACAGGATTAGAAACTGAAAGAACGAGATAATAGAAATACAAAAGCAACGAGACATACGTGAGAAACACAAATAGAGAAAGAGAGAGAAGACAGTAAATAATAAAAGGACAGAGAAGGAGAAGAAAGGAATGACAGAAAAGAACGAAAGAAAAGACAGTGAGAAACAGAGAATTTAAAGGAAGAATAGAAAGAGAAACTGAGAAACAAGGAAGGAAATGAAGAAAAAGAAAGAGGGAGGAGAGGATGAAAAGAAACACAGTGAGAAGAGAGCACAGAGGATAAAAAGGGAAGGAAGAATTGAAGAAAAATAGAAAGAACGAAGAATGGAAGAAAAGAAAGATAAATAAAAGATAGAGAAATAGAAAGAACGAAGGAATGGATGAAAAGATAAAGAAAAGATGGAAAAGAAATGAAGAAAAATATAGAAAGAAGGAAAGAAAGGAAGAAAAGAAACAGTGATAACAGAAAGGGGAAGGAAAACAGAAAATAACGAGATAGAAGGAAGGAAAGGAACAAATTGAGAAAGGAGAACAGAAAGAGAAAGAAATCGAAGGAAAGAAACGAAGAAAGAAGAGAGAAAAGATTGAGAAGAGAGAACAATAATGAAACTATAATGAAAAGGGAGAAAAGGTTGAGATAGTTTGAGTCTTGAATATCATTCCTTATTTTCTTACGAAATATGATATTTTCCATATACACATCGGTGTTATTAATCAGTGATTAAATTCTATTTCGTTGCAATCTTATTGATTGACAAGTATTGCTCTGATTATGTTGTTTCCGTTCTACTTAAAGTGTTAGTTATGAATATATGCTCAATTTAATGTAAAGTATTCAACTGAATAAACTTCAATTTCCATCATAAAACAAAAATATCATCAATATAATGGAAATTGTGAAACTTTTAAATGAATAAACTTCAATTTCTTCCATATAACAAAAATATCCAAAATATAATGTAAATTATAAAACATTAAATTAATAAACTTTCATTTCCTCCATAAAACAAAAATATCATCAATATAATGGAAATTATAAAACATTAAATTAATTAACATTCATTTTCAAAATAAGAGAAAAATATCGTAGAACAAATTGTATTTTAAGAACGCTGGGGATAATTATTTCATCTTTGGATATCCAGTTGACACAGATAGGACGAATACTAGCTATTTTCAGATATATTTGCTGACTCCCATGCAAACGAACTGCAAACAGAGCGTAAATAATTAAAACAGGAGGATGCAAAAGAGTGCATATGATAACAAACCGACTAGAGAACAGCCTGAGAAAACCATTGCTGGTATTACACTGTTGTTACTATTAATACAAAAGAGGACGACTTCTTTTGTGTACATTATTTCTGACATTCTGTGTTAGCTTTTATAGCAATACAAAGCAGATTTTCAAAGTATTCGTTTTTTTAAAAAGTCCAGAATTCTGATTGAATTATACCCTCCCCCTTCAGAGATTGTACACCTAACTTCCTTTCACAAATTAAAGCCTGAGGTTTAAAAAAAATGGCACTTGCTTCTGGCCGATCAAATACCAAGTCGGTCCATTTATCCACACACAATGAAGCAGCGATCATTCTTTTCGGATTATAAAGGCAAAATGTTTGAAAAGGTAGCTTAAAAGGGGGGGATTTCCCCCCTTTCCATATTAATATACACAGAAAAATAGACTGAATGAAAAGGGGGGAGAAATCCGTACTGTTTCGTGTTTCTGTATCGACCTTTTATCCTTTTTCAATGCGGCGTGTATTCTATCTGTGATCCGGAGTAGCCGTTTCGAAAACAATAGCGGGCCCTGACATTTGGAAAGGGCCATGAATAGGAGGAAGGAAAGCGACCGAAGAGAAGGCAGCAGGGAGGAGGGGCAAAAAAAGGTAACAAACGACCGTACAGCGATTAACAAATGAATGCTGCAAAGCGCACAAAAATGAAGCACGATACGGGGTTATTTCTCTTCTAAGAGAGGTCTGTCGGTATTCAATTGAGCGTTTCGCTATTGATTCACCTCCGAACCCCTCCCCCCTTTTCTTTTTCATTTCTTTCCTTCGATCCTTAAATGTTTGCTTTCCGCGTGACGGGGCAGTAATGCGTATTGCATAACATTACAGGGTAAAAGTAGTTTTCATTTTTATCATTTCTCTATTAAAATACAAGTAAAAAAAATAGAGCATGAAATAATTTGAGTAAAAGAAAGTCTAATGAATAAACAAAATAATTGCAGAAAGTAAACAGTTGTAGACTTAAGATATGTAATAAATAAGGCATAAAATAATTGCACAAAATAAAGCTGCGGCGAAGATATAACAAGATAGAAATTTAAGATGTTGATTGATTTAATTTATTTATCTTCGCTTGTCTCCACTTTTGGCTAATTGCAAAGATGAGGATGAATGGTGATAAAATAAGATGGATGAAGGGGCAACTAAGCATAGGGGCAACACAACACAAGCCCTACGGAGAAATAAACTGACCCCCTTACACCCCGAATTGGAGAGGGTAAACACGGAAAATAAAATATAACAAATAATAGTTGAATGGAGAATAGTGAAAAGCAAAAAAAATAAAAAAAAATAACATGGGTTAATTGAGAGGTAAGTTGTGTGGAATAAACAAGGAACAAAATAGTTAATAAACACTGCAAACGAAATGAATTGGAGAGAGATATCTTCCAAATAAGGAATGATTACGAAAGAATGAACTATCAAGTGATCAATGAGAAAAAAAATCACATTCTGCCTGTAGTATTACATGGATGCGAAACTTGGTCCCTCACATTGAAGCAGGAACATAAATTGAGAGTATTTGAAAATAAAATCCTTAGAAAAATATTTCGACCTAATAGGGATGAGGAGACAGGTGAGTGGAGAAGAGTACATCATTTAGAACTCCACAATTTGTATTCCTGTCCAGATATTATTAGAATGATTAAATCAAGAAGACTTAGATGGGCAGGCCATGTGGGACGAATGGGAGAGGAAAGAAGAGTTTCCAGGATTCTTGTTGAGTCGCCTGAAGGTCAAAACGAAGAGATAACGTTGAAATGGACCTAAAGAAAATCGGTACGGATGGAAAAGAGTGGGTAGATCTTGCACAGGATAGTGATAGATGGAAGGCGTGTGTTGCTTCAGAGATAAACCTTCGGGTTTAAGAAGGCTAGAGAGTTAGTTAGAAAAAATCACATTCAATCATTACAAGTGCAAATAAAACAGATTGAATTGAGGGAAATATGTAATATAGAATATAACACGAAAGTTATCGAGACAATAAATATCGGGAAAATATAAGTAATAAATTTTTAAACGGGGAGCGATTTAAAGAGAATAAACCTTGGACACAATAACCAAAGCAAGCAAAAATTGCAAAGATTAAACAATTAAGGCAAGCATAAAAAAACAGGAGAAATGAAATTAAAGAAATGTATTAAACAGACGGAATTGCCAATGATAAGATAAGATACGAACTTGAAACAAGAAACGAGGAAGGTAAATACAGCCAATAAAAACGAGACAATATGGTAATAGTCAACAACCCTAGGAGATGGGTTGTTTATTAGAGAGGTTGATGTAAGCTGATTCAAATGTATGTGTATTTAAAGAAAAGTTTTCGATATTAATATTATCTTTTTAAATTCTGTGTTTTTTTAGTAAGTGTAAAGTATAACGTTTAATTTGTACTTTGTGTGGACTGATAGGTAGTGTGGATGCGTGCAAAATGTCATCCAAAGTGCTACGTTTTATTCCGAAAGAAATGACGTTAAGTATTGAAAGTGATAAAAACCGGGCAACGTAACAAAAGCGAATCAGAGAGATTAAACAAGAGCTGAAGAGATTAAACAAGGAAATAAGTGGGGTAATTAAATAAGGCAAGAACTAGATAGATTAAGCAAGGAAAAACTAGAGAGATTAAGCGAGGAAAAAACTAGAGATATTAAGCAAGGAAAAATTTAGAGATATTTAACCAGGAAAGAGCTAGAGAGATTAAACAAGGAAAGAGCTAGAGAGATTAGACGAGGGAAGAGATGGAGAGATTAAACAAGGAAAGGGTTAAACTAGAGAGACTGAACAAGGAAATAACTAGCGTGATTAAACAAGAAAAGAACTAGATAGAGCATACTTTAGAAATATTAAATAGATTATACAGGGAAGGTAAAAGAGAGTGAGAATAAGCAAGAAATTGCAAAGTAACCCATATATAATTAGAACAGTGGAAGAAAGTATACCTGGTGATTAGACAGGAAATGAAGCAGAGGAAATAAATTGAGATGAGGAATGAAACCAGTACAGAGGAAGGACCAAGATTGAAAATCTAAACAAGAAGAAGGACTATATAGCAACCATACTAGAGAAAGTGAACAGCGAAAATAAACTGTAACCAATGACTATGCAGTAGACGAACTGGAGAAAGGAATCCCAGTTTTGGGGGATGGTCACGTGACAAGCGGTAGCCTGTGGAATTTCATAGGAAGCGTTCCGGCAGTACTTTGGAATCAGGGGCCCGCCATTCCCCCTGCGCCCTGCCTTGAACCGCAAATGCACGGGCTGCTGCTCCGCCGATCACTCCTGCAAATGTCACCGACTTCCCGATAATCAAGTCTCCTGCGGGGGAGGGGGATGGAGCGGAAGTGGAGGGGGGGGGTTTCACCAAGAGCAGGAAGTTTCGGCTGAGCGAGAAGACAATTAAGGAACACCCCTCGAAGTCTGATACGGACACAATTGAGACCAAGTAATTGGAAAGAATAAGAATTTCAATTCGCGATGCTGAGGTCTACAGTGGGATCTCCGGAGACCTCTATTTTGGAGACTAAAGTAAGACTGTGTGTTACTCCGTGACACTGGTTCCGCAAAACTTCCATAATTTCCTGTGGCGTACAGGAAAAATTACACATATTTTTTTTTAAAAAAACTTTCAAGTTACTTATTTGGAAACTTGGCATGCAGACCTCAATCTGTTTCACCTTTCTGAAATTTTAAACTTTGGAATTTAAAATAATGATTGTTATTGGGAGTAGTAAAACAATTTCTTTGTACTTATAGAGATTTACACTAAGTAGATTATAAACAAAATAATATGTATCTTGCTAGTATTCGAAAATCCAAACTCAAAGTTTACTATTTTATTTCATAAATATTAAGAGTTCATTGCTCATGTTATGTCTTCTTGCAATCATTGAAATATCCTCTTGGTGATTGATTCATGGATTTTGCTTAGGTTTTTTCTGTCCCTTTGGGCTAATGCGCGAAGATGAGGTTGAATGTCAATGAGATGAGATGAATCACAAACTCATGTGGACAGCACACAACAGAAATCCCAACGGTCCAGACGTCAATTCATCGTCAGCCTGCAACAATGCAGCCCAGAGCGTGCTACGAGGAAGGGGGGTTGACATTCCGGTGTCTTTGGAAAAGGGTCATCCCTTACACCCGAATATTTTATTTTAAATCCCTACAAATTATTTATTTAGAAAACTTACACGAGTAGTTCCCCAAAGCCGATTCAGCGCCCGAAAATGGCAGTTTTTGATAAAAAAAAATTTTTTAAAAAAATGGCGAGGGGGCGCCATGTATTTTTGAAGGGGCCGTAGCTTTTCACGACGTGTCTAAACCTCATGCACCCTTTTTCGACGTGTTTGAGGGACCCACGGGCCCTTGGCGTAACGTTTTACGATGTATTTTTTGAGAAGCCCATAGGCTTTTTACGATGTGTTCTTAAACGGGTCTTCGGTGCATAAGGGGGACTCTGACCCCTGTAGGTTAGCTTAACCCGTGAAAGGCTACGCCGAGGTAAATACATCGTAAATACATCAAAAAATACATCGTAAAACGCTACGCCAAGGGCCCTCGCCATTTCTTATCAAAAGCCGCCATTTTCGGACGCTGAATCGGCTTTGGGGCACTACTTTTACGCGTTGACCACAATCACTTTCATCCTTCTAGCTATTGTACTCGTAGGAATATAGAGTAAGTTCCATATGAACGTAATAAATGTGCCTCTTGTGGGTATTCGAAAAAAGTCAACGCCTAATGTTTTACTTCATAAGATCTACACTTGGCTGTTCTGTTCATCTTAACCATTTGAGGGAAATTTGTGAACGTGTTTGATGATGATAGACGTTACATTATACCGTTAAAAAAAATGTAGAACACAGTTTGCGCGTTAAGTGATATTCGAATGCATTTTGCCATGCTTGTAATGTCAATTACGAAAGACTGAAAATGTATGACAAAACTCTACTCATCGCATTACTGTACCTGGTTTATATTGTAGAGCAATTTGGTAATTTCCTTTTGCCTTATAAGAAATTCGAACCGACGGCCGCTTGATAGCCAACCACACAGCTACAGAATGTGGATTTAAGTGTGGCACACAGAAATAAACGTACGCTTTGAATACCTCAAAAGTGGGCACTTGTGGTCAAACATTAGCTGAAGTACATAATCGACAAACAAATTTTTGTTCATCAAAGCTAATATTATTTTATATTTGGGCAGTTTCTTTTTGAATTTTTGAATATTTCTCCAAAATTACGAAACCGAGTAAAGGCTATTTTGCGTTTCTTATGATTACCACATAAGCCAAATCTTATTTTTGTACTAATTCAAAGAAATCAGATTTTTCCGTGCAAGTGTGTAATGGTGCCACGAAGATCTCGCCTAGTAATTTTTTCTTGGCGTCACTACAGTGGAGTTTGCCCAAAAATAACATTTGTAATTACATGTAAGGGAAAGAAATTGGTTTCCTTGTCTAAACAGACTGTGCACATACGAAGAGGGCGAACCTGAAGGACTTTGAAAATATTAACAGAGCACGCGGACCTCCGCGACCGGCTGGGAGATGACTAAATTTGTACATCGCAATTGACCTGGGATCAAGGGACGATCTCTTCATGTGTTTTCTGCCCCGTCTCAATTAATGGGAAGATGGCTTCCCCGGTCTTGGTACATGTTAGGGCGGAGGGCGTCCCCTTACTCGTTAGTCCGGGCCCTTGTCTTCGCTCCTTTTGGGATTTCTCTCCTCCTTTTAATTCTAACCCGGTTCTTTAAGTCAAGACCTTGGCTGGATGGGCAAATGTCAATCTGCATGACAAAACAGAAATTAATCCTTTCTGTAACAATTCATTCTCCAAGTATTGTTGCAATATTGCTCCAACGTTAACTAAGGGTTCTTGCAAGGTGAAAAATCTTGGTTGGTTTTACATTTCGTTTCGCTTTTCTGCCATTTTTGGTCAATCGCGATGGATTTATGGTTGAATTAGGTCACTTTACATAGATATTCTGCCAATTTTGCCTAACCGCAACGATGAGGATGTGATGAAATGTTTGAAGGGACGCACCCAAAGAACACCCATGCGGGATTCGAAACCCGGGACTCCTGTCGTATCGTGCTGTGCTAACCACTCCACCACGGAGGTCTGCGCAATGGTTTCATAGTCCACTGGACCTTTGACTAACACCAGCGAAGCCGTTTTCGAAAGGTTCTCTTCTTTCAAAAAAAACACTATGACATTCCAAATTCTCAAAAATGGCATTCCTTAGAACATGCCAGTAGCACCCAAGGTGAAGACGACCTGCTATGAATTGTTTTAATGTGAACCTATAAAACCTGCGTTAAAAACATTGACCTGTAGGAATTTTGTTGTTAGTGTTTGCATAAATGAATGTGTTGTTTGTGTATTGAGATAGGCAGAGACAGCCTTTGTCTGCAAACAGCTGTGCTGCTGCAGACATCCGTGGCGGAGTGGTTAACATAGCGCGCCACAATGCCAGCCCCCCCCCCCGGTTCGAATCCAAGATTGGGGATTGGTGTTCCTTGTGAGTATCCATCAATTTTATCTCATCACCATGCATCCTCATCTTCGCAGTTAGCAAAAAGTGGCAAAAAACGTGAGTAAAATAAATCAAATCATTCATGGATTTTTTTCATCGTTCGTCAGAAACGATATATGTTTATAGGGGGAGGAATAGGTTGGCGGAAATAATTTCTAGGTGTGCAGTTATATTATATACACACAAATATATACATATTATATACTGCTAATATTGCTATCATGCAAAAATTCACATTTGGAATAAAGCAACATTTATTTATAAATGTATATATTTTTCTTCAGTGCTAGGAGAGCTTTTCACAAACATTTGTAGAGTTTTCATTGCTTTTGCCTGCTATTAATTTTGAAAATAGCCTTCCTATTATAACTAATCTCTATTGTAAGACCAGCTAGTACAGGGAAATTCATGAAAATATATTTCTCAAACTTACACCATGTTTAAAAAATCACTCACCATTCGCGTAGAGGAGCTGCAGTCGGTATTGGATCCCATTGTTGGTTTTCTGGCCCTCAGCTTCCTGTAACGAGAAGAGCGGGAAAAAATGGTAAAGAAGGGGAAAAAAATTGCAGCAAACACAGAACGAGAGATAAAACAAAAGAGCAACAACTAAAAACACACTGAATGAGTTCTCGTTTTCTCACTCGGGCAAAGAGTCATCACCTGTCCCTGAATAATTGATGATGGACACTCGCCTCCCCCCCTATGACGAATGCAGACTTCATAACTCGCCCCCCCCTCCTCCACCTGCCACTTCAGCCAGCCATATTTAGTTGCGTGACGAGTCAGGTGACCAATAAATCAAGTTTACCAGAACGTTGCGTAAACTAACTTTTTTGCCCCTCTATCTCCGTGGGGAAAACATTACCTTCCCTCCATTCTCCCCACCCCTTTCTGTTTTTGTTTTTTTAACTTTTGGCTTCTGGTATTAAAAACCCTCTCTCTTTTCCCTCCCTTTACCTCACCGTCTAATCTTTTCTGTGGTTCGTTCACTTCATTACTTCAATAACACTACTTAATGAAATTGAACCAACAGCTGTTCGTGCACTTGATGAATACGAGGGTTGTTCCGATTTTCAGGCACAAATAAGCATTCATAAAATTATTCGACGTCTTAATTACTTTTTTTCAGATGAATTCAATTGTCAGGATTTTTTTCCATCCCTGGTTTATAGAGGGAAAGTTTATGGAAAAAGGATAATTGTTGATAAAGGATTGAAAGTTGATAGACGAAAAGAAAGAATATTACCTAGCTACCTGTCTCAATACCAGCCCCTCGATAGAAGAACAATATTTTAATATGATAATTGTAGACTTTTTAAGTACAAAAGAGAAGTTTTGTTTAAAAACTATATTTTGTATACTTTTAGGCATAAATCAGAGATTTTGTGAACTAAACAAATTTTTGTAGATTTTTAAGTGATGAAGGAATTTGTATAAGAATATAGAATACATATTTTGTGTATAATAAAACTGGAAATTGAGCAGACTATATGATATATGTATATAAAACTAAACTTTTGTAGAAATTCTAAACATAAAATAAATTTTGTATATAATATTGGAACTTTGTAGGCTTGGTAAACAAAATAAAAATTCCGTGTATAAAACTGAAACTTTTCTACATTTTTCAGCATAAAAGAAAATTTTGTGAACAAACAGAAATTGTATAGGCTTATGAAACATAACGGGCTCTCGTGTAGCCAAAATTTCAGTGTTGGTCCAGAGACGTGAGGACAATTACAGAGCTAATTGTAAAGGCAAGCAAAAAAGCGGGGCCCGGTCTCGATGTGACTCGATGCGCTGACCGCGGGCCAGCCAATGAAATAGCAGCATGGCAATTTTTTTTGTTTAGTTTTGAACATGAAAGAAATATTGTGTGCGTAAATCGGAAATGTTGTATACTGTTTAAACACGAAAGAGGAATTTTATGTATATAAATGAAATTTTTCTATCCTGTGAGGTGCTTTTCCCTTCCCCTTCGAAACAAACCTATCATTGTGATTCTGATCACAAGACGTTCGCCTCTGCTTTTCCTATCTCGTCTCTCAAACACGCAAAACAAATCCACTTTCTTTAGGGTGGAGCGCTGAAGACACTCGCCGAACGGACGCAGTTTGGGCTTCAAGAGAGAGAAATATTATCTTGTCTCCCGCCATTTGTCTTTCCCGGAGGATCGCAAAAGAAGAAGGGAAGGAAAAAAGCGCGCGTAATAATGCAAACGTGAATGACGAACAGACAGGAAGAGGAAAGCAGAAGAAGGAGGGGAAAAAAGAGGAAAATTGCGACATTTGTCAACAGTAAGCGACGTTTAAGGAATGATGGAAAACAAGCGTTTTTCATCTTACGAAGATAATGAAAAATAATGAAGATGATTATGTCTTCCACGGTGTCCGCTACGAGTTAATGTTTGACGATTTCAAAAGCTGGATGCAGAAAAAGAGATGTTTCGTTCAGATGATCTGTAATAATTAATACGGCTAGAATTTTGTTGACTAATAAATTACAAAAATGTGCCCTAAAAACAATGTAATGCGAGCTAAAAATTTTCCAAAATTAACGCAAAAACTTAAGAAAGTACCCAATTTTCTCTTTATGTTAACACTGGGATGTGTGAAAATTCACCCAGTGATATTTTGTAACAGTTTCTACTGGATAACATAATTTTATGCAGGTTTGTACTTTTGAACAAGAGGCTCAGTGAAGAGTAAGGTTGCTGGAAGGGAGGAGTGTTTCGTGTTGTAGTTTTAGCTGTGCTGGGTGTAGGTGGGTCATTTTTCACCCATCCTAGTAATAGTGTAATTTTTTTTTCAATGGGAACAAATTTTACTATATTTATAGATTTAGTGCATGAAAATGGGATATTATAAGAATGAACTGTCTAATTTTGAAATGTGTACAATTTTGAAGATGTGTTGAATTTAGATTATGAAAATATGGAAGAGGAGGAATGCCAAAAAAGGTGTTCTTTGTGTATCGCTTCATCAATTTCATCATATCATCAGTCACCTTCATCTTCGCGATTAGCCAAAAGTGGCAGAAAAGCGAAGTAAAATAAACCAAATCAATCAATCGATACCACTTTGAACCGATACTGACACTCTTAACGATTCTCACCTACACCGATCCTTGAAAATTATAATAATAATTAAAAGGGGGGGTTGTTTTGAGAAGATGTTTGTGAGAAAGTTTTTATTTTGTGTGTAAACTTACCTTTTTAATGTGTTGTGTCTGTCCTGTGCAGGTACCTTTACAACCCTGCGCTTTACATCCCTTTTTTAAAGTTTAAATAAGGTAAGGGTTTTAGATAAGATGATTTTTGATCGTAGACTCTGAAGGTTGCAATATGGCCCTCATGTGCCGAGGCGCCCAAGAATTTTAACTCATTCCATCATAACAATAGTTCTTTTAAACTTAAAGTGGTCACAACCTCTACATACATCTAATAACTTGTCTGGCATTGCATATGAGCGAAATCAGTTGACGTATTAACATAAGACGGTCTTTTAACCTACTGCAACAAAACTTTAGAATCCACAGAAGATATATTTTTCTACGTTAGATCACTCTTCTGTTTTTTAGGGTTAATTTAAAGGATAAAGGATGGTGTAATACTCCAGAGAACAAATGAATTGCAGACTAGCAAGAGAAAGCGCGCGAAATAAAAAAAGGCGGGAAATAGGAGCGAGGTATGACTGAGAAAACTTCGCCTCTAGCAATGGGTAAGGCTTCTTAGGGAGTTGCTACGGTGTTAATAATTAGCAGGAGAGTTAATTCCTCTCCTGTGGCCCATAAAACACACAATCTTTGCTTCCATTGATTGCCGCCGGCTATGAGCTGTCCCACCGGAGCCGCGAGGTTAGAAATAACACCTAACATGGCGGCCAGGCGTGAATGAATTATCGCCCCGTTTTGCCTGTCACGTGCGTATAAAAACCTGGTGAGGTAGCAACGTTACGTTTCCACCCCCCACCCGTCCTCTCATTTCTCTACCGGCATGTTGCTCCGACCCTGTCTTTTTGACGTGCGGTAACAAACAGATGAGCAAGATAAAGGAAAGTGACAAAATGACGTAAGTTTGTTTTTCCCGCGCTTTTCTTTGTTTGCGATCTGTGGAGCGATGGCGATGCTATTTTCTTAGGAGGATCGATTAAGTTTTAATTGCAATTTCCATGCACTCTCGCATTTTACACACACGTACGCACATCAGGTGAACAACTTTAACACTTTAGAAAATCGTAATTAGCAGTAACGCCAATTGGGCGCCACAACTAGGGCGGCAAGGAAAGTTTACTTTGCCTTGGTAGACAAAGGCTATTAAGAGGCCATAGTGCGGGGACAAAAAGTGGCAAAAAATGGTTGGGCAATTGCCCTCCGCCTAATCCCCGCCACTGGTTATTAGTTATCATGAGGTGACTTTTTTTTGGTCATGAAAGAAAATATCTGAAATGTATTTATCTTTTGAAATCAAATAGATGTGCAGTACTTGAGTCTGGTGACCTCACAATATTCTTGATTCTCTATCATTTTAGTATATTATTAATTTACTTTTGTTTCTTTAAGTAAATTCGGGAGCTAATTTTCGCGCAATGTAGCTTCGTTCACTGAGCTTTAGGGTGCGTCAAGTATCCGAGTAATGATTATTGAGCGAATTTTTCGCTCGCTCGTTGAGCGGACTGATTACACCGGCCCGCATGGATTTGAACGACTCGCGGATGGATGACTATTGTCTCTGAATAACTTCAGCATGCCGATTCCAAAAATGAAATCCATTTTTGCCCATCACGTGTAGTTTTTTCAGAAAAGAGCAATATACTAGTATTAACTGCCTTAATTTCTCAATAAAATGTGTAGTTCTATCATTTCATCAATAGATGGCTCTGTTTAGACAGTGGTTGATTGATTGATTTGATTGATTTGTTGTTTTAAGTCCACTTTATGCACAGTAAGGCTAATCGGGACTGGACCTACAATTTAAAGTGGGATCCGAACCACTATGTACCTCCACCGGGTATCGAACCCGGGACCCCTTGATTAGAAGGCAACGACGGTTTAAACAGTGGTAAAATATTGGTTTTCTACAATACAAATCCTCCAATTTTGAACTACAATTAACATAGAATAGTAAGAATTTGATACACTTTCTATCTTCACAAGACACTTTGATATGAAAATTGTAACTTTGATTACGTTAAGTCCCATTTTCAAAATCCCCCATAAAAATTTCCTTCACAAAATGTACAAAACTCATTGTTATAATATACTGGATTCATTGAACTTAATGACGTGGAGAAAAATCCTGATCTAGGGGAAAATCCTGACGTGATGGGAAGAAATTTATATCATAGGTCTATTAGTCATCGGCATTCAAAATACTTCGAGAATCACCTATTGGTTTGTAAGCAACCGAAATTTCCTTTGTTTAAATTTATTTTATTGCGTTTTGTAATAGGCGTAATGGAATGGCGAATATGAGAATTTTGATTGTGAAAAATCCTGACTTGATGGGTGGAAAATGGACGTCATTTCCGTGATCAGCATTCAAAATACTTCCAGGATCACCTATTGATTTGAAATCGTCCGAATTTTTTACCCAAAATGCAGGGTTGTGTTATTTACTAAACAGCTTAGTGTATTTTGCTCATTTATTACCGAATGGTAGTACTTTCATCTGAACACAATTCCTAACAAGTGAATATATAAATATATACGATCTGTTACTTGAAAATCTTCATAAATCGCGCTGAATTTCAAGCAGTCAACAAATAATACCCGGAGCGCACTGGTCGATTTTGAAGGACAATATTTTCTCCAATAGTGAACAGAAGTTCATGCCATTACCACCATTTGAAAAATGATATTTGCAGTTTCACACAGACCTTTAATGCACTCTATGTGTGCCCAACGCATGGTGCGCCCAACGTGTGGTACGGCAGATGTCCAAACGGAACTCAAACTCTCAAAGATGTTTTGTGTGATGTTTCCAATGGCGGTGTCGATGCACTTTCGCGATTCTGCCAGTGTCTGTGAAGTGGAGGCAGAAATCACACACTGTGGGCACTTTCCAGAATTCACCGATGTACACTTCGGGGTTAAGTATTTCACCTGTATCCACCACAGCTTTCTCCAGGTTAAACCATGACGTTTCATTTTGCACCGGTCTTCACACCTGGTGCGGATGGTGAATCGAAATGGTCACGCCTGCTTTGAAACTTGTTCTGATTCATGATATCCGTTCTGCAGGCAATAGTACGGAATGTCATGCCGATTTTGTTGCATTTAGAGCGAATGAACTGGATGCAGACATAAAACTGTCGACATTTTAAATAGTACTGCTCCTTCAGTTGCATGCAAAGTAAACAGTGGCGTGCCTAAGGGAGGGTTGGTGGGAGGCTAGTATGAAGCTTTCCGGATTTCACCGAATTTGACGTCATTTTGGTTCACCAGTCTGATACACGCTGGTGAATCCTCGAAACAGCAGTGCGAGGTCTCTATACTGATCGCAGGCTCAACTGGCAGCTGGCCTACATAACTCCATCTGTCCACCAATCGTCTTAGGGGGTGTGCGCCTCAGTTGCGAAGTAAAAGCTGTAGAGGTAACATCGCTCTCCCATTGCAACGTTGCCAAGCGTGTTTTTGTCAGTCGTTTTCATCAGCTTCTTCGTACAGTGTTTGGGTGTTTTGTGTACTATTTTTCCGTCCTTTGTGTACTACTGTACAACTTTTATCCAGTAACGGCGCTGATGAACTTTCTCTCTCCCCTGTTTTTACACTACGTTTGACAAAATGCTGTGTATCCGATGCTTATTTGTTTCGTCCCGCCAGCAACTTTCGGTACCTGGTGACACGAAAATTCCCGATGTCAGTCGAAGAGAATTCAACTGATCGCTGATTCGTTGTTTCCCAACCGCCAGCTGAAAATGCGACCAGTATAGTATCGAACAACACGGGACTCTCGAACAGCAAATCTCGTACTCGTCTCGGTTGTTTTAAGCAGTTATCTCGTTCTCGGTGTAACGCAGAGAAGAGTGCGTGTGATAAAGCCATACCATCCAATGTAGCTGCTATATGGAAGTTGGAGGATCTTACATTATGAACTACACAGTATGCACCAATATATTTAAGACCAAGATAACATAGAAACTAGGAGTCTCGTGATTTTGTTTACATGCGCTTCATAACAATGCAAAACTAGGGAGGAACAAAATTACTTCCTAAATTCTAATTTCATTATTCCTAGCTTTTGAAAATTGCATAACTGTCCTGCAATCTGTGTTTTTATACCTTGACTGCTCCGTGGTTGAGGATCGTTGCGGTAAGGTTCGCGGGGAAGGGGGGGGGGGGGCAGGGGTGACGAAAGTGTGGCTCCAAGTATGCAGAGAGGAAAATGCTAATTTGGACGCTGCTAAAAAGAGATGACCAACACAAGCCTCGTTTACGGCTGTCCGCAGAGACCTTTGTCCACTCATATTGCGCCGCAAGTCTGCCCATGCTTCTTTTCTGCGAGTACCGCAGGGGGGAGTTGGGGGCGACAGCCCGGCGGAAGATGGGAAAGGACCCCCTCGCTCCCTCACCTTTTAAACACGGAAAACTGTCACTTTGGGACCGGCGCTGGCACATTATTTCAAATTCTCGGCTAAATTTAGCTATTTTCGTCCTCCACCCTAAGTTTCCACTTTGCCGTTTGCACAAACTTTGGGTAATGCTGCACCAGACTCAGTGTTTCCAACCTGTTCTTTTTGGACAATATCTAGGGATTCGTTTTTTTTTTACCAGCTACCCCTTCGTACACATGCTAATATTTGTGGAGCGCCCTAGACTGGCTGTCACGTGTTCACGCCGGGAATTCAACCCCAGGTTCTTTGATTACGAAACCACTTGGGCCTCAACAGAGTAAAGTAAAAAAAAAAAGTAAAGTGTTCCCCTGTGCATAGCACCACGCCATGAAGGCGTATAGGGGGTGTGATCCGGTCGTGAGTGGGGGTGATGTGATCAGCATCACGCCCCTGACCGCCTTTACCCCCAGGGTTTCCCCCAGGTACCCATGTTATTTGACGCTGGGTGGGCGCCGGGGCCGCTTCCACCGTTAGAAAAGTTTCCGGATTTGAACCGGCCGGGGATAGAACCCGGGACCTTGAGCATGGTAGTCAGACGCGTTACCGACTGAGCCACCGCGGCCAACCTCAACAGAGACCGTATCTAAAACTTCCCTCCATTTGAAAATCCACTACGATACTTCGAATTTCGCGTTTTGAATTCCCTGTAAGATATTCAAGTACAAAAACCTGTTTTCTATAAACAGTAGAGTCTCGATAACTCGCGCCCGATAATAAGATGTTCCGTATAATCCGAGGCAAATGAATTAAACTACGTAAAACAAAAATCTTCGCTTCGTTGGAGGTGGCAACGGCTACGTAAAAAACAAATAATAAAAAAAACAATAATAACCCGTGGCTCGACAGCCCTTTGAAGGGCCCAGGCCGATCTCCCGACCGCTAGTCTCCCTCCCACAATACTACCTAGAGGTGTCGATATATTCATCCAGAATGGGGGTGACGTGTGGTCAGCACGTCGAACCCCCAGTCATTATAGGAGATATCCGTGACCGGGTTACGCTACTCACTCGTAGGTCCCCAATTGCCTCGCGATGGTGGGTTACCACCGGTCCTACACACAAGCCGAGAACCCAGAGACAACCCATGCCGTTCTGCAAATCCTTAGACCGCACGGCCATGAAGGAGGACACGTAGAAAACAACAACAGAGTCAATATCTACCGACATTCTATGTGCGACATTGTAGCTGGGAAACAATACAAAGAATGAAGCAGAAGACACTTGACCATTTATTTAAAATAAGTTCAATACTGTTTGACGTTTCTTATCACTCATATCATTGTTCTTACTGTACTGAGTAATCTAGAACGTATATTTCGGGAGAGGTCCGATAATAATGATAATAATAAAATTTTATCCGGATTTCGGATAATTTTCTATCCAGTTTTCAAATATCCGGATATCGGATCTTATTATATTCGTAATTTCCGCATTTCACTAAATGGATTTTCTTCAAATCCTTCATAAATATGTTTTATCCGGGTATCCGCATTATCCAGATATTCGGATCATCCGGATATCCGAATTATCCGTTGCATGCGAAACGGATAACGGATAATTTGAATCCGGATATCGTTATCCGGATTTTGTGGCCATCCCTAATATCAAGTTCACTTGCTTCACTGTATGCATTTTCACTTAAACGAAAGGTTGCAACACTGCCACAAGCTACATTTGAAAGGCCGCCGACGTTCTAGAACCCACTTTTGCCGCGAGTAGTACAGTGGGCCCGGTTCGCCAACCGAAAATGAGGCTCGGTGAGGCTCGCAGTGTTGCCAACTCCTCACTCGAAAAAATCACCAAGGTTTTTATCTCGGTCTAACCTAATTTAAAGCAAAAAGCTGGCAATACTGCGAATCTCACCGAGCCTCATTTTCTTGCAGTGTTGCCAGCTCGAGCGAGGCGTAGCCTTTTACGGTGTATGTTAACGGTTTGCTCTCGTAAGGCATGAGCCTCATTTTCTTGCAGTGTTGCCAGCTCACCCCAAGAATATTTCACCATGTGATATTTTACAAGCGAAGCTAACCTACAAATGGGAGTTGGCAACACTGGCAACATCAATTGCGGTTTAGTGTTGCTAACTCACCTCAAGAATATTTCACCATGTGATATTTTACAGGCGAAGCTAACTTACAGAGTAGAGTAGTGTCCCCGGTTCTGCGCCCGAAAATGAGGTATAGTGAGGTACACAGTGTTGCTAACTCCTCACTTGAAAAAATCACCAAGGTTTTTGTTTTTGGGTCTAACCTAACCTCAAGCAAGGAGCTGGCAACACTGCTTGAGGCTTTTCTCGCAGTGTGGCCAACTCACCCCAAGAAAATTTCACCATGTGATATTTCACAGGCGAAGCTAACCTACAAATGGGAGTTGGCAACACTGATTAGTGGAGGTAGCCGGGTTCACCAGCATCAATTGGCGATCAGTGTTGCCAACTCACCTCAAGAATATTTCACCATGTGATATTTTACAGGCGAAGCTAACCTACGAATAAGAGTTAGCAATACTGATTAGTGTAATCAGCTTAGTTGAGCGCCATCAATTGGCGATCAGTGTTGCCAACTCACCCCAAGAATATTTCACCATATGATATTTTACAAGCAAAGATAACCTACAAATGGGAGTTGGCAACACTGACTAGTGGAGGTGCACGGGTTGAGTGCCATCAATTGATGTTGCCAGTGTTGCCAACTCACCTCAAGAATATTTCACCATGTGATATTTTACAGGCGAAGCTAACCTACAAATAGAAGTTGACAACACTGGTAACATCAATTGCGGTTTAGTGTTGCTAACTCACCTGAAGAATATTTCACCATGTGATATTTTACAGGCGAAGCTAACCTACAAATAGAAGTTGACAACACTGGTAACATCAATTGCGGTTTAGTGTTGCCAAATCACCTGAAGAATATTTCACCATGTGATATTTTACAGGCGAAGCTAACCTACAAATAGAAGTTGACAACACTGGTAACATCAATTGCGGTTTTAATGTTGCCAACTTACCTGAAGAATATTTCATCATGTGATATTTTACAGGCGAAGCTAACCTACGAATGGGCAACACTGACTAATAGAAGTGGCCGGGGTTGCGTCCGAATCAGCAGCAGATGTCACCTAGAGCGCTGTTCCATCCGGGACTCAGCCAATCTCTGTTGTCCGAATTTGCGGTAGACGTGGAGTCGGAGGGCGCGACAGATGCACGCTTGAACTCGCTGTGACGCTGCGCTTGGCAGCCATATTCTAACTTTTATTTTGTACAGACAACATTTACTGATTAGAGGATGTAAAACTCAGTTATATTTTAATATTTTATCGATAATGAATGCAGAAAACGTAAATGATGAAATAGCGTGTTATATTTTTTAATGTGAGTAGTTAGGTGGAAATCATTGTCATGTTTGTTTGCGCCCCAGAGCGGGCTGACACCTGGCGGGAAAAGTGACAGCCGTACTACAAGGGGACATGCAGATTCGGACGACTTGGACGCGACTTCGAGTGCACGCGAGAGCAACGGGAGAGAACGGGATGGAGCGCTTGCCAATCCGGACACGGCTTTTGTAAACCTCTCTCGGGAACGATGTGCCACACACGCGCGCGCGCGCCTATCGGTAGATTATGTTTCGCGTATTTATTTGTTGTGCTGGCACAGCGTGATGAGTAAATAATGCATTTTCTCATTTTTGAAGTACGAATGCACTTTATCGTAATCTTCCAAGTGCCGGGGGCACTAATGTTTGTATATCGTGACTTTTGTAAACCTCTCTCGGGAACGATGTGCCACACACACACACGTGCACGCGCTGGCGCCTCTTATTATTTCTGTATTATGGCGCAAACACATCTAGAAAAACTACAATTTTGCTCCCTCTCCTCTCTGCGTGTGCTATTAACAATACGTAAGCCTTGGGACGACGAAAATTACACACCTACCCCGCAACATCTGGAGCGTGCAAATACATAAATAGCGGGTCGCTTGGGTGTATACAATTTGTTTTATTTATATTTTGTTTCAAAGCAAGCGAGATAACCGGAGCATGCAGGCACACAACAGCGAGCTGGGATGGAAGATCATCAGCATATCCGGAGCGTGCAGGTACATAATAGCGAGCTGCTTGGGCGTTAGCGTGGCTTCGCCGGATGCAATACACACGATGCTTAGATTACAACAGGTTGTTAACATTAGCTTTGGGGAAGAATATTCTAGAGAAGATTGTCTCAGAACATTTTCATAGTTTCACACTTCTATTAAATTGGTAGAAAAAATATATTAGTGGGCAATAAAATCTGAAGAAGATTTGTGTCTAGCAAAAATAAGCTAAATAGAATTACACATGCATACAATATTTATTTTTTTCTATCTACAATCATATTTTTCTTATATATTTTTTCAATTTTTTTATAGGGTTGATTAAAGCACATATTTGAAGAAGACAACGCTCTACCACCAACCGATCACATATAAATAAACATACCCAAAAAAAATGCGCTCCATGAAAAGTTGCCCTGTGTGCAAAACAGCCATATCAAGCAAAAATTTTGCAAGACATTGTCGCACCTGCGTGCCAAGCAAGCATTTGGCTGCCACCGAACTGTGTTCCGGATGCAATAAATACATTACAATTGCGTATGTCAAGAAGCATAAGCTTACTTGTCTAAGCAAAAATACATCTGGAGCTCAACCGTCGACCAGCTCAACCAAGAGGAAGGCAGAAGCAGCCTCCATCAATGCACCACCCGCCAAACGCGTCAAGCCTGCGATAAAAGCAGACCAGTCTGCTTTCCAGCGTTCGTTAGAGGATTTTCCTTTTATTTCGGAGGGCTCATGCGACGTGCGTAGCTTTTTGGAGAACGTGCAAGCGCAAATTATTTCCGTCCTCGGCGATGCACTGGCTACGCACTCCACTAAATTCTACGCATCGCTTCGTTGCTGGTACAAAAGGCCGTCTGATGAAATTTACAGCTTCTGCCACAACACCAAGGCGAAGACGCTGCATCTGGCGGATGTCGACAACCTCGAGGACATCTACAACAAGTTTGTCGAGGAGCTGGTGGCAAAGCAAGAAGAACATCAAGCCAAGGGCTCGGGGGGTTCGCTGTGTGGTGAGCCTCACGAACTGCGCGTCAAACTTTCAAAGTTTGTGCCTCTCTCCGCCTCCAGCTACGCCCCCTTACCAGAAGCAATTGCGGAAAAGATGGCCATCCTGAACATTCAGAACAGAGACGCCAAGTGCTTTCTCTGGTCGGTGCTTGCAGCGTTGCACCCTGTTCACTGGAAAAAACAACCACACCGAGTTAACCACTACCTACCCTACGAGCCAGAGCTGGAAGATGCCATTGCTGGGATCAACTACCCGGTGGAGGTCTCGGATATTCGCAAGTTCGAGGCCCGTACACACAACCCTCGGTTGGCCATCAACGTTTATGGCCTCACCGAAAACAAAAATGTGGTTTTCCCTATCCGGGTGAGCAACGTAGACGACGATAGTGCGCAGGAAATTCATCTTCTGCTCATCAAGGACGAGACCCACCACCATTACACCCTCATTCGCTCGCTCTCTCGGCTTGTTTCAAGCCAGCTGAGCAAAGACGAACACCACATAGAAGTTTGCCCCAGGTGCTTGTCTAAATTTCGTAATCGAGAACGGCAGGATTACCAGCGCATCAGAGGTCGCAACATCGCTGCCGAGAAGCTCGCTCGCCACAAGCTCTACTGCAAAGCCAACGAACCTGGGGTGGCAGACTTGCCCAAACCTGGTGCCGTGGAGTGTTTCCACATGCACGGTGCCATGGTGGAGCACCCCGCTATCATCATCGCGGATTTCGAAGCCTTCCTCAAACCCCTGTCCACTTGCGATCCCGATCCCGAAGTTTCCTCCACCACCCCTTACCAACTCCACGAGGCATCCAGTTTCGCATACGTTGTGGTGCGACGAGATCAACACATCGCGCCCGAGCCCTACGTGTACCGTGGTCCCGACGCAGCCAAACACTTCCTCGAGAGGATGGTTGTGGAAGCCAACGAGATAGGGAAGGTGCTGTTGACCCCCAAGTCTATGCTCCCACTGTCCCCCGATGATCAACGTAGACACGACGAGGCCATCACTTGCCCTGTTTGCGTCGAGGAGTACACCGCCAACAACCGTAAAGTCCATCACCACGATCACTTTAGCGGTAGGTACGTTGGTCCTTGGTGCAACAGATGTAACCTTAAGGCCCAGGACCCACGCTTCATCCCTGTGTTTTTTCACAATGGCTCGGGATACGACTTCCACCACCTGATCAAGCATCTTGGGTACGACAATGCAAGAATCAACGTCCTGGCACAAAACGAGGAGCGTTACATCAGTGTGAGCAAGTTGGTTCGAATCCCAGCATCCGACTCTACCGTCGAACTTCGCTTCCTCGACTCCCTGAGGTTCCTCCCGGCCAGCCTCGATGCTCTCGCAGGGAAGCTTAGCGACAAGCAAATGCGCATCACCTCTGCGAATTTTCCAAACTTGGACGCCAGTCTCTTCAGGCGTAAGGGGGTCTACCCCTACGAATACGTCACCGACTCTACCAAGTTTGCGGAGACGTCGCTACCTCCCCAGGCAAAGTTCTACAGTCAGTTACGGGGCTCGAACATCACCGACGAAGAATATCATCACGCCCAGTCCATGTGGCGCGAGCTAGGTTGTCGAACTCTCGGAGACTACCACGACGCCTACCTCAGACTTGATGTGACGCTCCTCGCCGACGTGTTCCAGACGTTCCGGGCGACCGCAATGAACATCTACCACCTGGACCCCGCCTACTTCTATAGTCTCCCCGGACTGGCGTGGTCAGCCATGTTTCTGGTGACGAAAATCAAGCTGGAACTTCTTTCGGACGTGGACATGATGCTGTTTGTAGAACGTGCCGTGCGGGGTGGAATGGTTCAGGTGTCGCAACGGCACGCGCGCGCCAACAACCATCACATGGCTACTGGCTACGACTCCACCCAACCGTCGAGCTACATCATGCACACGGACGTGAATAACTTGTACGGGCACTCCATGATGCAGCCACTCCCTTTTAGAGGGTTCGAGTGGACCGATCCCTCCAACTTTGACATCGAAAGCTTCGACGATTCAAAACATGGGTTCTTCGCCGAGGTGGACCTTGAGTTCTCCGAGAAGCTGCAGGATTTGTTCTGCGATCTTCCCCCTGCACCCGAGTTCAAGTGTTCACCCGATTCCAACCAGAAGAAGCTCGTCATGGATTTCGAGCCCAAGAAGAATTACGTCCTGCACTACAAGAATCTCCGGTGGTTGATGCAGCGAGGGGTCACAGTCCACACAGTTCACCGCATCCTCAAGTTCGAGCATTCTCCATGGTTACGTCCATATATCGAGCTCAACACCAAACACCGCACCGCAGCCACGTCCGAGCTTGATAAGGATTTCTTCAAGCTTATGAATAATGCAGTGTTTGGCAAAACCATGGAGAATGTACGGAATCGCGTGGACATAAAATTGGTGACGAGGAAAGAGCGATGTCGTCAGCTTGTCGCGAGTCCATTGTTTAAGTCTCGAACAATCTATAACGAGCAGCTGGCTCTGATTCACATGAGGCAAGGTGTGGTGAAACTCACCAAGCCCATCTACGTTGGAGCCACTGTTCTGGATCTGAGCAAGCTCCACATGTTCGAGACGTACTACGACATATTACGTCCACACTACGGCCACAACATCTCGCTTCTCTACACGGACACGGACAGCTTGGTGTACCACGTCCGCTCAGCCGACGCATACGGGGATATAGCCTCAGTTCCATCTTTGGTTAACCTCTTCGACACCTCGGGCTATCCCCAGCCGAACCAGTACGACATCCTAGCCCGCAACAAAAAAGTGCCCGGCAAACTCAAAGACGAGAAGGACGGAGACGTGATTCTCGAGTTTGCAGGTCTTCGCGCCAAGGCCTATACCATCAAAGCCGAGGGTGGCGTTACCAAGAAGGCCAAGGGTGTCGGCAGACAGGTGGTTCGGGAGCATCTCACATTCGAGGACTTCGTGGATTGCCTCAAGACCAGGTCGCCGGTTCTAAGAGCAGAACAGCGCATCCAGAGCGTCGACCATGTGTTGACCACCAACAAAGTGAGGAAGATTGCCCTGGACGCACGCGACGACAAGAGGTGCGTTCTCCAATGTGGAATCCACACACTGCCGTGGGGGCACTATCGCTTAGCAGAAAGCAAAACCTGCAACATATGCCCATCTTCAACAGAAGATTCATAAAAAATCAAAAAAAAAATATTTTGTTAGTCATTACAAAAAACACTGACTGTCATTACAAAAAAACTTTGACCGTATTTTAAATAACCAGCATAATATGAATCTCTTTGGTTTCCGAAAACAAACCAACATGGAGACTGTACACCACACGACGACAGATCATGAATTTCTACCTTCCATGTTAACTAAACTCAACGGTCTACTGATTGTTCACCTTAACAGTATTTGGACGAAATTGGATGACGATGTGGGCAAGATGTTTTACGTCTTCAACAACAATTTACATTTTTACAAAATTCCGATCGATGGAAAACTTCAAATCACCGTGAATCCGGAAAACGTAGGCGAAATCAAAATATCTACCGGCAAGAACATTTTTCGAATCAAGCACGACAAGATGCTTTCTAACATTACGTACGATGTTTCCGCAGGAGATTGTTTATACGTCGAACTCCTAGGAGATTACGACAAACTCATTCCTCTCTTCGTTGAATTACGAATCGTCTATCCTATTATAAATAACCGTTAACCAAAATGCCTAACGACATTTTCGGCAACACTAAGCGTGTAGACCACGCAGAAGAGATTCTTATGTTGGACGTCCGAATTAAAAAGTTGAGGAGCGATTTGATCGCTTTGCAGGAGACCTTAAACAAAAGTTTAGAGTCGGAGATCGCTACGCTCCAAACGCAATGTCTCGACCCTATTCTGAAAATCGATTCCGAACTGAAAACGCTCATAAAAAATTATGTCGACGTACCTTCTTACGACAACGTTCAAAATATACAGTTGAGCGTGGATAAGCTTCAAAATGATTTGGCCAAATTGCAGCAATTTCAATCGAAAAATGAAGATTTGGAAAAATTGAAACTCGAAATCGAAGAACGAACTTCGGCAATCGAAAAGAATTTCTCTGAACTTCAAACCGTCGTGAAGGATATTGATGTAGAACGCTTGCATGTTGTTGTTTCCAAATTACAAGAAGAATTCGCCAGCACGTTGGAAGAAATTAAATCCAAGTTACAGACTTTGGAAGATACCATGACAAACCTACCATCGTCAGACGAACTGCAAGTCATTGGCAAAAGCGTCGCGAACATAAAAATTCAATTGGAGGCTTATCAAGATTTCGAACACATTCAAACCACCATCGCTACGCTTCAGGCATCTCTGGAGTTGATCAACGAAGAAATTAAAAATATTCACACTGAAGCCAGTGCGTTGACGAGCATACAAGACACGTTGAGCACGGTTCAGCAGAAGATCGAATATTTAGAAAATTTGAACGTCGAATCAAACCTTGCTCATTTTCATCACGTACTGGACAACATACAGAATGACTTGGAATCGTTACGGACGAGCGTACCTTCGAGCGAAGATTTGGAAAAATTGAAAACTGCCGTGACGGCACTATCCGATTCGAGCGACATCAAAAGTTCATTGAGCGATCTCGAGAGTAGGGTGGCCAATCTCCCCACCTCAAAAGAATTACACGCTTTGAAAAGGAGCATATCACGTATGCTGAAACGACTAGAAACGGAAACGGCGAACGTGGAACAGATTCGAGACGAACTTGCTTCGCTGGTGTCGACGCTGCCCACTTCGCAGAGCGTCGCCGACCTTCACACGCAGTTTACCGAGATGCGAAGCATCGTGAACGATCTCACCGAGAAAAGTTCGAAATTGAATCAAGTCGAGAACCTTCAGAGTATCGTCGTCAACATCAGAGATCAAGTTGGAGTGCTGGAATCCACGCAGGAATCGACGCTGGCCTCTTTCGGTGCCAAATTACAAGAACTCAACGAAAACTTCAAGCAGTTGAACGTGGAAGTGAAAATCAAACCGTCATTTTCTACAGTAACAAATACCATCGTCGAACATTTGTTGCCCGTACAAAATACACTGGGACAGCTTCACAGCAACCTCGTTAGCGTCGATACTAAATTCGCTAAACTGCATTCTCTGCAAGCCATCGAAATCAACAGCGTACCCAATCAACAGAGAATCTCCACGTTCGTCGAAGGTAACAAACTGTACATGTTACATCCTTATCATCCGTACTACAAGTTTCTCCTCGATGGCACGATTCAGATAAATGAATTTTCGTACTGGTCTCACGGCAGAAAAGCTAGCGTTCCCACCATGACCTTGATATCGAATCGTGGTGTCCAGAAAGCAGGAAACATTCCTCTGGCACGTTGGAACGAAACGCGCAACATATATGAAATACACGAAGACGAAGATCTTACCGTTTTTGACGTGAGTGCCGGCGATAAGCTGATCATTCAAAACACGAGCGAAGTGCCACCCTCTTTGAATCCCATCACGCTGGTGCTTCTCTTCAAACGTAATCTCTAAAAAATGTCTAGGCAAGCCATCGTCGAAGAATTGCATAAACCTGCACGCCGCAACTACGAACGTTTGGCGGTGGTGACCAAGGGCATCGACGACCTCTGGCAAAGTGACCTCGTGGAGATGAGTAGCGGCAATCTAAAAAATTTGCATAAATTGAACAAGGGCAACAAGTACCTCCTCACCGTCATAGACACGTTTTCGAAATTCGCATGGGCTCTACCTTTGAAGGCCAAAACAGGAACGTGCGTCACGGAAGCATTCAAGACAATTTTTCGCGAAAGCGGCAGACGGCCACGGTTTTTGCAAACGGACAAGGGGAAGGAATTTTACAACGCCGTATTCCAAAAGTTTATTCGGAAACACGACATTCGACATTATTCAACCTTCAGTCACATCAAAGCCAGCATCGTGGAAAGATTTAATCGAACCTTGAAAACACACATGTGGAAACGATTCACGCTTCGAGGAAATTACAAATGGGTCGACATACTGCCGGAACTCGTCGACACCTATAATGATAGGGTACACAGAACGATAGGCATGAAGCCAGCTGACGTTACGAAATCTGACGAGCAGCATTTAATTTCTACAGTTTACTGTCCAAAGTACACTCCCACGACTACCAAGAAATCAAAATTCAAAATTGGAGACCAGGTGAGGATCAGCAAATTCAAACGCACCTTCGAGAAGGGGTTCACAAAAAATTGGAGCACGGAACTTTTTACGGTGGTTCGAGTTTTACCCGGAAACCGACACACGTATATAATAAAAGATAGTAGCGGCGAGATTTTGAAAGGAAGATTTTACGAAGAGGAACTCTCTAAAACAAAACATCCCGACACGTACCTCATCGAGAAAGTATTGCGTAGAAAAGGCGACAAACTGTTTGTCAAATGGCTGGGACTTCCGGAAAAAAGTTGGATCAACGCGAACGAAGTGATCTTGTAAGTACGTGGAACGTGGTGAAACGTCTACCGGATTCGGAAAGTCAAACGAGAAAAAAGAACGGTGAGTTGCTTCCCGACAGCATCCGCTGTCTGATCGTAGGTCCTTCGGGGTGTGGAAAAACAACACTGCTCGTGGACAATTTTCTCCTCGCACCGAATTGGTTAGATTGGAAGAACAGGCACCTCTACGTATTTTCGAAAAGTTTGGAGCAAGCGAAATACCAGCAACTGATGAAACTGTACGATGGTCTGGACATTGCAACGTTCGCTTCGGAAATAAAACCACTCGACGATTGTCGTGAAAATTCAGTTGTTGTGTTCGACGATGTTATCCTGGAAAATCAAAATGAAATTCGCAATTTTTTCACGCAAGGTCGTCACAAAGGAATAGATTGCTTCTTCCTAGCTCAAACGTTTTCCAAAATTCCAAAACAGTTAGTACGCGACAACGCTAATTTCATATGTTTGTTTCGTCAAGATCACACCAACCTGAAGCACGCGTACGATGACTACGTAGGCGGAGACATGAACTACAATCAATTTTCGGAACGCTGCTGCTCCCACTGTTGGAACAGTGACGATTTCGGATTCGCGACGATCGACATGACGAGGAAACCCAACGATGGAAAATACAGAAACAAAATCAACGACTTTCTAAACGTTGCAACGTTGTGAGCAACAACGTGTATAAATAACGTTATGGCGAAACGAAAAATCGAAGACGAAAATCTCAAGTTGCGAAACTACCTCGCAAAACGCTTCAAAGGTTGGAAATCCGAGAATCGCGGATTCTACGAAGAGAAGAAACGTCAAGATCAACCTGTGATCGATGCCATCAGCGATCTAGGTAAAGAAATTAAAGGCGTCACAGAACAAAATAAAAATTTGATCAACGAACTCGTACCACTTGCAGCTAAAAGTTACACCGTACCCACGCCTATTTCGAGCATTCCTTCAACGCCGTTCGAACTGAAGGACGTACCGGCACGACATCGAGCCATAAGCAGCACGTCGTCGTCTTTGGATAAAATCGAGTTGGGACCTTTGGCACGAGACTACCTGAGCACGGGCAAGTTCGACAAGGATGAAGTGTTCGGATTGTATCCCACCATGGAAACCAACGAAGGCGGCGGTGTGGTATGGAAGATTGGAAAATCGAAGGTGAGTTTCGAAGGCAACGACATTAAAGTCAATTTAGGCGATAAGAATAGCTGGAACAGGTATCCGGGTACGGTGGGACTGTGGGAACTCGTTGCCAAAAAGCAGCCGAAGGATTACACCGAAGAAGATTACCAGAGTTACAAGGAAATTCTGATCATGACGGACGCCTTGTACCAGAACAACGACGCTACGCAGAATAGGGTGAAATCGAGCAGCGGCGAAAAATACAGGAATCTCATCAAGCCGATATGGAACCAGGTGAAAACAGGCAGCGGCGTCAAACTCTACAACACGTTACCCAAAGAATTCGTTTGGGTGGACGACGTGCGCAAGCTCATAGACAGGTTGTTGGTTATTGCAGGAGAGGAGAATGCAGGCAATCGTAATTTCTACAACGAGAAGGTTGGCATCGTGGACATGATCAGCACAAAACTTTCCAACTTCATCGTAAACGACGACAAGGGCATAGGGTACCTCATTAAAATCATCAACACGCTGCCTCCGAGATTCTGGAACGTGGCCGAAGGAAAGGGTCTCGTGAACGACATCATCAACAAGTTACCTTTCGAGATGCATTTACCTGGCTACCAGTACTGCGGACCAGGTACCAAACTCGAGAAAAGATTGGAGAGAGGAGACAAGGGTGTGAATCTGTTGGACGCCGCATGCAAAGATCACGACATCGCTTACAACACCACTCGCTCCGATCTGGATGCACGTCACGAAGCAGACAGAAAGTTAGAGCACGCAGCTTTCGAAAGATTCGTTAGCAGAGACGCTTCGCTGGGAGAAAGAGTTGCAGCACTGGGCACCACCATCGCCATGAACACGAAACAAAAACTTGGATGGGGTGTGTAGAAATAAAAGAATTTCTCGAACCGTGAAAAAAATTTCTTCGGTATATAAATAACACTACGTAAAAAAAAAAAAACTCCAATTGTGTTTGCCATTTATAAAATGAGTAAACAATCACTAGACGCCCAAGCATTAAAACAAATGCTAAATTCATCAGTCGAATATGTAAAAATTCAGGAATTAGAAGTGGACAAACCTTACACGATAACTTCCGGTTCAATTGTTTCTACCCAGTATGGCCCCAAGGCGCGTCTGTTGCTCAACGCACAATACAGTCTATTTTTACCAGATCGATACGCTAACATGTTATCCGACGAGAAGCTAGCTATTTTAATCGAGAACAAAACTCAAATCGTGTACAAGGGTACAGAGGAACTTCTTGGTAAGAAAACAAAGCATGTAATAGAATTTGTGTAACGGCTCTGCGCGGAGTATATTCTTGAAAAAAAATTACACGGAACAAAAAAAATTTCAGAACATTTATATATAAATAACATACCAAAAAAAAATTACACAAAACAAAAAAAATCTCAGAACATATATATAAATAACATACCGTGAAGATAGCATATAGAGCATCATCATGAAGCCCAAGGGTGTCGTGTACCAGATACCATACTCCAATCTGAAAAATCTAGGTGCCCTCGATGGGTTACTCACCAAGAAACAACGCGAGAAGAAACGTTCTTGCTTGACGAAAGGACACGGAATGAAATTACTTCTCAGCACACCTCAATTGAGACGCTTGCAGCGTTCGCGAAAACAGCAAAAGATCGGAGGTTTCATATTCAGCATCCCAGCCATCCTGGCAGCATTAGGGGCCGTTGGAAGTTTGGCCGGCGGTAGCGCCGCCATTGCAAAAACCGTCATCGACTCGAAGAAGAACAAAGCCGAGTTGGAAGAACAGAAACGTCACAACCTGGCTATGGAGAAGAAGGGGAAAGGTATAACCAAAAAACAAAAAAGCAACCTCGATGCTTTGAAGAAATATAAAAAAAAGAAGAAGCTCTGTCCAACTTCGATATTAAATCTCTGATCGAACTGTTGGGAATAAAAAACTTCAGGGGTGTTTTCATGTCCGATTCTCTACCCTCTGCTGTGAAGAAAAAGGAGTATGGCGTGGTCAACCTGGACAGTTACAAAAATCCTGGTACACATTGGATATGCTACCTCAAAATTGACGATAACAATGCATTTGTTTTCGATTCGTTCGGTGGCACACCACCTGCCAGGTTGGTGAAGTATCTCAGTGTTGCCAACCTCTACTACAATGACAAACGCATCCAGGGTTTCACCGATGTTAACTGTGGCCACCTATGCCTCTCCGTTCTCGCATACATGTCTAAAATAAATAACCCGTCGGTGGAACATTTTCAGAAAGCATTGTGGAATCTTAAATACGATGGGCGTGTTCCATCTCACGAGCGAATCTTCAATCTTGAAACTCACGCTGCACGACGACATCGTCTATCCTAAATCCGTGGCTCTGCGTGCATTCTACAGCATGTACCTCATACCTAACGTCACGCAGCACAATAATAAAATTAGCGTTGGAAACGAACACATCATCGTCACGCCAGGCCAATACAATCTTTCCACTTTGCAAGCTCAATTACCCAAAGGCACGTACCTTTCTCAAAATTCGGTCACGCACAGAGTGGAAATCCTATCGGCGACGGAGACCGTGGACCTGGGCACCATGGGAGAACTTTTAGGTTTCGAGAACAACACCAAACTCGAAGCTGGCATCAAACACACGGCAACCAACATTCCTAAATTTCTAGCCATAGAAACTCTAAACGTTCACTGCAACGTGGCGGAAGGCATGATCACGAAATCCTCGGACGGATTGTTAGGAAGTCACAAGCAGACAGGAATCATAGCTACGTTCAAACCCAGTTCCGAATTCATGGAACCGATCATCTACACACCCTCTTCGCCGATCTATTTTCCAGTATGCCGCAACCGCATAGACGACATAGAGTTGGTGGTGACAAACGAGAAAGGAGAGGTGGTGGATTTCGCAGGTGCAACAACCACTGCCATCGTGGAGATCAACGTATAATAAATAACACGCATAGTAAAAATGGAGCAAATCGAAAGTTACGAATTGCAATCTTTCCCTCCCAACCGTCGCACGTTCGCCAATCTCAACGAAGCGAACAGGGAGATCGAATACGACGTGGACGTAGGGGATGGGTTCGTTCATCCTCACAGAGCGGACCTCTACCTTCAATTCGACGTGGTGAAGAAGGAAAGCGGAGACGCGTTTCCGCCCAATGCAAATTTGATACTCGTGGACAACTTCGTGCCTCATCTGTTCTCGCAGGTGGAGGTGAGGAAACACAACACCGTCATCGACAGAATCGATTATCCAGGCATCACGTCGACGGCAGTGGGAACATTGAAATTATCCAAAACAGACGCGGCATACTACCAGGCGGGAGGATTCGAAGCAGGGACGAAAATATCAACAAAAAATCACACAGTACTCTTTCCCATGCGTCTGCTACCGGGATTCTTCTCCGACTACAAAGAGATCATGTGGAAGGGGGGATTGCGCGTCACGTTTCGAAGAGCAACCAACGACAACGACGCGCTGATGCGATACACCAACTTGAACGCCGACGGCACGCCGATAGCCAACACATTACCCGAAGCAGCCAAGTGCGTCATCCGGAGCATGGAATTGAGAATGCCGATCGTGGAATACGAGACGAACTACGCCCTCAAGTACAAAGCAGAGATCTTGAAGAATCCGCAGGTGCCGATTCACTTTCACGGTTACCAGTGCGTGCAGAAGATGGCGTCGGGAAGTCACATGGAATTCGACGTGACGACGCAGTTCAACAACATACAGTTCGACATGCCAGATTTCGTCGTAGTGTTCTTTCAAACCGGGCGCGATAACAACCAGGAAAAAGATTCCAGCAAATTCGACGACTGCAAGATCAAAAACATTTATCTCAAAAATGGACGCAACGAAGTGTTCCCGCGCGAGAATTACAACCTCGACATGACCAAAGACGATTATCTCAAACTTTACGAAGCTTACACGGCTTTCAAACGCGTGACCGAGGGAAGCATGGACATGTACTACACCCCCAGCGAATTCAAAATCCGCAGGCCGATGTTCGTCATCAACACATCTAAGAGAAAGCAGGTGGTGGTCAACGATCGAACCAACATCAAGATCGTCTGCGAGTTCAACAGTCCGTTGCCCGAGGACACCGTATGCAATGTGATCCTGGTCGCCGAGAAGTCCTTCGTCCACGACGTGAAGAACGAGAGGGTCACAGAGCAGTTTTAACATGTTTAACATCTTTTTTCTTGCACAAATAATAAGAGGCGCCAGCGCGTGCACGTGTGTGTGTGTGGCACATCGTTCCCGAGAGAGGTTTACAAAAGTCACGATATACAAACATTAGTGCCCCCGGCACTTGGAAGATTACGATAAAGTGCATTCGTACTTCAAAAATGAGAAAATGCATTATTTACTCATCACGCTGTGCCAGCACAACAAATAAATACGCGAAACATAATCTACCGATAGGCGCGCGCGCGCGTGTGTGGCACATCGTTCCCGAGAGAGGTTTACAAAAGCCGTGTCCGGATTGGCAAGCGCTCCATCCCGTTCTCTCCCGTTGCTCTCGCGTGCACTCGAAGTCGCGTCCAAGTCGTCCGAATCTGCATGTCCCCTTGTAGTACGCCTGTCACTTTTCCCGCCAGGTGTCAGCCCAAACTTCACCCACCGCGCTCTGGGGCGCAAACAAACATGACAATGATTTCCACCTAACTACTCACATTAAAAAATATAACACGCTATTTCATCATTTACGTTTTCTGCATTCATTATCGATAAAATATTAAAATATAACTGAGTTTTACATCCTCTAATCAGTAAATGTTGTCTGTACAAAATGAAAGTTAGAATATGGCTGCCAAGCGCAGCGTCACAGCGAGTTCAAGCGTGCATCTGTCGCGCCCTCCGACTCCACGTCTACCGCAAATTCGGACAACAGAGATTGGCTGAGTCCCGGATGGAACAGCGCTCTAGGTGACATCTGCTGCTGATTCGGACGCAACCCCGGCCACTTCTATTAGTCAGTGTTGCCCATTCGTAGGTTAGCTTCGCCTGTAAAATATCACATGATGAAATATTCTTCAGGTAAGTTGGCAACATTAAAACCGCAATTGATGTTACCAGTGTTGTCAACTTCTATTTGTAGGTTAGCTTCGCCTGTAAAATATCACATGGTGAAATATTCTTCAGGTGATTTGGCAACACTAAACCGCAATTGATGTTACCAGTGTTGTCAACTTCTATTTGTAGGTTAGCTTCGCCTGTAAAATATCACATGGTGAAATATTCTTCAGGTGAGTTAGCAACACTAAACCGCAATTGATGTTACCAGTGTTGTCAACTTCTATTTGTAGGTTAGCTTCGCCTGTAAAATATCACATGGTGAAATATTCTTGAGGTGAGTTGGCAACACTGGCAACATCAATTGATGGCACTCAACCCGTGCACCTCCACTAGTCAGTGTTGCCAACTCCCATTTGTAGGTTATCTTTGCTTGTAAAATATCATATGGTGAAATATTCTTGGGGTGAGTTGGCCACACTGATCGCCAATTGATGGCGCTCAACTAAGCTGATTACACTAATCAGTATTGCTAACTCTTATTCGTAGGTTAGCTTCGCCTGTAAAATATCACATGGTGAAATATTCTTAAGGTGAGTTGGCAACACTGATCGCCAATTGATGCTGGTGAACCCGGCTACCTCCACTAATCAGTGTTGCCAACTCCCATTTGTAGGTTAGCTTCGCCTGTGAAATATCACATGGTGAAATTTTCTTGGGGTGAGTTGGCCACACTGCGAGAAAAGCCTCAAGCAGTGTTGCCAGCTCCTTGCTTGAGGTTAGGTTAGACCCAAAAACAAAAACCTTGGTGATTTTTTCAAGTGAGGAGTTAGCAACACTGTGTACCTCACTATACCTCATTTTCGGGCGCAGAACCGGGGACACTACTCTACTCTGTAAGTTAGCTTCGCCTGTAAAATATCACATGGTGAAATATTCTTGAGGTGAGTTAGCAACACTAAACCGCAATTGATGTTGCCAGTGTTGCCAACTCCCATTTGTAGGTTAGCTTCGCTTGTAAAATATCACATGGTGAAATATTCTTGGGGTGAGCTGGCAACACTGCAAGAAAATGAGGCTCATGCCTTACGAGAGCAAACCGTTAACATACACCGTAAAAGGCTACGCCTCGCTCGAGCTGGCAACACTGCAAGAAAATGAGGCTCGGTGAGATTCGCAGTATTGCCAGCTTTTTGCTTTAAATTAGGTTAGACCGAGATAAAAACCTTGGTGATTTTTTCGAGTGAGGAGTTGGCAACACTGCGAGCCTCACCGAGCCTCATTTTCGGTTGGCGAACCGGGCCCACTGTACTACTGCCGCGACACACACACACACACACGCGGTTTTTACGATGCAGCCAAGCATCCATTACGTTGACCTCCGCGCAGTCAGATTATCCGTGTGTAATTTTGGACATGTCCCGAAAGTTGGCGAGGGGGCGGGGGCTTTCCCCCCTCCCGCTCAGTTCTCCAAAGGTCGGTCCGTCCTCGATGGACAATTCTCTTGTACACATGTACGGCGCTGGCCTGTGTCCGTTGAGCGTACAAGCCGTAAAAACACCGGAAACAATTTCGCATCGCCCCCACGAATGAGCGCCGGAAAGGTGGACGCGGCAATTTGATGCAATTTCGGGCGCGAAGTCTTGCTGCTAAATTGCGTCGTAAAGCAAATGTGACATCCACACTGCTTTCGGCGCGGTCTCGGTCGCCGCAAAACGAGCATATTGCCTTGGGATAATCTAATAATTCATTTCCCTCTCCTGACACTGGAAGAATTAGGAGGCGTTCCTCGTACTAAAGAGATCTGGGTTCGGTCCGCGACAGCCGTATGTACAGCCGAGGATGGCACTCCTACACTAGGTGTTAACGGTTTCGGGTTCGATTCAAGATAAACGATGTATTACTGTTGATCTAATATTGTAGCGGCTGCTGGAATAGACTCTTGCTAACACACCCTCTGCGGTATTCCTAAACCCGAAGCAGAAGCATGCGTTTTCCACCTTTCTCTCTGGGCAAGATCCATCCATTCTTGATCATCCTTACCAATTTCCTTCAGGTCTTAATGCTATCATTTCAGCTTCCTCTTGGCCTTCCCACAGATCTCTTACCACTAGGTTTCCCAACAAAAACACTATATACTTTTCTCTCCCATTCGTGCTGTAGCTATGGCCTGCCCACCAAAGTCTTCCAGGTTTAACAATTGTAATATATCACGGGATGAATGTAGATTACGAGACTCAACTTTCTGTTTCAACTCTTTTAGGGTCAAAGATCTTCCTTAAGATCTTATTTTCAAAAGCCCTTTATTTATGTATCTCATTTAGTGTAAGTAAACGTTCCTCAGAGAAAACTGTTGCACCTGCCTAAACCGAAATTGAAGACCAATCAGTTAAATAATGGCCAGAGTTTCATTCATGTTCAAGTCTTCCACTTATGATTTAGACTAAGATATTTCTGTGTCCCTAACCCGACCTGGGCATGAGCTTTCTAGTTTATTTCAGTCAATATTTAGATGATTTTATTTCAATTTCCAACCCAATAATTTCTAGTATTTCTCCTGCGTTTCTAATTGTTGATAACATTAAGTGACGTACAAGACAGACACCCACACCTTAGCCAGGCTTCGAATCTAGGCCCTTGTAGTGTGATAAGCTAAGCACTCCGCCACAGATACAGATAAAATACATCAATAATGGAAAACACATTTTACAAGAAATGCATACTTGACTTTCACCTCAACAAAAAAGAGAAAACTGTAAATTACTCGAGCATAACATGATGGTAGACAAATTTTGTAATGGTTGTATAGTTGGTTTATAAAATCCGTGTGTCTCACCTTACAGAACGCTCTCTCATGATGAAAGCATCGGTCTCTGTAGCAAATTAGTCAGAGGTCTCAGTATCGAACCCTTATTAGGGCAAGAACTGTGTTTCCCCTTTCATCACTCATTCTCATCGTCGCAATTAACACAAAAATGACAAAATAGTCGTAATACGTACAAGGGAAAATCAAAACAAACACAATTGATATATCTTTGTTATTTTACGTCGCATTTCTTCCACTTCTGGCTAATCACAACGATGAGGATGGATGATGATTAGATGAAATTGATGAAGGGGACACTTACAAAGAACGTCCATGCTCTGGAAGGGACTCGACTCCGAGAACTTCGGAGGCAAAATAGATGGTCAACCACTTAACGCGCTCAACCACTGTGGACAATTAATATCCTACTTTGTTACAACGAGGAGGCAATTATTCAAAATGTTGAATTGAAGCAAGTAGGAATGGACAGACACATGTACAGTCACCGGCCAAAAAAATAGGACATCAACATCCTGAAATACCCACTTCCCTGCAATGCGTTGTGTGTGTTGCCTAACTCTACGGCGATAAGTGGATGTTGTTAAAAAATTTTCAATGGCAACTTCTAGCACCGCCGTAGAGGTAGGCAACATACATAACGCCTTGCACGGAAGCAAGTGTTTCAGGATCCAGGTGTCCTGTTATTATTGCCGGTGATTGTACAGGGTGGCGCATATTGTATCATCCAATATAAGTTGGCAACCCTGTCGGAACTGCTTAGGCAGCTGTAAGTCTCGAAATTAGTCTGCCATGGAACGTTGGCCGGTTCAGACACGAATCGTGGCAGTAGAGGCGTTCATCCGAACGGGTCCCATTCAGGCGGCGCAGTAGGTGCTGCACTGGGAAGCATCAGGGCGCCAGAGAATCCGCCCCCGACCTGTAGACTTCATTTTCTGCACGCTGCCATTGTCTCTCTATTGTGTGACCCATCGTATCATGTTGTGACGCTCTGGCACTGGTTGATGGGAACCCTCATTGGCCTTGGCCGCAGAGTCTCCTGCGTCTCCTGAATGGGACCCGTTCGGATGAACACCTCTACAGCCACGATTCGTGTCTGAACCGGCCAACGTTCCATGGCAGACTAATTGCGAGACTTGCAGCTGCCTAAGCAGTTCCGACAGGGTTGCCAACTTATATTGGAAGATACAATATGCGCCACCCTATACATCTGTGTAGAGTATATTGTTGGTATTTCTATTAATTGCATTCATAAATAGACAGGAAATATAGCGATTAACATTATTGACGTGGCTGGATTAAGCGTGCCCCAAATTTCAGGTCCTACAACAGCCACTGCCAAGAGCAAGCGATGTTCTTTTGTCTTCACTTTCAGTGGCCACGAGCAGACACTCACACATGCAAGATTATGCCATACCCCAAGAGTTCATGACATAAACATGCGTGAGTGGCGTTCATTACCTGTTTGATCATAATGCACATGACACGCGAGCAGGTGTGGGGAGTGGGGATAGGGGATAGGGGAGAGGGGAGAGGAGGTATGCAAGAAGAACGCCTAACCGATGGGGTGGATCATATCTTGACGACCACATGTTACATAAAAGACGACGCGAGTCGCAATCAACCGACGATCGATGCGCCATACTTGACGCGGCGTATCATTAAACTGAGAGTAAACACCTCTGGTCACACGCGAGGGGGTTGGGGGGGGGGGGCGGGGGTAAGGCGGAAGATGGCAAAGCAAGGGCAGATGGTAATCGCGTTGATATGTTCGGGACAAGGGTTGTTCCGCCGTCGCTAATCAATACCGAGCAACAAAAAGGCACCCTCTAGCGATTCCTGGTCACTACGAATGAATCTTGTTGCCCTCCGTGGAGTAGTGGTTAGAACAACGCGCCACGAAGAACCCGGGAATGTCTGGAGCAAGGTAGCGCAGAAACATAGGAAGGAGGTGGGCGGAGCGAAGCAGTACACGCAGATACAAACAGCGATGAGAGCTGCAGTCGCTTCCCCCCCTCCACGCAATCCTGTTTCCTTTGACGTGTTCATTGTTCGAGCCCTCTCGAGTCACTACTTGCGTAGAAACTTGCTTTCGTTCGCTCGCTCCAGAGATTCCCGGGACAAGGTATAGAAAAGCGGTGTAAAGTAACCAAAATAGCCGAGCACGTCAAGTTTTTGGGGCCTCCCGGATGGCGTAGTGGTAACGTCGTAGCCTTGTGATCAAGGGGTCCCAGATTCGACACCCTGTGGAATTACATAGCTGTTCGGAATAACACTTTAAACTGTATATCCAGTCTCGATTAGCGTTTCTGTGCATTTGGTGGACTTAAAACTAAAAATTAAACTCAAACAAACGCGTTAAGTAGTCATCTAAGTTTCCGGCTTCGAGTCCCGGCTTAAGCATAGACGTTCTTTGTAAGTGACCCTTCATCAATTTCAATCAATCATGACTCATCCTCATCGTCGCGATTAGCCAAGAATGGAAGAAAATAGACGCTAAATAATAAAAATACAAACAAAAGTAACCAAAATAGGAACACAGACACGAATGAGACAGATTAAGCTAGAACAAGAAAAACGGCAAACAGCAGTTGGAAAATTCCTGTTCAATTTTCGTCTAGACCCTAATTGAATCTACGAGATTAGATCTTGTCCTTAAAATGTAATGAAAGATTTCTATGATAGATAACTTGAATCTATGTAAGAGCAGCCCGACCCTGTGGCCGAGTGGTTAGCACATCGCGCTGCGACGCCAAGGGTCCCGGGTTCGAATCCCGGTCGGGCTTGGTTGTTTGTGAATGTCCATTCATCAATTTCATCATTTCATCACTCATCTTCATCTTCTCAAATTAGCCAAGAGGCACAAAACGCGAAGTAAAATAAACTAACTCAAATCAAATCAAATCTATGTAAGAGCAGAGTGGACTTCATAATATTTTAAGCTCATTGCCAGAAAATGTTGGCAAACTTTGAAGTCATCTTTATTCTTCGATAGGATAACCAGGAATGGACATGCAGTTTTTAGTGCATCGTGTCTCCACCGAGAATCGAACCCAGATACTCTTGGTTACCACTACACCATCGGGGAAGTCTATGAAGGTTGATGTCACTGTAACATGGATCAAAGGAACATATATACCCAGGCAAGGAATCGAACAAGGAACGTTCAGTGATTTCGTGTTCGAGTTGCGGTCTGGGCACGGGCCCCCCTTCGTCAATATCATCTCTCATCACTCATCCTCATCGTCGCAATGTGCCACGTTCAGCAACAAAGCGCGGAATCATCAGGTAGCTTCTCACTACCAAATTGTCAAAAAAAAATATTTGGCAATACCCAGGAAATACACACCTTTTTGTGTGTGTGCAAGTAAGTTACTGGTTTCTTTAACCACTCACCTGGTCCTTTTCGATGAAGCCGATGAACGCTGTCCGCTCTATTTCTATTGGCTGTCCCGCTCGATCGTACAGAGCAATGACGAAGTGGAAGAAGTTGGATTTCCGAAGGTTGCTTGGGGGTTGCTTCTCGAAGTGAGCCCGCCCGATGCCAACACTGAAAGGAAAAATAAAACACATCAATTAGCATCACAAAGAAACCAAAACGTGAGATGACAACACTACGAAAGATGTCGAGGTGGCAACACTTGGCAATCCTGCAAACATGTAGATGGAGAATCAGTGAAAATTTGTCACAGATTGTAACACTGATCAAGGCAACAATTCATATGTGGACACGCTGGACAAAGAAAAAATAGCTAATAAGATGTAAACTCCTACATCAAAACAATATTTTTTCTTCTAGCATATAAATTATTTACGGGTTTGGTTATACAGGGTGATCCTCTCGCTAGGATCAATGATTTTAAAATTTTTGTTTGGTTCTCAATAAGTGTTAAGAGTGGCTTCCAACGATTTGGAGAAACGTATATCTTGTGCCTTGTTTTCTTTACTATGATGTTGTCTCGTTTCATATTCGACATTTTCGACATTTTGTGCTTCATATTGTACGTTTTAAAGTTATGTTGAGCAGAAAGCTGCCACGTTTCGTCATAGTAGATGCAACAACTTTAATTAATTAATTATATAGTGTTCTATAAAGACAGTTTCATGGTGAGGGAAAAGTCAGCTTACATAGGGAAACAAATACGTGCGTACAAACATACCCATGATTGATATGTAATGGTTACAGTACATTTTCAATATGCACATCATCTGTTTAAATGCAGCTTGAATTCGACGCTCGCATTTGCGTAAGACGTCTGCTAGTGTGTTGTTGTTGTTGGTGGTGGTGGTGGGGGGGATTTTGGAGATGGTGCCTGTGATCCTTCTTTCAGGTGGTACAGGAACTTACTTTTCTTCGCGTACACGATGGTCTTTACGTGTCCCCACAGTTAGAATCCAGGGGTGTTAGGTCTGTCGACTGTGCAGGCCATTCAGCAGTGTAGCCTGACTTTTGCCTCACCCTATATGTGGGACTGATAAATGTAAAGCTTCCCCTTGTATACATTACAACATGCCGTGAAACCAAATGGGGGAGGAGAGTGGATGAGGCTCAACACATTCAAATCCTCGACCATTTGTGGAGGTGATGTGGTCAGCACCATGCTATATGCGCCTTAACCGTCCAGAATTGCCGCAAGGGACCCATTTATAAGAGGCTGGGCTCACCACGGAGTCCTTAAAAGCAGGAACATTGTTGACAAAATTACCACCTGAAGTTATCCAACCCGGGAATCGAACTCAGGTCTCCCGCGTGGCAGTCAGACGCCATACGGACTGGACCATCGCAGTCCTCCATGTAGGACATAATATTAATAGTATACGTACTTCAGTTGCTTCTCACTTGGTGCCTCTTAAATTTAGTAATTATAACACTGGGGAACAGTGAAATTGCGGCACAGTGTTTGAGAGCTAATTTAGGGCAACTTCATGCTGCTGAATAATGATATAATAATATATTTCCTGAATTGGCTCTAATTTATGAAATAAATGCAACTAAACCAAAATGGCGGAAACATAAGACATACATATAAATGAACTTCCAACAACAATTTAATATTTATTTTTGTTATTACAATCATTATTATAAAAATAAATTTATATAGGCCTATGATCATAATAATTAAGAAAATATGTACACAATGAAGTAACAAACTATGTGAAACGTTTTCTATACGATTTCCTGCTGTATTGCTTTTTAGGACAATCCCTCTGTAAGCTCCAAAAGTAGTCGGCCATCATGTGGCGATCCCACCGTCCCTGGTACCTTTCTTCCATTATCCTTATATCCTGATGGAACCTTTCTTCCTGTTCTTCACTAAAATCACCAAGGTTCTCAGGGAATCTGTCAATCTGGCTATGTAGAAAATGTATCTTCACACTCATATTAGCTCCCAATTTCTCAAAATGTTTCAACATAATTCCAACTATATCGCGGTAGTTTTCTGCTCTGTGATTCCCAAAAAGTTTTTGACGACGGACACAAAGCTCAGCCAGGTCTCAGATTCGATGTAAGACATGTAAGTTGTAAAATTGGCATCATTTATGAGTACAAATTTGTGGTGGTCCGTCAAAGATTCCTGCCTTCAATTTTTCAATACTTAGTCCTGGAAAAGTGTGGCATATATATTTGAAACAATCACCACTTGTATCTAAGGCCTTGACAAACTGTTTTATCAACCCAAGTTTAATATGCAGTGCCGGAAGGATGATTTTGTCTCTATCTATCAGCGGTTCATGAATGATATTAGCTTTTCCCACTAATATTTTCCCTTGGGGGCCAAACTTTTATCGTCCAATGCTTTTCTCTAACACGACTATCCCACAAACATAGGAAACAGGGATATTTTGTGTACCCACTTTGCTGTCCTAGTAAAAAATTCAACATCTTCAAATCCACACACACGAACCACTTATGTTCAGCATATTCATTTCTTTTCTAAAACCATTTTTATGTTTTGGTATTCTTCCTTAAGCTTTGTTGAGTGTCCGATATATTGCCTAGCAATGCTTCATAAGTTGCCTAGCAACAATTTACAAATAAATAAATAAGTTTCTTAATGGGAATTTCAGCCCATTATCAAATTTTGATATTACCGAGAAAAGCGTAGAGTAATTTTACCTCCTACATTTTCCATGGTGTGTTTATTTTTATAACTGGAGTCAATTCAACTGAACCAATCATACAATTGGAAATTACAGCTGTTTTGTGTGCTGAAACTGTTATTAAACTTTATGCCACAAAATAAAATCTTTTTTTTGTTCCCCAGTGTAATGAAAAGATTGAGATTGTCATGAAATTCTACCCTCTCAACCCGTTCCTGTGAAATAAATGTTTAAATACCTCTACTCTCTTCTGCTAATAATATCCTTTGCTTACGCGAAGTTATGGGTCCTAAAGCAGCAAACAGCGGTTGACCAAGAACTCTGGTAAGATAAACAATAACTTCAACAAATGAGCATAGGCAACAAAACACAGGCCTAGGTGAAGTTTCGTAGCATAAGAACAGGCCTTGGTAAGAAACTAGGACCACACGCGTGGTATGTTAAAACAGTGGCGAATTCAGGCAGAGTAATACAGCTCTCAGATAACCCCAGAGCACAATGAAATCGTGCACCACCTTTGTTTTAAGACAAAACGGAACCGCAACGAGAGAATAGGGGGGCAAAAGGTACGATGCGAGTGTACACAGTGGATTATATAAGCTAATCCTTCAGACAAAAGGTTCAGAAACGCCGGATGGAAATCCTTTTCCCGGAGTCCCGGGGGTGTGGGAACGGTTTTAATGAGGTGCTCCCGGATTTTTCTTCCTCTTCATCTTCTTCCAGAAAAAAAAAAAATAGAACCCCTTTTCCCTATCCGTAGGAAGGACCGACACTTAGGGAATTCTCGATCAAGTCTTTTGCCCAAAGCTTCGCTCTCGTGCTATCCCGTGGGAATCTTTTCCTTCGCCAGACACTTAAATTCCCATGGCATCCCATGGATTTCGAGATGAGATCTTATGGGGGTTCTCTGGAGACGCCACCGGGGAAAGTAGGGGCGGCGTAGATGACGGGGGGGGGGGGGGCGAGAAGAGGTAGCGACTTTGAAGGTGTGTGTGTGCAAGAAACCGCTAAGATCAGTCTTCTACTGTCTGGGTGAGTATATTCTTAATGCACAAAAGGACGGAGTTGGTGGTTATTGCAGTTGCTAAGAAACTTTTGTGCAAAGGAGGATTGTTCTCTCTCTCTCCCCAACGCCAATAGTTCCACTGCCTCTGCTTCTCATTCGAAAATGTCTAAGCAGCATTACGACTTGCGTATACAGTAAAACCCCAATAATTCGTGACCGTGCCTTACTCGAATTACAAAAACATTGACTATACGGAATAACCTAAGATAAATCGGAAGCGGAAAAAATATAACAAAAAAAACTACAGTATGTAATTGGTTGATTGATTGATTGATTGATTGAGTTGGTGTTTTAAGTTCACTTTATGAACAAAGAGGGACTAAACTTACAGTTTATAGTGGGATCCGAACCACTATGTGCCTCCACCGACTACAGTATGTGAGAAAACGTACACATAATACGTTGTGTGTCAATTGACACGCACTCCAGTAACATCGTAAAGTGCATAAACTGCTAGTGACGCATTTTAATGCATCAAAATACACAAAATTCATAAAAGGGTAGCAACTACTGTTGCGTCATGCACTAAAAATTAATCAAGTTAGAAGATCAGGCAGAATCATTTCAACGAAACCAAAATTACAGATTTAACTGTGTACATAGATGAAACAAAAATGCATCAACCTTGAACTGATAGTATTACTAGTAGTAATAGTAGCAGTAGTCGTGGTGGTGGTGGTAGTAGTAGTAGTGGCTGCAGTAGTCGTAGTGGTGGTAGTAACAGCCGTAGTAGTGGTGGGGGTAGTCATAGTGGTAGCAGTAACAGTAGTAATAGTTGTTTCTATTATTATTAGTACTAGTAGTAGTAGTAGTAGTAGTAGTAGTAGTAGTAGTAGTAGTAGTAGTAGTAGTAGTAGTAGTAGTAGTATTATGTGGTGTGGAGGCAGAACAACCTAGAGACTAATACATCCATTTCTGAACTTTACAAAGCTTATCCATTTGCAAAACATCACAACTACAGCAGCCACGGTAATTACTGCCCTCTGGTGACAGCCCAGGTAAAGATTAGCGAAAAACTATTCGATTCATCCAGCATTTACTTTCCGTAGCTCTTTATTGCTTTCCCGTTGAATTAACAACGGGTTCCGAATATGATAACAGCCTGTTTGTCCAGAGCAAATACTCTGGCTGGTTTGCACAGCAATTTACCTGAATTACGCCCCCCATCACCTGCCTTTCCGCCGACCCCCGATGGCTTTTCATGGTGCGAAAATTTCCCCATAGATGGCCCTAATATCGTCAGCAGGTAAACCTCGTAGTAAACCTCATTCATTACTCATCTGTGCAGTTAAACACAACAGAGGGAGCCACTTCGATTTCGCGCGGGAGAGGGAAGCGAATGGGATGCTGGGAATATAATACCGGACAGTTATTGTTCGGGAGTAGAGTGGGGCAAACTGACTGTGCTTAAAAATTGTCATCTCATTGGTGAATGATCTAGCACCGGGATCGAACAGTGGCGTGCTAGAGGATAAAGAAAATTCGGGAAAAGTTGGCAAATTATAGGACCGGTTTTAAAAAAGGTACCCGAAGTTCCTACACACGCCACTGAATTAGGTTTTTACATTTTCAGCTACTCTTTAAAATAAATGTAATTTGTAATTTATCTTATTTTCCATCCACTACATAATTGGCATCCCAGATGCCGTAGTGGGAACGTACTCCCCTTGTGATCAAGGGGTCCCTGGTTCGATACCCGGTGGAGGCACATAGTGTTTCGGATTTCACTTCAAACTGTAGATTCAGTCCCGATTGGCCTTCCTGTGCATAAGGTGAACTTAAAGCAAAAACTCAAACTAAAAAACTACATAATTTTCAATGGGCTTCCTTGTTACAATAACAAAATTCTTTGGCATTTTATCCCATTTATACGTATCATCATGGAGCAGGGGTGCGTGATCTAACGTCGGACTTTTTCCGGCCTTGTCGCTGCAAAAAGCGGCTCTGGTGTTCACAAGGCCTCAAGTAAATTGAATGAATGAAGGAAGGATTTAGTTTATTTTACTTCGCTCTTCTGCCACTATTGGCTAATTGCGAATATGAGAATGAGTAATATGATGAAAATGATGAAGGAACACTCAAAGATAAGCCATGTACGTGGCGGAAAAGCGAAGTAAAATGAACCAATTCAATGTAATAATCAAAGACACAAACCCATATAGTCTATAAGAGAGCACTCATTGCGCATCTTACAGATTGAGACGACACGATGCACACTATTGAGAAAACGGCTAGGTCTGAGCGACGGCTTGTCGCTTCGGTCTAAAAGCTTCCTTAAAACCCCTTAAAAGACCGCCCCCGTCAAAAGAAAGAAAAATACCGTTACGCCACCGAGTTCGGAACAGGGTTGTGAAAGGCCGAGGAATTTAAAATAAATTCAATTCAGGTCCAGGAGAGAAAATCAGCAAGCTTAAATGGGTTCTGGACCGTAAATAACCTTTTTGATCTGTATGAATTTAAATTCGGTCCAGGAACATTTTTTTTCGGGATGAAGGTAAATACGGTACAGGTACCTTTTTTTCCGGATGGATTTAAATCCGGTCCAGGAACCTTCTTTCCGGATCTGTTTAAATACGGTCCAAGTTCCATATTGAAATGAAGCAATACGCAACTTGGACCGAATTTAAATTGTGCGACAAAAATAGTTCCGGTCCTGCAGCGGAACCTATTAGTATTTATGGGTACCTGGACCTTTTACGACAACAAGTTCAAGGTGTTCTGCCAAATCCACGAGAGAACATCTTCCGGTTGAAAGTTCTGAAGACACCCAGGCTCGCTTAGAACATCTCGGCTATGACGTCGATGCTTTTTTCTCGGCCACTCTGTGTTTTTAACATTCTTTCTCTACCCCGCTCCTTTTTCATCCCCATCCATGATGCTAACGAGGAGGATTAATAGCATCTTGTCAACGTGGGATGCCGAGGGTCAATTTTTCATCGTGCTTGGAGGGAGAGCGGGGTCTCGTCACTTCACGTGACATATCATTTGTGACGTCAAACGGGCGAAAAGGATGATGCAGGAAGTAGTTGTTTTTTTCAGAGTCGCTTCTTTCATATTTTTTTTCATTCTAGGTCACGTGGTTGGCGAAAAAGTATATGCTTGCAATCATCACCGCAATCCGGTTCACTGAGACTAGCACCGGAAGATAAAGTGACTCAAGATTTAAAACACAAAATCGTGCCTCCCTGATAGCGTAGTGATAATTGTCGCCTTGTAATCAAGGTGTTCTAGGGTCCCATATCCGATGGAGGTATATAGTTGTTCGGATCTCACTTTAAACCTTTCGTCCAGCCCCGATTAGTGTGCATAAAGTGGACTTAAATTTCAAACACAAAATATTTATTTGTTTGAGACGCAACAGGCAACTAACTCATTGCACTTCTTTAAATCATATAAACAAATTATGCAAGACTCTAACCTTCATGCGTTATGAATTAAGAGCTTCAAAATAATAAAATAATAGTTTCAATTCAGTGCTAAATATCTATCTTGCAAATTTCTAAAGCATTTTGAGAAATGGAATTCAATTTTGAGAAAACTCGCCACAATCATAGATACCTTTTTTTTTAAAAAAATAAAAAAATAAAAGCATTACATTTTTTTGACAAAATTCACGTAACATTGAAACATGCAAATCTCTTTTTACATAAATCCATGTAGTAATACGAAGTTAGTTCTAACTATATATGTACTTGAAACACTTATAGACGAAACGAAGTCAAACTGTCCAAAGAACTTAGACACAATTCAAATATGAACAAAAAAAACAAAAACTTTTAAAATCCTAAAGTAAAGTTAAATGCCTACCGAAAAGGAACCCCCAATTAGTTACCAAATAGTTACAAAAATATTTCAGGATACACTGTATTGAAAGTAATAAAGAAAAGATTACTGTTGCAAAATATATCATATTCAATTAAAGAATTTCAGGTATTATATAGTTCTAGGCTGCATGTATTATATAATATAGCATATTACTATTGCACTACTAATAAGAACCTCAAGGTAAAATTTAATATCTTTACTTTAGTTTTGTATTACATCACTTTTTAGTATTGTAAAAAAGGATAGTCTCATTTATATATATTGTGGGCACTGTCAACATATTATAATTTGTAATGTATTGTCACCAATGCTCCACATGGGTATTTTTGGTTCTCAATAAATCCTCGATTTCTCTACACTAATAAGTTTTCAAAATGCAATAATAAATTCAAAAGAAAAATTCAGCTCGGGAAAAATATAAGTTTGGAGAAAATGAATGCTTTATTGTGGATTTATCGATCTTAATGCTTTCATCTACAGTAGTAATTGTTAGTAATAAGACTGCACCTAGATCTACTACTACTAGGCATTCTCAGGCTCCTTAAACAGAGGATACTATATAACCTAGCATTCAAGGTTAGGTTAGGTTAGCAAAAGGTTTAACTGGTTGAGATTGTGGGATGTATAGAGCTGAGCTGATACCTATACTCTTACCGATTACCACTGATATCGATACCGGTTCTTGAAAATTGTAAAATTAAAAGTTATTCAAAATTTGGATTGATATCAGCGGGTGAGTATTCTACTCCAATTATAAGCATCAATTTACTAGAGTTTCGCCTTAAATAAAAAATTATATCAGAATATAAACTTCCACGAAAATTAGACTAAGCAAAAGTGTCGCGTTGCTATTTTGCGGACCCCGCGAACTATGAAAACGCCGGAAAAGTATCGGCCGGTATCGGCAAATAAAATTCAACCGATTCTTACCGATATTACTTGTATCGGCCGATACCGATACATTGGCGTCAGTATCGGCTCAGCCTTAGTGGCATGTAAAAAGATATGAGGAAGCTTTTCTTATGATTTTTGAAAGTCGAATCGTTAAAATAAAAGAACAAAATAAATGTCGATGTGTCGTTCAGGAAAGAATTATCGAGATAATTAGAGCCCATACTTGTTGAAGTATTTTTACTTCCTACATCTACAACGTATGGGCGCGGCAGGCCAATGCATTAATGTGAACGCTTCCATTTGTTTCTCCGTGCCTCAAATAGCAGAAATGGACAAGTTCACTTCGGCAAAAATTCCGAGTAAAGCCGAATCACTCAGCTTAAAAGCTCGGATGTACTTTAGTAGAAGTCCCGTGAATAGAATGTCAATACTTAGCAGATATTGATGGCACCGTACACGTCAAACTTAACACCGTTCAATATCCACCCAACACGCCAACAGTTGAATGTTTCCTTCACCGCGCACGGGATGTTACAGTCAACCTCCCAGTTTTTTTGCTAAAAAAAAAGCATGTTTGGCGGGCAAATTGCACGGGTAGACGGAAGGCGCAAATGCAACCACGCTCTGTTATTACCCTTCTCTTAACAGCACGAAACGGTCTATTAAAAAAATAAATTCTGGTAGGATGGCTTACACCGAAAGAATAATTAGCACGCGCGGAAAGAGGTGTTTCAACCCCCCGAGCCCCAACCACGCTAAAAACAAAAGTCCAGGTACGACTGTAACATAAAACTTGGCAATCCTTTTATGGGAAGCGATTACAAAATATGAAGCCTTTTAATTGTTACCGTAATCGGTCCGTTAGCCGACCAAATAACCGCCAATCGGAGGTGATCATAGACGGGGAGTGTGTCGGTTCGCATATCGACTGGGGGCAGAGTTAACGTCAATAGACAGAGCCGTTAATTTATACGGCTGTAATCAAGGGAGGGTGTTAATTGTAAACCCCCCGGTTTCACGTTTTCCAATTGGTTCCGATAATGGTGAGTTTGAGGCAATAGACATCTAGATTCGTTCTTGTTTATTTAGTTGTTACACCCCCCCCCTCCCTCCTCGCGTACCGGGGAACAAACATCCATGCACTCGGTGGCGCAGTCAAATGCATACCAGTCGTAAATACCGTATCAAATTGGGCTTTTAATGCACGCTACCGTTGAGTTCGGACTGTTTTACACATGTACACCGCTGACTCATACATAAAGCATAAAGTTGCTCCTCTCATTTGATCACTTATAGTAACCTTTTTTGAAATCACGTCGTGTTAATGAAATTCTGCCTCGCCATTTAACCGCTGGGCATCTACTTCAAGGCTTGCTGATTTTTTTTTGGGTAAATTCGGGTTTGTCCACTGTTCAGGCCAGCAACAAAAATGAGCTTTTCAAAGAGACGTACGGAGGTTCAATTACTAACTAAGCAATTAGAATTGAACTCCCTTTGATATCAAAAGTACGATATTACCACTAGTTTGTCATGGTAATCGAGACTGAACGTTTAAACCCTTAACTACTAAGTTGTACACCCAACGTCAAAATAAACAGTAGGCGAATTGTCTATCACCATTTTCATTCAGTCTGTTTTCCACAATTTGATGAATTTAAATGTCGATAAGCACAGGACAACATCTGCTTCGAATCAACACAATTCCACTCCTTAAAATACCACAGGAAGTATAGTAAGAAAGTATGAAAATAGCCTTGGACAATTTGCCTATTATCATTTTTGTCGTTGATTGCACGATGATACATAGACGTGTTCTCTAGACGAGGACAAGACGAGGCCGAGAACGGGACAGACCTCTACAAAATCGAGACGAGACTTTGGTATGATATTTGAAGAAATTGCGTAAACCAAATTTACTTCAGAAATACCAAGATGATATATAGCTGGTTATGAAAAACACACGTCATATATTTTGTTTATGGGAATTACATAGTGATTCCACTGCGCCAGATGTAAGCGGGGATAAACACAGATATACAATTTGAAAGAGAGAAGTTTTAGTTTTTCGACAGAATGCTGGGAAGTATATGTAAATAATTTGAAAGCGGAATAGGAGGAGAATATGAAACCGTTTGAAAGGGAAATATGAGGAGTATATGGAAACAGTTTGAAAGGGAAATATGAGTATACATAAACAATTTCAAAGGAAAATACAAGCGGCATTTGAAAGGGAACTGTGAGGAGTAGAAACAGTATGAAATGCAATTTGAGGAGTAGGTACATATAAACAGCTTAAAATAGAAGCACATGGATCATATGCAAACAGTTTGAAAGGAAAATGCGAGGAGTATACGCAAACAGTTTGAAAGGGAAATATGATGGGTTTATGTAAACAGTTTGAAAGATAAATATGAGGAAGTGTTATGTAGTTTCGAAAGTAAACTTGAGACAAACAGGGCACGTACTTTGAAAGGTGTGTGATCACGACATATAAGTTGGCATGTAATACAGCACATAACGCTATATATAATAAATATGTAATCGAAGTACAGAGCCTGAAAGAACGTTCAATGCCGGGATACGTATTTACTGTGGAAAATGGATTGGTATTCTAGTTACAAGCCGAACAAAACTCAGCTTCAGATAAAGAATCTCCGCCGAGGAAGAACCTTATATCTTTGCACGACGAAGCCCTCCCCGCAAGCCGAAAAAGCAACCAAGGGTAGCAGCTGAAGAGGCTTTATTTACCAACCCCCCCCCCCCCCCCAGACGACGGGATGCGGATTCTGCTCCGGTTGCTAGTTTTGTCTTCAATCATATCCGACCACTAATTCATTTACGGTTTCTGCGGAGAACTCGGCCAGCACTTACCGAAGAGGAAGAGGTCACCACAGCTACGGGTGAGGGTATCTATGCAGTTCTTGTCCTCTAAAGGGTTCCCTTAAACTAAGTACACTAAGTCTTATATGTATCACCGCTTAGAGCTGGCGAAGTGGATTGACTATGTAATTCCGATAAACAAAATATACGACGTATGTTTTTAATAATCAAGTACATATCATCTTGGTATACCTGAAGTGAATTTGTTTTCGGCAATTTCTTCAAATATAAACTATAATAGCGAAGAAAAGTGGAATTTTCATTGCAGTTGAAAGGGTCGTCTTGCTCTGCATGATCGAGCTAGGGCATTGTTAGGAAACGTAACAACCAATCAGTCAACAATGCTTCATTCTTTTTAGACCTTTGTTGAGGAATCATTATAGCTCTTTTTGTTTTCTAGTTGAGATCCAGTTTTTCAACCTGAAGTACTAGTGTCACTCGCAATAAACAATTACTTTATATCTGATGTGGGCCCCCCTGACTGGTGGGGTCCTGGCGAGTGGCCCAATTGCCCCTCCTTCGGAATATTGAATATTGAATTTGAGTTTTAAGTCCATTTTATGCACAGGAAGGCTAATCGGGACTGCATTAACCTACAGTTTAAAGTGGGATCCGAACCATTTGTGCCTCCAACGGGTATCGAACCCGGGACCCCTTGATTACAAGGTGACAATGTTGCCACTACGCCATCGGGGAGTCCCCCTCCCCCTCTTTCAGGCGTGCTCTGAATATAATATTAAGATTCGTATTCAGCATTCATGCACTTTCTTCCAGGATAATATTCTAATACATTGTTGCACTCAATAATAAGGCGCACCTATTTTTATTTTTTTGGTTTTTGGATGCTGAAAATTCAGTTCGCCTTGGATTCGATGGCGTCTTGGATCCGAATATATTTTTGTAAATAACTAAATATACCACGGTATTAGTGCAATATAGTGTAATGTGCTGTTACTGTTCAAATGGTAAATGTAAATTCTAAAGGCAATGGTGGTATTGTGAATGGTCAATATAACAATAACGTAAATTTATTATTACGGTCTTGTTCTAATAAAGTATCGCTTCATCGCACATATTGCAGCATGGTGCCAAGATGTAAACTCTTTTTACATATATTTTAGAAAAATATACGCATGTTGAATTTTATTCGCTCCAAAATTTTGATGCGGTGTCTGCGCCATTATTCCCCAATGTGGGTACCCCTGAATGCATCAACCGAGAATTAGACACACTAACTTCCAAGAAACCGAAATTACATGCACTAAAATGCGTCATCCTTGATTTGATGCATTTCGAGTTCTGCGAGTAGAAGGAGAAAGCATAAGAAACAGTCGAGAATGTAAAATATACGTGCCAAGAGTTAAGAAGGCAGAGTCACCTGCAAATTGGAATATGTGTGTGTTTTTATCCAAGCAGAACAATAAACAAAATTAAATAAAGTTATGCGACGAAAATTACGAGAACAAATCTTGATTCAAATATAGGCTGGTTTGCACATGGCCAATGCATGAATGGACCTTTACAGATCTTAAGCAAACAATGCTGTTACGCTGTGTTTGTTATCTAAATGTGGTCACGCGGGTAGTGTATTATATGTAATAACAGACGAGTCGGTGGCCATGTTTGGCATCTTTAAATAATAAATTAAGCTGAGGGAACAGTGCATTTTGCACCGGACGCGAACATTGTCGCCCTGTGAATTCCATCATTAAGCGATACAGGAGCTTTACATTGTTCTTTTTATAACTTTTGTTTAGTTGTTATTTGATTTTTGTTTGATTTATTTTATTTCGCTTTTCTGTCACTTTTGGCTAATCGCGAACATGAGGCTGAATGGTGATAAGATGAAGGACAATTGATGAAGCACACATAGACAGCACACAACACAGGCTCGCAGAGGTTTATACCGCCTGTGGCTCCAGAAGACAGTCTCTCGTTAGTCTGCAATATGCAGTCCAAGGTTTTGACATCTCTTCTATTAGCTTCAACTTTATAACTTTTGCAGGTGAAAGATAAAATAAAAATAACTTATATTTAACCGTTACTTATCTGGTCTCTGATATTGTTTTTAGCTATTACAATTCCATTTGATTCCCGGGTTCGAATACCGGACTGGTTCTTTTTACGTGTCCTTCATCAATTTCATCATATCATTACACATCCTCGCCTTCGCGATTAGCCAAAAGTAGCAGAAAAGCGAAGTAAAATAAACCAAATCAATCAATCAGTAATTTACCAACACACTCCCTAGCACCACCCTATTTCATCAACACACCCCTAACATTTTTCAAAAAGGGCCAATTTATAGTAATCGGGATAAACAAATTTACATGATCATCATGAACTGGTACACACTAAGCTTGTTGGTTATTATTTGGGCTAATATACCCAACGGACAGAGTACCATGGTATATTTTCTGACAGACAAGGCACTATTTTAACAGAATCTGTATAAAGACAGCATTCATGTTATTAGACACAGTCTTTTTTTCGATATAGATTTCCAGGTTCTTCTACCTAAACGTAACTCAAATATACATGTAAAACATGTATGATGCATGAAATATCTCAGGTCAGTGGGAAGTTAATTACTTCAACTATTTAATAAATCCATCTCCGAGTTTGAAGAAAATCAGTATACTCTATTTTTTTCTCTCTTCTACACTATATATATCTTTACAGCAAGCAATTCTTTCACGACTGCCATAGCTAACTATGGTCTGTCCGGACGCAGGTCCTTCTCGAAACTTAACAAAACTATCTTGAAATTTTGTTCAATTCACAGAGAATGTTTGCGAGAAAAACTGCAAGAGACATAGTGCTGATATTGAAACATACTTTTCTTATTTAGGCCGAAATTGCAGATTGGCAGCAAATAAAAATTGAAGAATCACAACGGAATTGAAAATAATATATCCAAATATAATAATAGTTACTTCAAAAGTAGTATTTTCCGAACACAGTATTCACACCTAACAATTCGGTGGAGGCACATAGTGGTTGTGGTTCGAATCCCACTTTAAGCTGTAGATCCAGTCCCGATTAGCCTTTCTGTGCATAAAGTGGACTTAAAACAACAAATCAATCAATCAATCAACACCTAACAATTTTCCAACACATCTATGTGTTGTTGTTTTTTTAGCAAAAGTTGAGCCAAACTCCAAAAAATATAAGTCTTGCTTTTCAGAGTAGCTACTAGATCTACTGCATTGGACCACTTTCGCTCGAAAATACTCGATCGAATCTCCCACGCTCGACAGTGATTCACTCGAATATATAGATAAAATATCATTTTAATGCGACAATTATCTCGTACAGTGGGATCCATGAGTATTACCGTGCAAATTGTCCATGACTATTTTCATTCATTTTTCTCCTGCATTCTATGTGTTTTTAAGCGATGGATGTTTTATGTATGCTGGTGCATAACTTGTCAACAGCTTGTTTTGAGTGTTCTTTTAATTCTTGAAGCTCTTATTGGGTCAAATAAAGTGCACGAACATGGTGATGGACAATTTGCGCGATATTACTCATGGATCCCACTGTACAAATATATGTGTAAAAATCCGCCCTGCTAGTTTCAGCCCATAATCATCTATTCATTTTCATATATTGCAATGTATTGGTAAGATAGACTAAATCACATTTTTTCATGGAGATGATGAATTACGGTTACACGTGAACTCCTGGGTTTCGAGCGTATACTGATCGCTTGAATGTTCGAGCGTTATTCGCTCGAGCGAAGAAACTGTCCATTCCGTAAGCCATCCAGCGTCATCCGTGCGAACTATTAGACGATTGAGCAAAAAGGCCTCGACGCAGCACTCTAAACCAAGCGTCAAGCTAAGTGTGCAGCAGGTTTTATGTATCAATCCGCGCGAGAACTGAGCTCAGAATCTTCCGTGCCAGTAGTGCCTCAACCGCCGAGCTGCTTACATCGTAGACACTGAGAAAATTCACAGTATTACCAAACGTACAACACATCAAAACCCGCATGCATGTCAAGCAGAATGTATTTTTGCTTCTTTTTGTCTCCTGAAACATACAATTTTAAAAGTACTTTCTGCGCATAGATTATTTAATAAATGTGTCATTGCTTAATATAAATGCGAAATAACTTCTAAACATGAGAGCATGTGTGTATATTTCAAGCACGCAAAAAGAAAAATAAACGAAGATAAAAGTAAACAACGATAGGCCCCTCTTGAATTTAATGACAAATTATTGTTTTTTTGGGTTAGAAAAAAATACATTTATGAAAAACTTCGTTGCTTCGTTCGCAATACACAGGCACTTCAAGTTATACCAGCAAAAAAAAAGCATGATTTGTTATTGGTGACAATCAGGTGCATTGTCTGCTGCTATTACTCTTGTTTCAATTTATGAATCACTTCACTAAACCAGGATTCAAATCTTGGTCTGTCCATTTCTTTGCACGAAACAGTAAATATGCGCCTTCAACAAAGACGTCATTGCCGCCAGTGGGTGAAACAATAAGCCTCCCCCTTCCCCTCTTCTTTTCTCATCGGTTTCTTCAGCCCTGGCGGTGGTTTTGAACGGTGGTGTCCTTCAATGTTAGGTTCAACGTACGCCCCCGGCCCCCTCCGAGTTAAAGCACGTCTCGTCCAGATAATAAACATGTTTCTTATCACGGCGATATCTTTTAATACCGCGGAGATTCAAGCGATCAAGTACATACCTGCTAATGGATGTATTATTTTGTCTGTATTTTACAAATTAAATAACTGTTTTCTTGCAAGTATGCAGTTGTGTCGGAATAGAACCCGTCTCAGTGGAACTATATTCTGCTCGCCCGTTTGGATCTACATATGCGAAAACCTGCTGCAAAGTTGACTCGACGCTTGGCTTAGTAGCTACTAACAGAAAATTCGATTCCCTTTTGAAGAAACAAAAACCAACCGTAATCGTCGTGGCAATGGATATATCCCTTCCTATATTATTTAGTCAACTCAACGAAGTTTTATTGGACTTACAGCTTTACAGGTTGCTGTTTATACCCAACATACATTTTAAGTTATATTATTAAGTCTACGTAAAGTTCATAATGTTCCAAGATAAGGAAGGAAAGGTAGATTAATCAGGATTGACGTCATCACAAATAGGTAAAAGCTACAAGTAGAGTTAACGAATGTATAAATCGTGGACACGAAATGTCTCTTGGGTAAATTCGATATTTGAAGAGTATAATTAAATTTCGGGTCGCTTATGCAGTAAATTAAAATATCAAAAAGTGGTTCTCTAGAAATATCCTTTCTCAGTGCTCGGATCAATTTAGATATTTTTTTTGTCGATCGGTTCTCGAGATAATCGTGAGCAAAGTTATCCAGTAAGCTGAGGCATGAAGAGGGAAATACTCAAATTTTCACCAGGGCATAAGATCACCTAAGTCAAATGCTGCGTCAAACCGTGGGAAAAATTTCAGATATCTATTCCTACCCTCTAAAACCGTCCTTGGCTGTACATTTTCTGCCATAGAAAAGTGAGTACCTGCTGAAAGGTGTGTCACTTGTCGGTAATCCCACACAGGGACTCTCGTGTCTCACCTGAGAAAAGACAGAGGTCTGTCTCCAACCCCCTTCTGTGAAGGAAGGAATATCTTCAACACAACCGCGGACCTTACCCACTTCAATTGTTTGCAGTACAGTGACCTCCTTCGGTGAAAGTCAAATTACGTGCCAAACACGCCCTCTTTGACGGTACAGGACAGTAGTATCTTACCTTACAGCACTCTTGAAACGGTTAGTTGTAGCTTGGAGAATAAGCAGACTTTCATAGTTGCTACAATGTGTGCGTATACGAGGAAGTGGTTCAAAAGTAACACATCTCAAAACAAGAGTGTGTAGAAATCGCATCTAGATGTTCTGATTTTGATTTGATTGATTGACTTGGTGTTTTAAGTCCACTTTATGCACAATAAGGGCAATCGGGACTGTACCTACAGTTTAAAGTGGGATCCGAACCACTATGTGCCTCCACCGGGTATCGAACACGGGACCCCTTGATTTCTGATTTTGAGTTTTGTTATTTAGCGTCGCTTTTCTGCAATTATCACGACGATGAGAATGAGTGATTTATTTATTTATTTATTGAAATTTCCAGTACAGCAGAAGCCATTTTAAACCAGAAAGAAACAACAATAAAACAATAGACTAAGATTAAAAAACAAAAGAACGGATAACATAAAATAAACAAAAATAAAACAAGCCAAAAAAAGGACCAAGGTAAAAAGATCAGTTTCACAAAAGCATTACTTATGTACAATTTTTTCTATGTTGCTGATAAAAAATGAATATGAAGTGAATATATCTATTTGGTTTGAGATTATATTGAACTGATTCGGTAGCCTATGGAATAGTGATCGTTGTATGAGTGAGAGCCTGGGAGTTGTAGTGTGAAAAGTTTCCTTGCTCCGTGTTTTATGTGTAGGCACTCTGAGGGAGAGTTCGTGGAGTGGGATGCTGCATCTTAAGTTTCCATTTATAATCTTATATAGCAATTTCATATCTGCAATGTATCTACGAGTTTCTGGAGTATTAATATGCAGTTTTACAAGAAGATCTCTCTTAGGCAGGTGTCTTAGGGCAGGCACTCTATATCGAACGATGGAGAGGAAAAAGCTGAGAACACTGTCGATCTTGGAGGTATGAGAATGGGCAGCCATGTTCCAGATTGGTGAACAATATTCTAGAATGGGGGACACAAATATCTTGAAGTAAATGGAAAGTGCTTTCGGGTTATTGATTTCGGTGAATCTGTAAAGTAGGCCTAGCATACGCATTGCCTTTTTTTTGTGATGGTTGATATGTGATTATCGAAATTTAGTTTTGAATCTATGAGGATACCTAGATCTCGGTGTTGCGCTTCTTTTGCTAGAGGGAGGTCGGTGAGTGTATAATTGCCTTCAAGAATGTTTTGTTTCAATGAAATTGTTATGTATGAGCATTTAGAAGGGTTTGTGGACAGTTTCCATCGCTTACACCATTCAGAGAATCTGTTAATGTCATTTTGGAGAATTTGCATGTCTGATGGCTGTTTTATTTCTCTCATAATCTTGCAATCATCGGCAAACATTAGAATTGTGCTTGAGATGGGGGAATTAAAGAGGTCTGTGAGATCATCCAGATATAATACAAATAACAGAGGGCCAAGAACGCTTCCTTGCGGCACACCAGATATAACAGGAAGCCAGTTAGAATGAGTTCCAGAAAGTATAACGCGTTGTTGTCTATTTCTTAGATAGTCTTTCACTAATTTTAACGTGTTTCCAGTGATGTTAAATCTGTTAGATAATTTATGCAGTAAATAGTGGTGATCCACTGAATCAAAAGCTTTGGACAGATCAAAGTAAACAACATCTAACTGATTACGATTAGTAATTGCGTTTATGGCACAGGATTGCATACAAGACAGATTGGTAAGGCATGAAGAATTTGGAAGAAAGCCGTGTTGTGCTGGGTTAATGTAAGGGGATGTGAATTTCAGAAGTCTTTTTTTTAGAATTTTTTCACAGACAATAGCAAGTGTGGAAAGGAGAGAAATGGGCCTATAACATGTAGTATCGTTAGCATTTCCAGATTTAAAAATAGGATAATATGATGCAACTGATGAAGGGACACTAACGAAGAACCCCCACGCTCAGGAGTCGAACCCGGGACCTCTGGCGTCGTAGAGTGCTGTGCTAACAACTCAGCCACGGAGGTCGGCTAGCAATCGCATCTGGAAGTATAAGTAAGTGGCGCTCCAAGGAGGCAAAGTGGTAACGTCGTCGCCTTCTAATCAAGGGGTCCTGGGTTCGATACCGCTGAGAGCGCATATTGGATTCGATCCCGCTTTAAACAATGCCAGTCCAGATTAGACTCTCTGTGCATAAAGTGGACTTAACAACAAGTCAAGTCTAAGGGACTTTCACACCATAGCGACGCGCGACACGTACAATTTAGACACGAGCATTCAGAAACAAATGCAACCTATTGTACTGGAGTCACGTGTCGCTTGTGTATCGATCGGATTGGCAGTTACTGTGTATCCAGGCACGTATCTAGAAATATGTTTTGGGGTGTTCCGAAAACCAAGTGTCTCAGGAATAATAATAAAATATAATAATAATGTTTAAATTAAAGTAATTATATTACTTATATATTATATATAATTGCAATACATAAATTTTAATTATATTATTATCACACGATTAGGCCAAAATACTGTATAAGAATAGAGATATAACAGCGCATATTCATTACGTAGTTTACCTGTAGTTAAGATCTGAATAACTTACATAAAAACAAGTGCCCTGGCAATGATATTAATGTCAAATAGATAAATAATTGAATATTTATCGAATAACAAAAATGATGTTACATGTAGTTGGAGAAAAGTAAGTTTGTGATTAAAATTTTATGCATATTATTTTGAGTAATAGTGTACATCAATCATCTATGTAATGTCATTCAAAGCCGTATGGTCCCGGGTTCGATACCCGGTGGAGGCACATAAAATATTTTCATTATTTAATTTTAGTACTTGGTAAGTCTTTCGGCGAGTCCGGACCCCTGGACCCCCCCCTAAATACGTCCTTCCTATCCTTCAAAGCCGTATGATCCCAATATAATCCTTGTTTTATAATAAGTTCAAAGGAAATCATACAACAAATGCTAAACGTATATTTTCATTATTTAATTTTCCTACTTAATAAGTCTTTCGGGTGTTTGTGTGTGTGTGTGTGGGGGGGGGGGGGGTCCGGACCCCCTAAATACGTCCTTCGTATCCTTCAAAGCCCAATATAATTCTTGTCTTCCAATAAGTTCAGAGGAAATTATACAACAAATGCTAAACGAGTATATTTTCATTATATAATTTTCGTACTTAATAAGTCTATCTGGTGGGAGGGGGGGGGGGGTCCAAACCCCAGAAATACGTCCTTCGTATCCTTCAAAGCCATATGATCCCAATATAATCCTTGTCTTACAAAAAGTTCAGAGGAATTTATATAACAACGGCTAAACGAATACATTTTTGATTATTTAATTTTAGTACTTGATAAATCTTTCGGGGGGGGGTCCGGACCCCCTGGACCCCCCTAAATACGTCCTTGCGTGCATCGTGTCGCTTTTCTATACACTTGCTGGACCGCATGTCGCTTGCTACTTCGGTATGTGAAAGCTCGCTAAACCTATTATAGACCAACATCAACACGAGTAGCGTCACTTTTCTAACGCTCAAAGTACATCGCAACGATGAGAATAAATAAATGAATTCGTGGATTTGATAATGGGAAAAATAGATTCTTTCTTTAGCCAGGGCCTATGACACTAACCTTAGGATCGTAGCGCGATAAGCTAACGATCCCGATGCCTGATAATTGCATCCCCTTTTCTACAGACATCGCGAGTTCGATTCCCGAGGTGACCCACATTTTCGGTAACGATGTATCGTTAAGTACAACTGTGTATAATTGTGTCATGAAGAGGCAGCGGACATCAGTCAACAAAAGCAAGTAACTGGCCATGGCGGAACCCGATACGCTGAGCATGCGTCACCCAATAGGAAACAAACTTTGAAAACTTTCCACTGGCGATATTTGTCAAAGCGTCGTCGGGTGCGTTGAAATCCCGCTTGATATTATGTCAGAAATGAAATGTTGTTAACTATCTCATCTCAGTGCTATAGCAATCACATTCATGGCATCTCCAATAAAAATTCTTATATTTTATAGAAAAGAAAATTTGAGGTTTTCAATGACTTTGACAATGACAATGTTAAATATTATCAAATCTTCAATTCAGTGAAAAGAAAATATGATGCCGTTGCCTTACTATTAATAAACACTAGTTTCTAAAGATCTTTCGCTCACGGAATTTTAGCGAAATGCTATATTAACACTTATAAAATAAAGTGTTTGCCAACAGTGATACCGAGACAAAATTATAATAAACTGTTTATAATGTCTTGGTGAAATGTTTGCTAACAACGCATACTGTATAACAAGAGCATATAGGATTGAAATAGTTTATGTTTGCTTATTTACATTGTAGACATTTTCAGTGAAACATTTTTACCGTGAATGGCCATCCAGACTGTTTTTCTGAGCATTATTGTTAGGTAAAATGTTATTAACTGTTCACTTTAGTTTAGAACAGATCTTTAGTTAGGGGTGAATGCATTTTGTATGTGTGCTTCTCTTATCTTAGGTCGCTTCTCTGCTACTTTAGGCTAATCGTGACAATAGTTAGGATGAAAGAAACTGACTGGACAAGTGACAGTATAAGACTCAATTTTCCCTACTATCCTACTACCGTAAAAAAAATATAAGATGACCCTATTCTCAAGTAGCTATTAGCGACCATAACATATTTTGCATAATAATGATTCAGTTTTCAAAGGAATATATTTGTAGTGCACTCAACTTCAATTTATAACCATTATTTATTGCATGATAAAATATTAACATAAAATTTTAAAAATTGCGTCTCATTTTTATAAATCAACAGACTGTTAAATTTTAACTATAGAATATTGTAAAATTTGCTGTAACTTCTACAACAGTCACACAGTTCCGGTACGAATAGCCACAACTTATTTATTTTCAACAACAATAAATATTATGTACAAATTGCGTACTTTAATGGTTGGATTCGATTGTGTTAGATGGTTACTTGTTTCTCATACGTGTATTTTTGTTACATTTTCCGATTTCTATTAGTTTTGTGGCCCGTTTCAAAGCCCAAAACGCCCAAAAGCCCGGGGGTGTAGCCCTCCACTAAATCTTGGTTTGTTCATAGTTATTTTTCAGTGCAGTGGTTCCCAAAGTATGCGCCGCGGCGCTCTAGGGCGCCACGAAATGTTTCAACATTTTCACTGAAATGACACTTACTTATCAGTCCATACATGGTTTAGAATCGGACCATCGCATCAATCCAAATATGTGCTTATATTTTATACACAAAATATTTCTGAATTTGAAATATATGTTTATTTTTAACTTAAGGCAAGCAACTTAACCAAACTTAATGAGCGTTGTTTGTGTTGGATAGGCCTACATTCTGACTTGGGCGACGCGGAAAAGTCTTGAAACACTAAGGGCGCCGTGAAACGGTAAACTTTGGGAACCCTTGTTCTAGTGGCTTTACTATGGTCTAAATCGTCCGTACAACAATGATATCATGATTTAATTTTTAAGTTTGGAAGAAGTTTTGTAACTAATAGCGTTGGGCGTAAGATAAACCTTTTACCATTCTGCTGTAATATATCAATGACGTCGCCAAAAGGGGGCAAGGAAGGTGAAGGACCCCCCGTTATTCCGCCCCTCCAGCAGAAAGGAAAACGAAGTATAAAGAAATGCACATTTAGCCCGCCTTTTTATGTGATATTTAAGTGTATACTAAATGTGACTGCGTACCAGAAAAAAAATGCCCACCACCTTCTCCATCAAAACTATTTTTTTTCTGGCTCCGTCAGTGTTGCATGTACTTTTAATAAAATTTTAAAAAAATAAGTTAGTTGTATACTTGTCAAAATATTTGGTTCTTCTAAGAAATTGTAAAAATTGGATACTTGATTACAGGGAGCTGGGGTTACCAAAATGTCAACATTCTGGGCAATAATAATAATGACGAAAATTCTTTCGATTTGGAACCTTGTTTATCAACTAAGAAACTAACTAATTTTGGTATCTACGAAGCTTAGGATAAAGCATTTCATGCTCTTCATAAACACAGCGTTGCAGTGTACTTTAGCACTTCCAGTTCTCCAAAAAACAATCTACAACAATGACAATACTTATATGAATAAATTATCTAAGAACAATAACGAGTGAGATGCATTGTCCTCCAGATTAAATATGTACACTGTAAAAACGTGACAGCAGAAATTATGGTTTAACGTCAATTTCAATTGTTAAAAACTACTGAAAAAAATTACCACGATTGTCTTAAAATAACACGGGATATTACATAGTTAATTAATTTAATTTTCATGATACAGTGTTTAAAAATATGTTTGTGGCGCATAACTGCAATTTATAATTAATATTATTGTGCATAATCAAATATTGAAATTTAAATTTGAGTTTTTGTCATGTCTCGTTGCTGTACTTAAACTCTATAAGCCTATCTGTCTATATTTAATATTCTGACCCTAAATCCACAACAAAACATGAATGGGTCTGCGCTCTATTAAGAAAAAAAAATTGTGTGTCGTTTTTGTAAACCGTCAGTCTGTCAGATAGACTTATAATTTTAACGATAGAATATTATAAATCTTGCGGTAACTTCTCGTAGTCATGACCAAAAAAAGTGGTAGGACTGTAAAGAAGTCAAATTTATTGCACTTGTGTTTTTAACCTGTAGATGTGTATCGATGTAAAATAACCAATACATAAATCCACATGCTAACTGAGAAGGGAATATTTTAAACGAGGTAAATTTTGGTCAGTAACAGAAGAATGTTTACTTTGTATTAAACCTAAATTTTCCTAAAAGCAACAACAGACCGAAGGATACTAAAAACACTAGACGGGGGTTATAGATTACTAATCGAGAATCAGGGACAGGGAGGTCAAGTTATTAACATTTATTTAACAAAGTTTCAGTTTTGGCATTCTTCGAGTTCAGGAAAAAAAGCTTGTTTGGAACATCCAAGAAGAGTTTATGGAGAACAAAAATCTGCCTAAATAAGCGACGAACAATTGTCACCAGAACTAAATTCTCTTAGTAATTCTGGATATTTGTTTAGAGTTACCAAGCAATTTAGTCAAAACTACCAATTTTTTTTTTTTTTTGTTTATGCTTACGGAAAAGCTTAGCCAAACGTGCTTCGTTAATTTAAATCAGTCAGTTTTCCTGTGCACAATGCAGAGCTTGTTTGTGTTAGTGTATATTTGGTTTATTTGCAGTGTAATTTTCCTAATTATCGAGAAATAATTCTTATAGGTGGAACTTGAAACCCACACTCAAACCATGCACAATCTCCAATCATCAGAGCCTGTCAAAGAGCTTGAAACAGGAATTAATTAATATGTAACTAGAACAAATATTTGTTTAACGTATCAGAACTTCAGAACCAAGGTGTGGTCATTAGATTCTGTAATTATACTATAAACATATTTTTCATCATATTAGAACTAAGCAGACCCAAATAAAGCCGCATTGAACACAAGAAGATGCCGATGTTACTACATTTATTTATAGGCCTATATTTATTTGAAAATTCTGAATACAGAAAGAATATATTTTTATCAGGATATGAATAAATGAAATGAAGAAATAAAACAACAAAATGATGCAAAATAGCCATTGTAGTAATTACAACAGTAATAAAGTCAATTCAGCTGCTTGAACATGTGATGGTAAATGTTTGTATGAGGCCTGCAGGACCACTTAATGAATCGTAGAATGTTTGAATCCTATTCATAAATGACGTTTGATCTAGGAGAAGCTTCTGTGTAAAAAAAAAAAGTTGTGGTATTTGATGTTAGTTCTTGGGTTCCGGATATGAAAAAGTAGCAAGAGCCAACATAATGCTTAGAACTTCAATTAAATAGAGATATTTTCTTGCAATGCTCTTTAGTAGTACAGGTATTTCAAATTCCAGATTCTCATTGACAGCACGTAAGATCTGTCACAAAATGCATTTATTTACGTTTGCCCGACAAAACCCATTTTTGATAAACTTCCGAAACAGTTCATGGTCTGAAATTACATTGCAGATTGGTAGTATAATATTAGCACTAGAAATGAAAACTGATGGACAATGTAATCAAACAATCTTTGTATTACTGGTGGTAAAATATCACTGTTATTAATCAGGTCAGCTACAGATCAAGGGGGTTATTTTCAAAATATTAATCAAATGACAACTAACGCACAAATTATGTTTTAATTTTTTGAAAGCTATACCCTACGCTACGGTCTTTGATGGGACAAAATTTTGTTGATTATGATTTTATGTTTGTGTTGCACAAATTAAATTCTTGTTGTATTGCATAAATTATACTCAAGTTTTAGGAGTTACAAGAACTCATGCGAAGAACGAAGAAATTCGCACGAAACTTACTAACGAAAATTTTCTATTATAGTTCACTTGTTATGTAAAATGACATGAAATATGCTATTACTTTACAAAGTACATAGATCAGTGGCTTAATAATCTACTAACTAACGCAAGTGTTATGTATGTTTTAATTATATACAGTAGTTTATTGCAATCGACTGCGAACGATGTTGACGGTTGCAACTGGAATCTTGTGTTATAACATTTGAATTGACTTCCGAAAAGAAATGTATCAAAACAAAACAATTTTCTAGCAGTCTTTTAAATCTTACAATAACACAATTAACATCATCCTGTTGAGTATTGAAGCATTTTATACTCACTTCTGAACATTATTCTAGGATGCTTAATATCGAAGGGACATAAGAAAGAAGTATTGAAAATTTCTGCAAGTTAACCAAGATGTGTAATAACGTCTCCGCGAAATTAAAACTACCATCTAGTTCGTCATAGAATACTGTGTAAGGAAATGATCAAATGAGATCTATCAAGTTCATTGTTCTCTACAATATATCTGAAAGATATGAACAGTAAATGTCATAGGCTTATTTAAAAAATGTGAAAATGTCTGGTGGAAGCCACATACTAGATATAATTTAGCTGAAAGAGCATCCAAAATGTAACATACTGAGAATTCTAAAAGAAGGCCGGTTAACATTTGCTTCTCTTCTACTTTTCTGACGCACACTTCACACAATTGTGTTTTATATGCATATTACCATCTAATTTGGTCTTAGACTCCTACTATCCAACCAATTTTATAGTTAGCTCCTTAAAATTTTACATTTATTAACATTGCAAACAATGCTAGTGTTGTGACATCCAAAAAATTCTATCGAAATCACAAAAATAGCAAAGGATATCAGTTGTCATTTCTCAAGACATTAAAAATATGGCATTATAATTGGTAAGAAGGTAAGTCATCCCCCTCTGCATTGCACCATGCACACCATGGTTCAAATATATTGAACAATAAAGATAAATCATGTCTTGTAAGTTTTTGGAACACAGTGTGTCATCTGAAGTTGGATTTTTTAAGTCTCCATGTGTCACGATTTTCGGTCTACTGCTCAAAACAAATTCTCGCAAGCTAAAAGTATAATAATAAAGAAAAGTACATGTAGTTATATACAAAAACTTCATTAAAACTTCACATTCAGTATATTTTAAGGTAGTGAACAGTATCTCAACCTGTAGTCTGTATAGATCTATCACCAGAAATATTTTCTCACTTTATATAGAAACTAAACTTGTTAATACCTGACACTTTACCACCAATAAAGCTCTCAATTACTAGATCTCCTTAAATGTGTGTGATATGTATTATTAATAATAACGAGTATTCTGTAGCAAAAATAGAAAGAAATTCACTAAATGTTACCCACATCTTTTGTGTTCTAACACAGCATGTATACTCTCTGCGACAATAACATTTACTTCTCAATGAGAAAAAATAGGCTTAGAATAACTACGATTACGATGGTACATAAGAAACAGACTATTTTGCATATAAATAAACCTGCAAAAATATAATACCTTACAGTATTTTTTGTGTTTATTTGATAACTCGCGGTATCAAAGCACGGCGACAATTTCAAGATATAAATTGCATGCAAAACAAGCTACAACAATATCAGGAATATGACGACGTTAACAACAAATACAACTGTAGCAACAACGGGGGACCTTACACACCAAAACAGAAGCTACCGACACCGTTAGTAGTTTTATAACATATAGAAACAAATGATAATATTCACATGAAGTAACCCAAGTCGAATATTTAATTTCTTTCTGCTTGCAACAAAACTGAACTGTGCTACCTTGAATCAAGCAGCATGTAGCTTATACTTCACTTTTATATGTATGATATAATGTGGTGTATGAAAAAACGTATTAAGGCGAGTCAACTAATGGGCAGAAATGCAGGAAAAACATACAACTACCTTCAGAAATATTACTGTAAAAAGTAGCACAACATCTTCACCCTTGAAGGACGTTTAGAGACCAAATCCAGATATGATCCTGTCGTAAGTATCAAGGAACTCAGGGGCGGAACAAAGTTCTTCCCAAAACTAGTGATTCGGACCGACACTGTTAGCAGACTGTGCTAGGATCTTTCTTGGAAGATGAGTTTTCCGCCAAATCTCTTGTTTTCCTTCTACTCGCATGGGAGATCTGACGCAGGTTCTATTCAATAACCCAGATAGAAAAAAAAAAATACTTCTGAACCAAACAGGTAGTCATGCTAACCCGCGGGGGGCCGAAGCGGAGAGAGGGGGGCGAGAAGCTTACGCTCTTCTAAAAACAAGTCCCCGGTCCCTTAATGATCATGATGCAATTCCCATACGTGGGGATTCCCAAAGAATCATCATTCACCAGGGGCCTTAAGATCCGACCGCCCTCCCCCTCCACCCCCTCCCCTCTCTTAACTCTTTTTATTACCCTCCCTTCCACCTCCTCTTTCTCGCCATTCCCACACGAATTTGTTCCTCCTCCATTGAGTTGGTGAATGCGACTTAACAAATAGCTCCCTGATGACCGCTTACACAAGGAAAAACGAGCAGGTTCGCGAAAATATATATTCTTTCATTAAAACTACAATTTACGTTTCAAATTGCGCAGTCAGATCGTCTTTTTTTCTCTATCTTCGTTTCTCGTGGTTGATTGAGAATGCACACGAAGAGATCAACAAGGTATATAAGAATTTGACAATTTACTGGTGTACATTAGATCATTAGCAGAAAGTATTTTTTTGTGTCCATGAAATTTGATATCGAATATATTTCCTAATTGATGAACTTACTGTATTTTTCTTAATCGTTCTGTTCTTAGATATATCGACAATGAATAAGCATTGTTGTAAACTTATTTGCTGATAAGATTCGTTTGAGATTCCCTTACTGACCGAAATAAAAATTTATTTGGAAGGACTATTTACTATAGATGTATTTATTTAAATTAGTAATATCTCTTGCTTATTAAGCTAGCTAATTGATACTCATGCCACACGGTAACAAAGTATAGAAACGTACATTGTCTTTCGTCGGAGTGTCGCGTGTTGGACAATTGAATAAACATTTTTTTTGTTTTGATGAGATTGTTTCTAGTTTTATAATGTCCTGAAGAAGTAAACAAATTTCATTTTTCTTTTTGTTCGGATTGTTGCGAGTTTTATCATGCTCTGAACAGGTAAACAAACTCAATTTTTCCTTTTGCTGAGATTGTTGCGAGTTTTATAATGTTCTGAACAAGTAAACAAGCCTAATTTTTTCCATTGCTTGGGATTGTTCCGAGTTTAAGAAAAAGATATACACACACACACACAGATTATGACAATCAACTTTCCTGGAGGGGTATACAATTAAAACTGACATACCTGCTTTGGTCTACGACCGTGGGTTGCATCCATGTTCGGGCAGCTAGTTGACTTGATGCCAAGGGTTCTTCTTTCAAGCTGGTGACTGGACCGCGGGGTTGGTGGATGCCGGCATCCTGCAGGCCGAACATGAGGCCCGCAGTGCCACCCCTAGCTCCGGCCTGATACAGCTTTCTTCCCCACGTTGCGCCGACAATAGGATCCAGTGCAGATTGTCGTTTGGGAATGGGTCAGGGACAATAACGGCGGGCTGTCAACCCACGTGGCGCTTGCTGTCTCTCACTGAAACCTCACACTTGGGATTGGGAGTTCGATCCTCGGAGGATACCTTTTTCTACTCCGTTCTCGAGTCTTCGGACATGGAGAAATGCGTCATCTGGGAAATGGAGCCGAGTTCGTTAAAGGAGTTTTCCACGTCGGGTGGTTTTCGGGCGGTGGGGGGACGAAGAAAAACACACCTCCCTCCGCGTGCGTGTGTGCGTGAGAAATCCGACCGCTTCTTTTCAGTGTCCCCAAGACCGATGTCCCAGTGCGTGGCGAAAAGTCAACGGGGACTGCCTTCTACTCCACGTCCGTCCCGCGACAGACACGTTGGACCACAGATGCCCCTTCAAGTAGCCCCTTCGCACTTCATCAGTTGCCGTAATGTGCGGGGGAACCCCCCTTTAGCGCGCACAAACCTCGCCGTGGAACCGTTTCGGAAAAAAAGGTCGGAGAGGGGGGAAAAAGGTTATCCGCATGACACTCTCACGTACACATGGTCCACGGTGTGGAAAAGGGGTGGCGTTCCCGTGGCACAGCGGGATTTCTCTGTTGTCGAGTCTCCTTGCCGAGGTCCAGAAGGTTGGAAGCGCGGGGTTCTGCTGCAAGAGGCACCGGCGACCTCACACACACGACAGCGGCACCGACCTAAAAGCAGATAAACGCGGGATGATAACCATCCAATGCTCGCCTACGACCAGACAATTTGATGTCTGAAGCTCAGGGGATGTGGATTTTGTTGCTCACAAATATTGTTCGTATTCAGCCAACCCTCCCTGGGGCCACACCCCCCCAAGAGACGTATAAACCCGCTTCGTCCGCTATCGACATGTAAACCTCGCCAGAGAAGACACCGCCCCCGGGACGCGCGGGCCAATCGCCGCCCAGGCAGGGGACGGACGGGCCAATGAGGCGAGGATGACGTCACCTCCGCCGGCCCCCGCGGTGTCATAGCATTATCATCTGTTTTGGCGGCGCGCGAAAGAGGGGGAGGAGAGGAGGCGGGGGGGGAGACGCATCGCCCGAGCGTTCCGGGGTCGAGTCACTTCGAGCCGAGAGGGCAAGCCCTGTGGGTCGGGCGTAGCGTCCCTTTGCGTCGGGCGATCGGCACGCCGTCCGCGCGACCCTTTTTCACCTACGCGAGGCGCCGGGACGACCCCAAGACGCTCGGCGTGACTTTGCGATGCCATGTTTGATTCATCCACAATGGCTGCCGGCGGGTGAGCGGTCTACAGAAAGGGGAGGGATTACAAATGAACATGCACAAAGCACATATGATCATGTGGGGACGGAAAATAATATTATTGATACTACCGACAAAGAACAGCCGCCAGCTTCCGTGGTGTAGCGGTTAAGTTGAAATTCCTGCCAAGAATTTCATCAATTTCTTCTCATTGTCTCAAATAATTACAATGCGAGATCAACAAGCGATGTGAGCCATTCCATGTTAAAGTGGACAAACAAGGCTAATTCATTTTTAGTGAAAATATCACTTATTATACATGAAATTAAAGGGAAAACTATGCAGAATTTGGAATTATTAATACAAACATTAGTTTCATGGCTTTTAAATAACATATTGTTTCAAACCTATTACTTTCTATAGTATAAATTAGATTTTATTCCACTTAATTTAGTTTCATTACGAAAGAGTATTATACCATAAGAAAACTAAAATAATTCAAATTTCGTTCTAATTGTCTCATTTATTGTTTCTATATCTTAAGCCCTGAAGTATCCTACTGCATTTCTGATCCAAACGTTAGTTTGAAGAATCTATTTATGATACTTTTCATAGCCTTTGCATTGTTACATATCCTACATATGCATGTCGTCACACGCGTCACAAAAAAAAATTCACTCTACTGCTGAAATAATTAGCATAAAGTGTTATCGTGTCAATGAAATTTGATGCCAAATTATTTTCTAAATGTGCGAGATTTGTTATTTTCCCTTAATCGCTCTGTTCTTAAATATATCGACGATAAATATGCATTTCTTTAAACCTATTTGAGGATAAAATTCTGCTCGAGACTGCCTTAATGAGTGCATACAAATTTATTTGGAAGGGATTCTTTATTGTAGATGCATTTATTTAAATTAGTAAATCTCTTGCAAATTAAGTTAGCTAATTGACACTCGTGCAATATATAAGCTGACAAAGTATAGAAACCTACATTTTTATTGGTTGGATTGTTCAGTTTTTGGTCCTATGCTGAACAAGTAAATAAACGCAGATTTTCTTTCTGATGAGATTGCTCCGAGTTTTATAATACTCTGAACAAGTGAACCGACTCAATTTTTCCTTTTGTTGGAATAGTCGTGAGTTTTATAATGTTCTGAACAAGTAAACAAACTTAGTTTCCTTTTGATGAGATTTTTTCTAGTTTTATCATATTCTGAACAGGTAAACAAATTTAATTTTTCCCTTTGTTCGGATTGTTGCGAGTTTTATCATGCTCTGAACAAGTAAACAAATAATAAGCAAAATTTAAAAAAAAGTTCATGCAATCTGCGTTATTCTTTTTTTTATGTTATTACATTTTTCGAACCGTACATACAAATTTTCCTATTCAATGAAGTATCAAGCTAAGTTTTAAATTTTATGACAAACAAACTGAAAATGAGGCTGAGCTCTATGAGAAATCAACGGATACCGTTGATGTTGATGTGTACATTAGACAAATCAGACCGAGGTTCGGTATGGGGCATCAAATATACAGTGTCACGAGGTTATCTTGAAACAGGTGTTCCCCAACCAACATCATAAAAACCAAATTAATGATAGCCTATAGTTATCAGTTCAGAAGTTCATGCACTTATTTTGGTGAAAATAGGCAGCAAAAAGGCATTTGAAATGTGGAAATTATGCACCAGAAGCAAAAAAATGGGCACAATAAACCGAAAAAGATGGTGAATTCCACATTAGAATCTATAATTTCATTCAAAAAGTTAAAATCTACATAGAAGAAACAGTATTACTTTCCTTTGTTGCACATAACTAGGTTTTCTGTTTTCCGGCATTCATAAATAGCCGTCTGTCAGAAAGAACATGCTTCTTCATAAGAAAACATGATATCTCTACTTCGACAGAAGTAATTGAAGCATACATGAAATCGGATTCTTATCAAGAAACGAACATCCACCTTTAGGGATATCAAATTGTATTCAATTTCTCCAATTACACATTTGGACTCATTACAAGTGTGCACTTTTCTGCAATAGCTAACATTTTACTCCTGGCACATCAATCAGCTGGATTCCTGGAAGACTTTCATGGATAAGAGATTCACCCCTTTTTTCCAGCTTTGTATTTGTCTCTGGCAACCCCATAATGTGCTAATAAAAACTTTTTTTGAAAGAATAAAATGTATGCACATTTCTATGAAAAAAACTTTGTTAAATTTCATAGAAAATTACCAAAACAATGCATTAAAATTTTAAAAAACAGGCAAAATTAAAAAGCCTCTAAAACATTAGCAACAACATAAAAAATGTACATGAAAATAACCAATATATGCAGAAGGAAAATAAAGGCATTTTTCCAAACTTTTGGGCTCTATTTATCAGTATAATAATATAGTCATCGATTTCGGATTAATATTATTTGAAATTTTCTGGTGCAAATGAAAATCAGTATTTCCAATTTATTTTTTACGGTGCTGGCCTGAGAAAACTACGTACACGATTCCATTAGTTGCAATTGGCAACTAATTTCAACCAAATTTTATATTTGTCAACAAACCTAGACATAATGTAGACTTACTATAGATCGACCACAAGGAAAAAAACCTTGGGACGAAAAGTCCCCGCGCAGCTTTCCTCCTTTCCTCCACCTCGGTCCATAAGGAAGCATGGTCCACTCTCCCCCTCGCGGGGTACGGTGAACAGGAGTCGCGGGTCTGTGCAGGTTGTTTTGTTCGTGGTTCCACTATAAGGGATGATGTAATTACAATTAAGAATAATGCTAAAGTATTTTTCAAAGCAGCTAAAGAGATAGGTTTGGAAGTTAGAAAAGGGAAAATTAAATATACGGTTACAGGCCGAAACGAAGTGCTCGGTAATAATCAAAATCTAATTATTGATAACAACTCCAACCAGTTTCCAAATTCAGGTACTTAGGAGTAATAATACTATCAAATGAAAATGATATTTAAAAGGGGGAAAAAAGCAGGCTTAATTCAGGAAATGAGTGTTACTTTTCTCTTCATAAACTTTTATCTTCTTGTGTAATATCTAAGAAACTAAAAGATAAAATATACAAAACAGTAATTTTGCCTGTAGAATTATATGGATGTGAAGCTTGGTTTCTTACATTAAAGGAGGAACATAAATTAAGGGTATTTGAAAATAAAATCCTTAGAAAAATCTTTGGACCTAAAAGGGATGAGGAGACAGGTGAGTGGAAAAGGTTACATAATTTAGAACTGTTCAATTTTTATTTCTGTCCGCATATTATTAGAATAATTAAATCAAGACGACTTAGGTGGACAGTCCATGTGGCACGAATAGGAGAGGAATGAAGAGTTTACAGGACATTTGCTGGGAAACCTGATGGTAAGAGACCAGTAGGAAGGCCAAGACGAAGATGGTGGGATAATGTTGAGATGAACCTAAAGGAAATCGGGAAGGATGGAAAAGATTGGATTGATCTTGCCCAGGATAGGGACGGCTTGTGTTGCTGCAGCCATAAACCTTCGAATTTAAGAAGGTTAGAGAGTTAGTTAGTTAGCCTACAAATATTCGATCTATTACTCTTTATGATTATGCCATACTTTATTTATTCACATGCAATTTCAAGGATACATATTAATTAACGTATAAAGTAAAAAAAAATATATACAGGTATTTCAAGTAAAAATTATTGTGATCAAGTTTTAAGAAAAGAATTTGCGGGCCGCAGTCTCAGGAAGGTTGAGAACCACTGCTCTGGACTGAATATGAAATTTTAACTAAAGTGTAATATCGTGTAAATCTTCAAACCATGTGTAAATTTTTCACTTAAATTTGTAATTTTAATTTTTTACAATTCCCTCTCCATTTCTGTAATGATAAAGTTGATGCTTTTGCACAAATGACAGTTAACGTTTGATAATAATATTATTCATTCAGAAAACTTCTTATACATTAGCAGTTAACAGAACATTCATTTTCAACGGAACAACGCAATGTGTGTTATCGTGTCAAAACGGTCGAATTTGCCGTTTAATCCAGAGAAAACGCAATTTTTGGCATTCTCAACTTCCAAATGTTACTATTAAAAGGAAAATGTAAGTCAATAAATTGCTGATATAACATGTGGTTATAACGATGACCAATCTATTGGAGTTCGGTACCCGGTGGAGGCACGCAGCTGTACTGGTTCTACTGTAGATCTAATACCTATTAACTTATATATGTGCATAAAGTGGACTTAAATTACACTTTTGTTTGTTGTCCCATAATAATTGTCCGATATTCAAACTGTGACACTGGTGTATACAGAAGAAGAAAATGAAACACGGGAATGTCTCATACAACATACTCAAGGATCAGTACAAATTGACCGATCAAGTATCCAAAAGAGCCTACATAAAAAGTTACCATTTTGGCATACCGGACAATAATTATGGGACAGAGGGAGTAAATTATTAAGTCACTAAATTAGTAGAGATATGAAAGAAATGTTACTCCCCAAAAGAAATAGATGACAATCGCCTTAACATGGTGAAAAATTATGACTTATTTTTACCTATATCTTTCTTCCAAATTAACATTAGGGATTTTTAAGATTCATAACGAAGTTTATGGGAAAATAACGAACAAATGTTGCTGCTAAGATGTAATCTTGTTCAAGGAACAAGAATGAGAATATTTTGATTTCTGACGAATCCGATACGATTTATATACACAGTAGATTATTATCCTAGATCAATTCGCAATGATAAGCAGCCACACTGTTCCGAAAACTCCTTTTCTAGCAAGTAATTTGCAGTAACCGATTATGTATTTTATATTCTGGGCCAGCCTCAGTGTCAAGATAGGTTGTTAATCGGTTTGGTCGAAATGACAGAATTAATAAGCTTTTCAGGCTCTGCCATCACGTGTTTTTTTCAAGTGAATTTTATGCCATGGAAGTTCCTAGGGGGTATGGAGGTGAGAAGTTCAAACAAATCCCATACCAAGCCTTGCATTGATGCTCCTGATTCTGGTTCCCAGGAAAGCTAGAATAAACTTGGAGCCTGAGAAACAGTGCATTTGTTTGAAACTCATTTTTTTCGATCTGAGAGACACAAAATTAATATGCATAACCTTTCAGACTCTGTACCAAATACAAATGAAAATTAATGTCAAATAGATGATTTGAACCCAGGACCCCTTCGAAACTATATCACGATTCCACGGCTAGAATCTACCAAAAAATATAGGTATATCCAGGGGTAGAAAAAACTAAAAATAATTCAGGGGCCAACCCTTTTTTTCTCAGGAACCATTTTTCTTCTCCTTTTTTAAAATACGGGCTAAAAAATATGAATCCAACTAAGATAAGCTATGAAATGAAATCTTAAAACATTTAATACATAAATTAATACAAGATTGGATTAAAAGTACTTAATTCTTGCTCCATAGTTGCCTTCCTAAAGAAGACTCAACTGGTAACAGCATGAATAACTATGAAATGCATTCTACGTAATACATGGCCGACTATACCATATTGCTGCAGATTTTAAAATTCAGCTGGCAACAGTCCAAACATTTTATCTAATGGCATGTTTATTATTTTGACTTAATTATACACGACATACAGAAAACATACAAACAATTGAAAATCACAAACGGTACCCGTTATTTAAATTATGTAATGGAAATTTCTGTAAGCGAACTCGAAATATTAAAAAAGATAAAATTAGAACTGAATTTAAAAATTCAGTCGTCAGGGGAAAATGTTCAGGTGCCATGGCGACTGAGCGCCCTGTATTTTTCTACCCCTGCAGACTAAATCTCCTCAGAATTCTTTGTATTCAAGTAAACACTACATTGGATTCTACAGGCTTCTGCATTTTATTTTTAAATTTGTGTCTGCTTAGACTAATTGCGGCGTTGACAATGAATGAATTTAGTACAAGGCAAGAATTAAAGTAACAAAGAATGGATTCTTATATAGTGTATTAAATAAATAAAATGGATGTCCAATGTCGTAGAAGGAACTGAGTTCCGGCACCAAACCGATATCGTGAATAGCCCTGCCGAATTTTAAGTCATCCACGTAAAAGAGTCTGAATTAATTACTTAGGTAGATTGGTAAGTCATTGACTTAAATTAAAAGTAAGAGGGGGCCGAGATTCGAGCCTTGGGGGCGCCTGTCCACTCCTTTGTTAATATTCTTTTGTAGGACACATTCTGTTTGCGGTCTCTTACAGGAAGCAAGGCTTGGAAAGGTCGTAACATGAGAGTTTACTTAATAGAATATCATGGTCGTACACTATATCGAAGGCCTTGGAGATAAATCTAACATCTACTTGTTATCTTTTCTGAGACAGATTTGCAGAGAAGATACATTTTCGCAAGGGTAGAAAAAAACAGGTCACCCGGTCGACATGGTGCCTGGAAATTTTCAACTGTCGCCTGAATTTTCAAATTCAGTTCTCAAAAAACTACTTTATTTTAATATTTCAAGTTCGCTTAATGAAATTTCCATTGCCTTTTTACAGTATGTGTTAGCGGTTGAGCCTTGTTTAGGAAGGCCGCTGCAGCGCCAGAATTAATTACTTTTTATCCAATCCAATCCAATTAATAATAAGCTATGTTACGGTCACATTTCAAAATGTGTAGGCTATATATGTATAACGCTACCACTACGCCAACGAAGAGGATATATAAGTTATTTAATTTGCAAAACATTAAAAGAATCATGTTGTAATAAGTATTTCATATTTTTGTATTTTTGTTTTTAGTATTTCGAGACTCGAGACAAGATTTGTGACGAGAACACGACTTTGTCTCAAAGACCGAGACAAACATTAGTTAATCGAATAGAAAAATAGAGAACGAGATGAGACAACACTGTGACAAGTTTTGTCTCGTCTCGGTACCACCTCTCGTAGGCGTAACGTGGCGAGGTCAAAGAAGGTGGGGGCGCTTGCACCTCAAAATTTTCAGTGACCTGAGGAACAAAGAAATGAAAAAATATGTTTGTAATTTCTCAAATTAACAGTTATTTGCCAAAATAGTCCTGAAAGTTATTGGTATGTGATGAATACTTTTTCGACTATGTACTCCCCCCAAGTTAGGCCCAAGGCGTAACTTGGCGAAGGCAATGTGGCGCGCTTGCCCCTTCCCCCCAAAATCAGCGACCTGAGGCATAAAGAAATAAAGTATAAATTTTATGATTTTTCAAATGTAACAGGTATTTGTAAAAATATTACTGGTCGTTATTTTTGTGGGATGGAAATTTTCTGATTCTACCCTCCCCCATCACCAAGTAACAAAAATTTTGTTTCATCTTACAGACCAATCTCCTTACTCTCTCCTCTGTCCATCATCTGTGAAAAAGTAATCAAAGACAGACTGTACAAATTTGTTTCTCCGTACTTAAGCTCTAAGCAACATGGTTTTCTTCCTGGTAGCTCCTGTCTTACAAACCTGTCTGTTTTACTCTCAAATGCTATGAAATGCATTTCAAATAATTCACAATTAGATGTAATATACTTTGATCTGGCCAAAGCCTTTGATACTGTTAGTCATCGTCTTCTGATTCACAAATTATGCAATAGATTCAACATTAATGGCAAATTTCTAACCCTTCTCACAGATTACCTTAGCGATCGCCAACAACGTGTCTTTCTTCCAGGAACTGTTTCTAACTTTCTTCCTGTCCTCTCTGGAGTTCCACAGGGTAGTGCTCTAGGACCTCTCTTGTTCATATTATTCGTCGATGACCTTGCCAACCATCTCACAGCTCCCTCTAGCAATTACCTTCTTTTCGCAGATGACTGTAAATTTTTCAGAGAAATCTCCACTTCCGACGATACTCATCTTCTTCAGAATGACATAGCAACATTTATTTCCTGGTGCCTGACATGGGACCTTACATTACATCCTGACAAGTGTACTACTCTCACTATCTCACTCAAGAAGAATTTGTTAAAGTCATCTTACTCCATCTCTGGTTAATAACATCAAAGCAGTATCCTCTCACAAAGACCTAGGCATTGTTTTCGACCAAAAGCTCACATTTGAAAAACATATTTTATTCACCACAAAAAAGGCCATGCGTCTCTTAGGTTTACTCTACCGTTTCACCGAAATTAGCGACATCTCAGCCCTCACCTTGTACTTCAAATCATTCATCTCCCCAATAATAGAATACTGCTCTCCCGTCTGGTCCATGGCATGTCCCACTCACCTCTCCAGAATCGATTCAGTCTTTCACTTCTTCCTAACTATAGTAAGTCACAGGGTTCCCTCATTACGCAATTTTTCATCTCTGCATCTCCTGTCTTTTCTAAACTTACAAACAGCTTATCAGCGACGTTTGCAGAATGATTTCAGTTATTTATACAAAATTGTGAATGGCAAAATCCGCTGCAACACACTTCTTGAGGAATTCCACTTTCGAGTACCTATGCGCACAACACGCAACACAAGATTATTTTATACAAAAAAACCTAGACTAGAAATTCAAAAAAGATCTCTCTTTTACAGACTTGCAGCACAATATAATGATCTCCCCTCAAATATTGATATATTTTCCTCCGAGTTTGCCTTTCGGTCTTCCATCAGAAGAAATGCCTGTAATTAATATCACATAGTGCCATCTTTTACTTATTTTTTAGTTCATTTGCTATTCACTTTTATGTTGTTTTGTTACTATTAATTTTTTTTATTTTTTTTATTTTTTTTATTTTTATGCTTATTATAATTATTGCTTTCTCATTGTTGACAATTTCAGTGTAAAATGGCCACCTGTGCTGTATCTGAAATTTTCTCAATAAATAAATAAATACCAGCTCTAATTCGGAATGCGCATCGTCGCCATATTTGCGTCAGTTCTCGGCGTATGTACACTCAACTCAATTAGTACTCAGGCACTTTGTGAATTTATACAGCATATTTGGAGAAGATACAATTCAATTCTTATTACTAACTTCGTTGACCCTGTATATGAGCAGAGGTGCTGCGCAGAAGCATCATATTTCCAGTCTGGAAATTAGATGTCTGTGCTGGCTTCTTCAGAAAGACATCTGCAAAGACATGGACCGCTCACTAGGACATACAGATGTGCAACCTAAGGTGAAGGAAGTATGACAAAGAAAGAGGATTAAGCATGTGACGCTCGGACATGTCGCTATCTTTGTTTTGTCAACCGAGTCTATGTTGATAACAACATATTCATGGGTATGGGAAGAGGGAGGAAGGGGGGGCATCTCAACAGAAAATCAAATCAGGGACAGGTTACTCGACATAGACAGACAAGAAATAATAGCAGACTGCCAAACAAAGACCTCAATCAGGGAACAGTTAAGAGTAAGGGAATGGGGGAAAGCGAAATATATCCAGGTGGTGGGAAAAAATGAAAGAGGCGCGCTGGCATGGTTCAGATTAGGGGGATGGAAACAACTAAGAAAGAGAAACGATATGTCCTTTGTGCGAGGGGGAGGAGACGGATAGGCATATCCTACTGAACTGCCCTTCTACACGTGACCTAAGGGACAAATGGATGAAAAACGTAACAGGCAGGGAGATGATAGAAGTGGTAGACGACAGAATAAAGATAAAAGAAGCGGAGCAGCAAGTGGGGAAATACCTGTGGGAAGTAAGAGAACGGCGGGGGAAAGCTATTAGAGAAGGCAACGAAATGAGTGATCATGCTCCAGGCCAGCCATCTTTATAGTGTAAGTGTGTGTAAAGCAAAATGTATTCGTGTTTTGGTGAGAGTGCAGGAAAAGAGAAGTGAGGAGAAAGACTGGAAGAAGAACTGCCGAGGGAGGGGAAGAATGTGTATATAGGGGACAAAGTAAGACAGCTTAAACGAAAACTAAATGTAACAAAATAGTGTAGAAAATCAAAAATATGTAGTGCGTACAGCCTATGGCTCGCACGAAAATAAAATAAATCTAATCTAATCTAATCTAACAACTGGTTCACATTTCTTCCCATCAGGGGACACCCTGCCTCGACCAGCAAGAGTCCTCCAAGGCTTGGCATTGGAAGCAGGAAGACCACCCTACCTGGGACGCAACAAAAGACTTCCACAGGTTGTAAATATTTTCCCACCCTGGACGCTTGTGGCCAAATTAGATCAAGGGTCCCCACCCCCTCCATGGTCATAGTAAAAGTGCTTAGAATCCGCGAATGCCATCAATTCCTAGTTTGCCAGCTCCCAACGATTTTCCAAGACCACCCTCACTTTCAGATGTGCCGCTTTCCACGGGAGGGCTTCTGCTAATTCCGTGAACGTCAAACTTGTCAGTGGTGAGCTAAAGACCTGTGACGAATGATTTTCTCATCGTACGTCAACCCAACTTAACGCTTAAACAGTGGGGTCGGCGTGAGAAGCAGCGATGTCGATGATGAGTATGACTGTTGATGTTTCACAATGATTTTCTGCCTGTTACGTTGATTTTTAAAAGTTCCAAGGCAAGTGCGCCAGCAGAGAGGGATGGGAGGGGGCAGGTGGCACTTGGATATCTGGAAAATACTTCACATAACTCGAAAGGGGAAATTGTAGCATGGAAACATGGACGACGGGTGCTATGAAAGACAGCACATTAAGTAGTCTCAGATATGTGGTGCTTTATGAGATTTTTTTCTGGGGGAAAACATCACCCCACTTCCCCCATCCCCTAATTTCAGCACTTCTCCTCCGCGAAGACGAAAAACTACTTAATGGAATAGGCGCGATAGTAATATTGAACACTGGAATAAACGCGAAAGGATGGTACATACTAGAATAAACGCGAAAGCAATACTGAACATGGGAATAAACGAAACGAAAAAGCGATACTGAACACGGGAATAAACAAGAAAGCAATACTGAACATGGGAATAATCGAGAAAGCAATACTGAATATGGGAATAAACTAGAAAGCAATACCGAACATGGGAATAAACAAGAAAGGAATACTGAACACGGGAATAAACAAGAAAGCAATACTGAACATGGGAATAATCGAGAAAGCAATACTGAATATGGGAATAAACGAGAAAGCAATACTGAACATGGGAATAAACGAAAAAGCGATACTGAACACGGGAATAAACGAGAAAGCAATAGCCTACTGAACATGGGAATAAACAAGAAAGCAATACTGAACACGGGAATAAACAATTGATTGATTTGGTGTTTTAAGTCCACTTTATGCACAATAAGGCTAATCGGGACTGGACGTACAGTTTCTTATTTCCTCCACCCGGTTTAATAAACGAGAAAGCAATATTGAACACGGGAATAAACGAGAAAGCAATACTGAACATGGAAATAAACGCGAACATTTCAATCTCGCGTTTATTAGAGCGAAACCTTTCGTTACGTCCCTGCAAGGAGCAGAAAGAATTCCGCAGGTCCGGGGAGGGAGCAAGCGAGCCCTCTACCCTGCCCCTTAATCCTCCCACCCCCGAATTCGGCGTACGTGTCAGCGTAACTTCCTTACGGGATTATCTGCGCGCTTAGCACAAGACGTTCTAAATAATCCATGCGAAAGGGATGGAACACGTGAACGCACAATTCCTCCCTGCTCCCCACGGATTAGGTACCGCATGCTAAATACGTCTCTTGCATCAGTTACGATCCGTGGGGGTCCTCTTCGCCTGTGCCTCCTTATCTACCTGACAAATCTTTCTCCCTCCCTCAACCCCCCTAACCTCCGAAACAAACCTCTTGTATCCAGGGCCGAGTGGGTTTAGCAACGATGGCCATTACTTTAATGAATAACGTTCAGCAATTCATTAAGCCTAAAGGGGAAGGGGGCGATGGAAAGAGGGGGCAGGGGGGCTCGTCGACGTGTTTGATAAATTTGCAAAAACGTGAGATTGTCACGTGATCTATGAAGGCGTACGGCGAATACATTATCGGTTCCACGAGCCTCGCTCACTTCCTCGTTTATTCTGCACAGTGTGAAAGTTTAAGCAAAGATAGAAAAACACAGGGTGATTCACAACTAATTTTACACTTTCAAACGCGTGGCGGCAAGGTTTGAGATAAAAGGGTTCTGCGTTCATTTCACTATTCGTTCACATTTCACTGGCTGGGAAACTGCGTGCCAATTCACGATTAGCATATATATGCATAAAGTATACGTGAAAAAACTTTTATGCAAAAGGTAATGGATGCAAGTCTATTTTACTTATAAATAAACATTCTTACTGCAGTATATCATTCATTATTAGTTCGTTTGATAGGTCCAGTTACATCTTTCCTCGATAAAGTTTACTGAAATATAAGTCAAGGCAGTGTGGAAAACCTTGGAAAAACACAGTGTACTGACTTAAAAATTACACTCTGCCCCATCTCTCTCTGGAGCAAGCGAACGAAAACAAGTATCTGAGCAAGTAGTGACGCGAGACGGCTCCACCAAAGAGCACGTGAGAGGGAACGGTGCTGCGTGGAGGGGGAAAGTAACCGACCTTATCAGTCTTCGCAGCAGTGTACTGCTACGCTCCACTCATTCGATTTCCCCCTTCTCTGCGCCTATGCGCGGTCTTACTCCAGAGAAAGTCCCGACAGAGTATAAAAGAATTTGGTACTGGTGAACTGCCATTTCTTTGTCGTGAAATTAAACATATATTTGGCCAGGAGAGACAATTATCTGTTTACTCCAAACAAAGTTTTTCTTTCTCCTTGTAAAAATATATAAAAAAGGAAAAGATGCTGTTTGAAGTATAGGCTAGTTCAAGCCCAACAAGGGATCATCCCTTTGCAAAAAAAGAAAAGTAATAGAGAGTTATCTAGAAAACGATACGGTGCAAGAACTTCGTAACTAACTGGTCACTAATTGTCTCTTCTTTTCCCCCCTCACCAAGGAATTACATCCCGCCCCTGATCTCCCTCCGAAATCTCCTCCTCCCCTTCAAGAGGAGCGTGTATATCAATCGCGGCAACTTCTTTTATCTGGCCGGCCTGGCTAATTACAATTACTAAAGACTCAGAAATTTACATCCTTAAAGGGAGGGAGAGAGAGAGAGAGAGAGAGAGAGAGAGAGAGAGAGAGAGAGAGAGAGAGAGAGAGAGAGAGAGAGAGAGAGAGAGAGAGAGAACCGTCGGATTTATCTCCTGCCTTGCGCGGGAACCCCGAAGATAAGGCTGTTGGTTTTGCGCAAAAGGAATTAAGAGCAGATGCCTTAGGTTGAAGGAGTGGGTCGTGGTTACGCTAAGTATGGGCCCGGAGTTGTTTTACAGCAGGCAAAAACGAGGGTGAGAGAGTAATAGATGAAGATTCCTAATTCGTTTAGTCGCGAGTAATTTACTCTTTGCATTTTGCTTTTGAACTTCGTCTGCTTCTGGTGGATTTTCCTAGGTTCATCTACGCTTTATCTCGGTCAAATTATAGTAAATTTTTCCTCCGCAACTAACTAACTCTCTCGCCTTCTCAAACACGAAGGTTTATGGCTGCAGCAACACAAGCCTTCCACTGTCCATAACCTGGGCAAGATCAATCCAATATTTTCCATCCTTACCGATTTGCTTTAGGCCCATCTCAACGTTATCTCTCCATCTTCGTCTTCCTACAGGCCTCTTACCACCAGGTTTCCCAACAAGAATCCTGTAAACTCTTCTTGCCTCTCCCATTCGTGCCACATGGCCTGCCCACCTAAGTCTCTTTGATTTACGTATTCTAATAATATCTGGACATGAATACATATTATGGAGTTCTAAATTATGTAACCATTTCCACTCACCTGTCTCCTCATCCATTTTAGGTCCAAATATTGTCCTAAGGATTCTGGGCATTTTTTTCTTTTAGAACCTGCGAGTTATTTTTTCCAGTAGTTCCTAGGAGTTACTTTTCAAATTCTCTCTGGAGTTATATTTCAAAGTAACTGAATTCTCGTAAGAAATACATAATCATTATGTTATTACATATAAATGTCAATCACTAATTATTTAAATATATATATATATATTATTAAATATATTGACATCTGCTGGTTTAAAAAATCCAAAATAGTTGAAATGGTTTCATTATGTTTAAGTTTTTGTTTTCTATTAATATAAATCAACTAGATTTCATACTTATGTGTGTCTTGTATTTTTGTTTTACTTTTATTGTGCATATATTTTTATTGGTGGAGAATTATTAATGTTTTTTTCTCTCTCTCTCAAAGAGAGGAGGAGAGAGAAGCATGCAACACTCGACACAAACATTATCTATGTTTCGTTCTGTGTGTGTTTTCGATATTATCTTCAGTAAAATATGTTTTAAGTCAAAACAAATTGCTTATATTCGCTGTATAACAAAAACTGCCCCACTTCCGGTATATTTTTGGTGGTGGAATTTTTTTTTTTAATGTCAAGCTATTTGTGGGGAAAATCCCCCGTCTCCCCACAGGATTTCGCACTCTGCATGGCCCACACATGGCGAACGCATGAAAAGAAACACTTCTCCATACAAGCACTGACAAAGCATCGCCATTTTCATCCAGGAACGTTCATTACTGTAACATCCCACGGTTGGCAGAGAAGGAAAGGCCTAACTACATGTACTCTCTACGTCAGACTGAGAAGACACAGATCTGGGCACTTGCACATACACGAGAAGGCCCATACATTATTGTCGAGCGTGCGCATGTTAAGTCTCATTTACCAAAGTCTGCCGGTTGAGCCTAAGCGATTGTTGTCTTTTTTTGGCTTCTTCTGTTTCGTCTCTTTTTATTTTTCCGGCCGATTTTGCGTATCCGTTGACAAAATAAGGGACCTGTGTTTGGCGGGGAATAATCATTGGCTGGAAGCGAGTGCAGGTTCCTGTTGAGAGTTTCGAAAATCCCCGGTCTACTCGGCGATCCATCAACATACCATTCTCTGTGTTTCGGTAAAAGAGAGAGTGAGGGGGGGGGGGTGTTGGGGAGCGGGGGATAAGTCGGTGGGCGGCGGAGAGGACAAAAGCATCGGGGGGTGGCGAGAATGCTATGTTAAAGAGAATTGAGATGCAACAGGGAGGATGGGAAGGGGGGGGGGGTGGGTGTCTGGCATAGGCTTCTAACAACGTGGTTACTGAAATCTCTCTTTTTCATCTTCTCCGCTGCTTCGATCCAGAGCCGAATCAATATTTATCTATCTTCTTTTGTCTTTCTGTTCTTCTTCCCCCTCTTCTTCTTGTTATCGTAATATCCTTCTACATCATTCTCGCCTACGTCAGCCTCTGTTATGTTATAAGCAGCTCCTATTTGACTGTTACGGTGATCTTTCCCGTATTTCGTGATATTTCTTCTCATGTGCGAGCCGACCGGCTGTACGTATTACAGATATATTCTGTACAGTTGTGACAAATGAATACATTACTCGAATAATATCAACAATCAAAGGAACAGAAAAAAAGTATAGTCCTATTGTACGTCTAAGTGATCCAGCCAGGAATTTTATTGATTGATTTGGTTTATTTTACCTCGCTTTTCTGCCATTTTGACTAATCGAGAAGATGAGGACGAGTGATGTAATTAAGAATTTGATGAAGGACACTCACAAAGAACATCCACCCTCAGGCTGGGATTCGAACCGGGAATCCTGGCGTCGTAGCGCGCTGTGCGAAGCACTCCGCCACGGAGTGAAAGTGAGGTTGACATTCAGGTGTCTTGAGAAAGGGTCACATCAGGCACCCACCAAGGAATTTTATGTTGACTGCATAACATCGCCTATCATCATGTCAGGTCACTGGCCACAAACTGGGTGGGAATGAGAAAAAAAAGCTTGTTTTACTTTTTCTGCCCCCCCCCCCCCCATAGTCAATAGTGGGCACCATTGTTTAAAATTACGGCCGGCATTATACTCGGCCTCCAATAGCATATAAGCGTGGGCTGATTTCAAGAACATGCTCTTCTGATTGGCAATCTCGAGAGCCTGATGTTATTCGGAGCCTGCAACAGGAAAAAAGCGTGGGCAGATTTCGAGAATATGATCATCTGATTTGCTGATCCAAGCACCTGGCGTTACTTTCGGCCTCCAATAGCATATAAGCGCGGACAGATTTTAAGAACATGCTCGTCTCATTGGCTGCTCCGAGCGCCTGTTGTAACTCGTAGGAAAGGTGATTGCAGAAATGACCAATCACGTGGCAGTGACACAACAGACTATAAGTGAAAGAGAATGGTTCACGCCGAAAGCCACAACAGCTCTAGAACAAACTCACCGCGTTTCGTACTAGGATACAGGAAACAGGTTAGCTATACAAAGTTTACAAATGAGCTATAGGCTACTGTAGAATGAATGAATGAGTTTTCCTTGTTTTTTCTTCATGTTGAAGTTCCGTTTCCTCGACTTCCATCTGTTTTGTTGGGGGCTGGTTCCGGTAGTGGCGTATGGCTGTGGTTTTGTCCCTGGTTACTTCTGCAAACTGTCGCTTGAAGTTCGGTCTGGATTGGTGGTTCTGTGCAGAACCGGTAATTTGGTCCTTAAAAGGGCCTACGTAGGTTTTGTGTGGTCTTTTAAAGGGCCGTTTTTCTATGACTCTTTTGTTATTTGAGTTTGTCTGCTTTGTTTTGTCATTTTTCTGTCTAGATTAATTCTTCTTGGACGATCATGAGGAATGTCTCAACGACGATGTTTATCTTGGCAGTACTCTTTTTTGCTTGTTGAAGTTTATCTTCGGTTTCCTTGAAGATTGTCACGAGTCTTTTGTCTTGGAGTATTTTCCGTATCCATTGGAATAGTTGTGTTATTGCTTCATGGTCTAATATTGTTTCATTGTCTGTGTCATTGTCTGGAGTTTGTACTAGCTGACTGTGGGTCTTTGCTTTCCCTGGCTTCTGGATTTGTTGTGTCATGTCTGGTTGTCTCTCCATCTTCTCTTCTGCTCGGGGAGTGAAGGCTTGTCTTGATTGTTTCGTCTTCTGGACTGACTGGAACATTCTGCACCCTCTATAATTGGCTGGGTGGTTTTCCCCGCTATTGCAGCATTTGGCAGGGAGTTGTGTGTCTTTCCAGGGGCAGTCTGCAGTGAGATGATTAGCCGCACATTTGACGCATCTCGGCTGGGATCTGCATCTTCTCTGTGGATGTCCAATTCTCTGGCATCTGAAGCATTGTAGTGGTCCCATTCATCTATATGGTTCCACTTTTATCTTAAATTGCATTAGATATTCTTGCTTGTAGATATCTCGTGTATTCTCTAGTTGTTTTTTTTTTTTCAGAGACACCATGTGGAGTGGCATCGGTATCTTGGCATGCGTCTTAGGATCTCTTTTCTTCATCTGACTGACTTCTTGGACTTCAAAGTTATGATTTTGGGGAGTCCGTGTCGTTTGCGCCGAGTCATTTGCGCCGAGGCTTCTTATCGGTTAATTTGCGCCGCGACATATGTCAAGACCTTCCTTGGTGGGTTTTCCCACAATCGGGAGTGTCATTACCGCCGCGCGCACGTGTGTTTATGGGAACATGGTGCATAGTGCATGAAATCAAACAAACAAACAAACAAACGTGTGTTTATGACGTTGCACAGCTGTGTTTACACTGAAATGTTAAATCTATCCAGAGAGTCAAATATGACTTTTCTTTGCTTATTTCAAAAGACGTTACACAGGATTACTTGTATCAATTTTATTCCACAACACAAAATACCTAAATCAGCCTATTAACTATTAATCATTTATACACTACATAAACGTTCCTGTTTACGACAGACAGAAGTGTACCCTGAACAGAATAAGAAGATCGATTTTAGGTGTTCAACAAGATGCACCAGATGCAGATCATTTCACTTTACCAGAATCTTTGAAGTATTTCAATGACGGTTCTCCATTTCTGTACCTTGACGACACGAAAAATTGAAAGCGGTTGTTAGAATTTGCTAGTGTCAGATCCAAAGATGTTTTGGCAACTTCAGAAACCGTATTTTTAGAATGCACTTTTAGCGTCTGCTCCAAATAGTTTTATCAGCTGTATACCCTCCATATCGACATCGGTAGTACGAATACTGCTACTAACGTAGCACAAGTAGTTTATGCTTTACTTCCGGACAAAACCGAAAGAACTTATCAAAGATTCTTTTCGTTCATTAAGAACTACTGTCCTGAGATTAATCCGAAAGTGATCAAGCTAGACTTTGAAAGTGCAGTACTTAAGGTGTTAAGCAACGTGTTCCCACTGTCACACATTTCTGAATGCAATTTCCACTTTAAACAAGCAATTTGGAGAAACGTTCGACTAGGGCACGTTGACACGTACAAAAAGGACGAAGCTGTTAGAATGCACATCAAAATGTGTGCCTCTCTGTCTCTGATCCCTGAATCAGACGTAGAAGAGGGATTCCTACTCATCATGGACAGTTCTCCACTCGATCAAAAGGTCCAATTGTTTAATGACTACTTCGTGGAACAGTGGTTGGAGAATTAACATATTCCAATATCTGTGTGGAACTGTTGCAACCAAAGACACAGGACAAATAATGCCGTTGAGTCATGGCATTCAAAGCTTAACAAAGTCATCGGGAAAAGGTAACCCAATGTATACGTGCTGCTTGAAGCCTTAAAGGCGGAAACAAAGAGAAACTCGTCTGCAATTGAGATGGCAGAATTGGGTCTATTGGCTGGGAAGAGAAGAAAATAACAATATATCGAAATGGACAAACGTGTTGAGTGTGTTCTTTCGAAGTACAGAAGCTCGGGCGATCTTCGAGGATGCCTTCGAGCATTTGCATACCTACAAGAATTCAAATAACGTTTGTATTATTGTTGTGCAAGTGTATCGAAATATTGTGTTTATATATACGTAGCTATTACATATGTAATGTTTGCAAAAAATAACACTGTATTTATAATATTTTTGACGATTTTATGTAGTGTATAATAATTAAGTGTAACAGACTGGCATATTTATGTTGCTTCCAAAGTGTACATATACGTAGTACGTATATAATGTTTGCAAAAATAACACTATTTATAATATTTTTGACGATTTTATGTAGTGTATAATAATTAAGTGTAATAGACTGGCACATTTATGTTGCTTCCAAAGCGTATTTGTAGAATGCTTGCAATATTTTAACAATACTGTATTTACAATGTTTTTTTAACGATTTTATGTAGTGTATAAATGATTAATAGTTAATAGGCTGATTTAGGTATTTTGTGTTGTGGAATAAAATTGATACAAGTAATCCTGTGTAACGTCTTTTGAAATAAGCAAAGAAAAGTCATATTTGACTCTCTGGATATGTTTAACATTTCAGTGTAAACACAGCTGTGCAATGTCATAAACATGTGTTTGTTTGTTTGTTTGTTTGTTTGATTTCATGCACTATGCACCATGTTCCCATAAACACACGTGCGCGCGGCGGTAATGACACTCCCGATTGTGGGAAAACCCACCAAGGAAGGTCTTGACATATGTCGCGGCGCAAATTAACCGATAAGAAGCCTCGGCGCAAACGACACGACACCGATTTTGGGCAATCTCTGTCTTGATTTCTTCGGTTGACATGTCTATTGGCAGCTTCCGTAGAACCACCTTGATTGGCCGGTTCCTTTTTGGTCTTTCCATGGCGTAGCTAAGTGTCTGATCTTTGCAATATTTGATCAGCTTGCCATATGCTTGACTGATGCTTGGTTGGAGTTTCATCCCATCATGGAGCATTTGAATCTTGACTGCTTGGTTTTCCATCGCCTTCATCACTGTTGAGGTCAATTTGTGGCTTCTTTCAGCATTGTAGATATATACGAACGGTGGCTTCTGTTTCCTGGTATTTGGGATATCTTCATAGTCAGAGTCCATGTCGGAAAGTGGATGAAATGTATTAGAGGTGTCAATAGGTTTGAGTGTCTTGATTGTCTGAATGCGTATTGGCTTTTTTTTGGGTGAACGTAAGGTTCGTCATGCATGTCATCTTCGTCAAAGAAGTCATGGGGAAGTTCTCTCTTCCTTGCCTCCCGTGAAGCATCTGGCTTGGGAGGTTCTTCCTTGGGTTGCGACTTCATGTTGGGTTCCTTCCCTCCGAGAGGCTGGCCAGGTCGTGATGTCGGTTGTGCCTGTTCTTTTTCTGGTGTTTCTCTTGCTTCCTCTCCTCCTTCCAGCTCTCATGGTTTTACACGGCTGTCTCTATCATTGTTTTAATCAGAGCTGCTCGGCCCTCTTCGGTTTTGGGTAAGTCCGTCTCTGTGGATGATGGGCCTGGTTGTTGTTGTTGGGCCCTCTCCTTCTCTCTTCTCCTCTCCTGCTTCCAGAGTTGATGGGCTTCCCTCTGTTCTTTGGTCAATGGCTTCCTTGTTCGGCTCCCCGCTGCTCTACCTCCACGGCGTTGTTCATAAACGGTTCTCTGCATCTGGTCTCTTTTCTGGTCCTACCACTTGGCAAACAATACGTCTGTCAGGATCAAGTTCCCAACGAAGAATCTACTGTGGAAAGCTTGTGATAAATACATATAAAACAATTTTAATGGTGTATCCTTGTGGAATGTTAAATTCAGTACAAGTTCTAACATCACTTTTAACTTTTCGCGATAATGCAAGTAAACTTGACCAAAGTGTGATTAATAAAGCATATTACGAGCTTCCTACAATAGTTCGTAGCATTTGAAAAAAGTTATTTCCCCTCCTGAGATAATTTGTATCCAACGCCATCTGTGCGGTGAGAACGAGAGTTAGCACAACAGTGAAATATCCACATTTCTTGATCTTGTTATCAACACTGTTTCTATCGCGCATGGCGGAAAAATAAAGCAAAGGGAAGTTTTCTTGGATTGGAGGGATAAAGAGAAATACGAGAGGCAGAAGGTTAAGGAAAGGAAAAAGAAAAGCTTCGAAAGTATAAATTTGAAAATGGAAGATATTGGGAAGTCACATTATAAAATTCTTTCCGTCTTATCCCTTCCTCCTTATATTCATCTTCGTTTTCTTTGCCTCGCTCATTCCCTAAGAGAGAGGGAGGGAGAAATCCCAGAGTACAACAACATCCACCGTCGCGGCATAGAGCAAATAATGGGGAAATATTACCTAGCTGAATGGTGCCTCAAAGTGCTTTTCAATGTCCCCGAGGAATTCCTAACGACACCGGAACTCCCTCAGCCGAAGTTGTTTTGTCTCCAATTTATTCCTCGCTCATTTCCTCTTTGTCCTGATCCCCCTCCCCGCTCTGAGCCGGGTAAGGTAACCAATAACTCCTCATTGCTTTTATGTATACACGAGTTCAATCCCCATCTTTGTCCCCTCCTTTTTGTCTTTCGGATGCTGCGGAAGGAGCAGGAATTCCAACATGTCACAATCTTCTCCACCCATCTTCTCCTTTGTTCTTCTCAGCTCGGAGAAATGGCTCCATATCTTTGGATTTCCTTTTGGGCTGAATCGGCACAATAAAGTATATTTTGTCCCGCCTCCCGCGCGTGCTTCCTCCCCTACCTTGCTAGAGCTTTTGGAAGTAAGCTTCTTCTTTCGAATTTGACGTCGCCTAGCACATCTCTAAGTTAATCGCGGCGTTGATTCAATATAATGGAACGAACACAAATACGTATACGATGCCAGGGGTCCGAGGTTCGAATCCTGGCCTGGACATGGGTGTTATTTGTTAATATCCCTTCATCGATTCATCACTTATCCTCATCGTTACAAAGCCTAAAGTGGCAGAAAAGCGTCGTAATATCACTCTACCAACAAAGAAGTAATAACATATTATTCGACATTCGAACCCAGAATCTCTTGATTTCTTAGCCAGAGGTTGGCTCTCTTCAGTACATTCACACCAAACAGATTAAAAGTTAGAAAAGGATCTGAGACAGTGGCGTAGGAACAAGGGGTTGCATTCTGCTCCAAGACTGCCTGAAGTTTTTCACAATCGACCAACGTATGATCATTTTGGTTAAATTTACATTCTCACACACCTTAAATACAAAATTACACCTTATAACGGTCAAATATTGAGTAACAGGTAATTGATCTAATTGACCGTTATTAAGAATTAATTACAATTAATATTAAAATCCGAATAAAGGTGTCTAGCGACTGCCTTAGCCAATGCGAGTTTGCTCAACCACAGTTTTTCGCCCGAATCCGGATTTACATGCATTCATATGGAGAATAGCAGGAAAAGAGCAACTTCTAAAACAATGGACCGAATTGGATGAGATTTTAACCAGCGGAAGACCACGCCATGAAAGTACAGATTCCAGAATTTCAGCCTAATCAGAATAGAACTACGGGAGTTATAAATTATTAAAGATCCATCGCTGGATACAATTGAAGACGATACACCGTTAAGATAGCCCTAGCTGAACGTGCCCAACACAATACCAAACGACTTGGACTAATGTCTGCACGAGGGGCTGCTAGCAGAGGTTAAGGACCGGCCAGAGCTTCGACCAGGATAGGAGGACACCGAAAACACCGAAAACAATAAATAGGCACATAAACACAGAGGCTAGAGCGTCACCACGTTCAAATCTTGCATAAAAGGGAATTTTGAGGATAGCGAGAAAACAGTTTGCCTAGAATCGACATCGGAGTGTGAGCTACGCGCGACCTAGATCCGAGTCGCGATCTGACCCGTGGTCTGGATTTGTCTTTTGACTCGAGTGAGTGTTTAGAGCCATGGAGTAGAGCAGAGTAGACCCAGGGGTCGTTTCCCCCTCGCCGTCAATGCATCCGTGCACATACATGTGGTTATGTGAGAATAACGCCAGACACGTCCACCTGTGTCAATCGTCCGAAACAACGTCCTAAGTTAGTAGAAGTTAATAACAATTGATAGCAAAGTTAATACCGAAGGACATAACAGTCAATACGAAAGTTAATAACATTTAATATCCATGTGTGTCCATGTGAAACCGCGAATGGCTCATTACGTATGTTCGTCTCAACGCCCAAGACATGTATCTCTACGTACGAGTGACAGCGAAGGACTGACCTATTACTGCGCTAGGTGTCGTATGGAGTCGACAGTGTACGTGTACCGTCATGGACGTGCCAGCGAAGTGAACGAGTGAAGCCAGGATCCGATGATGCCATATGGAACTGCCGAGTGATCCACTTTCGCCAACCAGGATAACCGCGAAGTAGAACACCGGAGTGTGGACGCCTTCCAAAACTGTAGGACCACTTTCACCCGACTCAGGTCAGAGGAAATGCAGCGAAGGTAAGACCCAACCATGTGCGAGTGTGAGAGAGATAACACCAATCTACCGCGAATCTGTGTAAATCAAATTATTTCATAACTTAACTCAGTGCTATGGCATAACTAGACATCCTTATTCCGGCGGACTAATCAACGTTATAGATCTTAACAGCAAACAATAGTTCATTGAAATATATTTGTACCTTCAGAAAGATAAAAGGGTTCGCACAAAGAACAATTATTCACATTATACTTAAAACCCTAAAAGGTAAATTGTAAAAGGCAATGTAGCCAAGAAATAGCATGAGTATAGTAAAAGTATTAATTAATCTAACCTTTGTAATTGTCATATTGTCACAATGTGCCATGGAATGTGTGTATGAATGAGAGATCGAGTGAAAGAGGGCAAGATGTTTTGGAAACGGTGGAACCACTTACTCTTTGGATTCAATGGTAGAATATGAGCAACAAAACCTGGTTACTGTTTTTTTCGAACATAAACTTTCTGCTTCTTTTGTAACTTCAAATGAACGATGCCACTTTCAAGGGAAAGGGGGATGTGGAGGGACCTGTTCGAACCCCCCCCCCTCCTGCGCCCATGAACTGCATTTTATTTTTCTGTGTGTAGAGAATCAACGTAAAAGAATTTAATGAAGAAAATAATACCCGATTCAAATGTCTAATGTTAGACATCCTCACACCATCAGTAAACCTTCAACATAGAATTCTCGACTGTAAGGCGCCCAAGTAATGGACCAAAAGCGTTGTTCGAATGAAAGAAGAAAAGTCTATTTTCTTGGGCGGGCAACATGTTCCCCCCCTTCCAGCCGTTCCTCCAGTATCTCTGGAGCCTCCGGGAGAGGCGATGCAACAGCATCCTGGAGACCTGGACGCGATTGCACCCAAGCGGATACCCGACCGGTGGATCTGCGTGTCCAGGGACCATACTTGTCGTTCCAATCTTCCGCCTTCCACACACACAACACAAACACAAGCGCCTCACCCCCCCAGGAGACGCTTTGCGGCTCACTTCTCTCCATGACTAACAAAATAAAGACTCTCCTTTCAGCGGATGTGACGTAATAGTTTCCCCCACCCGCGACAGGGTTCCTCTGGCTTAGTCGGGACTATCTCTTATCGTCCTTGCTTTTGCATTTGTCGACTTTTATATTGACTTCTCGCTGAACTTCTTTCGCCCACAAGTGCAATGGGCCCTGGAGAAGAACCTTCATTGCGGTTACAAATTTCGTGTATAAATTATGCATTTTCAGGATATAAAGTGCAAAAATAAGACACAACATCAATCCTTCACAATGTATTTGGAAATACAGAGTTACACGAAGATGTACTCCGAATATCGGTGACCTAGTCGGTAGGGTGTCTGACTGGGAGACTCTGGTTCGATTCCTGGGGTAGGTGATCTAAGATAGGAATTTTCCCGGCTTGTCCCCACATAAATCGGCTCTGGGGCTCATCCAGCCTCAAAATAATGTGTACCTGGGGCAACCATGACAAGGGAGGGTAATGGCGGCCGGAGCGTGATGCTGATCATCACCTCCAAAACGGCGGATATCGAGAATGTGTGGAGCCCTACCCTCATCCTCCGAATGTGCCTTCATGGCACGGTGTTACATGAACGGTGAACTTTAGCTACCTTACCTTACCACTGAAAAAACCGTGAGCAAACCTCTGTGGCAAAGTGGTTAGCACAACGCGCTACGACGCCAGGGGGCCCGGGTTCGAATCCCGACCTGGGCATGGGTGGGTATTCTGTATGATCGTTCCTTCATAAATTTCATCATATCATCACTCATCCTCATCTTCGCGATGAGCCAAAAGTGGCGGAAAAGCGACGTAAAATAAACCAAACCAGTCACTCAATCGAGAGCGAGATGTTTTTTTTTAGTCCACTTTATTGCGCAAAGGGGCTAATGGGAAATAAACCTACAGTTTAAAGCAGGGTTGTCAAATGCCCATGGAACCCATAAATTCGAATGGGTTCTATTGGGTTCCGCAACAGGACCGTAACCATTTATCTCGCACAGTTTAAATTCGGTCCAAGTTGCGTATTGTATCACTTAAATTGATCAGGAAAAAAGTCACTGGAAGGTATTAAAATTCATAAAAAAAAAAAGAAGAGGTTCCTGGACCGTATTAAAATGGATCCGGAAAATAGGTTCCTGGATGTATTTAAATTCATCCGGGGAAAAAAAACGTCCTTAGATCCTATTTAAATTCATCCGGAAAAAATGTTCCTGGAACGAATTGAAACACTTTACAGATAAAAAGATTATTTACGGTCCAGAACCCACCGGGTGTCGAAGCACGGAACATTTGATTGCATGGCGACGACGTTACCACTACGCTATCGGGGAAGCCGAGAACGATGTAGTTATAAATCAGGAGAGAGACGAGATTGTGTCGCCTCAATACCATTGGATACAAATGGGGAAAGTATTATACGTGATATCATGTGTTCCGAAAATCAAACACGGGATTTGCGATCCCATTATTCTCAAGCACGAATTTTTCCAACATTGTCAATATATTAAAGTGGTTCTGGGGATAGTCCAGCCTCTCTTCAAAGGGTGCAACCCTAACGGTAAAGACTGCACGAGTGTGGCCATGATCACATCACCTCCACTACTGCCAAGATCGAGAATACGTGGAGCCCATTTTTCACTCTCCCCCTTTATACCTTCTTGGCACGGTGCGCGCGTTGAACCCACTTTCCCGAGAATGTTGCTCGTACCATGGGACGGCGAGCAAAATGTGGGTAATGGACGATTTCACACGAAAATTTTCGCACGACAGCCAACTAACCAAACATGGTAGAAACCGGTGGTGAATGAAATATGATACCCGAGGCAGGTAAGGAATATGAAGTGGAGGGTCGGAGCCCCCTCCCCCGACTCTTAATTGCAGGTAGCAGTCACTAATGATCGGTTAACGCTTGTTTTCCTCGTTTGACAAGTTTACGACGAATCATTCACCTCTTGTCCATCTTGTTCGACCTCCAGGGACAATAGATGGTATTCTGTGCCATGGAGGCATGTTCCGAAAATTTCTGACAAATGGTTTCTGGATGGAGAAGGGGGGAAGGTGCCCCATTGTCCATTAAATGTACCTGTTCTCCCTTCGACCAAAACGGTAGATCTAAATGAAGCACTATCACCACACAAGCCGAAGATTTTTTTTTTTTCATTTTGCGCTCAAACGTATTTTTATTTATGTCATGCCACCAAATTAGGACATTGATCTATGAATACTGACATCCTGCCTCATTGCCTGCTTCACATATAGTAATTACAAATCTGTTTATACTTACTAACATTTCTCTATATATCCTATAGAATGCAGAAGGGTGCGAAATCCTGGGGGGACGGGGGATTTCCCCCCACCAACAATATTGGCCTCAAAAATTTCCCTACCAAAAACTTCCGGGGGGGGAGAGTTTTTGTTATAACAAACAAAAGATAAGCAATTAGTTTTAATTTCAAATATACTTTACTAAGAATAATATCGAAAACACAGACAAATAAGTGTAGTTGTGACTTTAGAATGCTTTCTCTCTCAAGAGATCATTAACAAATTTACATCAATATGCACAATAAAAGAAAAACAAGAATGCAAAACAATAATAACTTTGAAATCTAATTGATTTATATAAACATAAAGCACAAACTAAACAAAAACTTATACATAATAAAAATACTTGAACTATTTCATAATTTATTAACATCTTTACCCAGTTAGTAAAGGAATTAGTTAGCTGCATTGCAATATCTGATATGTATAAAAAAATAACAAATTAATTTCCTTTATGTAATTAATAACAACAGTAATAATAATAATAATAATAATAATAATAATAATAATATATTTTTAATTGAGTAATTTATTTTTACTTTTAATAACATTACAAATATGTATATCGTATAATTTACACATATGTTTGTGGGGGAGGGGGTTTGTACATGAAGAATTATCTCCCCCCCACCAGTTTTCAATGATTTCGCACCCTGGGCTTCAGCCTTGGGGCCGCAAGTCAAGTGGGGCGCACAAAAATGAGACGCTGAAGGGGTAGAAGTGACAAAGACCTCGGCTATTAAAATTCCATAATATTCTGATACTAAAAAAATAAAACAACAAGTCCTTTTACTTACTTATTTCATGAAAGATGGTAGGAAGGAGTATCTACGGTATTGTTTTATCGAAGTTTAATGAATAATTTCTAATCAGATGTGTCTATATTTTAAGGCTTACAAGCGATATTAATGCAGCCCTTGGCTGAACCTCGCCCGCTGAATAAAGAAAATTTATTATTAATTTATTATTATTAAAGTGATGTGCTTTGATAAAAAATAATAATAATAAGAATGTCGGCAAGGGTCTAAAACAAAGGATAGCCTAGGGGATCAAATTTTATAAATCCTTCGCTGCGAATAGCGTTAATACACATCAGGAGAAAGGGTGAAGGCGATACCAGTTTTAGGTTACCCTGTAGAAGTAGAACCACTTATGGCCGATATAACTCGAGTACCATAATTTTCCCCTAGCGTTTCTAGTACGCTAAATATTTACACACAAACAAATATAATAATAATTCAAACACCAATGATTTTCAAGAAAGAACTGATTGCCATGTCAAAAAAAATCAATAAAATAATATGATTACATTTTTACCATCATTGTGAGGAATACTATGAAAATCGTAACGTTTACAATTTCTTTGCTATTTCCAGATTGTTACTTGGAAAGTGCTCTCTATGTGCTGACAGTATAATTCATCCCTGAACGAAACACCCTTTCGACCGTGGCACTGGAAGGCATTCCAATATTGTTGATATAAGAGTCCCTTTAATTTCGAGATATAAAGAATTGCAGCAAAGCGTAGATGTTCTAAATTTAGCATGCAACGGATCCAAGTTTCTTTGTCTTAGGTGATTTCCACATAAGTCCTGTCACTTTAGCATCCAGAGAAGACACATAGTTGAAAACAGGGTTGCCAAATGTTTCTCTTCCACCACACGTTACATGTCGCAAGGTAATTGTCGCTAACGTTACTTTTATTGCTGAGTAACCTAAAACCATGTGTACACACTCGTACGTGCTTGACAGTTATCAAGTGAAGGGAAACAAAATAAGGTCAGAGAAGTACTGCTATTTACACGAAAGCGACTTCGCAGAAAATTCTCCTTGGCTCGAATTGAAGTTTCCGTAGGAAGTCTTGCGTGCGCTTCTGCTGTACGTCACACTCCAATGCTGCCATCGTGCGGAGCGCGTTGTAAACTCATTAAGCCTAACGAGCTTGTCTGATGCAATAATGGAAAGCCGAGGAAATAATTCACTTATTCGATCCGAGTAATAAAGTGATATCGTCACTGCAAGACGTCACTGCTCCTGCCTTTGAAAGAAACTAAAAAATCAGCAATTGTCTATAATTTTTTTTTGTTATACTTTCAGCGGAGTTATGGTTTAGCTCAGACAAAAGCTGTCTCTGGAAAATCAATTCCTAATCAAAAATAATGTTGAGTCAACGATGTGTAGATGTTTATATTATGATTTATTCATTTATTATAATGTCTTGATTTCACAGCTGATGTTGTTTGGTTCAACAACAAAAGTACATACGGGGGGGCTTAAAAAGTGCCGGAAACCCTCAGGAAATACCAATGATGCATATATACAAATAGGCTAATTAAACTTTACGAACATCACTTTTGAAGATAAGCGCTTCAGCTTATCAGAAGTACCCTTTAAAATAACTTTAATTATAAGGCTAAAGGCATAACTCCGTGGTCCAATTATGCCATTGCCATGGGCGTAGCCAGAAATTTATGTAGGGGGGGTTCAGGCCATTGATGAAACTTGAATGTAGAAATAAAAACAATATTGATAATAATTATCTTGGTAATGATTGTAATTATACAATAATAGCTATTATAAACTGATAGAAATAAACCAATTTCATACGAAATTATTATTAAATAGCTGAGGACACTCTCCTACTAGGTCCACTAGATGAATGAATATCTAGCAAAACAATTTTTCATTATTTCTTTACATTTCGTAGTGTCAGTGTACTGAGATGAATAGCTAGCTATTCTGTTTTGATACCAACACTTTCACACAAAAGTTTGGGGGAAACTTAAATCATAAAAGTTTATATTATGTGAAATCTCATAAAAAAGAATATTTTTTGGAATTTTGAAGAGTGGTTATCATGTTTGAATACTAACTTACTAAATCTTATTTCTGTGTTAACAATAAAAATAACAAGTTTGCCCTTTTTTTGTAACTTAAAATCAATTATGTCAATTTACAAGGGGGCTAGGTTGACGGACCGGTTCAACCCCTCGTCCTACACCCATGCCTTTTGGCCTGTATGTATTCGTATATATTTGCAAGAGGGGTATGAATTTCTAACTATCCGGACGTGTAGCCCATAAATATGATCCTGGGACGAGCATATTGTCCTAAACCAGTGGCGACGATTGGGTTCCGAAACTAGAGGGGCAAGTTGCAAAAAATGGGGGGGGGTGTGGCAAAGACAGTTTACTTTCCCTGGAAGAAAAGGTTTATTACAGAGCCGGGACAAAAGTTACAAAAAGTGGGGGCAACTGCCCCCCAAATCGTCGACACTGTCCTAAACCGTTAATGTATGTGCATCCAGATGCAAAGAAACTAGAGATACGCAAACGCAATAAAAAAGGAATATGGTAACTTTTCGCTTTATGAATTGGCAACACTGCTTCATGTTTCTTCAACGACCAGGAAAGAAGCACAAACCCGGCGAACCGTCCACTAAACTCCTGACGACGTTTGTTGACCCGCGCAAGCCATCAAAATGTATTTAACTGTTCATTTATTTCCTGCCGAGGCGCAGGGGTTTACTGCTCCAAATTGAGCAACAGCGCTCACGGCCCTTGTCTTCCACCTTCTCCACGGGCGGGACAGGGGAGGAAGGGGGTTGGGGGTGGAGAAGATGTTGCTCCCGCTTCCCAAGTCTCGGCAGACGCCGGGGCTTTGTAAGACAAAATAGTCCGGCGGTCGAGCGGGACCACCAAAGTGTCCCCCTGGCGCTCGTACTCCTAGATCTCGGGCCATTAACTTGTATTTACCGGTAGGGGCAGCACTGTCTGCAGCCTGACCACCGGTCATTGCTTGAACAGCCGCTATTTCACGGTTTGGCCGGTGCGGGCGGATGGATATTACGCCGGGAAACTTTGGCACGCTCGTGTAACCGCATGGAGATGATGACGTCAGGGTCTTACGCATAATCCTCTTACGCACAACGTTTCGCCTCTTCTGCCTTCCGTAATTGCTCTGGAAAGTCAACGCACCTTCCTCTACCTTTACTTGGACCGTTATTTCTTATAATTTTTATGTATTAATTATTACTTTATTATTTCAAACATTGACCACTAAAGCCCGCCCGGCCAAAGAAAGAACTCCAGGGAACCCAGACTTTTCGCCTCCAGTAGTGGAAGTTTCAAGGTGTAAAAAAGCGGTGTTGCTACACGCCTGATTTTTATCCAGTCGTACACGACACATTGTGCTTTCAACGTGCACCCTTCGCTCGCATTTTCAGGGAGAGGCAGGGAATCAGACCCCCATTCGCTTGCTACGCGGAGGCTTTGCCTTGTTGAGGGTTCCACCTGCTTCGAAAATGACTCGAAAAGAAAAGTTTGGCAACGCAGAATACCACGAGTATTTCCCCTCACCACGGCAACTGGACAAAGCCGATTGGTTCAGCGGTTCATACGACCCTCCCTGGCTTTCGACGAAAAAGACAAAGTAGAATTTTCGAGTTCGTTCTTTCGACGCTGGTTTATTTTCTCTCGCTGCGAGTTGAGCGCACGGCCGTCCGTTCCTGAAGCGCATGCGCAGGAACTCCACTTGACGTCAGGGAAAATCCCCCGACCCAACGCTTTTCGTGCATGCGTGGAAGACTACTGCGTATCTAAACTCCGTCAAGCGCAAGTAGTGACTCGACAGGGCTCGACCAATGAACGCGTGAGAGGGGAGGTGAATGCATGGAGGGGAAAACGCGTCTGCAGCCATCAGATGTTTGCAGTAGCTCACACATACATTGCTACGCTCACTCGCTCTCTCCCCTTCTCTGCCGTTGCTCTACAGATTCCAGAGGCAGAGTGTACGAGACGTATACCCTGTCCATGGAATCTCTGGAGCAAGCGAAAGAAAATAAGTCTCTGCGCAAGTAGTGACGCGAGACGGCTGCACCAATGGACACGCGAAAGGGAATAGGATTGCATGGAGGGAAAAAACGACAGAAGCGCGTACTGCTTCGCTCTACCCACTCAATTTACCCCATTTTCTACCGCAGCCTTGCTCCAGAGATGTGCGGGACAGAAGGAAAACACCCATTCCACGCTTTTTATATCATTCTATGTATCCTTTATGAACACGATCAAACTGGAAAGAGTCTAGCTTTATATACTCCCAAATTCGCAACGCCTAATTCAACCACTAGAATTATTGTGACGCGGAAGGCGAAATAATGATTGTTCTGCGTACATAATTCACTAATGAACAGGCACAGTATAAAGAAGAATCAAGTATGGTCACTCTGTCGCCAGCTAGAGATAGTGTGAGTGCTGGTAACTGCCACCAGAGGCGCTGTGGTGCTAGAGGATGATTTTTCTGTTCCAGCACGAGCTTTTGTGCTAGCAAGTGCTATTTCATATTAAGCTACTGAAAATGACAGAATATGCAAATATTTCTTTCGACTCGACGACCGAGTGCGTTCATCGGTCGACTCAGTATATCGGCAAAGTAACGACGGTTATTTTGTTTGATGATTATATTAATGTTTGTAGAATTTACCCGTGGCAAACATTTGATCAGTTTCTGTACAACGGTTATAATTATCAAACAGGAAATCTAGATTAATAGTAGATTACGTGTTAATGCTTCAATTTCAGTAATTTAGTTAAGGCAAGCATATATACATAATTTCAAAGTCATTCCACTAAACATATTAAAATGTAGCACATGTTTCAATCCAGAGTGCCTCAAAATCGAAGAATTTCAAGAAACAAATTGTGGTAAAATTCTATAGATTTGTCAGACTGACAGAACAATATCACTTGTTACACACACAGAACTCAAATAAATACAGATTGATTAACTTTTGGAATTGGCACAGTTAATTGTGTAAATTCCCTGAAATTCCTGTTTTATCTTCTAAACAGATGCATTTTTAGTGCATCACAGGTATGTAAAAGTACCCTTGATATATTTCTCTGTGTACTTTGATGCACTAAAAGTGCATTATTGGCAGGTTATGCACTTTAATATGTTACTGGATTAAAATATCTTTTAACTACGCCGACCTTAGTGTGTATGACTACGCTCCGGCGGTCCGTTACATGGGTAATGTAAACAAACAAGAAACCAATAAACAATAGGTAATGATTCATAGAATATTTACCTTTTGTGCCAGGGTAAGTGCCATCAGTTGGAGCTCAAGAGATTGTATAGGGGTAGAATAGATGTTACAGTTGAAAATTACACACCACAGGGGTAGTTTACTTTATATGATATAATTGCTAGATAAGAGAACATGCATAAAACACTTACATTAATGCCCCTTTCATTCCTACATTCACTCTCTCACGCATACTTCGGCATTTCAAAAGACATCATTAATTAATATAAATTTAGTTTCGGGTGGTTTAAAGACCGTAGGATTGCTTACATCTTTTCCTAATTTTACCTTCACGTTTCTGTTTCCGGGTAACTTATGTTCAGGTAGGAGCTTGAGCATGGACGAAAACACTACTCCTTTATGCAGGTATAATTGAATGTTATTAGGTTTACCTTTATATTGTTACTTTTTCAGGTTAAATTTGATCACCGTTATATAATTACCTAGACAATTTATAGTGTCGTACAATCTGAAGGTTAAGTACTTTGCCTAATTGAATGACTGAAAGTTGTACTCTGATTTACATGGTAAAATTATCGCTGGTACGATCTAATCACCGTAATAAGCAATGTCAATGAGTAATTTATACATAAATATGCGAGTTCATTGGGCGTTTATAGTTACGACGGGGCGAACGAAGCTTCTCCATTTATAGACGTCACACTTTTTCACTCGGCTTACCTTGCCGGATCTGTTTGATGTAATCCTCTTGGCGCTGTTGATGCCCATGGCGGCGTGATGAATGAGATGGCTTCTAGACGGTAAGGCTTTACACTTCTAGATCTCAGCATCTTCAAGGGAGGCAAGGGGTTGAACGCCCCCACGTGGGCTCTTTCCCGCTCTCTACTCCATCGTGGTTGTATACAATCCCGGGCGAACTAAACACAACACTGATTCGTTAGACACAAGAGGCGAGTACTTGTAAGCGCGGATGGTTCCCGAGAGGCGATGAAAGATAAAACTGTCTTTTCCGCTTCCCCGCTTGTCTATTTATGTGCTACACCAAATGTTCGTTATAATACCCTCTCGGTCAAAGCTTTGTTAAATCGTACTCAAACCGTGGCATCTTACCTTTCTATCTTTGCCCGTATAATTTGAGTTCCTTGACCTATCTCCCGCGACTCCTCGAAGGGAGGCTACCCTCTCGCCGGATCCATTGCATTCTGCACGGTCGCTCCGTAGAGAGCGACGGGGAGTCCGTACCTATTGTCATCCACTCTCCCTCTTTAACCTTTAATATCTCCCTTAATTCACCTCCTATCAGGTTGTGTTTTTGGGATTTTGCCGATCAGAATCTGATACTGGGCTGTCTTAAATTACCATCGAATCCGTTCATTGGCTCCAAAGCTGTATTTTTTTTGTCTTTTTACCCTAGGATTGGCCTCCTCGCTCGGGAAACCGGCTTGTCATGCGTATTCCACAGTGCAACTCTCGGGGAACAGCCACAGTCAACTTTTTATTGCTTATTACCGTGATTAATCTATTTACCTGATAGTTGGCAAGATTTGATCGTTATAATCTTACATATTTGTGTTAATTCACACATGTTCTATGTGAACGATATTGGAAGAGATATGATAATTGTTAAGAATCTTGTGATTTAGTTCGTCTGAGTATCATCCCACATAGCACACGAATGTCTACAAGTTTTCTAATGATTGTATTTTGGTTTGAATTGATTTGATTTTTGTTATTTAACGTGGCTTTCTGCCACTTTTGGCTAATCGCGACAATTTGGATGAGCGAGTGATGATATGATGAAGTTGATGAGGGGTCACTCACAAAGAACACTCATAATCAGAATTCGAACCCGCGACCCCTGAATGTCTTTTAGATATTAGTACCGAAGTTGCGGATGTCGAATAGATATGCCCTAGATATCCATATGTCCGTCCAGGGGACATCGATAGAATGTCCAGAAAGGATCTTTCGTGGATATTCTGTGATAATTTTGGATGTGTTTTGCACATCAGTGTCACTTGGTTCAGGATCCATGCCCTGCCTGGGACTGGAACCCAGTAACTTCAGTGGCGAGATCCAAAGTCGACCACTTAACGTGCTCGCCCACCTAGCAGCTGTATTGCCCTATACATTGCCCGCAATGTATGTGCATTATCTAACTCTCTAGCCGTCTTAAACCCGAAAATTTATCGCTGCAGCAACACAAGCCTTCCATCTGTCACTATCCTGGGCAATATCAATTCAATCTATTCCACCCTTACCGATTTCCTTTAGGTCCATCTCAACGTTATCCCTCCATCTTCGTCTTGACCTTCCTACAGGTCTCTTACCATCAGGTTGCCAACGAGAATCCTGTAAACTCTTCTTTCCTCTCCCATTTGTGCCACATGGCCTGCCCACCTAAGTCTTCATGATTTAATGATTCTAATACATATTATGCAGTTCTAAATTATGTAACCTTCTCCACTCACCTGTTACCTCATCCCCTTTTAGGTCTAAATATTTTCAAAGGTGTACAATGTCACAGTACAGGTATGCATAATCGTTATGTGTTATAAACCTGTGCGCCTTATGGAAGATATTAATCCAATAAGCCCTTTCAGTCCAGATACGGTCTCAATATGTATATCAAGGGATGAATCTTACACAATGTGTATTTTGGGCAAGATGAATGGGTATATGGGGAACAAATATTATCTAGAGTGTGGAGATACTACAGCGGTAGGTTTACCTGGGCAATAATGGTGCTCCTATTCAACCACTGCAGGGTAATTGGTAATATCTACTGGTAGAATCAGCAAGGAACTATCATTTCTATGTACTATCAATGTTCGGATGGTATCTAGGAGTGGACGTAGGAGATATTAACTTGAGAATGTGCTAACGGCCTCTCTCTAGGGATGGTGTACGTTCTCATTTCTTGACGATCTTCAAAGGAGAAAAGAAAGTAAAAGAGAGAGAGAGAAACAGGCCGTAAACCGAGACAAAGTCTTCCTTTCATGGCTACAGTACCCGAGTGGCCAGTCGGAGCAGCAAGTAATGGTTCTTTGGCTGTGTACGGTTAAACACCGGAACATCAGCCCCTATCATCCACTGGAAAACCTCAGCCTATTCCGTCTCGTTAGATCCGCAGCCTCTAAACACTAAAAAGACCGAGAACAATCATTGGGGGGTGTGGGGGGCGGTAGGTAGAGATGAGGAGAGGCATTCTTCTGACCAAAGGCAATCGTATACCTTCGGTCGTGGAACAGCTCTCAGGGGGGCATTGCAGCCCTCCTCCCCCCCGACCTCCGAAAATCCCCCATCTTCGCGCAGGGTAACCGCACAGACACACGACTGCGGCGAAAGCTGGGCAGGCTAACTCTTCGTTTAAGCCTTGAAGTCTCTCAGGTGCTATAACATCGTCCGCTGCCGGTCAGTGGGTCTAACTGGGATAATTTTCTCCAAAGATAGGCTGGAAACTTGATTCGAAATGGGCAAGTACCACATTGGTGCCTCGTGTTCAGTTCTGCGATTTTACCACCCCGCAAGTTGGCCCATAAGATTTTTTTGATGGTCGAAAGGCTAATAGAATTTTCTGGTTCAGAGTGAATTCATTATTCATGATAGAACCACTAATTTTTAGTAAAAAAAATATTGTTAACGTCTTCTTCTTCCTCTTTCCCTTTTTGCCTCATAGCGTCTTGGTTGCCTCTATCCACTCCTTCCATCTCTCCCGTTCCTTTGCATCCTCTTCAATTCTCTTATTCCTTTTCCTTTCTTTTGTCCTATTTCGAATGTCTTCCTGGGTCTACCTCTTGTTCTCCTTCCCTCTGTTCTAACTTCCATAAATTGTTTTGCTTTTCTATCATCATCCATTCTTACCACATGTCCAAATTATTTTAATTGTCTTTGCGTCAGTTTTTCTTCTATTGGCTTCTGATTTAATTCCTCTTTGATTCTTTCATTACATACTCTATCTCTTCTCGTTTTACCAACTATTCTACGGAAGCATTTCATCTCAACTGTCGTTATTTGTCTTACTTCTTTTCCTCTTACTGGCCAGTTTTCACTTCCGTATAGTAGAAGTGGTTCCACTACTGGCTTATACACTTGTAGTTTAGTTTTGGTGTTTATTTCTCTTTTTCCGAAAATAGTCTGGCTTAGTTGGTAGTATGCATTGTTAGATTTCCTTCCTCTATTCATCGCTTCCTCTTCTATTCTTCCTGTCTGGTTTATGATTGTTCACAGGTACTCGTATCGTTCTGTCTGCTCCAGTTTTATTCCATCGCATATTATGTGTATTCTTTCAATTACCTCTTCTGTTCTTCCTATTTGCATCACTTTCAAGAAATAATCATACAATTTTTAAGCAAAAGTAAGAGGTAAAGCTAAGTTCCCGTTCATGTAGCACCGTGCCATGAAGGCACATTTAGGGGATGTGGGGGTAGGGCCCCACACATTCTAGATCTCGGCCAGTTTAGAGGTGATGTGATCAGCATCACGCTCCGGCCGCCTTTCCCCTCAGGTGACAAATTTGAATATACAGGGTGTATCATAAGTAATAGCGGAAACGGAAACTGTGAAATGTACACGATAGTAGAAACAAAAAAGTCTAAGGGAACATGGGGTCGTAAATGAACCGTTGCGAGAAAATTGCGAATGTACGGTGACAATCCACCCCATGTTCCCTTAGACTTTTTTGCTTCTACTATCGTGTACATTTTACAGTTTCAGTTTGTGATATCACTTATGATACACCCTGTATATATATATATATATATATATATATATATATATATATATATATATATATATATATATATGTCACGGTATCTAGTGACATGTATAACGCAGTTCGATATAAATTATTTTTGTTTATTGATTCAGGTTATGTTCAGATATAAAAGTGTAAGGTATCTTATTTTGTGGATAAACTTGTATCCGAGCAAGACGTCGGGAGTTGGGAGAAGGGTTTTTCTTGAGTGACAGCCGCCGCTTAGAACATGACATATTTGCACCAACGCGAAGATAAGGAAAGATTATTTTCATCGCTACCGGGCTTGAGTCGCAGCAGGCGTTCGAACCCATGTTCACGGATGACAAGGGAAACCAGCTGGAGCTGAAGCCTGCAAGGATCGACGACGCGCACTTGACCGCGTTTCAAGACAATGGAGAGAGGTCATTTCCATCTTCCTGAAACAGAAGCCAAGCCACTTGAGCGTCATTTTCAACGGAAGAATTCGAATCTCTTATATATAGGCAGTACTATGATTCCAGAGACAGTTTTTACCCGGATTTCATAGAGAGAGCATCTCCGCGCTACACTCTCGCGTGATCATTGTTTTGTGTCCGTGTACTTTGTTTCCTTACGTACCGCGAGCGAGTTTCAGATAGAGCGTTACCAGTGTGCGCCTTATTTTGGTGAAGATTACGCGGTGATTTGTTTTTGCCAAGCGTGGACCACATAAGGATGGAGGGCTAAAGAAGATAGAGAAGGGGGCCGTCGCTCCCCCTGACGCCTGCAACGACGCCGAAGCCAGTCAGCCAACGCCAAAGACGACACCAAAGCCAAACACTGCCCAAAGCCCGAAGGACGTCTTCAGAACGACGCCGATCGAAGCCAGAGGGAGAGATTGAAGGACGACTCCAGAACGACGCTTCCAGAACGACGCCGAATCGAAACCCGGCACCAGAGAGATTCCTGACCGGCACGTGACCACGTACATCCGACGCTAGTGGCAAGGGGAACGCCCGAAGTACTAAGGAGGAGCAAGTACACCAGATCGTCGCAATTCTTCTTCGTCGCGATCGACCTCGGAGGACAATTTCGCCACAAAGGGACCGTGCGCAAGTCCCGCGCCCAGGAGAGACGAATGACCACGCCATGTAGCAGAGTCTGGTAGAGTATACGTCAGAGGGTCTATGTACATGTAAACGTGCGTCGTTAGTATCAACACCGTACTGTTAACGCCGAAGTCTCATTTATTTGCAAAGTTACTCAGGAAAACCCGAACCTAACCCCCGCGTCCGATAATTTTTGGAATTGTTATAAAAAGAGTTATTTCATGTTCAGATGTGCTAATTTAATTGTCTGCATTCAGGATTAGAAGCTCCATTTCATTTCTTTAATATTTAGTGTAAATTGTCAATGTGTGCTCCATTTCTTGTGTAACCGACCGCCCCGTCGCGCCATTTAATTTGTCAATAGTTGACTGATGAGTCCTTTTTAATTGTGGAAAGCGTAGTTGTTTTTATTGCAAGGTCGTGTGCGTGAAATAGTATTATTTGTTGCATAGTGGTTTTTAAGGTAATTTTTGCTCGCGCCGACGATTGATTAGTGTATTCCGGCAGCTGGAGCCAATTAAGTTTTTGCATCACTATGTAATTGAGTAGTTGTTCTCATTGGACGAGAGAGGCTAGTGTGTAAGACCCCCGTCCGAGAAACTTGTATAATGTCGTTCTTACGACTCGATGCATACGTTCATTCGAACGAAAGATTTAACCGCGCCGACCCAATTGTCTTAGTTAACCGCTTTCCGAGGGCTGGCACTTAAGTTAATTTAAAAGAGCACAGGAGCTGGCAGACAAATGCCCTAAATTCACATAAAGGTCTAAAAATTAAAAGGAATAATATGTTAATGAGATCCATGATTTGTATCCATACTTCACATGTAAAAATACCTCATGTGTGTGAAAGAGAGATAGAGTGAATGTTGTGAGAGTGGGGAGGCTTTGTAAACAGTTGTTGATTGCAATATTTTTTTGCTGTTACAATACATATTCACTTTTTTACCGTTCGTCAGTGTTGTTATTTGACGTTTTTCAGGTACCGGATATTATGCTAATAGTGTTTTTATGATTGTTCGAATCTACATATCAAAGGTAAACAAAACAGTGTAACATTTCAAGGTATTAATCTCCGCCTCGCAATAGTATGACAATAAACGACCGTCTCAGTACCGAACTTAAAAACCTGGACCGAGAGTCACGACCGGTCTCCCGTACACATAACGACGTTTGGCCCCGTGCCGGGGTATGATTGACACGTCATTTCGGGGACCGTGAGTGCACTCGTGAGTGCAATATATATATTGCTTATTAATTATATTTTCTACATGTTAATAATAATCATTTACATAATATATTAAACACACACAAAACTTCTGTGCCATATTAAGTTTTTAATATATACTAGTAGTTTGTTTAATACATCTGTTACGTTAATATTTAATGTACAGTCCTCCATTGCCTCATCGAAGGTAAAAGAGCAGCCATAAATATAGGGGGGGGGGATAGTAAAATCCGACAAAGGAAGGCCACTTCGCAGTTGCCAAGCCTCTTGATACTTCGCGGCATTAGGGCAGGTGGAGGGTGGTCAAGGGGGCATTCTTCCCTTGTTGCCACGAGCGTTTCTTCAAGGGTCGCGAGAGCTTCAGTCCAGTCCCTACTAGCATTGACAACGCATGAAATACAGGCATCAATAATATCTTGATAAACGAAAGAAAACTTGTTCAAACCTCGATGTTTTCTTACCTCATTGCCTATTATATTAATTCTATCCTTTTTATTATCTATTATTATCTCAAAATGTGGGATATGGTTAGTTTCCAAATTTATCTTTATTATTTTTATCATACCTTTGTGTCTTCACCTCTCCACATCCTATACAGCACACAGCACATAAATATCCAAGAGACATGTCCATCCATTTGACATTCATAGGATATTCAGGAAGAATATGTCTTGCATATTCTGTGGATCATTTTTGGATATGTCTTGAGCTGGATATCCAGGATTGGATTTCTCATGTAAGTCTAATGGATATCCATAATATCCATAGATGTGATCTGGTATTGTGAATATCATATAGATATCCCCAGGAGACTTGTGCTGTATGGGATTTACATGCCGTTAGGCGATGCAGTGAGAATACCAGAAGAGGAAGATATGGCAACGCTTTCGGCTTTTAACTGTGACACATACTGTGGTTTCGGTAGAAAGAGAGATGGTGATAATATGTGGTGTAAATCCCTACAAGTACAATAACTAAAAAGATGAAACCGATTGTGGTCTGTATGCAACGTTTTCTAAATATACAATTTGAAGTTGTTTTTTTTAAATTTAGCCTCGGGAAATTTTGGGGGTCACGGGGAAGTTTCGGGGGGGGGGGGGGCAGTGCCCCGATATAACGACGTCCCTTGAATTTTTATACTCTCCGCGCAGACGTAACGGCTAATTCATACATTTAATTACTTGAAAATGTCTCATCTCATTCAACCTCCATTATTCCTTCTGATTAGTAACCGTATCGGCACAGCAATTGAGGACTTAATTCACTTCCAAAAGTGATGTGCGATTAACTCGTAATTTTCGACGTTATTCCGAGCTTCGAAAAGCATCTTGCGTCAGTCCTGATGCGATTACCACTCGGGGAAAGCTAATGTAGGCACTGGAGAGTTCATTGAAAGCCGCTACGAACATTTCGAGATAAATGACCCACTGAAAACCGAACGAGATTTTAGATGGCGAGTTTTTAAGCATTTATAAATCGACAAATGACACGAATTTAGTAGCTTTTCGATTCACCAGAGGGTGTTTCTGCGACAAAGATTGACTATTTACAAACGGAACGATGCTGACGAACTGCAACAAAATTTACAACAAATATTTTTCTTCTTTCATTCCGGAGTCGATGCCATCATGAATAATGTGCACTATATTGCTGTTACATAGGTTCAGTAGCTAATGAAAATTTCAGAGCTCGTAATCGCCATTTAATTTGAAGCAAGTAAAAGCGATATAGACACTCATGGTTAGTCATTATCTGAAATTACAATGACGAACGAATAATTACAATTCAAGCAGCGAAATTGCAGAAATTACGTGTTTAAATCATGAAAGAAATGGACTTTTGCCAATATGGTTGTTGTAGGTTTCGAATTGTATGTAAATCGGAAGTTATTAGTTAATAGGATTGCCACATTATTTCTTGGATGCAAAGAAATAACAGTCGTAATTAACGTGATTACATAACGAGTGCTCGTTTTAAAATCGAATATTGTTATAGTCTGTGGTTTACAGATCTGTTGTTTTCTAAACATTATCTTTTATATTCTCCTGGTTCCGAAATGTCATTACAATTTTGGGTTGCAAAATAGAATATGACCTTTCATATTGCTCGTGTTAATATTATTATTAAAGTGCTGTTAAAATTAGTACAATGAGTGCTAATGGATTTTACCAAAGCATTCGACACAGTTTGACATGTGAATATTGCTTGGGAACAAATGTATACTCGGCTTTCTTAATACCACATTTTGTCCATGACACAATACAAGGAAGGCTGACCTAACAACAAGGCATCTTTCTCAGAGATATAGACTTAATATTATACTCAAAACTCTATCCTCAATTTCCAGTTCTGCTTATGCAAGACAGCTTCAAGTTGCAGTAATTCCTGTATTACTGAAGTAGGCAAAACTAAAAACTAGAAGTAAGATACATCTGAGAAAGATTGAGCAGGCATAATACCTCTTAAAAGGAGAGTGTCTGATTTAAGGAGAGCTCTCACTAAATTTTTCGAACCATAAAATAAGGTTAATGCAAATTTTTATTTACAAACTGCTAGTATTGATTGAAAAGTGGTAAGATGCACAGAACGCTGCATGCACGTGTGGATACATGGGTGCTTTCCCCTACCACGTTTTCTCAAAAGTCAATTATTGTTCTATACATAAGGAAAAGAGAGAGGGGGGAGAATGAAGAAGGAATAGTAGAGAGAAAGAAACAGTAGAGAAAAGGGGGTGGGAAATAAAAAAAATAAGAGCGAAAGTGACAAGAAAAGAGGTTAGAGAGGAGGGAAAGAAACTGAAGTAGATAGAACGGAGAAAAGAAATCAAGAAAGAAAAAGGTTAAAGATAGAGGGAAAAATTAAAAGTTAAATTTAGAAAAGAAGCAAAGAGAAAAGGATAGAAATGAAATAAATATAAGGAGAATGGAGAAAGAAACCAAGATGAAGAAAGGTTAAAGAAAAGTGGAAAAAAGAGAAAGAGAATAAACTATAGAATACAAAGACAGGAAATATAAATAGGGACAATGAATAAATAAATAAAGAGGATTAAAAGTTAGAGAGATAAATTAAAGGATAAAGTTAGAATAGAAGAAAAATAGAGAAGAGAAAGGGAGAATGGAGAAAGAAACCAAGCGGAAGAAAGGTTAAAGATATGGGAGAAAAAAAGAATAATAAAAAGAGAGGCAGGAGATAAAATAGGGAAATAAATATATGAAAGTGGAGAAAGGGACCAAGAGGGGGTAAAAGGTTAAAGAGAACAAGTTCAGAGAGAATAGAAATAGTTAGAAAGAAAGCAAACGAAACAAACAATTTAGAAGGAAACAGAGAGACAAGTGAACTAGAGATGGAGAGTTAAAAGAGAAATGAAATTGATCGAAAATAGAGAGAGAACCTTGAGAACTATTATCACCCAGGAAAAGGCTATCAAAAGATATTTCGCACACCCTTGACTTCACCCGCAAGAAATCCCAGGTGAAATTTTAGCCACACCACCAAGACAATCCGACCTGTTTCTTCCATCCAGATCATCCTACATTTGTCGCCCTCGAGGACATCAAAGTGGACCGACAGTCTTGGTGCATCAATCACAACTCGCACCGAGAAAAAGGAGCAACAGAGGCAGGTAAAATTTTACGAGTACCTCCAAAGACCCTCCACTAAACGGTTTCATCCCAGCCTCCTCTCAACACACGCCCTCCTTTTTTTTCCCTACTTTAAAAAAGACCCCTCCCCCGTCAAAATCATCCACCCAGCATGGAAAACCGCCCGTCCCCCTCTCGATAGCTTCCCCCGTCTTGCATCTGTTATGGTACCAAGCATCAAAACATTAATCCAGCTCCCATCAAAGCAGATACATAAAACATGAGCTATTCAGAGAGTGCTTCTCTCTCTCCCCACAACCCCCAGACGCACACACACGCACTCACACACACGCTTCAGCCAGTTACCCTGTCTCGGAAGCAAGATCCTTGTATAATCGTCCTAGCCGTCATATGAAACCAGCGTGGAAGCAAATTGGATAAGAAATATCTTTCCGGTCCCGACTTTCGGGGGGAGTAGGTGGTTCCTGAGGAAATTCTTGTTAATTTCAATGCTGGTCTATGAGCCTTAGGTAACTAGCGCTTTCCTACACTGGTTACGATTGATACCTGTTGTTCGGTAAGAGTTTGACAGAGTATTATAGTCGCTTTGTTACGCAAAATTAGTGATTGATTTGATTGATTGATTTAGTTTATTTTACATCGCCTTTCTGCCACTTTTGGCTAATCGCGAAGATGAGAATGAATGATGATGAGATGGATGAAGGGACAATATATAGGCACGACACAACACGAGCCATACAGAGAATTATACTGGACACGAGTACAGACGCCAGAGTCTCGGTAGTCTGCAAAATTTCAAGGTGCACTACGTGTAAGGGAGCTTGACATTTGGATATCTTCAGAAAGGGTCACACCCCTTACACACCGTGTATTTTTTTTAGCGTGGAGGTAAACGCATTAATTAAATAAATTAGTATACCATTCCATTTTAGAACAGGCCGAATAAACTTTGCATAATCTTGTACCGTGAATAAATAAGCAATATTCACACAATTATTTTTATTTTTAAATATGTTTTTTCAAGATAAATTTTAACAAGATTTAAAAGCATGTAATGTCAGGAACAGATACATTCTAGGCCATTTCAAAGCACACAGATGAAGTAATGTAATTAGTACCACAATGTAGTCAGTAGATATTATAAGAGGTTTTGTACAAGAAGATAATGTAGACGAAAGAAACTTTTCGCGTTTAGCTACATTCCATGTCAAATCAACAAGATCCTCGGCCTCCGCGATGGCGCAGTGATAGCGTCGTCTTCTTGTAATCAAGGGGTCCCTGCTTCGTTACCCGGTGGAGGCACATAGTGGTTTGGATCCAACTTTAAATTTTAGGTCCAGTCCGAATTTGCCTTTCTGTGCTAACTCAACAAGGTTCTCAGTCTTACATTTGTTCATTCATTTGAAATTTGGAATACTGAAAGGGCCACCTCAGGCAGGAACCTATAAGCAAAGTTGCAGATCCATATCTTTCTTGTATTTCCGAAATTACAGTGTTGCGAACTGTGCGATTTTGTCCAATTTTTAGAGCATCTCGTTATTTTTAAATTGCAATATTTTAGCAATCAGCTCACTTATAGAAGTGATTCAGACCCCGTTTGGAAATGCCATTAAGAGAGCTCTCACACGAGATATTACAGGCTTATGTCAGAAGCAAAACAAAATTGAAAGTGGTGTAATGAAAATTTGGATAGTCATTTTCTCAAAAATATTTTTTTAAAATTCTTTTCAAAACAGTCATAGGTCACATAAATATATAGTAGTACTAAAACAATGTACAAATTTGAAAATAGGATAACAACGGGATACGGAGATATGTTAGATTTAGGTTAGGTTATAAGTTAGGTAATGCATGATAACCTATTTCTTGATAGACAAATTCCCGTAATACAAAGATAAAGTCTAACAGAAATGAAAATTCAATATAAACACAATTTTGTTGGAAATAACATACACCTTTGAGCGAAAAAACCGCCCACCCTCGAAAATTTCAAAATCCAAATCTGCACGATGTGACAACAAGTGTAGAAAACCTCACGTATGTACAAGAAAGTTGCATCATCAGTATGTCGAATTGTTGGTGATATTACAATAGATATGTAATTGATGTATTTACTTATTTCTGACGAATAATTATAAATAATTAAACAAGTGATACATTTCACAACACATTATTTGCTTCTGCTTCATTCCTCAACAGGTCTCCCCGATGGCGCAGTGACAGTGTCGTCACCTTGTAATCAAGGGATCCCGGATCGATACCCGGTGGAGGCACATAGTGGTTCGGATCTCACTTTAAACTGTAGGTCCAGTCCCGATTAGCCTTTCTGTGCATAAAAGTGGACTTAAAACAACAATTAAATCAACCAATCAATTATTCCTCAACATTGCTATTGCGGGCGATGACTAAGGATCGGTATTGTGAACTCGGTGAAAACCTGATAGAAAATTTGTATGTTGGCTCCAAAAAATGATAGAAAATATTTATTTTCAACTTGATAAACATTACGTGCTGAATTTTATTTGCATAAAATGAATTCAGAAAAAAAAAAACACAATCATGCGCGCACACAAACACACACACACAAAACGCATATATAGCCAGAAATGAACACAATGGCAATTGGGTGTTTGGTCACATAAACAACACGCGTGTTCTTCTTAATTACGTGTCCTGCCATGTCGACAATGAAACTGCAAAGGGTACGAGTTCTTCACAGTTTGTAACACTGTCGATCATCGCGGCAGTCTTTCCGATTCAGCTTTTGGCTTGTAGGAGCTGGTTACATTCCTACAACAATCATACGTAAGGATATAAAAATATTCATGGCCACAAACGAAACTATAATTTATGGGGGAAATACAACGTTGTATGTCAACAGGTCTCCCGAAATGTAAAGTTTCAAGAAGTGGCCGGACGAAATGTGCCACGGGGTATCCACCGAGCGAGCCCGGAATACCATGTTGAGGGGAGGGAGGGAGAGAGAGTAGTTGATTAAGGTGTCCTACTTATAAACTGAGACTGACATTTTAACTTTACATTTCGGGAGGCCTGTTGACATATTTCCCCCATAAATTATAGTTTCGTTTGGGGCCATGAATATTTTTATATCCTTACGTATGATTGCTGTAGGAATGTAACCAGCTCCTACAAGCCAAAAGCTGAATCGGAAAGACTGCCACGATGATCGACAGTGTTACAAACTGTGAAGAACTCGCACCATTTGCAGTTTCATTGTCGACATGGCAGGACACGTAATTAAGAAGAACACGCGTGTTGTTTATGTGACCAAACACCCAATTGCCATTGTGTTCATTTCTGGCTATATATGCGTTTTGTGCGTGTGTGTTTGTGTGCGCGCATGTATATTTTTGATCCAATTGAAATAGAGGGCAATATAGGAAGTTTCAAGCAGTGTCTTCATTAAAAGAGAAGGGTGTCTGTCCAAAGCAACATCTCTTGACCTATTAAATCTGATTCACGAAATGTAACTCCGCATCTCTTACAATCTGGACGTAGATTTGAGGCAGTTTTTGACACTTCCTGTCATAGCTGCCTCGTGTGAAGGAGGTTTGAGCCAGGATTGTTAAAGCTCTATTGGGTTCCGTAACAAAACGGGAATCTTTTTCTCGCACAATATAAATTCGGTCCAAGTTGCATATTGTATAAATTGATCCGGAAAATAAAGGTACCGGGAGGGAATTGAAATATTTTAAAGATAAAAGATCGTTTACGGTTCACAACCCATTTACGCTTTCTGATTTTATCTCCCGGACCGGACCGGACCGGACCGGACCAGACCTTTAAGAACCCTGGTTTCAGCATGCTAATAATAATAATAATAATAATAATAATAATAATAATAATAATAATAATAATAATAATAATAATAATAAAAACTATCCGAGATCGTCAATGGGTCTGGAAAGGTTAAACAATCTCTCAATATTGTCAATTGAAAAAGAAATTGCAAAATTGGTAAATTTCGATAGAATAATTGACGATGTTTCTTCACTAAAAGCAAGGAAAGATAAATTCTAATTATTTTTTTTCTGATATGTCACAAATCTTGGCCTAAGAAGAAAATATCGAAGGACGTACATAAAATATTGGTGCTTGATAATATACGGGGCGCCAAAATATCTAGCCACGGAGCCGACCCACACGCTTGCTGCCACTGGTGTATGGGCCTATATTAGAAAGGTGAAAATAACTCAAGTTCCATATTTGTCCCTTTCACACGACTGTTAGGTATTTATGCAGTCATTACTCGGTATTACATATGACTTAATAATGTTTATGACTAAAGTGCGTGCATTCGTATATAGGTTAGCGGAAGAGATAAGGAAGACACGGGTAAATATTTGCGCATAAAGAAGGAGACTATTTAATCATTACCCAACCTGCACCGGGACCCCCCTCCCCCATCAACAGAGTGCCAATTACTAGAAGTGGCAGCGTTGCCTTACGTGCAGATGAAAATAGCTGATAAGTTAAGGAAAATAACACTGCTGGCGGATGCGCCATTGTAATTAGCGGTAACGTGGTTTATTTGGCGTCGTTCGCCACGCATGTTACGCGTGTGGGGACTTTCAGACGGACTGTCGCTAAAATTTCGTTCTTGCACTTCCGTTACGCCGGGCAAACAAATGAAACAAGACGGGGACAGAAATAGTGTTTTTCATTTGTCTCCACGGCCGTAGTTATAGGGAAGGGTTGAACTTTCATGAGTCTGAGTATAGTAAAATTTGAATACCTGTAATATGAATAATAACTATTCATTATGAATGTTATTCACTAAGGCAAATTGATTAATAATTAGCTTGAGCAGTGGTTCCCAAAAGTGTGCGCCGTGAAATGTTCCAATATTTTCACTGAAATGACACCTACACACAGAGAACTATAAATTCATCATATCGATAAAGTGTTAGAATCAGATTCACATTTGATGCATTTTGGTGCATTTTTGTATGTCGTGAAAGTTGGTTGATTTAGTGTTTTCAAGTCCACTTTATGCACAGCAAGGCTAATCGGGACTGGACCTACAGTTCAAAGTGGGATCCGAACCACTATATGTGCCTCCACCGGGTATCGAACCCGGGACCCCTTGATTACAAGGTGACGACGCTACCACTGCGCCACCGGGGAGGTCACTGTATGTCGTGAAAGAAAAAACAAAGTGCATCATTTGATTGAAGTGAGGATTTATTTGAGTCGAGATGCAGTTCAATGCATCAGTTGATGCACCTTCCTGCATCTTTCTGGATGATGAATGCTGGTGCATTAAAACGTGTCAAGGTGCATTAAAGTGCATTTCGACTGAAAAAAATCCTGATGCACTTTGCTGTTTCTTTCACGAAATACAAAAACGCACCAAAATGCAACAAATGTGAATCTGATTCTTTGAAGAAACTACCAAAAACACTTAAGTGAAATCAATCGATGCATTATGGTGCATAAATCGATATGATGCATTTAGTTGTCTGTGTGCACTTGTTAGCCTACGCGTGGTTTTAGAATCGGACCATCGCATCGATCCAAATATGTGCTTATTTAGTACTTTTTTACACATAAAATGTTTCTAAATTCGAATCTTGAAACACGACGCCGTGAAACGAAAAAGTCTGGGAACCCCTGAGCTAAAGGGTAATTGACGGAAACACGAAATGTGAAATAACACACTACAATTTTCATGTTATTGAGAGGTGTGTGGCAGGGTGCGAAATCATTTAAGACTGGTGGGGGGGGGGAAATATCTTAATCTACAAACTCCCCTCCCCCATACATATGATATACATATTTATAATGTTATTAAAAGTAAAAATAAATTACTAAATTAAATTAGTAATTAAAAATAGTATTATTATTAATTACACGAAAAGAAATAAATTTGTTACTTTTACATGTATCAGATATTATAATGTAGCAAACTAATTCCCTTACAAATTGGTTAAAGATGTTAATAAATTATGAAATACTAGTTGAAGTGGTTTAATTATGTTAAGTTCTTATTTAGCTTTTGCTTTATGTTAATATAAATCAATTAGATTTCATTCTTTTTTTACTTTTATTGTGCGTATTGATGTAGATTTTAACACCGAAATGCCATTTTATATACAGTTTTTGATCTCGAAATGTGACCAGTTTTTGTACCCATATCTTGATATTACATTCACCATAGTCTTTAAACAATTCGAAATAATATTTATAAAATTTCACTGTATATATCGATGTCCATTAATTAACAATTACAGTATTATTTTTCAATATAGCTACACATTTAGATGTTTATTTGATTTTTTCAAATTATATATCAAAAAGTAACTATGCGTTTTTATTAGTTATTTTGACAATTTATACGAGTTATTGCAATTGGGCACTTCATTTCTTACATAATGAATTCTGATAGTTATTTTGAGTTCGTTTTAAGGCCACTTGATGCCAGAAAGTCTAATAAGGACTGGACCTACAGTTTAAAGTGGAATCCAACCACTATGTTACTCCACCGAGTATCAAACCCGGGACCCCTTGAATACCAAGCGATGACGTTACCACTACGCCATCGGCGAGGCCTTGCTGATACAGTTTTTCTGAAGATATGAATGGAATGATCGTACATGAAGAATATAATACTATTTATTTTGTCTGTGGACCATCCCTAAGCTATATTTTCAAAATGATTTCAAGTATTGTAGCGATTTTGTCAAATATTGATGCGATTATTCAATTAATGCAAAATGTTTATTAAATTAGTAAGAGAAGTTTCAAACTGTTAACCCTCTCTTTATATACTTCCATGTTCGTGTCGTCTTGGTCAAGCCAAGGTCCGTAGACAGCTAGTTTCCCCCGCTTCGAAGGAAACAAAGTCAACGGACCTTTGGTGAAGTAAGCACTGTATATCGTCTTCTGACGTCAGACCTAAATTATTTCGTTTTTAGGCTAAATGTAGTGTATTTATGCTAAGAGATTTAAACCTAACTAGCCTAGCCTAACCATGAAATCATTCCGCGCTTACATCAGATTAAATACTCGGTGCTTCATCAAGAAGGTGTCAGAGTTTGGTGCTATGAGTAATACATTAAAGAAAAAGTAAGATAAATAATCAATATAAGAGGCGAAACCAACACCAAAATCTAGGAAGATTCAAGCGAAGGAAAACAAGGCTGGGAAAAGGATAAAGAAAAAGCGATGCCGGACTTAAAACCTAAAAAAATTGAAAATACTTTTCAGGAAGTTTGATTCGCGCCAGAGATTATTAGGAAATATTTCATTAGTTTGGTGGAATTTTCTGATTAATTAATTCTGGTTAAATTCAAATGCGACTGCAATTGAATTACTTCTGTTCGAAATCTTGTTTCTCTTTATTATCTTGTTTCCATTGTCACCACAACTAGCATCAAAAATAGCATGATTTATGGAATGAAGGGTTATTATTAACAGCATTTGTTGATAATTTGTGTCTAGAAGTGAGTCATCAAATCCTTGCACAAAATGTTTCGGGACCGAGATGGGGGGATCGGGGGGGGGGGGGGGGGGGCTAAAAATCGAGAATATGCCGAGAACGATACGAGCATTTACAATTCGTTACAAAAACGAGACAAATTAAGAGACTTCCGAGTCTTTCCCTGTTTCGTTATCAACCAACATAAGCGAAACTTGGTGGGGGCAAAGTGGAGCACTTGCCTCCCAAAATTTTCAGGTTTATTAAAATTTACAAGTTAGCTTCCATGGATATAAGGAGCAAAGTAATATTTTTGATTTCGGAAATGTAACAGTTATTTAGAAAATAATCCTGGACACTATATTTATGAGAACTAAAACTTTCTAGTCCGTCTCCCACCAAAGTTAAGCCCCATGTTAGATTGCCCCTCCCAAAAATGAAGACCCAAGTTACGCCAGTGCTAACTCAAATTCAATAGAACAGGACAATTACAAACCATTTGAAAAACACAATAGTGCCATTGTCAAAGTAACAATTCTGATCGATTGACTGAAACATATCGTACATTCAAAATTATTTATGAAAGAATTAACAGGCTCACATAAACGGTTTGCGAAGAGATATGACATAAAACCAAGATAATGTATAAGATATTTATTTTCAGAAGGCAAGCTGATGAACATGAAAAGATCCAATATGATTCATTCGACTGAGAGAAATTTTCCCTCTCCTGCACGCTCAAGAGTTGGAAAAAAATTGGATGCGTACGTTTGCTGCCACCTGCTGGACTTCTGCGTAAACACTTCTCGGCTGGTGAAGCGGGCGAGGTTGGCAAGTAGGCCGCCACGCGGCGCAGCGATCGTAATGTAAGACGAGGTATTCTTCGTCAAGATGATGAATCTTGCGTGAGTTCGGGCGTTCCGATATTTAATCAGAAATGATACAGTAATTAACATTGTGACATGAAAACACGAAATGTTTCATAAAATTTAAGCCATCAGTTTAAAAATATAGGTAACTTACAAGTAAAACAAGGTGATAGGATTTAGAGTGGTTACAAATATTTAGATCAAAGTAGCTAGAAATATGACAGAAATAATAGTATAATAACTTATTAAATAATAACAGTTAAATGTATGCACTTTAAGAAAGCACACAAAAGTTTAAATGTGGCTCGTTCGATCTTAGTCAATTAAAAAAATATGACACGTAAAAGATTGGCTTTCATACAGGTTTTTAAACAAAATATATTGTTATTATCTTCTGTACAGGATTAATTTGTTCATTACACAAGTAGTTTTCACAGTGAAAATTTTGGAGATATGAAGTTGTTAACAAACCTAATAATTGGAATAGAACTGCCATGGAAATGCTACATTTCCGATTGTTTATGGAGCTCAACTCCTTCAATATAAATAAATATTCAAATATTCTAGTAAAATATAATAGATAACTATATGCCTGATAAAAAGTTTTCATTCATAGTGAATTAAATCAAGGATATGCTTTGTTGTCTTCGCTTTTCAATTTAGCGTTAGAATATGCGGTTAGGAAGGTGAAAAATACCTAAGAAGAACAAAAATTGAGTTCAGTAACCCACATGCGTATGCACATGATGACATGCTAGGGAATTACAGAATAATAATAAAATTTAGATGCCACAAAGGAAATTAGTTTGTAAGTTAGCATAGGCAAAACTAAATAAATATGTACAGGTCGAAACTAAGTGTTAGGTAATAACCAAAACTTATTTATTAATAACAACACGTTTGAATCAGTTTCTGAATTCAAGTACGTTAGTAAAAATATTAACGCATGAAAATAATATCAAAGAGGAAATTAAAAACAGACTTAATTCAGATAATGCATGTTACTTTTCCATCAAGAAACGTTTATGCTCTCGGCCAATATCAAAGATTCTAAAGATTAACATAAACAAAACAGTAATGTTCCCTGTTGTTTTGTATGGATATGGAACTTGGTGCCTTACACTAAAAGAGGAACAAGAATTAAAGTGTCTTTTTTAAAGTAAAATATTAAGGCTTCATTACACTTTTGGCCAATGCTAGCGTACAATTTCCGAAATGTTCTCTCCTTTCGAGAAACCACTATGATAGATATTCCAAAACAAAGAAAAATTACATGTGCTTAGAATTCTTTCTTGAAACTTCGTGTGGTACGCTTTCACTGTTGTCTGTAGATATTCGCATTAGTTTACTACGCTTAGACAATCACGAAATTATTACGAATATCTAGACAACAAAAAGAGCAAACCACACAAAGATTCAGATAAATTCTTCAGAAGGAATTTAAATCAGATGTGATTTTCCATTTCCAGTCAATCTGTTTTCTTTTCCTTCATGTGATTCGAAGTTGGAACTTAATACTACAAGTCAGAATAATTAGTTTTCAGTTACTTCAATTTTCAGGTTTAAAACATGAGCATGTAAAGTATAAAACACTAATATTATCCGTTATTCGTAAAGTGTTTCGAATGTTCTCCTCAGATTTATGATTTGATTATTAGTAAAGCATTGTATATGTCCTTTCCTTTAATATAGTGACGCTACTAGAACAATATCCTTTCCAGCGTGGGGTGCGGGGGCACTGGCAACCCCTGGACAACGAGTGGTGAAACATTTCATTTTGTCATTGTGCTCTTCTTGAGTAGAAAGTAAAATTAATGTGATTCCCTTTTCAAATAATTCAATAGTTGTTCGGATCTCACTTGGAACTATAGATTCAGTCCCGATTAGCCTTTATGTGCATAAAGTGGACTTAGAAACAAAACTCAAACTCAAATAATTCAAAATAAAGCATTGTCCTGGTTGGAAAAGTGATGTTTTACTCCCCTTGGAAAAAGTGTTCGTTGTCCTCTTGGGGAAACGAATTTTACCCTCCTGGAAGAAGTCTGAGTACGCCCCATGTCTGTAGTTGTAAGCTTTTCTGGAGTATCGGATAGGCAGCATTCAGTAGCGTACGCAGGATTTTATCAGGGGGGGGGGTTATTTCTAAAACTTTCTCCAAATTCACATTACCATTGTTTTATTATACTTTAATTAAATAATAGCCTAATACTCATAATTAATTAACTTACAATTAATTATTTAGCTGAATTACTACTAATACCACTACTACTATTAAATAATAGAGATCTACATAAATATAGTATTTATGAAAGCAATAGAACGAAATTACTTTCTAGTCATTCGATTTTTATCAAATTCTGGGAGCACTTTTTTGTATCTTTGTTATGAAATAATTGTCTGGTTAACGAGGCGAGACATTTTAAGTTTGAAGAAAATCCATAAAAACAAACAATAAAATATATTAAAATAAATTGAAATAATCAAAGTATGGCACTCATCCAAGGAGCTGCGGTGGTCTGGTCGGTAGAGCGTCTAACAACTACGCGGGAGATCCGGGTTCGATTCTCGGAATTGGTTTGAATATTTCCGTCTTCTTCCCCGCATAAAAGTCCCCGACAATTCACATCTGGATTGTCTCTCTCTTCTTACCAACAAAACATTTAACAATAGTTAAGCTTATTGTCGTTTGAATAATTGTCTAGCCAACAAGGTGAGACATTTTAAAGAGAGACATTCAAACGTTCTGCGGTAAACAATGGGATGGCGGACTGGTGACTCCTGTATTCTTACAACGAACCAATAACTTTCTTTAGTTAATTCTCATTGATCACACACAAAAAAAATACATGTTCATTGAACACTGGCGTACGTAGAGTGGTGGCTGATGGGGTTACAGCCCCTACCGAAATTTTGAGAAAATCAGAATTTTCAATTAAAGATCCGTTAAGAACTTTTAAAAATCAAAATGTGTAAATGCGAAACCTCTTTTAAAGTGAGTCCCGATTACCATTTTTGTCTTTGAATACAATTTTATTAGACTGAAAAGCCCCCAAAATACAAAATATTTTATTATGCATCCTGCCCTCCAAAACGAAGACATGTGCTATCCACATTTACTATTCCAGCCCATCCCGAAGAAAGAAAAATCCTGCGTACGCCAGTGTATTGAACATTGTTGCAACTGAGATACAAAACAACTTTTCTCTTTTAAATCATAGTTGCCCTCATATTTTATTTTCAAGAATTCATGTTACTTTTCAAGGCATTCACTTTCAAAGACGCGTGTGTTTGGAATGCTGCGCTTTTCTCCGTGCTGCATGGAAATAATAATACAAATTATTATTATTATTAGTAGTAGTAGTAGTAGTAATAGTTTTGATTGATTTAGTTTATTTTACTTCGCGTTTTGTACCTCTTGGCTAATTTGCGAAGATGGGGATGAGTGATTAAATGATGAAATTGATGAATGGACATTCACAAACAACCAAGCCCGAGCGGGATTCGAACCTGGGACCCTTCGCGGCGAACTGCCATGAGCTAACCACTCGTCCATAGGGTCTGGCTAGTAATAGTATTGTCCCAGATCTTTGACTGTGATAAATTGGCCATTTAATTTTTTCCCACAGCATTTTTCATAATATTTCACAAGCTTAAGGGGGGGGCGTTAAACCCCGTAACCCCCCTTGCGTACGCCACTGGCAGCATTGATAATAATAATAATAAATTATTGTTGTAATTGATACACACATACTAAAAATACATATGTAAGTATGTGTGGGGTAAATATGAAAATTTCTGTATACATCGATGTGTAGTTGGACCAGATTCGATTTGAATGTGTGGTAGTTTTCACGCATAGGATTTCCACATATATACACTTAACCTACCCTGAGTGGCTTGAGCGTATCCCAGTTTACGTTTCTATGTGTGTGTGTGTGTGTGTGTGTGTGCTTGTACATGTGTGCGTGTACAGTGCAAATTGGCTGGAATGTCGTTGGCGTTTGAACTGAATGTTTTCGAATTCCCCGGGGTGAAATTATACTCCATGCTTCACTTGTCGGGCCAGTGTTTGCCTGTTTTACCCCATCCCTCCCCACTCGTCTCACCCACCTACCACGTGCCAAACACACACACGCATGCATAAACATTTTGTCAACGTATAGCCGAGAACACAAGGGTAACCATACATCGAAGAACGCTGTTTGATTGTTGACAGGTTGCTGTGTGCTTTGAACGTCCGATGTTGATTGGCAAGTAACCTAGACGTTTCTATCGTTATCAATTCGACGTTATTTCTAGGTAGCGTGACGGCTATAACCTAGGGCGACGTGCACTAGACGTTGCGACTCTTCTTTTTATTAATTCTTATGAAATTAAACAATTTCGAAAATGCTCATGGTGCAATCTACGTAAACGATACATCGTTACCGTTCGAAATATCCTCAGTAAATATATTACACACCCACACAGCATAGTTTGCGAGATTTCAAAAAAATGAACCTAAAATGGAACCGTATTTCGAAACCGTCTTGTCTTGTAATATTCGTAGTTTGTAGGTCATTTATGGGTCCCAGAACACACGTTAGAATTTCATAATGAGCTGCGCTTACACACTTCTGGCATATCTTACACAAACATTGCATTTGTGCTGCCACCTGGAATGCTTATTTGAAACTAATTCACATTCTGCTTAGAGAAATTTTCCACCATTTGGCGAACTCCAAATTATTTATATAAGGACAATATTTCATCATATTTTCCTGTATTTGGGTTGATTTTTACTGAGGACCCGAGGAAAATTCCACAGAGCCGATTTGGTTCCCCGGTGTAATGGTGTGTATTATAAGACAGTTCCCCGAAACGGCCATGTGTCAACACACATATACACGTGGTGGCGGCACATAGTGATTTCTGATCTCACTTTAAACTGTATGTCTGGTCGCGATTACTCTAACTGCACATAAAGTGGACTTAAAACTCAAACTCAGTAAACATATCTACCAGACAAGAAACAGTTTAAATTTCTCACACAGCTACATACAAACTTATCAATCCTGTCTCCATTTGTAACTAAAAACTGGTTCATTTTTATGTAGGCCTATTTGTCTTTTTCACTACTTCTATTGTAATGATTATTATTTATATAATATCTATAGCAATTACTTGATCTAATTATAGTAGTCTCTAGCTAAATCACAAATTTGAACAATCATCCGCGATATGTAACAGCTTCTTGGTTCAATAGTAATTAGTAAAATTACTCTTTGCTAAGAAAATACTAATCTTCATTTTTTAATATAGTTTTTAATTCTATTATCTCAGTATCTTTATAATGAAACTTATAACATGAGTTTAATTATACTTGAGTTAAAATTAATGTAAATATTAGACCGTCATTGATAGAAAAAAAGGACAGCTCAGTTGCAATGCATGCAAGAAACATGCAATTATAATCTACCCAGGATAAAGTAACTATAAAAATAACCTAGTTGCTTTTTAAAGTAAAGTTATATGCAAATTAATTACTTTCTCAACCAGTAGCTGTAACAGATTTACTTTCCCAAACCAGTGACTGTGACAGATATACTTTCCCAAACCAGTAACTGTAACAAAGTAACTTTCCCAAACCAGTAACTGTACCAGAGTAACTTTCCCAAACCAATAACTGTAATAGATTTATTTTCCCAAACCAGTAACTGTAACAGATTTACTTTCCCAAACCAGTAACTGTGACAGATTTACTTTCCCAAACCAGTAACTATAACAGATTTACATTCCTAAACCAGTAACTGCAACTGGGTTACTTTCCCAAACTTGTAACTGCAACTGGGTTACTTTCCCCAACGTCTGATTGATTGATTCGGTTACTGTACTTCGCTTTTCTGCCACTTTTGGCAAATCATGAAGATGAGGATGAATGGTGATAAGATGTAATTGATGCGAGGACAAATTTAAACCTGCATGGACAGCACACAACATAATTTGATTTTGATTTGATTTAGTTTATTTTACTTCGCGTTTTGTGCCTCTTGGCTAATTTGCGAAGATGGGGATGAGTGATGAAATGATGAAATTGATGAATGGACATTCACAAACAACCAAGCCCGACCGGGATTCGAACCCGGGACCCTTGGCGCCGCAGCGCGATGTGCTAACCATTCGGCCACAGGGCCGGGCTGCACACAACATAAGCCCAACAGAAGATTATAGTGGCTGTAAGTCAAGACGCCAGAGCGCCATTACTTTTCCAAAAGAGTAACCGTAGTTGAGTAACATTTTGATCGAAGTAACTGCAATTCAGTTATTTTTAAAGCAGTAATTTTCCAAATTCCGCAAAGGGTGGATCCACGTTAAATTTTTTCCCTCCCTGTTACAGAAGTGTCGGTTAATTGCGTTTAAAATTTCCTCCATCGCGTCTACTTACCAGAAACTTCTTTTCCGGCGCAAACCAGAGGAGAAAGAAGGCCCAAGTTTAATAACCATGTTGAAGTTGTGAAGAAGGGGGGAATTAGCTCCTCCAACCCTTCCAAAGACCTTGCACTCCTTTCGTACTTCGTTCCTCCTGGGAGGAATAGTGCAAGGCTTGCCAAGTTCCTTGTACGGACTCCTTGGGGATGATCCCATACTTGTTGTTGCTGGAAGCCAGTAACAGACAAGAGGCAAAGCTCTTGAGAGTAATACGCCTTCTGGCTTCGGTAAACATGGACCTGCTCCCCTCCCCACCGGCACTTGGCAAGAGGGCACACAGGACCTCGGGGCCTACTTGTCTCCCTCTCATTGCCTCCGCTGTGGACTTGATCACCTCTTGTAATTTGACCCGTGATCGCATTGGAATTGCACGGCCCGACCTTTTCTTGGCCGTGTTGTGGAAAGCACATTCCCGCCGTGCCGATCGCATGGTCCCGGCAACAATCAACATGGTGGCTTAATTGTTATGAGGCCTTATCTTTGGCAAGCGTTGGAGTCTTGTCTATTTTCGCATGCTTTGCTTTGGATAGGAATATGGATGTTGTCATAGAAACCGTCCGCAGTGTCTCATTATAGCTCCGAGGCTCCCTCAGCAAAAACATTAGTCACTACACTCACAAAGCCAAAGATACTGTAAATACACAGTAGATGCAATGCACGCCGGGTAAAAACCTGCTGAATAAGTAAACAATAATTTTAAGGTGATTTGAGCGATGGACAATTCCTACAATGCCTTGTTCGTATAGATAACTATACGCACGGCCATGAAAATAGGCGGATGGGCAGAATTGCGATGTTGCCACATATGGGAAAAGCAAAGCGAGAGCGAGACAAAAGTCGCTAGTTCCCGCGGATTGTGTGGCAACGTCAACCGACTGCGTTGCCTAGTTCAAGCGTCAGACCGACCTCTCTCCGGGGAAATTTATGTCATCCCTTATTACAGCGTCGGGGATGCCTAGACCCACTTTTTCCTTTCTCCTCTGTTCTTGGCCATCTTCTTTATTTCTTGGAATGTCTTCCCTCTTTTCCTTCCTATTTCTTCCACCATATCCTCATATGTCTTCTTTAGTCTGCCCATGGGCCTTCTTTCTTCTGGTTTTGCCTCCAAGAACTCCATGGGTTTCCTTTCGTCTTCCATTCTGGTTACGTGGCCAAACCATTTCATTTGTCTTTTCATGAGTTGGTTTTCAATTGATGTTTGCTCCAGCTCTTCCCTTATCCTTTCATCTCTTACTCTGTCTTTGCTTGCTTTTCCTACTATCTTTCGGTAGCATTTCATTTCTACAGTTGTTATCTTACTAAGTTCCTTTCCTTTCTTTGGCTTTCACTTCCACACAGTAGTATTGGTTCTATATTACTGATTTATTTATATGTTTGTAGTTTGGCCCTAGTTTCTCGTTTTGCAAATATTGTCTGGTTCATTTGATATTATGCATTATTTGCTTTTCGGATACGATTTTAGACTTCTGGCTCTATTTTCCCATTTGGAGCAAGTATTGTTTCAAGATATTTATAGCTTGGGACCTGCTCAAGTTGTTTTCCATTGCAGTTTATGTTTAGGTTTCCTACTTGACCTTCCGTTCTGCTCATCTTCATTACTTTGCTCTTGTTTTCATAAACCACCTTTCCCTTAACGTTTCTGTCCATTCTAGTACCGTTTTTTGGCCCCCTGAGCACTATCTCATCTGCGTACACCAAAGTTTGACAAATCACTGGCCTCATTCTCCGCATTCCTAGCTTTTTTTTCTGTTCTTTGTTTGCCTATTTTTATCACTTCATCCATTACTGTTATAAAGAGTCGTGCGTTCAAACTGTCCCCATGTTTTACTCCTCTATCCATCATAAAGGCTTGTGATGTTTCACCATTCAGTCGAACGACTCCTCCTACTTTCACATACATCGACTTTACTGTTCTGAATAGTCTTAGTGGAACCTTCCTCCTTTTTAGTAGTTCCCATTCCCATATTACTTTCCTTGGTATCATGTCGAAAGCAGCTTTCACATCGGGAAATGTCAAGTTTGCTTCTATTCCTCTGCTCTAAAATATCATGTGGTCTTTGCTTGTCTTCCTGGACGAAATATCGCTTGCTCCTCTTCAAAGTCAAACTCGCAATCTTCATTCCAATATACTTGAATATATTATCATTGCTAGCTCTGTAGTTTCCACAGTCTGTGGCATTTCCCTTCTTATAAATGGGTATTATAATGTTTTTCTCCCAATCATTTGGTATCTTTCCTCTTGTCCGCATTTTTTGAAACTATGTGGTTAATTCCACCCTCAGCACGTTCCCTCCATACTTTATATACTCAGGGTATATTTCATACCACGTACACACCCTCGACTGCATTTTTGCACACTAGCGAGGCTCTGACGCCTGGAATCATAGTTAGTATACTCCTTTGTGGGACTTGTGTTATGTTCTGTCCATTTGTGTTTGTGATTCTTCCTTCATCTATTTCATCTTCTCACCATCTCCCCTCTTTGCGATTAGCCAAAAGTGACAGAAAAGCGAAGTAAAATAAAACAAAGTAAAGGATAGATTACTAACACCGAGCACAGGGATATCGTTAAGTGGGAGCATAGAAGGACATTGGCCCCTCCGAAACATGCACATGCCCACCCAAAACAATATATAATTTATAATATACACAACTCGTGTGTCCAAATTTGACCCCCCAAAAACACAATTAGCTACATCTCTGGCCATTCATCTTATTTACATTTAAAATTAAAATAATGTCAGTAGAGTGGATAGGAAGATTGAACAGCGTTTGGAATATGGTGCAAAATCAAAATATTACGTTGAATATCACCCGTCCGACTACCAACCTCCAAATTTTGACTCAGTAAAGAACCCACCCTTTGGTTAGAATGATTGAACCATCACCGACAGTGGCGCTACAAGATCTTTCTCTTATTGCAGGCGAAACCCGAACGAAACGCAATCTTTCCACGCCATTGCCAGGTTAAACTGTATTTCGATTAACTCTTTCGGCCCTAGACTCTAGAAGGGCCCGACCGTCAACATTAAATACACATATGCGAACGGATAAATATATTATTTATTAGAAATAATGGCTTGTAATATATATGTATTTAAATGGTGTGTAAAACTCAAATTTCAAGCAAATTTCAGGTGCCTGTGGGCGAACATTGAGTGTTCGACTCGCTTTCTTCCAACAGAAAATTCTTAGTTGTAGTCCAGGACATCATTCATACTCGTCGCCAGGATAATTGAAAGAGACATAAATGCGAGCGAGCTATATTAACAAAAATACAAACATATCATCTATATTTTGAGTTTAACTAAAAATGTGCTTTGCCTCTAAGTATAATTTTTCCATATTTTTCACTCCAGTGTTATTTAATACATGCGTGTTACCTTTCTCTTCATAAACTTTTATATTCTCGTATATCTAAGAAACTAAAAGTTAAAATATACAAAGCAGTAATTTTGCCTGTAGTATTATATGGATGTGAAACTTGGTCCCTTACATTAAAAGAGGGACATAAATTAAGAGTATTTGAAAATAAAATCCTTATGGGAAAATTTGGACCTAAAAGGGATGAGGAGACAGGTGAGTGAAGAAGGTTACATAACTTAGAAGTACATAATTTGTATTCCTGTAGAAATATTATTAGAATAATTAAATCAAGACGGATTAAGTGGGCAGGTCATGTGGCACAAATAGAAGAGGAAAGAATAGTTTACAGGATGATTCCTGCTGGGAAACTTGATGGTAAGAGACCTGTATGAAGGCCAAGACGACGATGGAGGGATAACGTTGAGATGGACCTAAAGGAAATCGGTAAGGATGGAAAAGATTGGATTGATATTGCCCGTGGAAGGCTTGTGTTGCTGCAGCCAAAAACCTTCGGGTTTAATAAGGCTAGAGAGTTAGTTAGTGTTATATAATACAAGGAGTGCCCTTGTTACAAAGAAACTACACCATTGCTACCATGCAAACGCCCCAGATAGATCCAAGCCTCGCCCAAACATCCCCCAGCTTACAACTTCCACTTCAGCCGTTATATACAAGGGTGTGAAACTCCTTGCACGATCAATTGATTTAATGAATAAGGACTGTGAACTTTTTCAATAATTTAGCAGATGAAATATATGCGAGGCAATTGACAACTCTTCCTCATTTGTTTTAACGTGCTCTAAAATTTTTCACATTTCCAGTTCGGAAACTTCTACAATGCACACCCAACTGCTTTACTTGAGCTCTCTAATCGAATCCACCTAAGCATTCACCCTCTTCACCTGTTGAACTGGAAAGGCGAGGGATACTGTGCCCCTGCCCTTCTCACACCGACGTGAAACACCAGTCCCGGCCTACTATGAATGACGTCAGGATTGCTGTGGCACGTACCTTTGCAGCCATGCTCTGTGCACTTGAAGCAAACTGCTTTTCGCGGCTTTGGCCCGTTGGTCAGGTTGCCTTGGTGGCTGAGGAATTTTCTCATTTTGTTTTGTGACGTCAAGCATCGAAGAGCTTAGTTTGTGTTCGGAGTTGGTGCGAAAAGGGGACACCCTTTCCCCCCACACAAATCGCCACGCGTGGTCTCGCCAGTTCCGGAAATGAAGGGAGAACGAAGCGGCCCCGTTGCATGTTGCCGGTGTCAATTTAACTTCCGGGTAATCACGTGACACGCTCGCTCATGCACGCGCCACTTAAGAGAGACTTCCGTTTGGGCACCTGTTCATTGCAATATCTTCCTTCTCTCGCATACAGGGTACATTTTCGGCTACTGACTAGGATGGGATCTTCTTTGAAGATTCGGATATCGGATCCTAATGGATTCGGATCCAGGATGTCGGGATTTCGGATATAAAATAGAAGATACAGGATCGAATATCGCATCCAGGATTCGGAATTTCGGATATTTGAATTTGAATTTAAACTTTTGGGTCCGTCAGCACTTAAAGGCTATTTTCCACTCTTCACGTTACCCGCCCCTTACCTTATCCAAAACATATATAAGAACACAATTGTACCATGACTAAAATAACTGTAATGTCGTTAACTAAAATATTACAACGTTCTGACTTCAGTTAAAAGCTGAGGCTGTAAAGGGGCGCTCAGCACACACAAGGACAAAATACAGGACAACACACAGAATTATATTGGCCATGTGGCCAGTCGCCAGAGCCCCGTTAGTCTGCAAAATGCAGTCCAGGATGTACTACGTGGAAGCGAGGTTGACCTTTGGGCGCCCTGGGATTTCGGATATAAAATACAAATTACGGGATCGAATATCGCATCCAGGATTCGTGATTTTGGATATAAATGACAGAATACGGGATTAAATGTCGCATTCTGGATTCAGATATTAGATGCAGTATTCCGTATTTACAATATTCGGAATTCCAGACTTCTCGATTCGGATATTAGACAGGATTTGGGAATTTGAATATCAGATGCAGAATTCGGGATTTCGGATCCAAAATTCGGGATTTTGGATATCGGATTCAGAATTCGGGATTCGAAAATCGGGTCCAGAATTCTTGATTCTGATATTAGGAATTTCAAATACCGGGATTCGAATCGAACCGAAACATCAAAGGCGAGAGGACAGCGTCCACAATTCGGATAGAAAAGAGGCATTTTATGATTTAAATAGCGGAAGAAAACAGAACCACGTTCACGCCTGTAAATATAGTGTATTGTAGGAAACATCTCTACACAAGAATCATTAAAGGTTTTGTCATATCCCATTAACGCCCCATAATTTATATTATTTTTTTAGCATTAAAAGTTACATTTTTCTTGCCAGCAGCTTCTCCGCGTAGGTGCATGGTCTTTTCAACCCAGACCCTTCTGCGGGTATGCCGCAGTCCATCTGCCCCCTTGCGGAAGACTTTGTCCGCCTTCCCCCACTCGACGCATTATTTTTCTGCGGCCCTCATAACTGATTTCAATAGCGTCCACCAGCCCGAATCAAATTTTCGCCTTCATCCAGCTTCCGTCGCGATCTTCCGCTGGGTTATTGCTGATAATTGGCCGGTTTATTCTTCGGACAGACGGGGGAAAGGCTCCTGCCAGAAAGACGAATTGGGAGCAGGGTTGCGAACCGGGCTTCGATTATGCTGCGCGTACATTTATTAGCAGTGGCGAGGCGAAACGAGGAAGAGAATTAATCCTTCTGCAGCCTTCGGATTGAAGCGACATGCGACAAGAAAAAGAAATATGTTGAAACAGCGGCAGAAGAGAACGAAAGAGATCTGCAGCTAGAATAACAGAATAAGTAGGAAAAAGAGAAAACAAAGGAAGCAAAAATGCGAATAAAACAGAGTATCAGACAAGATGTTCAGCCATGATCAGTCACCCTCCTGAAAATATTTTTATTCTCACCCTCCACCCTACCCGACCCTTGTGATGCCAGCGCAGGAATATCAGCATGATTATATATATATATATATATATATATATATATATATATATATATATTACACGTTAACTAACTCACTCACTCTCTAGCCTTAAACCCGAAGATTCATAGCTGCAGCAACACAAGCCTTCCATCTGTCCCTATCCTGGGCAAGATCAAAGCTACCTTTTCCATCCTTGACGATTTCCTTTAGGTCCGTCTCAACGTTTATCCCTCCATATTCGCCTTGGCCTTCCTACAGGTCTCTTACCATCAGGTTTCCCAACAAGAATCCTGGAAACTCCTCTTTCCTCTTCCATTCGTGCCACATGGCCTACCCACCTAAGCCATCTTGATTTAATTATTCTAATAATATCTAGACATGAATACAAATTATGCAGTTCTAATGTAATTTTCTCCACTCACCTGTCTCCTCATCCCTTTTAGGTCCAAATATTTTCTTAAGGATTTCATTTTCAAATACTCTTAATTTATGTTACTCTTTTAATGTAAGGGACCAAGTTTCGCATCCATACAGTACAGGCAAAATTACTGACTTGTATATTTTATCTTTTAGTTTCTTAGATATTGTACGAGAGGATAAAAGTTTATGAAGAGAAAAGTAACACGCTTTTGCATGTTGTGTAACGCAATTGTAAAATTGGTCAGCTGAGATGTTCTGAAAGTCAAAACGAGATCGAGACGAGAACACCGTCCAGAGCCTTTGGGCTGAAGAAAGAGTTGAGGAAAAGAAATAAATTAGAGATGATGATGATGAAGGTAATGACAGTGATGTTAAATCCTATGGTTAAAATTACACGGCTCAGCATATTTTTAAAAATTCGGTTGTTTACAAACTAAAAGGTGATTCTGGAAATATTTTGATCACGGAAATTATATGAATTTCTTCCCATCTGATCAGGATTTTCCCCTAGGTCAGGATTCTTCTACACGTCACTAAGTTCAATTAGCCCACCATATTATAACATTGAGTTTTGGACATCTTGTGAACAAAATTTTTATGAAGGATTTCGAAAATAAAACTTACATAATCAAAGTCCACAAACCTTTTATGCCAATGTGTCTTGTAGTAGTAGAAGATGGATTAAATGCTTGTTATTCTATGTGCATTTACAGTTCAAAATTGAGGATTTTGTATTGTAAAGAAACAATATTTTACCACCAGAGCCATCTATCTGGAAAATAATGAAACTACACGTTTTGTTGCGAAATTAAGGCAGTTAATATATTGCTGTTTTGTGAAAATTCTAGATGTGATGGGTAAAAATTGATTTCAATTTTGGAACCAGCATGCCGAAATTATTCACAGACAATAGTCGTCTGCGAGACATCCAAACCCATGCAGACCGGTGTTATTACCAAAATTATTTCTTGGCACAATTTACTTGCATTCAACTCGATTTAAGACAACAACCGAATTATTTTTCCTCCTTGTAAAGTTGGCAACGCTGACGATGAGTAGGGTAAGATCGAGTAACCGGAGAAGGGCGGCTGCAAGGGAAGGTTATGGCAGACCGGATTGATATTTGAGGGGGTCCACGGGGTTGTTGATTCACGAGGCACCAGTTGGCAGGACACGCTCCGATGCCTACCATCGGGAGAAAATGGTTCGCCCGCAATCTCCATGGTTACCAACGGTCTCCCTCGCGTCGCGGTGTCCTCCGACGATGAGGGCGTCCGAAAAAGCCCGCCCTTTAGAGTTCTCGTTCGCAAAAGGGCGCCGTTGGCCCTTTTTGACGTCTCAAGATAAAACAGACGGTGGGCTCTCTGATGTGTCTAAGGCAGTGGTTCTCAACCTTCTTCAGTCCGGGACCCACCTTGAAGGATATTACACTTCATGGGACCCATAAGCATGGGCACCGGGAGAATTACTTGTAGGGGTGTGCAACACCCAGGTTATGATCATATTTTTCCTAACATCGAGTACTTTAATAAACCCCTTTTACGCTTGCTTGAACAAATTACACATAGTTCATTCTAGAAAAGTAAATATATAAGTTGAAAGACTAATTTACTCTCTAGACCAGGGGTGGACAACGCGTCGACCGCGGTCTACCAGTCGACCGGCAAACCGCGAGAGGTAGCCTGTGATGCTCTGTTATATTATACGGATTTTATTATGCATAGTCACAAAACATTTTATTACTTAACCTCTCTGTATTTCCAACTGTTGTATCAGGAAAAGAGCTTTGTTGTAACAGTTAATTTCTTTCTTTGTTGAAGCACATAATATTAACCATAAAAAAATGAATATTCTTTGCCTTCTCCGTTCGGAGTAACCAACAATTCGTTATTGAACGACTGAACAATGGGCGATAGAAAATACAAAATAGGTGTGTAATTTTTGTTACTGATGCCCAGCAACAAGTGAAATACTTTTGTTAAAATGAGTGTTTATGAAAGAATAAAATTGCAGTAATTATGTGTATGTCGAAAAAAAATTACCTTCTCATTAAAAGGATGAAAAGATGCTAATGACGACCTGGGGAGATAAGGGCTAAAACAGGTACCAGGCCCACAGTACTTAAACCAAAACTTATTTAATAAATATATAAGTAAATAAATAAATAAATACATACATAAAATAAAATAATCAATGTAAATTTTATGGTATTGGCCCTTTGCTTCCTTTTTTAGGCTCTCGTTGTTACGTCAAATAAGATAAGTAGACCGCCAGTGATTCTTCAAATGTAAATTAGCCCTCAAACCGAAAAAGACTGGCCACTGCTGCTCTAGACTAACATCTAACTAAACACATATGCTGAAATGGAAAACATTTCTTTTACCCACCGTAATAATGTGACGGTTGGGGATGCCTTTTCCACATAAGCTGCGGCACGTTGGGTCCAATGATGGTTAATAGTCATAAATCTAAGTGCACTTTTCACTTGAATCAGAGATGAAAATCTCTTATTCACACAAATATGAGGTGGAGAACGGCATGAACAACTTTAATGCCTCATCCGAAAGCTCAGGATACTCACCTTTGAAAGATATCCAAAACTTTTAAAGTCTGAAGCTAAAAAATTAGTTTTAATGCCAGAATCACAGCTGATATCACACAGTACTTCTCTATGTTTTACTGATAACATGTTTGAACCTTCAAAATACAAGAATGGGTCTCGAATCCAATTGAATTCACTGTAACTTTCTGAAAAACAGTTTTCAATCTCGTTACCGAGAGCAGAGAGATGAGATAATACATATCTTAGTAATTTAAATGTAATAGGTTTCTAAGACACATTAAATACATTTCCGAGCGATACTTCGCAACCCACCAAACCTCCCTCGGTACCCAGCAGTGGGTCGCGCCCCATAGGTTGAGAAATTCTCCCCCCAACCTCCTTTCCCACCCACAATTTCAATTTCGTGGCAAGCAGTGAGCATTCGCATCGTTACTTTAAATTATTGAGTCCATCACGCGGTAGCTCAGTCGTAGTCGGGCCTCCGTGGCGGAGTAGTTAGCACACTGCGCTGCAATGCCAGAGGTCCCGGGTTCTACTCCCGGCTCGGACGTGGATGTTTGTGATTGACTGTCCTGAAAATTCCTGAACTAGAAATTTGAGTGAAAATGATATGAATGAATGAAGTGTGATGGGGGAAGCTTCCAATTAGGAGTTTTCCTTTTTTTTTAAAAAAAAAAAGTCGTTAGGGCGCCTGACTACCATGCAAGATACCCGGGATCAATCCCCGGCAGGGGAGAACCGGGACATTTTCCACCTGTTCAAGCGGCTCCGGCGCCCACCCAGCGTCGTATAAAGTGAGTATCTGGAGGAAACTGAGGAGTAAAGGCGGCGAGGGGCGTGGTGCTGATAACATCACCCCCACTTTCGGCCGTGATCAAGAAAGTGTGGGGCCCTAACTCCACACCCTCTGTACGCCTTCATGGAGTGGTGCAAAGCACAGGGGACCACTTTACTTTTTTTAAAAAACATCGGGTGTATAATATTCAAATTTATATTTTGGTTACTCTAAGTCTTTTCTACTTCTTCGGCTAATCGCGCCAACGAGGATAACTGAACAAATTATTGTTGTGCACCCACTCCGTCATGGATATACTAAATCATACTTAAAGAGTTTATCCAGAATCTTCTGGGAGATGTAAGTGTACATTTAGGGCCAAAATTACGATACATTAAGACTTTTTAAAAAATTGTAGGGGTTGTCGGAGAATTATTAGGAGTGTTGGGAGTGTGTGGATAAATCTCTGACAATACGGTCTTGCGCCTTTGCATAAAAATTATTATTTTATTTTATTTTATCGAGTTATACATAGATACTGAAGTGTGACGTCATCACATGCCAAAGTAACGTCATGAACACTCACAATCGTTATAACTTGCCATAATTTATCACCCATGGAAGATGATGAGAAAAATCCAGAAATAATTGTATTTCTTGTATAAAATGCTTTCAAATAGTGAAATAATTATTATCACATTCGTTATAATTTGCAAATTGTGTCAACAATTGTGCACTATGTATTGATAGGGTGGATTCGCACACCCGTGGTCTATGTTGAGTGGATGGAAAGTATTTCATTTTCGATATCAATTGCGTTTATTCATGTAAGTTTTATAAACACACTAACAGGGACTTGACTACGCTGATGTACTTGGGAGGGGTAAACGTGTATGTGTGCACGCATCTATCTATAACTTAATATGACTTATAAATTATATTGTTTCCTCTATATTGTTACGTTCCTTGCAACTCTCATTCTCTCTACTCCTGTAGTCTGGGACATGAAGACCCTAATGGCCTACACTGAAGCCTATCTTCAGGGTAGGTGTCCAAGGAAAGTCTAACCACTGGATAATTTTTTACTGTAAAAGTTTATTGTTTCTACAAGGTTAAATACATCCAGATGACAAGATCACGAGGACTGGAGCTTGGGTACTTTGAAGTAGTTAAATTTTGATGTAAATTAAGACTTTGAAGAAAAAATAATACTTGGGTGCAGAACAATACTTTGAAGTCCAAGCTATGACTTATGTTAGCAATATAACATTATTATTAATTACATATATATTACCACACCAATTTTTGAACCATAAAGTTGTCATTAATATATAGTAGCAGTTTTTTTCAAATATATATTAAATTATTATTATTAAAATTTATATTTAACTTAGTCTGTATGAAAACAAGTACAATAACTAAAAAGATGATACGCATGCAAAGTTTAAAAATAAATAATGTAGAGATTTATTTAAAATTTTAATGTTTCCTCTAAGCCACGAAAACCTTTGGGGTGAGAGTTGGGTAAGGGGACGTCCATACATACTAAGAACAGAAAACTGTACGTATTAAAGCAATCCTCCAGTTTAATTTCTACAGATTAGTAATAGTTAATTGGGAGTCTTCTTCTTGTAGGAGGTACCACTACAGTCAATTATTGTCTGCTGGTGGGTGCAGGGTTCGATACTTGGTGAAGGCACACTTTAAACTGTAGGTCCAGTCCCGATTAGCCTTTCTGTGCATAAAGTGGACTTAAATAAAAAATGCATAGTAATCTGTAGGGTAAGGGAGGGACAAACAGACATGGGGGCAAACGGATATCCCCTAAGAAAAGTTCGAATATTTTCGCGTTGACGTTGGTAACAGTGCATCATTCTATTTCATGAAATCATCATTCATCCTCATCGCCTTGAGTATCTTACAAAGAGCAGAAAAGCTACGTAAAGCAGCAAAGATACATCACAAAAATAAATTATTCCAAGTTTCCCCATGGATTTGCATCTTTCAACGAGATTTACTGTAGGCCAACAGTCAGCAATTACATTGGTGTCGTCTGCATATAAGGGCTACGCAAACGAATTTAGAGGCTATTTACACCGTTTGGAAACACTGCTCGGCAAAACTGCAGAGCCAAGCGAGCAGTTTCCTTTTGTCTTCGCAGCCTCCGAATCCGATTGTGAGCTAACAAACCGTGACCACCAGAGGAGCAGTTGGCGAACAAAAGACTGTCCTCTTGGGTTTGGGTTGAGGATCTCCGGATGTTGTTGCAAACGGCGATTGTTACATGATGCCTGGATGGAGGACTCTTCTCCCTGTGTCAACTTCTGCGGGAGTTGCCGAACGATGACAAAAGCCTGCTTCTGGAGGCACCTGCCCCTTCTCTCGGAAAGGGTTGTAGCCGGCACAGCAGGTAGCTGAGGGAGACAGGCTTGGAAACTGAGACGACTGCACGTTGCACTTTTTGCATTCAACCCCCAGGCGGCGTCGGGGGGGTTTCCAAATAGGCTCTTATGCTCCTCATCCCCAATTTCCTCAGTAGCAATAATACTAAATCTTGGAGGTACCGTAGGTCCAATATCTATAAGCCTTCTTGTAATAAAACTATTCTAACGCCGGCTTTAGACGAAAGCATTTCCTTTAACATTTTTGCTAGGATAAATGCTATGTAAATGCTTCCAAAAATCTTATAGGAGATAGTACTTTACATGCAAGCATTTCATGTAACTTTTGGGTTAGCTTTTGCGATTACAATGTATAACATATACACATACAGTGTTTACATTTGAAACAACTAAAATATTATTACATACGCGTACGTGTACAGTAAACGTTGTAAAGTATGTATTTAAGCAGCGCCATTGTTTTGTACCTAATAACGGTTTATACGAAACGTTATCCTTCTCGTTTGAATAGTTATCGGCTTTTAAACATGTTAAGTGGTACATTGTTTACATCTCATGAGGCCGCCATTACACATATGCACTCGTGACCTAGAGGTCTCTTCTGATTGGTTAGCCTATGCTACGAAAAATGCTACGGTAATAGGATCGATCCTATCCTTGAGAAATATCATTAAATATGAAATTTCATCTGAAAGGCCACAAGATTATTCACTTTATACGGTAGCTCTATCGTCATGGCAGAAATGTTAAGGAAAATGTTTCGTCTAAAGCGGGCCTTAGTTAACAACATTCAAAAAATGACTCAAAGAACGATCCTTTCTTACTTTTGATGGGTCTCTTATAATAGGTAAATTACGAATGAATGAATGATTTGATTTGTTTTGCTTCACGTTTCTGGATAATTGCGAAGATGAGTACGAATGTTGATAAGCAAGAAACTGATTTGTATGTAGTAAAAATGTGCTAAATATGTAAATACATATTTAGTTATTTTCGCCAGAATATGGGGTTAAATATGGACTTAAAATTGTAAACATTTACCGTTTTATAAGACACTACACGACCTACATAAAATACAGTCACGGCGTTGTAACTATTACCGTGACTCAGTGGTGGCGATTGGGGGGCGAAGGGGGCAGTTGCCCCCCCACACTTTTCGCCACTTTTGCCCCCGCACTGTACTAAACCTTATCTAAAAAGGGAAATATACTGTCTTTGTCCCCCCCCCCCAAGTTTTGGCACCTTGCCCCCCTCCCCCGGTTTTTTGGAACCCAATCGCCGCCACTACCGTGACTGTCTTGAAGAGAAACCAGAAGCGAATCCCGTACACGTACCACAAAATCGTTGCTTCTGGAGCTACTGTCGGGCGCCGAGGGTGAGGTTAGCAATGGGCTGCTCGACTTGGGACTCTCTTCTAATGTTGGCAAAATAACGTTTGTAACAACCAGGAGCCGATGCTTGAGCCCTCATTCTCTATTGTTGACAACAATTATAAATGATCGAAGAATTTCAAGTGTTTTACAATAGCGAAAGCAAACAGTTGGGAGGTGTAAAATTGAAAAAAATAATTAAAGAACATTATTGTTCGGATGACAGAAAACTTGTAATTAACTCAATTGCAGGGATCAAAAAGGTCGTACACTTTTGTTTGTTTAACGTTGCTTCGGTTTTTGTCAGTTATTCGCAAGAAATTCACCTTTCGGTGTTTTGGTAACATGGAGACATGTAGTTATGTATATGGAGTATATGTTGAGAAACGAACTAAAATATGGCAAAATATGTAAAATATAAGCCCAAATCTAATATATGTACAAACATGGAAAATAAATACTGAATTTTTCGAGTCTACATGCCATGATGCGCAAAGATAATACAAAATAGGACTGATTTCAGCTTCATACATAAATATGTATTTGCATATAAATCCGTTTCCTGGTGATAAGATAAAGTGCATGAAGGGACAATCACAAACACATATGTGCGACACAACACAATCCCTACAGAGGATACTGGATGAAGATCCAGGCGCCAGAGCCTCGTTAGTCCGCAACACTGCAGTCCAGTTTGTACCACGTGGAACAGAGGTTACATTTGGTTGTCTTTGGAAAGGATCATCCCTTACACCCAGGTTAGATACGAAACTACTTATTTTGTGACTACCGTTTTTAAAAAAAATCTGTAGCCCTATATATATGTAATTTCTAACAAGTACAGAATTGTTACAAAATATTTTGAGGCATGTAAAGTGCATTTTCAGCTATACAGAACCCAAATTGTGGGGTTTAAGGGATGATCGTTTGAGAAGGCACCCCTCACCTCCCCGTAGTAGAGGGTAAACGAAGTTAGTAATAAGTTGTCTTTTACACAGCGTATATTGGAACACCTGTAGATCGAATTGGATCTTCTGCAAATATGCTGTATAAAGAAACAAACTGCCGGAGTACTAATTCGGGTGAGTGTACATCCCGGTAACTGCAATGTTGCAGGCCAACCGAGCTCTGGCGTCTGGACTCACAGCCAGCATATCCTCTGCACAGTGGCGTGCCCAAGGGGAGAAATCATAACACCCCCCTTTGCCAAGTATCCTCCCCCCAAACAATAACTTAAAAGGCAAGATGAGGACTGACTACTAAAAACAAGTATACGTAACCCTCTCCCCTTTCAAAATCCTGGACACGTCACTGTGTTGAGTGCTGTTCATGTATATATGTGATTGTTCTTTCACCAATTTCATCGTATTACCACTCATCTTCATATTCGCGATTATTTAAATGTACCACACACACACAATGATTTTTTTCTGGGAAGAAAGGTTCTGGTACACTTCAAGTTGGCTTATTATTGTTATTGTGTTGATTTTTTATTATGTCTATCACAAGAACTACTCAAAATATTGTTGTACGAGGGGAGTTCAAAAAGTTTCTAAATGATCGTGCATACACACACAAACATTTTTTCGTTAAAATGAAAAGTATTATTCTTATCTATAGAAATGTGTCGGTACAGTGTACCGCCAGGAAAAAAAACACTGTGTATGTGTGTATGTACAGATGCAGATAGTGAGGTAGAATGGGGTGTCCTACCTAAAACATTTAGTAGATGCTGCATCCTGTGGAGACTGTACAATTGTCCTTATTTTGTTCCGTTGCATCATGGGAAATTGTGAACCACATTGTAGAATCGCTCGTTCGCATCCTTTTTGTGAATTTTTATAATCTTGAAGAAAATCTCCTTGCAGGTAAGCCGAATTGTGTTGGTATTGCATAGGCTGATTCTTTAGTAGTGGCGACTATTTATTTTCTAGACACATTTGTAGGAGGTAAATCCCAATAGTTTTAGCTCTATATTATGATAAATAGTTATCATTAAACGTAAATTATTACTGATTTATAGTTACCATAACAACCCTGGGCAGAATGTGTTTGGCAGAACGGGGATAGGAAAGTAAGAATATGAAAGAAGGGGAAAGGAAGATAATTTCTTCAAGAAGCAAAATGTCGAACAATTGGAAAGAAATTGATGAAGAAGACTTAGTCAAGTGAAGATGATGATTTAGGAAGATGCGTCATGTCTTTACTGTGGAGACTTGTGCTCTTCTTCGACGGAAGGCTGGAGTCGTGTGTTCTATGTAAAAAGGGGTCACGCAATTTGTATGCTGGTATAGACAGTAGTGACGACGAAGCGGTACTAACTGTGAATTTTCAAAAAGCAAAGAGACAATTTGGATTGCTTTTCATATTTTAAAAAATAATAACATGTACTTAATATTCGTAAACTTTTTCAATGTAATGTAGCTAACAGAAATCGACTAGTTTTTCTTTAGTTTTAAAGTGAATAGTGTAGATTAGCATTAAAAGTTACGTACCCCGTTCTGCCCCGGGTTCCCCTACACACACACACACACACAAATATATATATATATGGGGTCTTCCATTGTCACGGGTGGGACACGCGGACTTCATTTTTTATATTAAAGTAACTATTCTACTGATAGCTATGTAACATTTTTCTTGCAGTTTCTGTGCAATGAAATATGAAACTAGACACTTTTGATTAAACGTAACTACCCTTCAAATACTTTCCCCGAGATGTAGCTGTAAGTGAACAATTTTGTGTCACGGGTTGGACAGACGAAACACTCCCTTTCTACTTAGTAAGAAATTTATTTTAATTTTGGTGAATTGTCAAATGATGAAAAATAAATGATAAGACAAAGAATGAAGGTAGTTGACCTTTGAATATTCTAGTGGAGTTGAGGGGGAAATGTAACACTTAAAGGAGAAATTTATTGTTCTTTGGTGTCGCTGGTGGGACACAATACAAAAGACAAGTAAATCAAAAAGTTAAAATAAGCGAATAATATGTAAAATATCTACTACCTTCCAACTAAATTATGCATAATACTTACTTGAATTTTTATGCAAATGAGAATTCTAGATTGTTCACTCACAAGACAGGATAAAGTTACAGCATTTCATTTAATTTTAAAAATTAAGGTTCTGGGCCACTTTCACATCGAATGCCTCATATATATAGATAGATGTATAACGTTATATGTGCAGTATGCGTGTGTGTAAACACACACGTGTGCAGGTGGCAATCCCGGACAATGCACGACGAATGCTCAGCCTTCACAATGCTTCAACATTGCCCAACCTCCCAGATGGAGCCGCATTGCTAACTGGAGTCCAGAAGATCTCCCTCCCCCTTCCCATTGTTGCTTCCATTGTAGCGCTTGGGGGAGCAGCTAGGGTGGCGGTGGGCAGGAGAGGTTGTGTGTGTGGCTACCAGAGGCCACCAAGCCTTGAAATTCGACCCTTATCCTATTCTTCCCCGTAAGAGCTTATTCTTCCTGCGCGACCATTTCGCCATATGTCGTTGTTACACTTGTACATACCGGCTACTTGTTTGGTAGACATTGTTGCCAGTCAATTTCAGTTCTTTTACGCCTAATTTTATGCTGCTGTTTGCAATAGTTGTATGATGGTTACCACAATATGTTTCGTAAGTTAGAACACTATTTTGTGATATGCATAGAGTAAAATGTCTATATATTTTTCTTTTAGAATTTGTATACAGTATCAAATGTTTGAATATCCATTAGGATTAATACAAATATGTCAAAATATTAAATCTCTTCAATGTTTTATTTACTTTTCTGTTGTTGAAATTCTTGCCTCCTAACGTTGTTGGTTGTTGTGCTGATATAGTGGAGATTGATGGTGTTAAAATCAGTGTTTGGAAGTAAGTAGTTACCAGTAACAATAGTTACTTTCTTTTTAGGAATTCTAACAGTAACAGAGTAACTTTTTGTAACAAGTAACGTCATCAACAGTTACTTTTGACACATAAAATAGTATCGTCACTGTCTTACAATGCAGTGTAGTGTAGTCAGGACCATTGTTGAGGGGAGCCAAGGAGCACTGGCCCGAAACTTCGCCATGTCACCTCCAAAATGTTTCTGATTCAAGAGTACATTTTACTTTTAAATTTTAAATAAACCCTCAAATAATTTTTGCAAACATTTTGCATGTAGATAAACTTTTTAGTTATTCTGCTATGTAGCGATACAGACCAAACTAAATATAAATGTTACAATAATTCAATTGAATATAATCTATATATTTGTTTTTAAAATGCTACGAATATATACCAATGAAAACTTATATGGTAGAGAAATTGTATATGTGTGGTTAATATATTATGTAATGAATATTATATATATATATGTAGATACACACACACACACGTATCTATAATACACACACACACACACCACACACACACACACACACACACACACACACACACACACACAGGGTGAGGCAGTCAAACAGGAAGATTTAAAAAATTCACAATGAATAGAGAGCAAATATTATTTATTTTTTGAACATGAATGTATTGTACATGAGTGGAAATTACTAGTGTACCTGAAAAATGTTAGTTTTTGAATATGGTGTCAGTAAGATGGCGTCCTTGGTTTTATATGTGTGTGTGTGTGTGTGTGTGTGTGTGTGTATGTGTTTATATATATATATATATATATATATATATATATGTGTGTGTGTATATATGTATATATATAATGAATTCAAATTGTCCGCCGACCTCCGTGGCAGAGTGGTAACCACAGCGCGCTACGCCATGGGTCCCGGCTCGAATCCCGTCCTGGGCATGTGTGTTCTTTGTGAGTGTCCCTTCATCAATTTCATCATATCATCACTCATCGTCATCGTCGCAATTAACCAAAAGTGGCAGAGAAGCGACGGTAAATAACAGATATAATAAAGTCATGTGAGCACCGAGCTCGCATGAAATGCATTAAGTAGGAACTACCTGACTCGAACCAAAGTCACGAGATCAACCAATTCACGATAATTTGACACGTACTGGCAACACTAAGTGTTAGAAACCTAAATTCCCCATATTCGACCCATCCAAACTAGCTTCCACTCCTAATCCGAGACTGCTCCTCTTAAATAAATCCACGTCACCCTCTCCCCCGATCCCTTCCGGGGGTCCGGGAGGACGGGGAGAGAAGGGGAGGATAAAAAGTACCCCCGTTGCACTTTTGACTGAAGCGCCACCCAGCGGGGGGAGGCTTAAAAGATGCAACCGCAAAACAGATTTATCAAATGGGGACAGAACGAGGCCTGGCAGATGGAGAGATGGGTGCGTTTTGTTTCTCCTTCGGCGCCGATTGTTGCTTCAGAGTCGTGACGTAATAGAGCAAGCCGGTTGCTCTGTTGATGATCTGGCCACCCCCTTTTCTTACACAGAGACAGAAGCGAAGGGTGGACACAAAAGCAGGCGAAAATTGCGACGTATAATCAGCAGGCATTGTGACAAAAAGTACTCGCGATACATTACGATTGTCATTTCTTTTCCGAAACCAAATGTTACATCGCAGCCCCCTTCCCTCCCCAGCACGTTTTCCGATACAAATATTTATGACATGCGAATGAAGAGGACATAATAAAATCGCGCTCGTTTCTGCTTCATTATCCCTTGTCGAATTCTTATCGAGTACATTTTCCACCATTCGCCCAAATGGAGTCGCCAACACATGTCAATTCCACATCCGCTTCCTCCCTTATTTCCACCCTCTTGGAAAAGGAAAGCAATAAAGATTTCCAATCCCTAATAAAGAAGATTCCGAATCGATGGATAGCTGAAATAATGACAATGAAACGGCAAAGGAAAAATGGTTATGGAGTATGTGAGATCACTGGGTGAAAACTAAAATGCAGGGTTTTATCGCGAAATGAATCACAATTTGGTAAACAAGTAAGTATATATATTTTGAAATGTTATTATTGATGTGTACGTTGGGCACTTATAATCGCGAAGTTGAGGATGAGTGATGAAACAAAGAACAACCATGCCCAGGCCGGGATTCGCAACTCGAACCCCTACCCTTGTAGTGCGCTCTGCTAACCACTCCGCCACGGAGGCGGCCGGTCAGTAAAGTCAGTTTTTAAATAATGTGAATGTGTAAGAAGTGAATAAAATTTCTTTTGGGCTGGGGTGGATGACTTTATCTCTCTATCACATTTTTTTCTTTTACAGTACATCGACTTCAAAGTCACAAGATGACGATTGAGTATAAGCCCACTTTATGCACAGATAGGCTAATCGGGACTGGACCTACAGTTTAAAGTGGAATCCGAAACCACTATGTGCCTCCACTGGCTATCGAACCTGGGATCCCTTGATTAAAAGGCAACGACGTTACTACTGCACCAACAGGAAGGCCACACAAGATGATGACTTTTCATAACTTCCGAGTCTTACTAACCATCCTGCCTACATCCCCGACTATTCCCAATCTGCCTCGCTGATCTTCTTAACCCCTGAACAGCGATCAGCCTCTTCTCAGCCAAGATTTCCACCTGACCACCACGATCAGCTTCGCTAATGAGATTCTGATCGAGACAGCGACGCAATTATGGCGGTCTCCTGAAGCGGGCAAAAACAAATCAATTGAAATTTGCGTTCCTGGCGAACGGAGTTAAATTAGGTGGTTTTCACCAAAGCCTTTAAGGAATTTAAGTGGTCTGGGTAATCTTATTAACCGCCTTACCACCCCTCATCCGTACCGAACTTTACAAGTATTGCTTTCGCCCCTGCAATACTCTTCAAACTGTCTCCGCAACCGCAAACCGCCTTCCCCCCTGTAGCACGATACGGTTGTAGCTCCAAGCAGAGAATTTCGGCAAAGAAGTAACAAGATTACCTAATTGCCTGTTAGGTTTCAAAGGGGTTGTTCTTCCCGAGATTCCCAAGGTGGTATCTCCAGTCCGGCATCATTACTTGTATGCTGAAGTTTGTCAGAGTTCATTTCGCGTTGAGATCAACTAACGGGAAGCGTTTCAAATTGCTCTGCGTTTTTCTTATTTCTTCTTCTCACACCCGGAACCCACAGGCACAAATATGATGATCCCATAAACTTATAATGGTAAAAATGCTCATGGATCAAAATGCACACAAGGGTACTTTTATCAGCTGTTGTTTCCTGCCGTACACTAAACATGCATCAAGCAAGAACATCAGAAAAGACTACTTCATATAAACGAAGTTTACAAGTTTGGCTGCGTCAATTGAAACATCAAAAATACTTGATTTGATTTAATTTTATTCTTATGATTTATCGTCACTTTTCAGCCACTTTTGTCTAATCACGACGATGAGGATAAGTGATATGATGAAATTGATGAAGGGACATTCACAAAGAACACCCATGCTATGGCCGGGAGTCGAACCCGGTAACCCTTGGGTCCTATCGCACTGTGCTAACCACTCCGCCAGGATGGTGGAGTATGTATGTGGGAGGGGCAATGGCGCCCGCAGGGTTTTTTTTCTCAGAGGGGGCAGGGTCTTACAAACTTCCTCTTCTTATTATTAATACTGCTATTATTGTTGCTATTATTATCGTTATTACTACTACTTATGTTTTATAAAAATTACATACATTTGTAATTTCCATATCCTGTATATCTATATACAATTTGCATAACTGTACATTGACAAAAAGCTGCTTATTATAGTTAGTTAAAATTAGTGTAAAAGAGATTAAGCTTAAATGTAACCCTACTTCAAGCAATAATAATAACAATGATAATAATAGTTGCTGTAACTTACGGCCTGTAAGTCACAGAAAACAATACTTTTTGTTATAAAATATCGCTACAATTTCACAATTCGAACTACATTAATCATTTGCAGAAATCTCAGGGGGGCAAGTGCTTCCCCTGCGGGCGCCCTTGGGGAGGGGGCCTCCGTGTAGCCGAATGGTTAACGCTCCAGGATTCGATTTCCTGTGAGAGTTCCAAAATTTCGGTGGTGTTTACCCAGCCTCGGCTCGTGAGGACAATTGGAGAGCTACTTGAAATCAACATAAAGTAACTTCAGAGGCTCGGAAGCCTGAAAACAGCGACATTGACCACGCTTGAGTTGAATGAATATTCCTGTAATAGTGTTCGAAAACAAAATTCGAACACCGCATTCTGCACTTTTGAAGTTACGGATGTTGGAGTCGAAGGAGAAGGTTGAAACGTCCAGAACTGCGTGCGAGCCGAAAATTTCTTTGCTTCCTTCCGTCCTGCGCCAAGTGCCTGAATGCTCGTTTGGTCCTTTGTCCAGGGAGCGGGGACAAAAGCGTTTCCTTGTGAGCTCCGAGAAACTTGTGCATATGCATTAGGCGGCGGTCATCCCATTTGGAAGCGCTCCTTTGTTACGAAAAACCAGGAGGCGCGTGTAAGGTCTAAGGAAGCCTCGCGTAATGGATACATTAAAGTTGGAGAACGCGACAGTTTCGCAAACTGCAGATATTATCTCAGAGCTGGAGATGCTCCCCTTATCCCAACGTTTTTCCTTCCTCGAGGACGAGGACCGCTCCCAGGGAAAGAGGCTGGGGTGGAGAGTGTTCGCGGTCGTAAGGTACCGGTTCCGCGGTTATTAATCTCCAAGCGAGCTACGGACCTGACCTCTGGTGGCCAACAAAGGTCACTAGGTGGCGATTTGTCACGGCGTCAAGTAGGCGAACAAGGTTCCACCATTTCCTCACGATCCCCAAAGTGGCTCGAGGACGACGTACAAACAACAGAGCGTGGTTCGTCCGCTAATCAGGAGCTAACTTCAGACGTCCGGTTCCGTTTTTGGGTTTTCGTTTCGGGGGGAGATGCAGAAGTACCCCCGCCCCCTCTCTGAAATCCGGCCTCGTCCTTAGTGACCCCCCTGCCTCGTTTATGAACAGCAAATGCCATTAGCCACATAATGGAAAGCGTTGTCGTAGGAGTGGGGGGGACCGGGAAAATTCCTCCCTCGCAGCAGCGGAGCGTATTATTATGTTTGTTTGATGCGAATTTCGAGGCGTTGTCCTTTTCTCCGACCGTCCTCTGGCCTCCAAGGAGCCAGGACTCAGGATAACAGCGCGTCTCGCACGATGTTGGTCGCGTGGTGGCGCATTGCGGGATGATTTGTAGGTTTGCGCCTTGCCGCTTTGTACATTCGCATCTGCAGAACTCATTACTCAAGGAGAACCTCTGCATCATTTCGCATTTCTATACTAACTTCTAAAGCTATATCTCAGAACTAGATTTTCTGCTAGAAAACCCTTCCAGCTGCTGAAATTTGTACATAATAGTTACTGAAGTGTGAGCTCAAGGGTGGACGAAGTATTTTCAGGATGCTTCTGCATTGGTAGTCATGGGGACAAAGATTTTTCTCTTGCCTCTTTCGTCTTCCTTCCTCTGTTTTATACTTTTCTGTTTTTCTCTTTTCCCTGTCTTTCTTTCCTCCTTCATGTCTGCCATTCTCTCTATACCGGCCTCTCATTCTATCTCTTTCGCTTTTCATTTCGAGCCATCATTTTTTTTTGTATCTCTTGTTCTTATATCTTCTCTCTCCTTTTCTTTATTCCTTTGTATGTGATATTACCCTGCAATAAATTATTTTTGGAAAATTCTCATGTACACTGTAAACGTTGACTGGAGAAATGATGGTCCAAAACAATGTCCTGTTCCCAACTACCTTCAAAATGACTATGGCTATTTTCAAACTATTAACGACCATTAAATAATTAACGTTGGTCAAGGCTAATCTGGATTTCCCGAAGTTGTTCGAGTCAAACACCCTGATTATACTGATATTCAACCTACACATAGACCCTCAAGAACTTGTGCGGTGAATTTCAGTTAAGTTCGGAAGGCACAATACGGAAAAATCCACTCTCCTGAACTCCTCGATTAGGTAGTGGTAACGTCGTCACCTTGTCGTTCGGGTTCGGGTACCTCTTAGCCTGTCTGTGCATAAATTGTATTTAGAAACTAATTCCCAACAAAAAAACCTAGTTAGGACCCCGACGAATTTTTCAAAGATGCGAAACAGAGAATGGTGTGCGGAAAGTAACGGAAACTATAATCTTTTCTCCCTTAGTGAAAGTGGAGATTGCCATGACGAATCTTGCCAGGACAAAACATTCCGGACGTAAACTATCACTCATATTTGGGGATGTCTGGGAACGGTCCGTTATGACGCAGGTCATCGGTGCTAACGAAAGAACTCCACAAAACTAGGAAGGCTGAATATTGGAATATGGAATGCCAGGACACTTTAGAAGGCAGGGACTTGGGAAAACTTGTAAGTGGAAATAAGGAAAAATGAAGCAGATATGGAATATCAGAAGTAAGGTGGGAGGAAAGTGGTGAACTGGTAAATGAAGATTCAAAATGCTTTAAATTGGAGTAGTTCCCAAAATGTATCAGTGAGTTTCGTACAAGTTAACAACCACATGTTGGATTAACTATGGAGAAAAACTATGAAAAAGACTGGAAAAAGAAAACAAAACATCATGCATCATTGTCATAGGTGACTGGAATGCTGTAGAAGCAGAAAGCCAAGATGGAAATTCAAAGGGAGATATGGATTTAAAAGAGCACTGAGATGGATGATCTCCTAGTGAAATTCTGTGAAAAAACTAGCGAATTCTTGGAAATACACTGTTCCAACAAATTAAGTGAAGAAGATAGACGTGGACATGACCAAAGGACAATAAATGACACCGGATAGAAGATAGTTTGGTGCAAGAGAGGCTTCGAAATTGTGTGAAAAATTCGATCTGATATAGATTCAGAACATGTCCTACGTGTGTGCAAAATAAATGTCCGTTTGAAGATAATAAGAGGTCAAATAATGAAGGAGCATGCCATTGAGAAACTCAAGCAAAGCTAAGAAAGAAATTTGAAGACACACCAGAGACAATGTCACTAAATTAAAAGACAGAGCTGAGAGTAGTGATGATGTTTGGGATAGCATAATAAACTTTCTACGGAAAGCATAAAATTGGTCATAGAGATGGGAAGAGCACTTAGAAGTCATGGTCACAAAAAAGGGCTCGAGAAGATGGAGGAGAGAAGAAAATGGAAGAATATAAATACTGAAGAACGACAAAACTACAGTAACTAAATAACCATCTTAAGACAGAAACTAATAAGGAAAAGAGAGAAAAAGGATGAAGCAGAAATCTGAATAAGTTGAGAAACTAGAAAATAGAGGAGGACATGTTTTGATAAGAAGAAATGGAAATAAATGTGGATGATAGAAGAAAACAAAGGCTGCGAAATCACAGGCAAACCAGGAATACTCAATTTATGGGAAAAGTATGTAGATATGCTATATGACAAAAGAAGAGGATGTATCTGATAATGAGAAAGGGCTTCTCAGCATGAACAAAGAATTCGAAAAAGGACTGATGTAAATGAAGGATGAAAAGGCAACAGGAGTGGATGATACTCCTATCGAACTAATTAAGTACCTGAGGGGGAAGGAGATGTTGGACTTATGTGATGAGATCGACGATTGCACGAAAACTGTTCTAGGTTCTCTTCAGAGGAAAGATAACATTAGAAAATGTATTGAATACAGGACAATGTGCATGATATCACTCAGTGAAAATTCTAAATATGCAATACGCTAAGGTTGGCAGAGATATAGAAGGAGAGGAAATTCAGTTGCAAGGAAAGGAAAAGGTACAAGAGATGCAATTGAATTACTGCGAATAATTAACGAAATATACCCGGAGAAAGGAAAGAAAACACTTATAGTATTGTAGACCTGGAGAAACATTTAATAGGATGAATTGGGTGAGAGGAAATTTTTATACATTCTGTACGTGAAACAAGAAAGTGAGAGTAGGAGAAGAAATGACAAAGGAAAGTGAAATTGGGAGAGGATATTTAATTTTCCATCCTGTAATAACAAGAGAAACTCGATTATCATGGAAAACACAAGCAATTATTTAATGATTGTAAACAACATTCAAAAGTTTTTGGAAGCTCAATTGAATGGGCAGATTTAAGAAGGGAATAGTCCAAAAAGTAAATTTGTGGGAAATCAAAAAGAACTGTATAAATGATAGGGATTCATTTTCTTCTTACACCTTACGTTGATTTCAGGGTTCTTTATCTTCCTCTAGGGACTGCTTTTTATATTTTTCTTCACACTAACGTATAGAGCGACGCTTTCCGATGATGCCGAGTACAAAAGGTCATTTTGCCATTTTTTGGTCTTCATTCCCTTCTTAAACCTGGCGATTCAATTATGGTTCCAATGAAGTTCACAACTCTTGACATCACCGAAACTTTAAAAATTCACAATAACGTGAAGGAAAAATATGTCAATTGTTTAAAAGTGCATTAAAATGTTTTGTGTCGTGAGAACTATGAATAAATCCCACGCGGAGAACAGAATAAATTTCCATTAAAAAAAATTCAACAGACCCGGTTAAAAAATAACATACATATTGAATACACAGTTGTTGAAAATTATAATTGATTCACCTCCCAACCGTGATGTACTAATAATAGTGGGTGTGAGAGTCAAGGGAGGAAGAAATACATATTTTCATTATCCTGAACTTTTTCCTCTCGTAACACAAACAAGTGAAAGATCAAAACAAAACGAATCCATAAAAAAAAGAGGGAGAAAGAGTGCGACATGATAACAAGGGGTATCTGTGAGGGAAATCAAACCAATTTGATCATACAACCATCTGTGACGCCATATTGAACAGATGGACTATTAATAATTGATAAGAGGGGCTGAATCACCCCTCCGGACCATGCTACAGAGTTCGATGCAGTTTCGACGTCAGCGAGAGGGGTGAGAAATAGTATATTATCATTTTCACCCCCCACTCCGCCCCGTCAAACCTTCGGCCCCGGAAACCCCACTGCTCTTGCATTGATCCCGAATGTCACGCAATTCGCCACACGCATGAGAGTGAATGCGCCGAATGCATTTCATGCACTTTAAATGCATTCGTTCGTTCAGGTATGCATGTAAATTTTGACTTCTTCGTTATGACATAATCCGGTCATATTTGAAAGTGATTCTCAAAATCTGAATGATTGATTTATTTTACTTCGCTTTTCTACCACTCTGGGCTAATTGCGAAGATGAGGATGAATGATGACAAGATGAAATAAATGAAGGGACAATCACGAACAGCACACAGCACAAATCCCATAGAGGATTATACTGGCGATGGGTTCAAACACCAGAGCCTCTTTAGTCTGCAAAATGCATTGAGTTGAATAATTAAGCTCACTTTCCACACAGACAGGCTAATCGGAACAGGACCTACAGTATAAAGTGGGATCCGAACCACTGTGTGATGGGCACCTTCATTGGCAAAATGCAGTGCAGCGTGTACTACGTGAAAGTGCGTTGACATTTTGGTGTCTTGAGAAAGGTTCATCCCTTCCGGGTCCAGTGCTGGTAGCGAACGTGCTCATATCGAACACGTGCTCTTACCGAACACAGCTACGGGAGGATTTGCAGGTGCGTGCTGTTAGCGAACACGCAAACTTGTCCTGTCTTATTTGTCCTTGAAACTGGTCAGCATGCAAGTGTTGCCAGTGATAAGCCAAATTGCGTGGAGAAAAAAAAATATCAATGACATTATTGTTCTAACGTGCGCACATTTATAATAAAAACCAGCTGATTGCCCGGCGTTGCCCTGGTATTTATTTATCCCAATCTTCTATTAGACAGGAATATAATGAATTCTAACTGTAATGTAAAATGAACTTGGAATTGAACGGTATTGGGACTGTCGCTATTCATCTCAGCAGGGGGCCTCCCGATGGCGCAGTGGTAGCGTCGTCGCCTTGTAATCAAGGGGTCCCGGGTTTGGTACCCGGTGAAGGCACATAGTGGTTCGGATCCCACTTTAAACTGTAAGTCCAGTCCCGATTAGCCTTACTATGCATAAAGTGGACTTAAAACACCAAATCAATCAATCAATCAATCATCTCAGCGGCTCCGAAAGCTATGGATTCCACACTAATATCAGTCTCGTTTTACATGTCGTCATCCCCTTCCCACCCCCACCCCCACCCCTAGGGGTGGCAGGGATGTCTTGGAATTGAATGGCATTGGGAGTGTCACTATAAATCTTAGCGACCTAAAAAATTATGGATTCCATGTCACCCCCTTCCCACCCCCACTCCCACACCTAGGGGTGCCAGGGGGTGTCTTGGAGTTGAACGGCATTGGGAGTGTCACTATTCATCTTAGAGACCCCGAAAACTATGGATTCCACACAAATATCGGTCGTTTTTTACATATCTGGGTTGGGCAAGATAGAAGATGAATAAGAAGAGAGAGAGTGTTGTTGTACTAATTTCAACCTAAAAACGGCTTTGGAACAATTGAAAATTGATAATAACATTCATAAATGTCTTACGAAGTTGGCATTTGTACAAAAAGTAACCTAGGTTGATTAACATTTGAATTTCCTATGTAAAATTTGATTTTAAGGAAGATGAAACATAGGCAACAAATTTCATGTACATTGTTGAGGATCCCTCATTTAGCTAATTTCAAACAGAAAATATTATAAGGTATCACTGGCAACACTTGCATGTTGACCACTTTCAAGGACAAACATGACAGGGCAAGTTTGCGTGTTCGCTAAACATCACGCACCTGCAAATCCATATCTTGTGATTTTCGCTAAGAGCACGTGTTCGCTACGAGCACGGAATCTCCCTTACACCCCTCTCCGATTCTGCAATATCCGAACGGGAATCAAAAGTGAAAGTAAAACTTTCACGTTAATAACTCTTCATCTTTAATCACTTCATTCCTTTGTTCTAAGTCTAGAAATGGAACACTTATATCCTGAAACACTCGTTCCCCTGCATTGCGTTATGTGTGTGACCTAACTTTACAACGATAAGCCAATTTGATTATGCAAATCTTCAATGGTAAGTTCAGCCCCCCGCCATAGAGTTAGTCAACACACATAACGCAATACAGGGTAGAGAGCATCTCAGGATATGTGTCCCATTTTCATTGCCGGTGACTGTACAATTTTTTGGAGGTTGGTTATAAACAGGGGCCCGGATTTTGATGACATGTAATATACATTGCTCTTAAGTATTGAAATCCTGAATACGAATCTCTGGTTATAAAAATGTAAATTTTTTGTGCATTTTTTCGTCATATTTTCTATTTTTTTAAGTTTTAGGTCACTTTTCCAAGTTTTTATGTCATTTTTTTTGTCATTTTTTTTGTCATTTTTCGCGTATTTCATTCTCTGGTCTTTTCTTGCGTACCCAGTATCAAATCATTGGATACCTGGGTTCAACCCTGGAGGGTACAGGCACAGATGAAGGTAGTAAGACTGCTTTGAGTTGAGGCTTCGCAGGTGAAGGTTTCCTCGGGATCCATCGCTTCAGGCTCCGTTACTTTGTAACCCCACATTTTTGTACCATCAAAACCTCATTTGCCAAATTTTGTACTATTTTTGTACTACTCAAAAATGCTAAAAATAATTTTTGTACCACTCAATTTACCGTCGAAAAACAATAATCAATTTTGGGGTTACAGAGTAACGTCTCAACCTCATCATCAGTTTCCGCTAACTTATCCACATCAAAATATTGTACTATTTATGTACCATTTTGTACCACTATTTAAAAATTTTGTACCCATCAGAAACAGCTAGAAAAAGGGCGGGAAAATTTGTACCTTACAACCATATATTTTTGTACCGTCTCGAGTTGCTTCAAATAATATGCTATTTTGTACTAATTTTTAAAATTAAACTTTATACACACTACTTTACAACAAGTGGATATCCGATTTTTATACCGTTCTTAAAAATCCCCCCCCCAAAATTTTGAAATTTGTATTTATTTCTTAGAGGCAGCAATTCACGGAGAAAATTGGACAAAATGTTATCTAATGTGTGAGGTTTTTGTCTGCTTAATATTTTAATAAAATTTCTAGAATAAGTACTTTCCAAAAAGCCCCTCTATTATTTTTGTACCGTTACGGAAAACCCGAAAATAATTTTCAAATTTTGGCTTTTTTTACATCAATGTACTAATTCATATGAATACATGGACAAAATATTATTATATTGGTGAGGTTCGGAGCTCCCCAGTACATTATAGATATGTACTTTGTATCAAGTCCCTTTCCAGTTTTCGAAGTCACGAAAAACCCGGGAAATATTTTATAAATTTCACCTTCCTCGCATAGACACGCACTTCACAAGAAAATATGAACAAAATATTAACGAATGTGTGAGGTTTAACGTTTAAATAAATGTTCTAAATGAATACTTTCTATTAGGCCCCTTTTTCATTTTTGTACCGGCACGGAAAACCCAGGAAATATTTTTGAATTCTTACATCTTCGCTGAGACACGAGGTTCACAAGAAATTATTGACCAAATTTTACAATTTTTTTAATGTTTTTTAAAAAGTCATCTATATACTTACTTATAAATAAACCTGTCTCAGCGAAGAAGTAAGAATTCAAAAATTATTCCCGGGTTTTTCGCGACGCAACAAAAATCAAGAACGGACTTAAAAAAGCTATCACACAGAGTATTTTATTTACAAAATACCTAGGAAGAATCCTCATACACTCGATACTATTTGGTTTAGAAATTCTTGTGAATTTCGTGTCTCAGCAAAGAAGTAAGATTTAAAAAATCTTTCCCGGATTTTTGTGACGGTACAGAAATCAAAAATTAGCTTAATAGAAAGTACTTACATAGGTGACTTTATATAGGTAGATATTAAATAGATACAAACCTCACACATTCGATGAAATGTGGTCTACATTTTCTTGTGTATTTCATGGCTCAGCAGAAAAGTAAGGATTTGAAAATCTTTCCCGGATTTTTTGTGACGGTACGAAAATCAGAAGCAGGTTTATTAGAAAGTAATTGTATAGATGACTTTGTAAAAAAATTACTTTGATACAAACCTCAAACACTCGATGATATTTGGTTCATAGTTTCTTGTGTAATTCGTGTCACAGCAAAGAAGTATGATTAATAAACTATTTCCCTGATTTCTCGTGACGGTACAAAAATAAAAAACGGGCTTAATAGAAAGTATTTACATAGATGAATTTATATAAATATTAGATAGACACAAACCTCACACACTCGATAATATTTGGTCTATAATTTCTTGTGAATTTCGTGTCTCATCGAAGAAGTAAGAATTCAAAAATTATTACCGGGTTTTTGGGCAGACTCTACAAAAATTAAAACGGACTTAGTAGAAAGTTATCACATAGAATATTTTATTTACAGAATACTTAGGTACAAACCTCACACACTCGATATTATTTGGTTTAGAATTTCTTGTGAATTTCGTGTCTCAGCAAAGAAGTAAGATTTAAAAAATCTTTCCCGGATTTTCGTGAAGGTACAAAAATCAAAAACGGGCTTATTAGAAAGTATTTACGTAGATGACTTTATATAAATAATAGATAGACACAAACCTCACACACTCGATAATATTTGGTCTAAAGTTTCTTGTATATTTCATGTCGCAGCAAAGAAGTAAGAATTAGAAAATCTTTCAAGGATATTTTGTGACGGTACAAAAATTGAAAACAGGCTTATTAGAAAGTAATTATATACATGATTTTGTATATAAATTACTTTGATACAAACTTCAAACACTCGATAATATTTGGTCCATAGTTTCTTGTGAACTTCGTGTATCAGCAAAGAACTAAGATTAATAAAATGTTTCCCTAATTTTTCGTGACGGTACAAAAATCATAAACGGGATTAATAGAAAGTATTTACACAGAAGACTTGATATAAATATTAGATAGACACAAACCTCACACACACGATAATATTTGGTCTAAAGTTTCTTGTGTATTTCATGTCGCAGCAAAGAAGTAAGGATTAGAAAATCTTTCCCGGATTTTTTGTGACGGTACAAAAATTGAAAACAGGCTTATTAGAAAGTAATTATATAGATGACTTTGTATAAAAATTACTTTGATACAAACCTCAAACACTCGATAATATTTGGTCCATAGTTTCTTGTGAAATTCGTGTCTCAGCAAAGAAGGAAGATTAATAAAATATTTTCCGGATTTTTGGTGACGGTACAAAAATCAAAAATTAACTTAATTGAAAGTAATTACATAGGTGACTTTATATAGGTAGATATTAAATAGATACAAACCTCACACACTCGATAAAATTTGGTCTACATTTTCTTGTGTATTTCATGGCTCAGCAGAAAAGTAAGGATTTGAAAATCTATCGCGGATTTTTTGTGACGGTACGAAAATCAAAAGCAGGCTTATTAGAAAGTAATTATATAGATGACTTTGTAAAAAAATTACTTTGATACAAACCTTAAACACTCGATAATATTTGGTCCATAGTTTCTTGTGAAATTCATGTCTCAGAAAAGAAGTAAGATTAATAAAATATTTCCCTGATTTTTCGTGACGGTACAAAAATAAAAAAGGGCTTAATAGAAAGTATTTACATAGGTGATTTTATATAAATATTAGATAGATACAAACCTCACACACTCGATAACATTTGGTCAATAATTTCTTGTGAAATTCGTTTCTCAGCGAAGAAGTAAGTATTCAAAAATTATTCCCGGGTTTTCCGTGACGCTACAAAAATAAAAAACGGACTTAATAGAAAGGTATCACATGGAATATTTTATTTACAGAATACTTAGGTACAAACCTCACACACTCGATAATATTTGGTTTAGAATTTCTTGTGAACTTCGTGACTCAGCGAAGAAGTAAGATTTAAAAAATCTTTCCCGGATTTTGGTGACGGTACAAAAATCAAAAACGGGCCAAATAGATAGTATTTACATAGATGACTTTATATAAATATTAGATAGATACAAACCTCACACACTCGATAATATTTAGTCTACAGTTTCTTTTCTATTTCATGTCCCAGCAAAAAAGTAAGATTTAGAAAATCTTTCCCGGATTCTTTGTGACAGTACAAAATACAAAAGCAGGCTTATTAGAAAGTAATTATATAGATGACTTTGTTTTAAAATTATTTAGACACAATCCTCACACACTCGATATTATTTGGTTCATGGTTTCTTGTGAATTTCGTGTCTCAGCGAAGAAGTAAGATTTTGAAAATCTCTCCCGGATTTTTCGTGACTTTACAAAAACGAAAAACGGGCTTAATGGAAAGTATTTATATAGATGACTTTATATAAATATTAGATAGATTCAAACCTCACACATTCGATAAAATATGGTCTATAGCTTCTTGTATGTTCTATGTCTCAGCGAAGAAGGAAGGATTAGAAAATTTTTCCCGGATTTTTTGTGACGGTACAAACAAAATAAACAGGATTAATAGAAAGTAATTGTATAGATGATTTTATAGAAAGATTACTTAAATACAAACCTCACACACTCGATAATATTTGATCCATAGTTTCTTTTGAACTTCGTGTGTTAGGGAAGAAAATAAGAATTTAAAAATATTTTTCGGGTTCTCCGTGACGGTACAAAAATCTAAAGCGGGCTTAGGTGAAAGTAATTATTTAGATGATTTTATATAAAGAATACCTAGATACAGAGCTCGAACACTTGATCATATTTGGTCCATAGTTTCTTGTAAATATCGTGTCTCAGCAAAGAAGTAAGAAATGAAAAATATTTCCGGGTTTTTCTCGTGACGGTACAAAAACAAAAAACTTGCTCAATTGAGAGTAATTATTTAGATGACTTTATATAAAAATTACTTAGATACAAACCTTAAACATTCGATAAAATTTGGTCTGTAATTTCTTGTGATGTTTGTGTCTCATCGAAGAAGTAAGAATTCAAAAATTATTCCAGGGTTTTCCACGACGGTACAAAAATCGAAAACCTGATGAATAGAAAGTTATCACTTACGATATTTTATTTACAGATTACTTAGTTACAAACCTCACACACTCGATAATATTTGGTTTAGAATTTCTTTTGAATTTCGTGTCTCAGGGAAGATGTAGGATTTAAATAATCATTCCCGCATATTTCTTAATGGTACAAAAATCAGAAACAGGCTTAATACAAAGTATTTATATAGATGACTTTATAAAAATTTTAGATAGATACAAACCTAACGGACTCTATAATATTTGGTCTATAGTTTCTTGTGTATTTCATGTGTCATCGAAGAAGTAAGATTTAAAATATCTTTCCCGGTTTTCCGTGGTGATACTTAAATCAAAAAACGTTCTTAATAGAAGGTAATCATATAGAATATTTTATTTAGAGATTACTTAGATACAAACCTCACACAGTTGATAATATTTGGTTCAAATTTTCTTGTGAATTTCGTATCTTGGCGAAGAAGTAGGAATTCATAAAATATTTCCCGGATTTTTCGTGACAGTACAAAAATATAAAACGGGCTCAATTGAAAGTAATTATATAGATGACTTTACATAAAAATTACTTAGATACAAACCTCACACATTCGATAAAATGTGGTCTATAATTTCTTGTGAACCTCGTGTCTCAGCGAAGATGTAAGAATTCAAAAATATTTCCTGGGTTTTCCGTGCCGGTACAAAAATGAAAAAGGGGCCTAATAGAAAGTATTCATTTAGAACATTTATTTAAACGTTAAACCTCACACATTCGTTAATATTTTGTTCATATTTTCTTGTGAAGTGCGTGTCTATGCGAGTATAACAGATTATTTTGATGACTGCTTATTTCTTCCGAGAAGAAAGAGGTTAGAGAGATTAACGCCCCTCGGGGAAAATGAACTGTCCTTACTATGCTAAGACAAAGGGACAAAGAAAAACGCGGGGAAGTTTTTCGAGTAGTGTTGTAGAGCCTTTGAGTGAAAGGCCGCGTTGCTTCGCGCGTTGGCTGCAGAAGTTTACATGCAGCAGTTGGTGTCGAGATCTCTTTATATGGAGAATTCGCGAATTTGATAGTGCTATAGGCAGTAAGTTGCAGTTAGATATTCGGGGACTGTTTTTGTAGATGTCGTTTGCCTAGTGGACAGTTAACAGTGATCTGTGTCCCGGAGATCTGAACGTTCGCGTGATTGGAAAAAGAGCGCGCGGAATTTTTATTTAAATACAGACTGTTTTCTCGTGGCAACTTGTATAGCGCGAGAAGTAAAAAGAACACTGCAAGTGTGTAGTTGTGAACTGAGAATTGCTAATCGAGATGACGACGTAGATACCAAGTCCGACCTTTGAACTATGAATGCGACGGTGAATTACTTCGAGGGATAGACGTCAAAGATCTTCGAGGAAAAGAAGTCATCAAGGAGCTTCTGCCAATAGTGTCCCCCCCCCCCCCTAGTGTCGAGAGCTCTCGAGATGTGTACTTTTATATCGGAAGTGTTGATTACAGTCAAAGTGAAAGCGCAGCGCTGAGTAAATTTCGTAAGTAGGTCGACCATATTCTTTTAATTGAGGTTAAAGTGTTTATTTTCTGTTTATTAATCTATGTTACTAACCTAAGATTAATCTAAGGCAACTGGAGGTAATTTTTGTATTAGTTTTAACTATGTAAAACAAAGCCCTCCAGCTTTCCAGGGCAAATTAAAGATTTATTAACCGCTAGTTTATTTTAAAAGTTTGTAATAAATCAAAAAAAAAAAAAGGAAAAAACAGTAAAGAATCCTTGGGTTTTCTTAAGTAGTTCTAGCGTAAACGAAACTGCGACGTTAAAAGTCCAAAAGCAACTTATAACGTTATATGGTGCCGGGACTACCGGGAACTGCTTTGGATTGTATTGCTGAGAAAATAATAATAATAATAATAATAATAGCGAGCATTGTTTGTAAACTGTCGAGTGTGTTTATTTGTAAACATTGATTTTTGTATAATATAAGAAACACGGGAACGGCTATTACTTATTGGTTCAAAGAAAACATACACCCCTGTCCAGACATTCTGTCGTCAAGCGAAGTTGAGTCGCGTCAGCTGTTAGGCTTAAAGAAAAAAAAAAAAAAACAACTGACACCTCCTTGTTTTGTGTTATCGGAAAGGGGAGAAGTAGGTCGGCAGAAACGACAACATGAATCGTATAACAGTGTCACCTTATGAGAAGGATCAGGCCCCCGAAATTCCCTGGGATACCGTGTTAGATTGCTGCGGGAAAAGACTGGACATTGATTGCGCTGTTGAATGTACATTGTGTAAGAAATGGTCGCACAGAAAATGCGAAGATATGAGTGAAGAGGAGTTTAAAAAATTTCAAGATAAGCCTGAGGAAATTTTTTCTTGTAAGCGTTGTCGAGATCAGCTGGAGAATGAAACGTCTAGAAAGGGAAAAGGCAATGAAATTTCACAGGGTGTCTCGAAAGTAGTGGACAAATTTAAAGAAAAGGAAGATGTAGTTTTTGATGAGAGCTGTGATTTGAAATCTATTTTGTTAAGCATGAGAAAGGATCAGCTTAGATTTAGGGAAGAAGATAAGCTAGAGCGGAGTAGAGATAAACAGGAACTACTTAAAATTATGGAACAAAACAAGTTAGAACAGGATGAAAGATTTGATTTCCTATATCAGAGTATAGAGCAGACTAAACGCACTTTTCGGGAAATAAGCGACCGATTAGGAGAAAAAGTAGAGAAATTAGAAGTTAGGGCACAAGAGAATGATCAGCAGAAAGTCAGTGCTTTGGGACGGTCTGCCAGTCCGCGGCGTAATATGGTCGTTGTCAAAGACGAACCAATTCAAATAAAAGCGAGTTGCTGTGAAAATCAAAAGAATGCTGAAAAGATACAAGATCTTTGTAAACAAATAAGTAGGATAGAAACAATGGAGGACGTTATTCAGGATAATAATGCATCATGTCACGCCGTGATAGATGAAGTGAAAGATGATTGTAATGAGGTCCGTGAGAAAAGCGAAATGATAGAGGATAATTCTGATCTAGTACAAGTGGCTATAGAAAATGAACACAGAGAAACAGATGAAAAAGTACAGGTTCTTGAGGAACGAGTTTGGAAGTTGGGATTGAAAAGTCAAAAAGTTGATGAGTTACATTTTGGGATACAGTTAGCTCCCGAACTGATAAGTAAAGATGAAAGTTTTCACGAAAAACCTGAGAAAGATGATAGGTTTTCTAAACTGCAAGAATGTGTAACTTTAGACGTGACGATACTGGAAATGACTCTGATCAGTAAACGGAAGAAAATTAGGATGAGACCTAGATATAGTTCAGTAAAGAAAGTGAAGAAAATGAAGAGAAATAAATTGAAAGCTGCAAAGAAAATTGAAGAACCGTCAGTGAAAGCGAAGAAGAAAGTTCGTAAAAGATCTAAGAATGTCAGCGCAGAAGGATCAGACACAAGTATGAAAGAGATGAAACCAGAAAAGAGAGCAATGCATTCATCTGATGAGCATTTTGAAAATTACTAGTTTATGTAAATCTTGATAAAATGATGGAAATTGTTCAAATGTAAATAAGCTGTTAAAAAAAAATGTGTGTATGTTGTTATGAGTCAAGTATATTGAAAATTGAGAAAATGAAAAGAGAAAGTTATTGAAAGTCAATTGTTTTGTATAAATTATGTGAAAACTAGTTGTGGTTCAATGAGAAAAAAAAAATATATTGATGGTTGATAGAAGTGCTGGTAAATGTTATTATTGTCAATGAGCGGGTAGATATTGTAAAATTGAAAAAAAAAAAAAAAAAAAAAGTTTTGTAATAAGAAAAAGAAAAGGAAGATAGAAATATGAAAGTAAACCTCAAAACTGTTAATGATGCTGCAAAATAAAGAGTGAAGAACGAACGAGAAAGAAGGTTGTACAGATGTGCTCAAAAGAAGTCAATTGGGAAATTCTTCAGAGATCAAGATGAAATAGCGTTAACAAAAGAGGAGATTGCATTAATAGCAGGATATTGAGAGTTCTTGGACATAGCTATATGAGCTAAAAGTCAGTGTGTATTAAGATAAAGTGCGAGAGAGGCACATAAATATAAGGTCGAAGGCGGACCGGAAATGTGGAAAAATATATAAGGTCGAAGGCGGACCAGAAATGCAAAATAGTAGGTCGAAGGCGAACCGAAAATTATTGTACTTACGTAATAAAGAACATGCTGATATTTAAGTGAAAGATTATGTCCAGAATTCTGTTGCAAGTTAAGAAATAGTTTGTTAAAAAGATAAGCGACGTATGGTAAGATGTAATTTCCTAAAATTAGTAATTTGAGCATGCTGATACCTTAAAGAAGAAAAGAAAAGAAAGGTAAAGATCATGGCAAGAGAAAGGAGGTTTACTGTTTTAATTTAATGAGTATGATGATATTTTGTAAAGATAGAAATCAAAATACTTTTGTAATATTCTTCACTTACCCGCCTGTACCTGCTCTAGTAAATAATTGAATCACAACATGAAGAAAATTTAAAATTATGGAATTGCAGAAACATTAAAAGGAGAATTTATGAAAATAAGTTAAAACAATTAGAAAACTTGCAAAACAATTTGTGATTCATTGAAGTTACTTGTAGTAGATTGATAAATTATGTAGTAATGGTTCAAAGTTGATTTTATGTAATGTATGAAGGTATATATGTAATGAAAGGAAATTGAAAAATATGTTTATTATGCTTCAATGTTTATAAATTGTGATTGTGTATAATTTCTCGAGAATATTCTTACCATGTGGTTGCAAGAAACGATTGAACAGAATTATTATGTGAAATTGAAGGAAAATCTATGTGCGTATACTGTGTTAAAAGATATTTTGAAATTGTAACCTGAATTTTGAAAGGAAAATTGTATATACGAGGGTTGTACAAATATTCAAGGAGAGGAAAAGACTCTAAAAGGCATTAGCTCTCCTTGATCAGTCCATCTAATGTCTCTTCAGTGGAGGGGGCATTTATAACAGATTATTTTGATGACTGCTTATTTCTTCCGAGAAGAAAGAGGTTAGAGAGATTAACGCCCCTCGGGGAAAATGAACTGTCCTTACTATGCTAAGACAAAGGGACAAAGAAAAACGCGGGGAAGTTTTTCGAGTAGTGTTGTAGAGCCTTTGAGTGAAAGGCCGCGTTGCTTCGCGCGTTGGCTGCAGAAGTTTACATGCAGCAGTTGGTGTCGAGATCTCTTTATATGGAGAATTCGCGAATTTGATAGTGCTATAGGCAGTAAGTTGCAGTTAGATATTCGGGGACTGTTTTTGTAGATGTCGTTTGCCTAGTGGACAGTTAACAGTGATCTGTGTCCCGGAGATCTGAACGTTCGCGTGATTGGAAAAAGAGCGCGCGGAATTTTTATTTAAATACAGACTGTTTTCTCGTGGCAACTTGTATAGCGCGAGAAGTAAAAAGAACACTGCAAGTGTGTAGTTGTGAACTGAGAATTGCTAATCGAGATGACGACGTAGATACCAAGTCCGACCTTTGAACTATGAATGCGACGGTGAATTACTTCGAGGGATAGACGTCAAAGATCTTCGAGGAAAAGAAGTCATCAAGGAGCTTCTGCCAATACTGTGTACTTTTATATCGGAAGTGTTGATTACAGTCAAAGTGAAAGCGCAGCGCTGAGTAAATTTCGTAAGTAGGTCGACCATATTCTTTTAATTGAGGTTAAAGTGTTTATTTTCTGTTTATTAATCTATGTTACTAACCTAAGATTAATCTAAGGCAACTGGAGGTAATTTTTGTATTAGTTTTAACTATGTAAAACAAAGCCCTCCAGCTTTCCAGGGCAAATTAAAGATTTATTAACCGCTAGTTTATTTTAAAAGTTTGTAATAAATCAAAAAAAAAAAAGGAAAAAACAGTAAAGAATCCTTGGGTTTTCTTAAGTAGTTCTAGCGTAAACGAAACTGCGACGTTAAAAGTCCAAAAGCAACTTATAACGTTATACGAGGAAGGTGAAATTTATAAAATATTTCCCGGGTTTTTCGTGACTACGAAAACTGGAAAGGGACTTGATACAAAGTACATATCTATAATGTACTGGGGAGCTCCGAACCTCACCAATATAATAATATTTTGTCCATGTATTCATATGAATTAGTACATTGATGTAAAAAAAGCCAAAATTTGAAAATTATTTTCGGGTTTTCCGTAACGGTACAAAAATAATAGAGGGGCTTTTTGGAAAGTACTTATTCTAGAAATTTTATTAAAATATTAAGCAGACAAAAACCTCACACATTAGATAACATTTTGTCCAATTTTCTCCGTGAATTGCTGCCTCTAAGAAATAAATACAAATTTCAAAATTTTGGGGGGGATTTTTAAGAACGGTATAAAAATCGGATATCCACTTGTTGTAAAGTAGTGTGTATAAAGTTTAATTTTAAAAATTAGTACAAAATAGCATATTATTTGAAGCAACTCGAGACGGTACAAAAATATATGGTTGTAAGGTACAAATTTTCCCGCCCTTTTTCTAGCTGTTTCTGATGGGTACAAAATTTTTAAATAGTGGTACAAAATGGTACATAAATAGTACAATATTTTGATGTGGATAACTTAGCGGAAACTGATGATGAGGTTGAGACGTTACTCTGTAACCCCAAAATTGATTATTGTTTTTCGACGGTAAATTGAGTGGTACAAAAATTATTTTTAGCATTTTTGAGTAGTACAAAAATAGTACAAAATTTGGCAAATGAGGTTTTGATGGTACAAAAATGTGGGGTTACAAAGTAACGGAGCCATCGCTTCAGGGCAATGGTTCCGGTAACGTCAGGCTTGACAGCTGTTGAAATTTAGCAGTGCCATCTCTTGTTCTGTTTGTTAGAATAAGTGGAAGCAAGATTGCGAGTAGTGCCTCTCAGCGCCTCTTAGCGGATTATTACAAAACTTCTTGCGAATGGAGATTCTCAGCAGGAGGTCAGTGCACCGGTTTCCTGCCTTCGTTCCAGATCTGCTTATATACCTTTATCTGTGGCGCTGGCGGCCGAGAGTGATGCTGATCAAATCATCCCAACTATGGCCGAGATCAAGAATATGTGGAGCTCTACCTCCACATCACCCCTATGCCTTCATGGCATGTGTTCACATGCACAAAGGAACCTTCACCTTCACGTTAATTAATTTCTTGGTCATTTTTTGCATTTTAGCTCTTTCTCTGGTATTTTTTTTTTTGCGTAATTGCAAAAGAACGTAATGTAATTGCATTACGCTTCACTCACTCTTTTTTAGCCACGAACTGACATTTATCGCCTTGATGTAACAATGAAAAGAAGAATTCTATTGCCACGCGATTGTAGGAATGAAGCAACACACCGCTCGACATTACCTACTGCAAAAATTCTGAATAAGGTAAGTTAAAGTTTTGCAGATTTGTATACCTAAAATTCATATTCACTAGGGATAGGCCGATATGAAATTTTGGCCGATACCGATAAAGTACCGATATAAAATTTACCGATACCGATAACCGATATTCTACAGATCCGATATAAAATTAGAAATGGTCCTTGAAGAACCTGAAATGTTCATTGATCTCCTTAATAAATGTGTGTTTCGAGGTGCAGTGCAGTGCAAAAGAAGTTGAATATTTAGACAATTACTTTTTTAAAAAGTAGGGCATCGAGATTATCCATAAAAATTACAACAAAATGGCAGAATTTTGCACTAAATTATAAGATATTTATCGATATATCGGATCGGTAAAATAATCGGTAATTTTACCGATATACCGATACACCGATATGCCCATATCGGCCCATACCGATATAGTACCGATTAATCGGTCCCATCCCTAATATTCACCATGTAATTTCAGTTCTAACGTTAGATAAGTAAGAACTGTGCCGTACTAACTGTCATACCCTGAAAAGATACAAAATTTTTAACTCATTTTATTGATCACACCATCGAGCCTTGTTTACATGATAACCAGAAACTCAATATGCTGACCAAGGCAGAATTTATTTTATTTTAAAACATAAACTAAACGTTACGTTTCAACCTTCTAGCGAGGTCTTCTTCAGACTCTGTACCAAATACAAATGAAATAAGGTGCAATTATATACACACAAAAATCACTCCCCTCCAGACACAAGATTATTAGAAAGTGGGATGAGGCTAAGCAGATAGGAAGAGAGAAGAGAGTACTAGTGAGAAAATGGAGGGGGCCAAGGAAATAGAGAAGAAAGAGGAAGAAGACACAATGAACTGGAAAGGGGGCTGAAGATAAACCAAGAATGAAAGAAGGTGTTAGAAAGAGTGGAAAGAACAAGAGCGAAGGAGGAGGAATGAAGAAAGGAAGGATAAGGAAAAAGAGCGTGAGATAAGGAGTACAACCACGTTCCAGATGAAAGGAAATGTTTATCTAAATCGCCTGTCAGGTGAAACAACAGTTGAAAGGAGAAGGCCATCTGCTGGAACACCTGGAAAGGAATGTTCTAGATAAACAACTTTCTAATAATCTTGTGTCTGGAGGGGAGTGATTTTTGTGTGTATATATATCTTCCTGTCTTGTACCTTATTTCACTTGTATTTGGTACAGAGTCTGTAGAAGACCTAATTAGAAGGTTGAAAAGCAACGTTTAGTTTATGTTTTAAAATATAATAAATTCTGCCTTGGTCAGCATATTGACTTTTCATTTTATTGATATTTTTAGGTCATGAAAATCCACCTTCTGGAAAACATGAATAAGAGCTGGAGATTAGGCGAGGTAAAATAAATCATACGAAATCAAAGCAAATGAACTGATATCAGAGGTCTATTTTCTAGTCCTGTATTTTGGAACCTTGTAAGCAATATCTTCCAAGAAAACCAATATTAATTTTCGCTGAGAGCACCTCATAATTGTAATGACAACATAAACATTAATGTTGACGCTTCATCCATCTGAGGTTTATTCGACTTAATAGTTATATGGCGCTACATAAGAATTGAGGTTGACATTGTGGATCTGTTTAGAGTGCGTTGGGCTATATAATTTATGGATGCAAGGTATTCAGTGTCTATTTGCAATAGGAATTAACATGCACAGAGTAAGCGACCGTATATGACTATTCCTAGAGGATATGTCACCCTTATGTCCACAGGGACGTTCCTCCTGCCTAGATACACGGTTTCGCTCGAACGGGTTCGAATCACAACAAACACATTAGTTACATTCAGATTTGATTGCATCTTGCACAAATGTTATGCGTTCTCGCACCTCTCCCAAATGACGTAACCATAGGTGCAACTGGGGGCAAGGGGAAGGGGAGGAGTAATTCAACTGATTTGCGACAACGGCGCAACGACACAGTTCAGGACATGTCACCACGTCATATGACACCTACATGTCCCCAGCCGCAGGTGACATACATTGAGGGGGAAAGAGTTAAAAGCGGTCGTAGGGTGGATGGGGGTTGGTGTGGGGGAGAGAATATGACAGTAAAAATGACACTTGTCTTTCGGTCTCGGCGTGAAATGCCATCAAAGAGACCATACAATAACGTCATCGGTGTTCATTTGTCAATCAATACTAATGGTAATGATCCGCGAGAAAAGTACTCCGCACCTACATGCATTGTTTGTTCGTTTTTCATGACGGATTTTTTTGTGGAGAGAGTCACTTATCTATACTTTATCTCGGGAATCTCTGGAGCAAGGCCGCGTATAGGTCCGGTGCGGGGCACACGCAGCTTGCAACAATTGCCAAAAATAAATGCTAAGAGCTCTAAACCTGGCCCTTCTAACCTAACAATTCCTAACCTACAATTCCGCTTCGGTCTAATAATGCATGTGTGGTTAGGTTAGCAGGGCCACAAGCTGCTCCGTACCAGACCCGCCGCACATAACGGTAGAGAAGGGGGAAAAGCGAGTGGGCGGAGCGAAGCAGTACATGACGCTTCAAACAGCTGGTCCCTGCAGTCTCCCCTCCACGCAATCTCGTTCCCTCTCACGTGTTCTTTGGTCGAGCCCTCTCGAGTCACTACTTGCGCAGAGACTTGCTTTCGTTCGTTCGCTCCAGAGATTCCCGGGACGAAGTACAGCCGTATATAGCTTTAATTTAAGATGGTGCATTTGAAAAGGCTAGTGACATTACAAGATCCAACTGGCATCTAGACATTATTTTAGCAACCAGCAAGAAAATTGCCCATCAGATAGGAAGGTCTCATACGTCGTAATAACGTCAGAAACATGTGGCTGCAACCAACTTATCTTATTGACTATTTTCTCCTATGTGACAAAACTACAGAGCTTTCTGGATGGCGCAGTGGTAACGTCGCCGGCTTGTAATCAAGCGGTCTCGGGTTGTATACCCGGTGGAAGCACATAGTGGTTCTTTGATTGATTGATTGATTTAGTTTATTTTACTTCGCGTTTTGTGCCTCTTGGCTAATTTGCGAAGATGGGGATGAGTGATGAAATGATGAAATTGAAACAACCAAGCCCGAGCGGGATTCGAACCCGGGATCCTTGGCGTCGCAGCGCGATGTGCTAACCACTCGGCACACATAGTGGTGCAGATCTCACTTTAAACTGTATGTCCAGTCCCGATTAGTCTTTCTGTGCACAAGGTGGGCTTAAAAACAAACTAAAAGACAACGACAAAAATACAAAATGATTGTCTACTGAGACTAAAGTGCGGTACATCTAGTTATTCCAGGAAAGCAGTTTACAGTCTCCAGTAATATAACCAACAGCTACACACATACACTAGTTAACGGCACATATGGCCATTTTGCACCCTTCACAGTATAAGAGGAAACATTCCCTTATCAAAAATTTCTACCTGAATTTTTGAAAGGGTTTGTCTGAGCACATTCGATAAGGATGTACCGAATCCTTAAAACAAAATTACAATATGACCCAGAGGAGGGTTCAGCTCTTTCAGCAAATTACGATGTGTGAGACGACTGTATCCAATAACTGTCTGTCTGTCTGTCTCTGTGTGTGTTGGGGTGGGGTTGGAGGTGGGGAGGGGGTGCGTCCGCATGAGTTGTGTTAAAATATATCCAGACATTTTTCTTCCTCTCAGATTGAAATATTACTATGAATTCTCATGAATGTGCCAATCTTAGATGTGATAATTGTAAATCATGTTTCCTTACCATAATGTTCTATGTTATCGCGTTTCCTAGGGAGAAACATACAATTTATCTTTCAGAAAACAAAACATTGAAATTGCCACTAGGTAAGATCTCTGAGCACATAGGGAAAACACAATTTTTTCTGATTTTTTTTTTACATTATTCGTAAAAATATGGAGCACATCAGTAAGAACAACTACAAATTTTACAAAGTGTTAACTTTTCTAGAAAGAAATAATATTAATTGGCCCGAGTTAATGGATTACGGTTAATGAGAAGGGTGAAGTGGAGACTGATAGGTGAGAAAAGGGATGTTCTCGAACCTCGGGAATAGCTGGTGGGGGGGGGGGGGTCCCTATGGTTTAACATGGTGGGTGCTTGGAGAGAATTTTCCTATACTCTGTCCTGGGAATCTTTGGAGCAAGCCTCTGCGCAAGTAGTAACTCAAGAGGGCTCGACCAATGAACACTTGACAGGGAACGGGACTGTGTGGGGTGAGGGGCCTTTGCAGCACAGTGTACTGCTTCGCTCCACCCACTCGCTTTCTACCATTCTCTACCGTTATGCGCGGCCTTGCACCAGAGATTCCCGGCATAGAGTATAGCTGAGGGATATCATTCCCTTACATACATTAACCTTCAACTGCACTACAATATTCTAATGTCAATTACTTCCTCTCTTTGTATTAAATAAATTTATTTTTCATGATTTGAAAATTCACATAAATTAAAATAAAGTTTTGGTTAGGCTATAAAAAAATGTTCATTTGTATACTCTGTCTTGGGAATATGTGGAGCAAGGTCGTGCACAACGGAAGAGAAGGGGAGAAAGCGAGTTGGAGGATCAAGGCAGTGTGGGCTGCTACAAATATTTGGTAACTGTACTCAGTTTCCCTCTCACATGTTCATTGGCCGAACCATCTCAAGTCACCAATTGCGCAGATACTTGCTATGGTTCGCTCGCTCCAGGGATTCTCGGGACAGAGTATAGCTATAGATCTGGGAAAATATTCTAAGGGTAGTTATGTTGAATCAATAGTGCTTAGTTTTATAATTCATTGCACAGAAGTTGTTAAACAACATTTTTTCTTACTGTTAGTAGAATAGTTACTTTAATATAAAAAATGTAGTCTGTGCATCTCACGCATGACAGTGGAATGGCCCTGAATGAAAATTCTACGCAAGATATAAAAATACTTGCCCGTATTTCCTATATTTATTGCTTATTTGCAGGGATAAAAGCCTAATGAAATAACTTAACGTTGCCCGACGTGACCGAACGTGATGGCAAGGTGAGGTGTACGAGAGAGCAAGTACCGAACGTCAGCCAATTTGTTCAATAAACGCACACACACATGATCCGGTCAGTATGCGAATCCCTCACACGCACATACACACACATGCGAGGGCGAAAATGATTCATTCATTCAAATGAATTCTAGAGGTCTTGATTTAGTGAAGCTCTCCCAGTCGGAATGTGCATACGTGGAGTTGAAGCATGTAATTAGCTGGGTTTAAACTGTCATGTTGGATAGGACTGTCGCGCAGATGGACATCACAGTTAATTACTCAATTATTTGCATGGAACACTTCATAATGAGGGATAGCGAGAGAGAGAGAGAGAGATGATGGCATCGCAGAGATGAAACGCAATTAAGTTCGTCGAGATAAAAAAAAAAGAGAGATATGTAAAATATACGACGATTGACTGTCACGCTGCAATATTTTGAAAAATCAACACCAGATGTTTATTGATTATTAATGAAAAAACTTATTTGCAGTAAATTAACTTGTAGGAATTTTCACAGCAAAGTGGACAGAGATCGCTGGGAATCAAATTATTTAACACCCAAAGCTTGCGATGGGTCACTTTTTACGTGTTAAAGTTGTTCACGTCAACACCCTGAGTGATGTTTGCACTGCTTGGGTGAGTGAGTTGAGTGGTGAAGTAAAGGTTATCATTAGGGAACGGAACTTTATGTGCTAAAAAACTCAGAAATATTTATTTTTTATGTGTCATAAATGTTGAAAATATGTGATAAAAACAGGAAAATATGTGACAAAAATAAAAACATTTGGTAACAAAAACAAACTATAACATGCATTTTAAACACCTGAAATTAGTTTCTAAATGATTACCTCTTAGCGACCTATTTTTTGGAAGAGTTGCAGCGGATCACCATAGTTTTTTCCAAATTCTCCATTGTAAATCTGTGACGATTATCTCTAAAAAGCATTTATATTGTGAGAAAGATCGCTCCACGTCACAAGAAACAATTCTTGCATATTTGAAGCACGAAATGTCACTAACGCTGAAGTTTTCCAAAGCTTCCTCTTCCTCTACTTCACCTCCTTCCAAAACACATGCAATTTGGCACAATGTTTGAAAACCTTGGTTTTTCCCCAAAAGTTCTGTACATTTAGACATTTAGATCCAGTGAGTTCTTTCAGTTTCGTTTCTACTATACGGACTTTACCAATGGAAGCTGCCAAAGTGTTCGCGGACGATTCAAGCTTTCATATGGAATTAGAGAGAATGGACAGGTTTGTTGAGATGTATGCCAATTCGACTTTTAAGGAGGGCTCCATCAACAGTTCTTGCAGAATTCTTCTTTGTCGAGATCATTTACAACAGATACAATTTTTTTCAAAGTTCTGGGCATAACATCTGCATCGCGTAACTACAGGTGTAGGGGGAAGGGGAACCTCAGGACATTTTTGTTTAAAAATGTCTATTCTTCTAGGCGACTTGATAAAAACTTTCTTCCCATTTGAAACCAGTTTATCGACATTGGGAAAAAGAGCTCTTATCTTTTCACATATTCTATGCAACGCATGCGCGACACATGTAACGTGCACCATTTTGGGGTAGCTAACGGCAAGACCACTGCATGTAAGCTGCAGCATCTGTCAAGAGAAGAACATTGTCAAATTTTATGCCTTCTGGCCACAATAGCTGCATTGCTTCATTAAAAAGCCTTGCTATCGTTACGTGTAGCCAGCCCCAGCTACTCACAGCTATTTTTTCCCAATAGGATCGTAGGCGAGGTGCCAGAAGTCTGCCAGCGAGGGTGCTCAAAGACAAAACAAACCTAGCACTCTCGATATGAAAGAGGTGGGGAGAATAAACATTTTTCCTTCGAGGATTTCGAGGTAGATGAAGTCAATGAGCGATTTTATGTATTTAAAATGAAAATTCGCAAAATATGTATTTACATACGGAAAACTGGAAAATATGTGTTTTTATGTAAAATAAAATTTGCTGTGTTGACATATAAGGCTATGATCAGAATTTTTGCAAAAATGAGGGTCTCTATCTTATCGCAGAAAAAACATTTATTTACCTGAAGTTCCTTTCCCTAGTTATCATATGCTTTTTCTTCTGTCTTTTTATTTCCTTCTCTCTCTCTTTCTATTCATTTCTTCGTCTTTTCTGTCTTTATCATTATATCCCTCTCACTTCTCTCTTTCTGTTTGTGACTCTTATCTCTCTCTCTGTTTCTCTGTCTTTTGGTATTCTTTCTTCCTATTTGTCTTTTTCCTTTTTCTCCTTTTACCACTGATCTATTGGTTTCAATGTTACTCATTTCCTTTTTTCGATTCCTCTATTCTTCTCTATTTTTCTTTCAAATCCTTTCACTGTATTTCCATCTTTCTCTCTCTGTTCAACTGACTGTTTATTTCTTTCCATGTTCTTCTTGCTGTTTCTTTCTCACTCTGTCTTTTCTCCCTTTACTTTCTTCCTGTATCTGTTTTTGTAATCTTCTCCCCCTATTCTTTGTGTATCTAATTCCATTTCCTTCTATCCCTTCCTCTTCTTCTCTGCATTCATTTCGACCATACACCCGTGTGTCCTAGTATATCGCATTGTTAATCGGGGTTTGAACATTTCTCCCGCATGCTATTGAATTTTGGGTGGGCAGGAAAGAAACTACTTCACGGTGGGCAAAGGCCACCAAGCCCATACTTATCGGATGGCTACGCCCATGTGGATAGTCAAAGTTGGATACGATGTTAATGTACAGTCACGAACACTTCTGGGATGTAACGATTGCACTGAAAGTCAATGGAGGTGTTACAACCCAAAAGTGTCCGTGACTCTACTTGCATAGACCAGTGTTCGAAGTGAGGATGGATGCGGGTGATGGTATTCCCAGCTATGGAAACATCCACAAAGCATACTCATCCACACCTCCCTCATTATCACTACGTTAAATCACAGGAGCATCCTCCAGCTACCTCAGGGTTCGGCCAAACATCCTCTCACTTAACAATTTCAACTCCAAGCGCTGGTAGAGATTGCAGCAAAAGTGGGTTTTACAAACAACGTTCAATTACAACGGGGCCAGGATGTGTCGTGCCCCCCCCCCCACCCCCAAGATCATCTCTGGTCTTCCGGATGATAGTCAGACGCCATACCAACTACACCACGGCGGCTCTATTGTGTGTGTGTATGTGTGTGTTGCCCTAAAAGACTGGAAGTATCTATGGGAATCGGTCAATTGTATGTCATATCTAAAACAAATGTTGATTGACTGCTTTTGATATTATGGGTACATCAGTAGAGTCGAATTACTTTCGGAACATCTCCAGCGGACTGCGCGAGTCTGTCTAGCGAGCCTAGTGGACGTGTAGAACCTGAGTAAGAGGCTTAGCGATAGGTTCTGGGTTGAGATGACGTCAGCGGCTTGCTTGGTTAATTGGCTGCTTCGAGAGTTGTCACTCTTTCCGAAGCTTCAAATGCATAACTGCCAAAGATGTTACGGAAATAATCTCCCTCTACATAGGTTATATTCTTGCCCGTTACACAATACGGGAATAAGCCTCTTAACCAGCGCTTGATGTGGAAAATGTTAGCTGGGATGGGGGAGGGGTGTTTGATCGAGCCTGGCAGAACGTCCTTATGGTTTAATAAGGTGATAATGAGAGAACTCGGAGGATAATTACATAACTCTATTTTCAAAACTACACTGTTTCCGAGGATAAAATCTCCTTACCTATTAACCCTAAGGCTGTAAAGATGCACTCGGCACAGAGAAGGAAAGGATTATCCTAGCCGTGGATCCAGGCGCCAGAGCCTCGTTGGCCTACAAGAAGCAGTAAGCGGCGTGTATTAAGAGAAAGTGAGGTCGACTTTTGGGGTACCTTACCAGAAGGTCATCCCTTACACTTCAACCCCTAATAATCTGAGGTGTAGGTGGAATAACAACGTGAGATGTCGCGTCCAGACAGAGCAAGCCCCAGAGGAGGGGCAACTTGGGTACTCGTTCGAGACCCCGGGCTTCAAGGGGCCACGAGCTAGAAAAAAAATTATTATTATTTGTGTATGGTTTATTACGAGTATATAGGGCGCTTGTGCTTCTATTAAGCAGTTAATCTCATTTTTCCTGACTTCATTTAGTAGTTTGATTTAAAAATATCTAAAATTACTTAAATCACAATCTAAACGAAGTACGACATAAAAACGGTTTTGAAATATCTCAAACTAAGATAGTACATGTGAACTTTTAATTAAATTGTGAAATGCAATCATGAAGTGAAAATATAATTTTATATGAAACAATGTAAAATCCTACAGCGTAAAAATGTAAACAAAGATAATTATGATACAGAATGTTATTGGGTATGATCAAAATTTGATTGACACAAAATAATAGTTTAATGTCGAACACACCCAATTTTGTAATTTTAATGAACGTCCCAACAGTGGAACAACGCAAATGAAAAAAACAACACTTTAGAAACTTTTATTAGCCATCCATAATTCTTGGGTAATATAATACAAAATATATAAGTTGTTTATTAATTGTAATAATGTTCATATTGTGATTATACATATAGGACACCTGTACTTCAGAGGAAACAAATTATGATTTTTTTGCCATCGTTATGAAAAAAAATGGTTACAGCCCCCGCGTATAGGCCTATTGTATGTCTTAGGCCCCACATCCAACTAGGACCGGCCCTGCTTACAGAGATATCTTGGAACTTCGAGGAGATCACATTGATTCATATTGATCATATTGATGGATTCACTTGCAATTTCCCTGTGATGCACATATAAAGCATGTCATTGGGTAGACTTCAGCAATAACGTCGTTGAATAAATTTCTAGCCAGAATTTTTATTAGCATGTTATGTTAATTGGACATTATCCATTGTCTACTGCTTTAAACGATACTTATTCTAATGCTACGATTTAAGAGAGCAACTCTTCAGTTGTCTTCAGGTGAGTTTTCGTTTGCCGGCGGTGCGAATCGAACCTACGAGAGACTTGTGATTTTGCTACCAATCCGATGCTTTAAGCGATTACTCCACGGCGGCCCAGAATTCTGTACTAATTTTTACTCCATTTTGCTACTGTTTCTAAATTTTGAGGAGAGGGGACCATATGTGCTTGAATTCTACACTGGGATGTCCTATAGTGTTGTGGACCTTTGCTATGAAGGATGCTTCTTGGTTTTCCTGTTTCCAATTTGGCTCTCTAAAGCAAATAGTAGCATAAACGGGGCAATTTTTTTTTGGCGCCTTGGAGTAGTCGGTTACAGCACCTGATTTATAACAGAATCAGAGGTCTGCCGTAGGTTTGATCCCCATCACCGGCAAACGAAATTTCACCTGAAGATTGATATGTCCAATTAACTTAACATTACATGCTAATGTAGAACCATTGTTACTAACAATCAGAGAATAATTATATTTTTGTGCACAGCGCACGTACCCTGCCCCCCTCCCCTTTCCGCCGTATTCATTCAGTGTTATATTTTTTTCGTTGCGAGTCGTGCAAGAATTTTAAATCACCCTAATGAGTGCAAGGGGAGAAAACTATTATGCACTCTTATTCCCAGGACACGTTAAAGATAAGGGGAAGACAAAATTGAGGGTGCTTCTTTCCTGATGATCTGAGCGTGTGAAAACATTGTGCGCTGTCTCTAATTACCCGCGATCTGGAAGGCAAATAAAATGCAAAAAGAAGTCTAATATTTGCACAGCATTAGTAATGCATTGGCAATTCCACGGAAACCACCTGTAAACCTGACAAAACTGACAGAAATATCGGCGGGAGTAATTATTATGTATTGGCAACGGGCAAAGTTAAATCACGTCATTGATATTGCCTGTGGGAGCGAAGTTAGGGGCGTCTGCCGCGAGAGGAGCTGTCGCCGCCGCTTGATAGTCACTTGTTTCCGCCCGTCCCGCTCTTTATTGACCTTCCCTTTGTCTTCTTTCCCGTGCACACCTACGTTCCCGTCTCTCTTTTGTTCTCTTTTTATTCACTTCTTCCTCTCCCACTCCCTCTCCTCTTCCACGCTCATCATTATTCTAAGAAGAACAAACAAATAGGAGGTTGAAGAAAAATTATTTCCTCTCAGTTGATTACTGCTAGCATTAACTTTAGCCTTCGTAATTGACACATCCTTTCCCCAGACAACTCGGGAGTGAAGTATGCATTGTTTCCAGTCCTCCTATTGGTTGGAGAGATAAGCAATTTTCTCGGCTCCTGATTGGGAGATATCTCAGGGGGATAAAACTCCATCTACAAATGAACAGCCGTGACAAGAGCTATAATTCGTCGCGCGGATGAGTGTCGGTTTCTATCCTACACCGCCCCCCCCGGCCCCCTCACCCGCCCCCTCCCACCAGCTCCAACTCTATCCTCTCCCTCCTCCCCTCTATTCACTTCATTCCAGACAAAATCCTACAAATCTCCACCCTCTACCCAGAATTCACCGCGGCTTCCCTTGCTTTTTTAACCCTCCCCACTCCTCCCTCCCACACACACACACAAAGAAAAAAACGGGATCTTCGTTCTCGCAGAAGCAAACAGGCAAGATCAATTGAAAGGATCCCCCTCTTTTCTATTCTTATTCTTAAAAAGAAAAAAAAGGAAAAAAATCGTTTTTTCGTGCCAAAGAATCTGGCCTCATAAACCAGGCTCAGAATATTTCTACGGGAAGAATTCAAACTCGTTTTGCTCATATTTTTATCTTTTGTTGCGGGTTTATAAGTACGAGGGTTGTCCAATAAATAGAGGACATACGACACAAATTTTGTTTTGCCGCACTTTTCGTAGCTTCTAAATCAGTATTTTCACAACAATAACAATCATGCACAAAACTACTTGTTACTAGCTTCACTCGTAAATCAACTTATTACAGTTTGAAAAATAAGCTTCCTGCCGCAACACCCCCTTCTGAGGGTTAGGTCACACTGAACAATTTCTCACTGGATGACACGTAGTCACTGTACCATGTACCGGTGCTGTTGTCTGGCTTTCTAGATGGGAGATCGCTGCTAGGTTCTTCCAGGGAGTTCACCCGCAGAATCGAACCCGGGATTACTAGTATGAAAGACATGGTTAGCCTGGTGACACGTTTTCCTTGATTTGTTCCGCACACCCTTTTTCTACAATGCTGAGTGGCAACTCAAAACTCATGCCTTAGTCATTCCAGCGTAAGGACGGTATCTTTTACTGATGAGTATAAGTGATCATTTCCTTGCAGTCATTTTACAGAATATTCAATTATCGATAAATTTGAAGAGAACAACTCAAAACTTTGTATTCTTGCTAATACTGTCAAGTGAAAACTTTGTATATCATTCTAACTCTGTTACAATGACGCTGCACATAAATAAATAATTCCAGTGCTTTATGTAATTCTCCGAATATACCAATTTTAAATCACATAGGCCTATGTATTTTTTTAGACCACACTACGAATCTTAGATTACAAGAAATCTGATATGAATCAAGCTCTAGACAGAATATCGATCATGTTGCACATTCTGACATCTGTTGATCTTTGTTAATATTTAGCTCGAGTACAGAAATAATTATATTTTGTCAATATTAGAAGTTTAATGAAAACGCATGGTATAAATAAGTCTATTTTCTCTTTCCAGTATTAAACAACTTTTTGCATATCATGATTTTAATATGAGCCCATAAAGTATGGGGTAATTTAAAAGTCACTATCTGATTACCCGGCGTTGCCCGGGTATTTATTTATCCCAATCTTGTATTAGACAGGAAAATAATGAATTCTAACTAGTGTAAAATGTAACTAATTTTAAATGTGATCATGAATGTCACCAATTATTTTAGCAACTCCGAAAACTATGGATTCGACACTAATCTAAGTCATTTGTGGCATTTTATTTGTCACCCCGTCTCTACCCCACCGGCCAATAGGTGATGAACTTGAAGTTGAACCGCATTGGGAGTCTCACTATTCCTGTTAGCGACCGCGAAAACTATGGATTCCACACTAATATCGGTCGTTTTCGCAACACAAACTCATATCAGCCTGAATGTTAGACAACCCGAGAAACACTATCGTTGTGCGGGATTGCATAGAGTCACGGATGTATGTTTGTGCGGAATTTAATATCGGTCGTTTTCGATTATTTTTACATGTCACCCCATTCCCACCCCACCCCTACGGGTGTCAAGGGTATCTTACCCCCACAGTATTTCTTTCGAGATTGTAAGTGATACGTGTACCAAGTTTGTTTGAAATTGTTCCAGGCGATCGAGAGTTATGTCGGAACAAACATACATACTAGACCACACACATCCATCCATTTATATATATATATATATATATATATATATATATATATATATAATGTAACCTGTACCATCGGGGCCTCACTCACTTATAGCACACCGCATTGAACACCGTCTACTGACGTCAGCGCGGATTGCATTCGTTGTTAGGTTAGGCATGTTACGTTTAGGGCTCTTAGCATAAATACACGATAAATACACTGCAATTTTTCTTGGCACACCGAAAAGGTATTTATGCTAAGAGCCCTGAACCTAACATGCCTAATCTAGCTATGAGAACATTTATCATGACGCCAATACAAGAAGGTGTTCAAAAGGGTGTGCGATAAGTGAGACCCGTACCATCGACGCAGACTGGACGAGTCCAGTGACAAAGTAGGAGTGAGGACTGTAACCAAACGCTGAGGGGGCAGCAAACTCAATTCTTAGCGAGGCTCTGGCTTCTGTACTCACAGGCCAGTATAATCCTCCGTGGGGGCTGTGTTGTGTCGTCCATATATGTTTGTGATTGGCAATTCATCTTATCATCATTCATCCTCATCTTCGCAATTAGCCAAAAGTGGCAGAAACGCGAAGCAAAAGGAATCAAATCCCTTAAAAACCCATTGCTCAACTTGGAAAGGATTTGTTAACGTGTTGTAACGGTCACCACAAATCGCAAACCAAAAAGGCTAGAGATAATAAAGAACCAAAGATATACAAGAGATATACTGTTCTGAAACTGACACCTTGTCTCTGGAATCTGAAGAGCAAGGTCGCGCATAACGGTGGAGAAGGGGAGAAAGCGAGTGGATGGAGAGAAGCAGTGCGCGTTGCTTCAAACAGCTGGTAGTTGCAGCCGTGTCATTGCGCAAAGGACTTGTTTTCGTACGCTCACTACATCTTTCTGTAGTCTCACTAAGTCTGCACTCTGCGACATGGTTGAGCTCTTCACACAGAAAAGTAAATGCATCAAGTGAAACAAAAAATACACTAGGTCTGTAGCTCAGACCAAACGTTTAAGTGCACTATCGAGAAAGATGCATCACTTGATGCATTAAAGTACAGCTGGACATAAGAGGAAATACTCAGTTGCATCATATGATGCACTTTGGAGTTACCTTTGTAAACGATACACAAAAATGCATCAAACTATAAACATGATTTTTGGCAAAGACCATTTAGTGCATCATATGTGTTTCCTGGTGCATCATATGTGTTTCCTGGTGCATCATATGTGTTTCCTGGTGCATCATATGTGTTTCCTGGTGCATCAAATAGATTTGATGCATTCAGTTTTCTGTGTGCTTCGATAGAGCAGAGTCGTATTTGATGCTTCATATTGTAACTTATACAATTACTAATTTCGGTTTGTTACAGTCATTTCCTTACACTCCATTTGAGGAGGATAAAAAAGGACTTGTTTGCCCCTCTCTGGACGGTACTCATATATATATATATATATATATATATATATATATATATATATATATATATGTATATGTGTATATATATATATATACACACACACACACACACACACAACACACATAAATTATCCATATATCCACAACCAATATTATCACATTTCTCATGAATGTACAGAATAAATATGACCATAATAGGATAGTAACAATAATGAAATAAATACACACACATATTAATGGACACATATCCTTAAGCTTATCCACATACATATATTTACATTATATATATATGCACACACATTTATGTGGATATAGGGAGAGATATAGAACATATTCTACAATAATTAATAAATACAATAAATAATCAACAATTTGTAAAAATATCTCTGTTAAGTGTGGCTTTTATAGCATTTTTATATTCCAAAATGTTAAGATTAAAATCAATATTTGGATTTGTGGATGTTATTCTATTATACATACTACTCATTCTAATTAATGGTGATTGTTTGTACTTTTCAGTTTTAGGGATATTATATAGCAATAAATGTCTTATTCTTAAATTACATGTGCTAGCATTGAAACATATTTGGTGAAGAAACTCTCTATTATCCAACAACCCACTTATAATTTTATAAAGAAATATCTGTTGTCCTAATTCTCTTCTGTCGCTGAATGTCATAAATGAGAATTCCTTCAGTAAAAGGACATATGAAACTCTGTTTGTGTATGCAGATATGTTGTACCTCTTGTAATATAAATATCTCAAAAACTTTTTTGCACTTGTTCTATTTGTTTTATGTGGGTTTTGTAAAGTGGCGACCAAACAATAGATGCATATTCTAGTTTGCTTCTAACTAAGGCACTATAAAGAAGCTTGATAGAAGTAGTACTGATAAGACAGTTTCTTATTAGTAAACCCAAAGATCTTTACGCATTATTTATTATATGAGATATATGTTCATGAAACGCTAGTTTACAATCAATTATTACTCCAAGATCTTTAATACTTTTCACTTGTTTCAGTTTTTCCTGATTAATGAAGTACTCATAATGTGTGGTATGTTCTCTATTTGATATTATCATAAAACAGCATTTCTTGATATTGAGTCCAAGATTACTTTTAACACTCCACTCAAATAAGCTGTTTAAATCTGTTTGTAATTTCATAACATCCTGGGGCTCGTTAATTTGTTTATATAACTTTACATCAACAGCATACATTAAACAATATGAATGTTTAACATGTAACGGTAAATCATTTATGAAAAGAATGAAAAACAATGGTTCTAAGTTGGATCCTTGAGGTACCCCTGACTGTGCAGTATACATATATGACTTAGCATTTTTACATGTTACATACTGTTTCCTATGATTCAAATACGACTCAATAAGAGACAAAAATTTGTGTCAACCCAAAGCTTGAAAGTTTTTTTTTTTAACAAGATATCATGATTAATTTTATCAAATGCTTTAGAGAAATCAGTCTAATTATGTGCATACTTGAACGATCATGCAATATGTTGTGTGCATATTGGACAAAATTAATTAGATTCGTTGTTATCGACCTACCAGTAAATATCCATGTTGATTTTCACTTATAAAGCTCTTTACATGATTAAATATTCGCATATATATAATATGTTCAAATACTTTTGCTGGTGCACATAAAATTGCAGGGTATAGGTTGCATTTTATTTACCGATACAGACCGATATTTTTCCAGCATTTTCTTCTTTTGCGGGGTCCGCAAAAATGCCGCACTACAATTTCGCGGAGTCTAATTATCCTAGAACTTATCCAAAATTTGAAGTTTCCATTGACTTTGTACCAATATTATGGTAAAGATCTGTATTTTGCGATTACATAAGTATTTTTAAAATACAGGGTGGCGCATGTTGTATCTACCAATTTGAGTTGGCAACCCTGCCAGAATGCACTTGCGCATGCGTGGTATACCTACATCCGTGAAGACTGGGTCTGCCTTGTTTCACTTCACATCTGCAACCTTGTGTTCTGACGTCAGACGAGGAATGCCTGCGAGGTTAGGTTAGGCCTGTTACGTTAGGTTCTATTAGCATAAATACAATGAAAAAATATTATTTAGGCTAAGAGAACTAAACCTAGCTAGCCTAGCCTAACAATGTAGGCATTTATCCTAAAATTAAAAAGCTTTCTCCGTGACGTCAGAAAACAAGGTTGCTCAAGTGTGGTGCGATAAGTGAGACCCGTGAAGACTTGGGAATCAGGCAATTAGTATACAATGGAGCGTTGGCCGGTACAGACGCAGATTGCGGCGGGAAGCCTTCATCGAAACAGGCATCGGGCACTGCGGCGGAACAATGAAGATCGCCATGCACCTGTTCCAAACACACAGCATTATGAGGTGGGTTAGGCAGTGGAGAGCCACGGGTAATGTGAACAGTCACTCCTCGTGAAACACGCACTATATCGCCTCGGACAGTGTATCCAAGTAGGAGGACATTTTAAGAACGTTATTTTTAAGGTGCACTGATGCCTTTATATATATCCATGTTATACACTATATTTAATGCATATGTGCATATTTTTATTTCATGACCATATATAGTTACTACAAGCACTCACCGTCATTCCGTTGTCATTTCAAGTTGGTATATACAAATTGCGACACCCTGTATGGTCTATTTTTTTTTTTTTAATATTTTAAGCAAAACTCTTGTAAATTCATGTTTATAATTAGTGGGATACTCGCCCACTAATATTTTGAACAACTTTTAATTGTTTTAATTTTCAAGCATCGGCATCGGTTGAAGTCGGTAATATGGCACGTTCATTTAACCAAAGATTATTTAAATCAAACAAGAATAAGTTCACATGAAGACTCGTAGCATTCACTAGACGCTTCTCAGGGTATGGGTAATACTTCTTCGTTCGTTACTCAAATAAAATCAACTTCAAGTTTTCACTAAGAAAATGAAGTATATTTTACTTCTTACTACGATAATTACTTATATGTGTAATTCCAATTGTTTTCGTGAATTCATAGCGTCTTGCAATTCAGCTAAACAACTATTTACCGCGCCAACAAAATTCTTCTTCTTCTTTTATATGACCCTATCAACGATATCCTGTTGACTTTGGCCAGCGTTTCTGTTATTGTAGTACTTCCGGGTTCGATAGATTGTAACATTAGTTCACCAGTAACACAGACTAAAATCGATTATATAAATAAATTACTTTTATCCTTGCACTGTTTGATTGTGAGCACTTTTTAAATTTCAAGTCTACATTTTTGTGCATATCCATATAGAAACCAGACAAATGGAGGAGATTATTCTGATAAAAGGAAAGACAGAGACAAAGAATGGAATTTTCAATCGTTGTAATCCTTTGTAGAGTATGGTTCGTTGTTGTGAGAAATTTGGACATTCAAAGAATAAATGTTGCGCATCGAGGTTTCCATTAACATATTTGCAATTTTAATGAGTTATTATATTTTTTGCTAAATGTGCTGGCGTGCGCACGTGTCCCGTTCTTAATCTATTGATGAAAACTAAGACCTGCCGTGGAAGTTGTGTATGCATAAAACCATGGGTTTTTAGTTATAAAATCTGGTTATTGCCCGCAACCATAAATTGTTTCTTGCACCAATCATTCCAATCTCTCTATATATAAAAATGGATGTATGTGTGTATGTTTGTTCCGGCATAACTCTCGACCGCCTGGAGAGATTTCAACAAAACTTGGAACACGTATTACTTGCAATATCGAAAGAAATACTGTGGAGGTAAGACACCCCTGGCACCCCTAGGGGTGGGGGTGGAAAGGGGGCGACATGTAAAAATAATCGAAAACGACCAATATTAGTGTAGAATTAGTATACAGCGTGAGCACAAGAACACTCCCTAGTTTCAAGATGTCATAAAATTAATAGTTACTTGAATATTTTGATAAAATTGATATCCAAAGCTCAGTTAACTCAAAATATTTTAATATCTTTCTTTTCAGAAGCGCTAATTGTGAATTCGGTAGCTAGAGGGCAGTAACATCGAAAATGGCGTTCACTCCGCAGCAAAGAAGCTGGTGCCTGTTAGAATTTGCCAAAACAAGCAGTGTTGTGAGAGTGCAGCGTGCTTTTAAACGGAAGTTTAATGTTGATCCACCTACACACAAATCCATTCTGCAGTGGCATCAAAAGTTATATCCACAAGACAAGGTAAAGCGACGTGAGTTTTGCGAGACTATCCACACTTTAATGGAGGACGATGAAACCTTTCTGACAAAGATCATTTTCAGTGATGAGGCGACCTTCCACTTGAGTGGAAAAGTGAACAGGCATAATGTTAGGATCTGGGAAGCGAGCATCCTCATGCCACTCTTGATGTGGAACGTGACTCACCCAAGGTGAATGTTTTTTGTGCAGTGTCAGAGCGTCGAGTGTACGGTCCGTTCTTCTTTGAGGGGCCAAGCTACTTAATAATGCTACGTGACTGTCCTCAACTTGCTGCAGAGAGAGGTGACTACATTCTACAACAAGATGGAGCGCCCCCACACTGGCATCAATCTGTACGCAGCTTTCTGAATGACAACGTCCCACACCGTTGGATAGGACGAGCTGGACCCAATGATCAAAATCTATGCAAGTGGCCCCCACGATCACCGGACATGACAGTTTGTGACTTTTTCCTTTGGGGGTTCGTGAAGGACCAGGTCTATGTACCGCCACTACCCACAATCTTGAATCATCTTCAGGAACGCATCAGTACAGCTGTCAACTTCATCACACCGGATACGCTTGAGAAGTTGTGGTTGGAGCTGGATTATCGTCTCGATGTTTCCCGCGTAACAGGTGACGCATTTGAGCATTTGTAATTCCAATGAACACCACGAAAACTGTATGAGTTTTTACAACTACTGCGAACATTTCTGTAGAATACTACTTTTGGTATTAAAGTTATACCCTTTCGAAACCAGGGAGTGTTTTTGTGCTCACGCTGTATTATACGTTCTGACCACATTGTCGTAAATATTTTAACAAAAATTCAGAAAATTAAAATTTTCATTACCTGTTATAACGTTTTTTTGTTGTAAATTACTTGATAATTATAAAGTACCGTTAAAACTTTTGACAGTATACTTGTAGAACGCTTTAAGGACTTTACAACGGTACCTGGCTCTCTTCTCTACCATTAACCATAAGGAAGTTATTTGATTAAATGCAGTGGTTGTTTGCTAGCTGATATACAGCCCTACTAGTGCGGTTGAAACGTAAGGAAAAGTGGTTGATTATTTCACTTCTGGCGGAGAACATGCCCTTTGGGGAGGGCTTAGTACATTCAATCCTGAATGTAAAACGCCCCAGACCTCAAGTTTTTAAGCTCTCGTTCGTTGGCAATGACGTCATCAAAATGGAGGCCATGAATAATATTTCCATTCCTGAACTCTGTTACTTCATTACAGTTATTTATCATTGATGGCATCTTATTTTCATGCAAGTTGCAGTGTAAAACTCTATTATGAAAATAAGAAATTTAAAGGACTCACTTTATCATGTAACATTAAACATGGTGGTCAATATGGCCGCCAAAATCTAAAAGTAGGCATTTCACCCATATGATCATGTTTGGAATCATTCACTGTATTTTGGAGGTTCCAGAATTCAACAGTGGCACCAAAATTAATGCCAGACTAAGTCTATGAAATATACAGGCTGATTCAAAATTCCATCATAGACCAACTCCGTTATTAGAGCAGATAGCGATAAATGGAAAGTCATTGGAAATATGCGGTTTTCAGTCAAAGAGAAATGGTTAAGAAATGGTTCAAATGATTTAAAAAAATCCCTATTCTAGAGCTCTGAGAAGTGCTAATTGAAATTGATGATAAAATTGCTGCACCAACAAAAACTCAAAGCCAAAACTAAAGACAAAACACAGTCCATAATTACCATGGCAACAGGTCTTACGACATATACGTATACATACAGGTCATTCACTATTCTGGGACATCATTAGTAATAGGTCTAAATATTAAACGACACAAAATTCACATACAAAATTACAAAGATTAAAAATAACAAATATTTGTATTACTGGGAAGAACAATAAATATTTGTACAACGAAAAAGGTAAATAACAACAATGAGTATTTGTACAATAGGTTTGATTGATTTAGTTTATTTTACTTCGCGTTTTGTACCTCTTGGCTAATTTGCGAAGATGGGGATGAGTGATGAAATGATAAAATTGATGAATGGACATTCGCAAACAACCAAGCCCGAGCGGGATTCGCACCGGGGACCCTTGACGTCGCAGCGTGATGTGCTAACCACTCGGCTTGTACAATAGGAAAAAGTATTGGTATCGGCTCATTCTTAATATTTACACATTACTGTCAAAGTAACTTTTTTAAAACAAAAAAAAGACTTTCTCATTGATTACTCGGTTTCACTCTCGTCCATCTGCTGCTAGCTTTGTGTTTGCGATTTGGAAGGGCTGTATAGGAAGGGGGTTGGGATAAGAAGGGAGGATTCCCGTGTAAATTCGACCGACCTAACTTGACCTGGCGTTCCCACCCTGAGGATGCTGCAAGAGTTAAGAGCAAGCGGGGGAGTCCCTGAGATGCGGGGATGCACTTTTCGGCGGGGATTCCCCTGACCACACTACATCACCGAAAGTGACGTCAGAAACGAAGGCGGGAAAATTTCTTCTCCGTTCGCTCTTTTACCTCGCAGCCATCAAGTTCCTCCCCCCACCCTTTTCCTTTTCCCTCCGTCTCTAGCGTGCCTCAAATTTCTCCTTGGGTATCTAACGTTCTGATAATTTCCCCATACCTTTTCATTAATTACCGAACATTGAAGATAGCATAATAATGGTTACCGTTACTATTAACAAATGTAAACAGTTCTACATAGAAAAGTCGTTAAATAAAGCATAAAATAGAGCTAAATCAATATGGATTATCATAGTCATTCATATAGCAAGTAGGACGGGGATATGAACCAAAACGAAAATATTTTTTTTAGAATAAGAAAATGTATAGCAAGCTGATTCAGAAAAAGTAACAAATCTTTTTCATTTTTTTTTTTTTGTAAATGTGACATTACATTTGCCAGATTTATTACTTTAATTCCTACATACAAAGAAAATGTAAACAACACGAAAAGTCCTTCACAGAATCCTTATATAATATCGCTACAGTATACAAATAAACTGGTAATACAATATGAAATATGGAAAACAAAAGGTTACTTGGAATCGAACCCAGGTCCCTCGATCAAAATGCAAGATACAAAGATCCAGACAGAACAACAGAGCTATTTTTAAAACCGCAAAAGTACATCGGAAAATGTATATTTATAATGCAGCACAGAGACTGAAATTCATAATAACATGGAGCAAGTATGACAGATCATAAGTTCTCGCGTTCTAAAATGTTGTCTAAAATTTAATTGTATACGAGTTCAATAACGCTCTATAAATTATAAATTTGCAAGCAATGTGAACAAAGGCCTCATTAGCCATCACGCTGTATACATTATAACTCTGAGAGCAAGATAAAGAAAAGCCATATTGGCAATCACGTTGTACAAAAGAGAGTAGTGGCAGTGTGGGATATTCTGTGGTTTAGCTAATGGAAGCCGTGTTTTGTAAGTAGTTCGATGCATGTGAATTGATTGTTTTCCAATGAATTTCAAGCATGTTTGCATGTGAAACGTAATAAAAAAACTTGTAAAAACTAACTCCAGACTTGTTTTTGGACAACGAGTTAGCGTACGTTGTTTAAAGCCTGAAAGGTAAAAACCCAAGTAAGGAAGTTGATCTCATACTATTCTCCAGCCTAGCAGTGCTACGACGATGGATAGGTGGTCACACAAGCAACATTATCAGGAGAGAATACCGCAAAAATTATGTTGACTTAAAACGGAGCGAGTGAACACATGTGAAGTTCTAGAACAATTATACTGACAGAAAAATTGAATGAGTGGGCAGTGGAAAGTTCTGGAAAATTTATATTGGACGAAAATAGGATGAGCGAACAGTGTGAAGTTCTACAAAAACTTAGATCGACAGAAAAAGAGAATGCTTTGACCGTATAAAGTTCCACAAGAATTATATTGACAGAAAAACCGGATGAGCGAACGGTGTGAAGTTCTACAAAAACTTATAATGACAGAAAAAAGAGAATGCTTGGATCGTATAAAATTCCACAAAAATTATATTGACAGATAAACCGGATGAGCGAACAGTGCAAAGTTCTACAAAAACTTATATTGACATAAAAAGAGAATGCTTTGTCAGTGTAAAGTTCCACAAAAGTTGTATTGAAAGAAAACGAAGTGACTTGACAGTGTAAAGTTCTAGAAAAATATATTGATAGAAAAGCAAAGTGAATAAAGAGGATAAATTTACGGAAAAATAATATGTTGACGTAAAACAGAGTGGGCGTGAAGTTCCTGAAAAATGCTGACGTAAAAACAGATTTCCCCAACCCCCAACCTCTAGCCAAGTGGCTGAACTCGACCCAATTAAAATGAGAAAGAGATATACTATATTGCACGAGTGTGTGCCAGTGCTCTAATCATGGTCTCCTGGCCGAAAATCGCTGTAATTTAACACGCGACGGCTCCTAAAACATTTGATTCGCCCATGCATTCTTCATTAGACACCTAAGCAATGGTGATTTTCAGTAATCGGTTTCAATCAAGTTGCAAATTAATGTCCGAATTTCCCTACAGGCTTCACGGCGGGAACTTTGACCCTCCCGGGACTCAAACCGTGAACCACTGTGTTATTTGCTGCTGGATGCTGTGCGGGATTCGATTGTGACTGTGAGGGGGAGGGGTGGCAGTTTCCTCGATGTGAAAAATGCAAACTGGGGTTGGGGTGATGCAAAATCTGTTGAAAAATCTGATTGCTAATTTAAGGGTAGTTATTTGGTTCAGATCTGCGTGCCAGTGCAGTGAAAATAAAAAAAAATACCATATGCGTGTTAATTTGTGGAATGATTTTTTAATAATAACTTGCTTGCCGTCTCTTTAGTGGAATTATTAATTTCGAGGTGTAAATGTTATGAAGTTATTATGGTGAAAAAAGTGTACTCATTTTATAATCACTAAAAGGTAGGTTATTGAAGCTACACAGTTAGAAGTTACCGCCGTAGAATTTACATTATTCTATCGTTAAAATTTAACAGTGTGCCAGAAAAACGAAAAAAATCGTTTTTATGTACAACATTGAATATTTTATTACACGAGTGAAGTTAAAACCTTAAAAGTCAGAGAAAAATTACTGGACAGACTGCATACAGCTCAAATTTACATGAGGTATCAATCAACTGTTATTTATGAGACAATATCATGGCTGCAACACTGATCAAGTGAGCTTCAAAACGACATTTTTGTCATTTTAAAGATGGCGCCTCCTATACACACTTGCACCAGTGAAGAGGGGTGTTTCTTGCCCTCCATCAGCTTAAAACTTACAGAAAGTCCTCGGCAAATGGAAGTTCAATATCCCTGTGCATGCTTACCACACCAGCAACTTTACTAATGGAGAAGAAAGTTTGACAATAGCCTTAGTTCGCAGGCAGATGGGTGCAAAGACCTTCGCAGTGGCTCGAAAGTGACTGCACGTGGATCCCAATGACTTATTCTTCGTGAGGTATGCAGGCACTAAACTTGAAAATATACGTAGATCAGCAAAAGGTCTGTGCTAAAAAGCACCAAACTTGTGCAGCCCTACATACAGGAATCTACTAGATAAGAAAGAAAAACAAATGAAGGTCTTCATTTCACTCTCCCTTGTATGTTGCATAGATATAAATAATGCTTATAAATTCCAGTTGGGCTCCCTATTTTTTAGAACGGGATCATTAATGTTCTTTTATGTTAACTATTTAATAGGCATTAATAGCTTAAAATGGCATGGTCATATTATTCAGACATGCTGAGGGAGTGGTTGAAAATACACACACATTTATATATTTTTCTCTGGCGGTTCTCAACGGTACGTCGAACTGCACCTTTGTGTGTGTGTGCGTGTGTGTGTGTGTGTGTGTGTGTGTGTGTGCACGATAGTTTGTGAATATACCACAGTATTTTTAGTACCTCTCATGATAAATGTTGCGTATCTTCTGTCACAATAAAGAACAAACTTGAAGAGTTCCAGAACATTTCTATCCAGGAAACAAAGCATATTGTGTACCAGGGATGCCCACGGGGGGGGGGGGGGGTATGGAGCAGGCTGTGCCATCGATATTTGGGGGAGGGGGTTGATTTTCCCTTCAAATAATATAAAATTCAACATTTATATATTTTTCCAAAATATGTGTAAAAATGTTACACCTTAAATGCACCATACTTCATCCATTAGATGAAGATAAAGTGTTTAAGGGTAATATCGAAGAGGGGGGGGGCGGGAGAAATATCCAACTCTTACATATTAGGCCATAATTGACACATGGATTCTGGGGGGATTCTGAATTAAATGTTGGGGGGGGGGGGGGGAACAGTATCCAACTCTAGGTCTCCATAGGCGTGCGCAGACCCTCTGATTAGGGGAGGTAGAAGCCTTAATGAAATTTTAATCGGAGAAAGGTAAACCTCATTCTCTTCTCACAGTTTGATTGTATTGAGGAGGATGGAACAGGGACGTGTATAGTTTGTGTCCGGACCCAACGAAAACCACTGAATAAGAATAATTCAAACTTCCGTGGGACCAATGTCCTTTGCCAACCTCATTTAATGTTATTTCCCCTCTCTGTGATTCAGAGACAATTTTACACATAAAAACGGTTTCGCACAGCAAATTCAAAACAACTACCTACACGTAATTTATTCATTTCCAACAGTGACGGCGATTAGGAGGATGTGGGGAGCGGCAATTGCCCCCAAACTTTTTTGACACTTTTTTTTCCAGTACCATGGCCTCTTTAAAGCTAAGCCTTGTCAACAAAGAAAAAGTAAACAAGCCTTGCCCGCCCCTTCCCACTTTTGTCACCCATATCCTCTACTGATTTCCAATGTATGGACAGTTTATTCAGCAAACATAGAGGTAACACAAATAACGGATAATGTATGTGGTAGTAGTGTTAATAACAAGACATTTGCTAGACAACGATGTTGGATACTTCACTTTCATAGGAAATAAGGCACTTTCCTCCCCCTCTGTAATTTGGAACTTTCGTTGGCTTGAAAATACTTATTTTTTAAAGAGCATAATATTCTTTAATAACGGTGATAAGATTCATCTACATTATATTTCTAAGAGTATTAGGGGCCAACCGCCCCCTCTTGCTCTCCGTGCGCACGCGTATAATCTTAGATTATGGCATCTATTTTACTTAAAGCGGGATTGAGCATTACATTGAGGAGGGTATTCAATTCTTGTGTATTACTATTGTCTTAGATTGTTTAAATTTAATACTCAATCCCACCACCAAAATTTCCATGCCAATTTTAGAGTTACTGTTGATATTGAAGAGTAGATATTGCCTCCTCCAAAAAATTAATTCTTAGTCTCCACACCAGAATATGCAGATACGATAAATAAGTAGAAGATCAGCATCTACTTCATGATTTAACAACTTCCATAAGACTAATATTCCTTGTAATGTTCTTCTATGACACACCTCTTGCAAACAGACATTCATATATTAGGTTGTAATGGTGTTCAAATGCGGGGTAAACTTTCTGAACTTTTATTTTAAAAATCTAAGAAAAAAACCTTGATTTGATTTTTTCGATTGCTTCACTGTACAGATGCATATTCGTTTATCTCACGTTTGAATAATATAATACTTTTAGTATTTCAATATTGTGGAAATTCCTGCCCTGTCCAAGAATAAACCCAATGCAATTATATGTTCCATGTGTTATAAAAAGGAATGTCTGAATAAAAAAATAATCCCTATTTATTTGACTAAATTTTTCTTCAGGATTGTGGTTGTGAAATTCAACTAGGTTTTTCTTTCAAGTAGTATATATCTATTACATAATGGCATTTCTTGATATTTAGTGTTAAATCACTATGTCTTGTCCACATTTCTAACTTAGCAATATCAATTTGTAGTTGAATACTGTCTTCCTGTTTGCTTATTTTCCTGTAAAATTTCAGATCACCTGGAAACAGCAATTTGCATGAATTTTGAAAGGAATCAGCCAAGTCGTTAACAAGTAACATGAAAAGAAGTGGCCCTAGGCTAGATCCTTGGTATTCTCCTGTGGTGGCTCTTATCTCGGAGGATGTATGACTTTTAAAATGCTTGCGGTTCTGTATATATTTACATTTCTGCTGGGGCTGATAATATACTTATTTGGTTGATAGTTTTGTACGTCATTGGTGTCAATGGTTTTGGGAATTGGACAAATTGCAGTGGCTTTCCGTTTTCTGGAAATTTGTGTTTTGCTACTGTCAATAGATTGTTAATTATCAGTGGATATTTGTGTACAATTACCACAATCGCTGACACAAGTTCATTTTCTCAGAATTACCTGGCTGCTTTTTAAAATAATTTATGTCAAGGCTTCGTTCTTTCCTTGCAGAAAGGAACAAACTTCCTGTTTCCTCCACGTTTTGCAATTTGACTGGCAACACTGCTTAAAGTCAGGTAAGAAGTAGTCCCCACAACACCTCATAATTCGTTGCCGTTATACATAATATAACTTATGTACACTTGCAAGCTTAAGTGCACGTTCTTAATAAATGCAAAGGTTACGGAAAAAGCCTTACGTACGTGCACACACGGTTGCCTGCCCTTGCAGGTCTCACAGGATGAATAGCCTGGCTGAACAAGCGAGTCGCTTCGCTGGGCCCGCATGATATAGGACATCCACGCGTCTTCTGCCATATTTCGGCGCCTTGGGATACTCTAGCTCCTACCGGGGAGCCAGCGGCGACACTAAGGACTCCTGGCGGAGTTCCTCCGAACTAATATTTTATTCTAAAGTTCGTGCACCGGTCCAGCGTGATAGATTTCATGAGCCCGGAGGGTGCCTTCAATTCGCGCCCGAATTCAGTTAACCCCCCTTCTCACCCTCCCCCCAGTCACCTCCAAAGGTTTCATCTTGAGGGGGATCTTTCTCCTGTTCTCCCCTCCCCCTCCAGCCGCACCGAGTGCCTAGTCTCATATTTTGGTCTTCCTGAAACGTGATCCCTGTCAACAGGGAGGTGGAAGGGTTCGCGGGGAGGAGGGGTAGCATTATCAAGTGGCTAAGGTCACGAAAGGTAGCGCTCTGCCTTTCCTTTCTTTGGACTAAGCTTAACCGTATGAATAATCATAAGTGAGGGAAGGGGAAGCTCTGCATTACTATTGGTGACGTAGGTTGAAGCATGGATGTCAACTTTTGAAGACAATTTCTAGAGCTCCATTTCGTAAAATTAGGGCACACGACCTCATTTCAGTACTTGAGTGGTATTCTGCTGTCATAGGGTTTAACCAGTAGAATTTCTTTCAAGTCACGTGCAATTGTTTATATTGACTTAGTTCCATGGGCGTCGGGAAGGGGGTGGGGAATTGGCATCATTCATTTCAAATTTTAAAAAAAGAAAGCTCATTATTTATATTGTTAATATTTTGAATAGAATAATAACCAAAGGAAAAGCTGTGTTGGATCGAAAGAATTTAGTGTAGAAGAAAAAACAATCGTGTCACATTTTCATATTCTACCATTTAATGCAAAGAGTAAATTGTTTCACAGTTTTCAATATTAGAAAAGTTAGAGTTTCATGTTAGATGCCATCCAACATAAACATTACGACTAAAATTTTCCCCTAACTTTTGCGTGGAAATGTTAGTAACAAAATAGAATAACTAGGCATTTCAGTACACTGATTTTTTTTAAAATTGTTGCCTTAAATATTCAATTTTGTGGATAGAGTAAGTGTTTTTCCAGGGATATAATAATAAGAATAATTATAATAATAATATAATACAATAATTATTGTATAATTACAATAAAAACTATAATAATAATTATTATTATTGTTTCTATTATTGAACATTTATCAATGCCCTGTCTCCCCCTACAGAAACTTCTGGCGACGCCAAAGCTTCGTTCTTATACCTACTGGACATAGAAAAGTGCAATATAAACAGCGTGCGTAATACAACTGGCAGTTTTTAAGTAGGACATTAAGTTTGTGTTTGGAAGCAGGTTGGCCTGCCAGTATAGGCCTTTTATGTATAGCTAACAAATCGTTGAAACAGATCGTCACAGTGTGTAAAAGAAACCCTAGCAACAATAGACCTGGAAACAACTAATTCAATTTTTAATTCGGAATTCACAATTTAAAAAAGATTAATTCAGTTCCTACCATCACAGCAACGTTGAATTTTTCAGCGCTAAACCTGTGGATCTTGTTTTTGGTTTGGCATATTTGAGCTCCCCCCCCCCCCCCTTCGCCCTCCTGGAGTGACGGAATTGCCCCAAATTCGGTCCGTTGCTAATACGGGGCGCGCAGAACAGAAGAGGCAGTATTATTACCGCGCTGTGATTATCTCGCTTCATTTGTTTGGACAACAGTTCCTGCTGGGAGATAGTGATTGGTTTGAACTGCGCTCGCGACGAGAATCAACCGCTATGACAAGTCGCAATCGTCCCCGGTCAGCTTTCATTAGCTGGCATGCGGCGTGACGTCACGCACGCATTCCATTTCGTTGGTTTCCAATTTGACCAGCGCCTGCCACGGAACTAGAAGCTTTCGGACGAAGCGAGTGGGGTCTTCTTATCACTTGACCTGTTCGTTTCTTGCAGGAACTCAGGCAGAGATAAAGAAAGAAGGAAAGTAGAGAGAGAGAGAGAGGGGGGGGGGGAAGGACTGAAAACGGTACAGAAAGAGAGAGAGGTGATATAGTTAGAGAAAGATGGAGAGAGAAATAAGCAATAGAATAAGGCCCGCTTAAGTATTCCATTAACATTTTTGCTAAATAAATGCCACGTAAATGCTTCCAAAAATCTTATAGCATATCTATAGTACTTTACACGGAAGCATTTCATGGAACATTTCAGATAGCTTTTGCGATTACAATGTGTAATATATACAGCACGAAAGGCACCTCGAGTTACACAAATTATGGTGAGTGCACGGTGTTTACAATTGAAACGTGTACTATATACGTTATAAAGTAGTATTTAAGCAGCGCCATTGCTTTGTACCTGAAACCATTCAATAGGAAACGTTATTTCTCTCGGTTTAATAGTTATCTTCTTTTAAAAATGTGAAGTGATACATTGTTTCATCTCACGCGGCCGCCATTACATCTGCATCGGTGACCTAGAGGTCGCTTCTGATTGGTTACGCTACGAAAAATGCTACGGATCCTATCCTTGAGAAATGCCATGAATATGCCATAAGATTTTTCACTTCATTTACACGGTAGCATTTTGGTCATGGCATAAATGTTAAGAAAATTTTATTGATTTAGGTTATTTTACTTCTCGTTTGGTACCTCTTGGCTAATTTGCGAAGATGGGGATGAGGGATGAAATGATGAAATTGATGAATGACAACCAAGCCCGAGCGGGATTCCAACCCCGGACCCTTGGCGTCGCAGCGCGATATGCTAACCACTCGGCCACAGGGTCCGGCTAAATGTTAAGAAAAAATCTAAGGAAAATGCTTTCGTCTAAAGCGGGTCTAAGAAAAAGAAGCAAAGAAGATGAGAAAAGAATAGTGAAAGAACAGAAAGTGAAATTAAAGAGAAACAAAAGGTGTAATCAGTGGTGAGAGAAAATAATAGAAAAGGAAACAGGGGAGAATGAAGGAAATTAGATAAAAAGAGGAAAGAGAGATAGGATATCGACAGCAGGGTATCCAACTCACGTACACAACACGGGAGGAAACAAAATTAAACCCTAAATATTAGACAATGTTAAAAGTCAACATTGAACTTTGTAATCTTCTAAATACGTGTAAGCGTACACGTAAATAACATTTTTCGAGATTACATACCACAATTCACAAGGTAATACAAAATTACATTGGTTTTTAGCATCATGTGAAGACATGTATTTACAAATACATCCGTTCCCCCATACAGCACACACATGTCCAAAAGACATCCATTGGATATCCCTTGGATATTGAGGTCGAGAGTTCTGGATATCCGATAGATATCCGGTAATATCCAATAGATATCTATTGGATGTCCCCTGGATATCAATTTGTCCACATACGTGATATCCAGGGGATATCCAGAAATGGATATGTTTTGGACGTTTCCGGACCACTTTTGGACATCAAGTGGGACGTTTTCTGGACATTATATGCTTTGATTTAGACATTTTTTGTACGTACTTTGGGTATCGTATTGTTATGATATTAGAAAGCGAAAATTACTTTCCTATTCTACTTATTCACATATATCAGATCGATATCTTCATGATTTAATTATAGATAGCTCGTATGTTTATCGCAATTGGAACAGTAATAAATGTAGTGGCAACGGTAAAGCCGTGTACCGTGCTTGCACACACTGAGGACAAACTTTCGTTTTTTGAGGGTTCGTAGCGTCGAAACGAGGTGTCAAACAGAAAAGTATTATTTAATGACATACGTGCACTGTGAACGATTGTGTGGTGACACACTGTATATACTTCTTCCAGATCGAGACGGGTGTTTACAACTCGATACGAGAACGAAACAGACATCACGAGACCAGAGGAGATGTCTGGATAATATCCGCATGGAGAATATGCTGGGGATCGTATTGATAGATAGAGTAAGTAACAGATGGCATCGGCTTGTAATCGAGGAGTCGCGGTTTCGATACCCAGTGGTAGCACATGTCACAGTGGTTCGGATCCCACTTTAAATTGTAGGTCCAGTCGCGATCAGTCTACCTGTGAATAAAATTTAATTTAAAACAACAATTCAAATAAACAAATGAAACTGAAGGACGAATAGATGGGGAAAATTACATTGGTAAAATAAACAAATGAAACTGAAGGACGAATAGATGGGGGAAATTACATTGGTAAAATAAACAAATGAAACTGAAGGACGAATTGATGGGGGAAATTACATTGGAAAAATAAACAAATGAAACTGAAGGACGAATAGATGGGGGAAATTACATTGGTAAAATAAACAAATGAAACTGAGGGACGAATAGAAGATGGGGTAAATTACATTGGTAAAATAAACAAATGAAACTGAAGGACGCATAGATCGGGGAAATTACATTGGTAAAATAAAGAAATGAAACTGAAGGACGAATAGATTGAGGAAATTACATGGGTAAAATAAACAAATTAAACTGAAGGACGAATAGATGGGGGAAATTACATTGGTAAAATAAACAAATGAAACTAAAGGACGAATAGATGGGGGAAATTACATTGGTAAAATAAACAAATGCAACTGAAGGACGAATAGATGGTGGAAATTACATTGGTAAAATAAACAAATGAAACTGAAGGACGAATATAAGATGGGGTAAATTACATTGGTAAAATAAACAAATGAAACTGAAGGACGAATAGAAGATGGGGTAAATTACATTGGTAAAATAAAGAAATGAAACTGAAGGACGAATAGATGGAGGAAATTACATTGGTAAAATAAACAAATGAAACTGAAGGACGAATACATGGGGGAAATTACATTGGTAAAATAAACAAATGAAACTGAAGGACGAATAGAAGATGGGGTAAATTACATTGGTAAAATAAACAAATGAAACTGAAGGACGAATAGATGGGGGAAATTACATTGGTAAAATAAACAAATGAAACTGAAGGACGAATAGATGGGGATATTACATTGGTAAAATAAACAAATGAAACTGAAGGACGAATAGATGGGGAAATTACATTGGTAAAATAAACAAATGAAACTGAAGGACGAATAGATCGGGGAAATTACATTGGTAAAATAAACAAATGAAACTGAAGGACGAATAGAAGATGGGGTAAATTACATTGGAAAGATAAACAAATGAAACTGAAGGACGAATAGATTAGGTAAATTACATTGGTAAAATAAACAAATGAAACTGAAGGACGAAAAGAAGATGGGGTAAATTACATTGGTAAAATAAACAAATGAAACTGAAGGACGAATAGATTGGGTAAATTACATTGGTAAAATAAACAAATGAAACTGAAGGACGAATAGAAGATGGGGTAAATTACATTGGTAAAATAAACAAATGAAACTGAAGGACGAATAGATGGGGATATTACATTGGTAAAATAAACAAATGAAACTGAAGGACGAATAGATGGGGAAATTACATTGGTAAAATAAACAAATGAAACTGAAGGACGAATAGATCGGGGAAATTACATTGGTAAAATAAACAAATGAAACTGAAGGACGAATAGAAGATGGGGTAAATTACATTGGAAAGATAAACAAATGAAACTGAAGGACGAATAGATTAGGTAAATTACATTGGTAAAATAAACAAATGAAACTGAAGGACGAAAAGAAGATGGGGTAAATTACATTGGTAAAATAAACAAATGAAACTGAAGGACGAATAGATTGGGTAAATTACATTGGTAAAATAAACAAATGAAACTGAAGGACGAATAGAAGATGGGGTAAATTACATTGGTAAAATAAACAAATGAAACTGAAGGACGAATAGAAGATGGGGTAAATTACATTGGTAAAATAAACAAATGAAACTGAAGGACGAATAGAAGATGGGGTAAATTACATTGGTAAAATAAACAAATGAAACTGAAGGACGAATAGAAGATGGGGTAAATTACATTGGTAAAATAAACAAATGAAACTGAAGGACGAATAGATGGGGAAAATTACATTGGTAAAATAAACAAATGAAACTGATGGACGAATAGATGGGGGAAATTACATTGGTAGGACCAGAATAAACAGCGGATCATACCAAAAATATATTTCGTGTAAAACTTGCTTCAAATTAAGAGACCTGCCAAAGAAAGTGTCCCTCCCCATTTTCGACGATCCTCCTAGAAGCCCCTCTTAGGGAACCACTGGAATATTCAAAATATCATCCTTTAACTATCTATATAACTTTCTCAAGTGACGCGGCAACGTAGAATTGCTGTATTTTGCTCTCTATGATAAAAAATATTCACTTATTACGAAGCTAAACGCACAAGATCTGTTTGGGGCGCCCATTAGAAAATCGTGGACCAAATCAAAATAGGTTTCCTACAAAGGTTGTTTGAAATTATGCAAACATAATCAAATGAGTTTTCACATGATTCCGTTACCACTGGCGTACGCAAGGTGGAACTAATGATGCTGCATTCCCTCACGAAATTTTTATAATATCAAAATTTTCAAAGGAAACTCCCCCCTTAAATAATTCCTGATTGCCATTTCTGTCTTTCAACAACTTTCAAAACAAAGGTTAAAAATGATAATTACGAAATATTTACGTATGTATCCTCAACAAACAAGAACGCAGGTATGTAATATCGACCTTGACAGTTCCAGCCCCTCCAGAAAAAAATCCTGCCTATGCTAGTGACCTTTTCCATCTGAAATTTTCATGGTACATCTCCGTTGGTACAGAACTTTTAAAGAAGGAAAGTCACCTTTGAGTGTACGCAAGCAGCAAAGTGATATTCCAAAATTGGGTTTGATTGAAGTTACAATATAATAATAATAATAATAATAACACGCTCCTCACAAAAAGTTTGGAATATTGTTATATTAGACAATAGTGATAGACACGGCCTTAGAATTCAACAACACATGGTATAGCCTATGTCTGGTGGACGTTCTTGTGTTTTCACCGACATATGCTACCGTGCCTATCACCTATTGCCAAACATATATTCAAAATTTGTTGCATCTAATATACAATATTTCAAACTTTTTGTGAGGAGTGCATAATAACACTCTCCCATTTTGACCAGTTCTCCTTAAAAACAGAATTGGAAAAAAAATTGTAAATGGTGAATTATAGCACAGAGTGAAAAATAGAGATCTCATATACCCCCCTTGATCAAATTTGTGGATACGCAACTGTGTTGCGTGAAAACTTACAGGCTGGGGTTTCAAGCTACAGAAATATGTGTTAAGAGGTCTTCCACTGGGGGTTGTCAGCCAAATGTAGCTATCATAACTCGAAGGTTATTCTTATTTAAGCGGCTTACGCTTCCTTGCCTAACTTTAATGGAGGTACGAGTAGTGGGGGAGGGGGTTGCGAAGGACCCTCGGCAGCTCGCATCTTGTACGAGGCTCTGGGGGATTCTCAGCACTTTTTCCTTTTCACTTCCCTATCTGTTCGTCCCGTTGAGTCACCGTTGTTCGAGTAGAGCTATTATCTTTTTGTGGTGTCGCGCTGAATCCTGCTCGATGCTCAACAGTATCTCCGTGTGTCGTGAGGACGTGTTTGTCACTCGCTTGTTGAAAGCCGTAATCTGACCGTCCGTCTCCTGATAAGAATGGTAGTCCCCAATAGCGTATTATCCAGCTACGTAAGACCGGAGAGCGAGTCTGGCAATAACAATCAATGGATTTTCATCTGGGGAGTGAGTCTAGTGCTCCTAGAGTTATCACTATGATTCGGATATTTTTTTTGTAGGCAAACCATGCGAGATATGTACATAAATATGTAGAAAAAATTGCTGAAATATGTAAAATGTGTAAATATACTGAAATATGTAAAACTATGTAAGTATATTAAAATATCTGATATGCGGGCATTCCGTTGTCACTGGTGGGACACGCGGACTAAATTTTTGATATTATAGTAACTATTCTACTCATAGTTATGCAACACTTTTCTTACAGTTTCTGTGCAATGAAATATGAAACTTAACACTGTTGATTAAACATAACTACCTTAAAATACTTTCCCAGATTTGTAGCTGCAAGTGAACAATTTTGAGTCACTGGTGGGACAGACGAAACACTCCCTCTTCACTTAGTAAGAAATTTATTTAAATTTCTGTGAATTGTCAAATGATGAAAAATAAATTATTTAAGAAAAAGAGAGAAGGTAATTGACCTTTGAATATTCTAGTGGAGTTGAGGGGGAAATGCAACAGTGAAAGGATACATTTATTGTTTTTTGGTGTCACGGGGGGGACCCAACACTCAGAGAACTAAATGCATCATATCGATTGATGCACTGAAGTGTGTTTTATGGCTTCTTCAAAGAATCCGATTCACATTTGATGCATTTGGGTGCATTTTTGTATGTCGTGAAAGAAACACCATAGTGCATCATTTGATTCAAGTTAGGATTTATTTCAGTTGAGATGCACTTCAATGCATCAATTGATGTTCCTTGATGCACCTTCCTGCATCATCATAAAATATGCATTTTGGTGCATTAAAACGCATCAAGGTGCATCAGAACGCATCAACTGATGCATTGAAGTGTATCTCGACAGAAAAGAATCCTCACTTGAATCAAATGATGCAATTTGGTGTTTCTTTCACGACATACAAAAATGCACCAAAATGCATCAAATCTGACTCGGGTTCTTTAAAGAATCCATAAAACACACTTTAATACATCAATGGATGTATTCTGGTGCAACAATCGATATGATGCATTTAATTATCTGTGTGAACAGAAAACACAAGTAAATCAAAAAGTTAAGAAAAACAAATAATACGTAAAATATCTTCTACTTTCTAACTTAATTGTGTATAATACATGATTTATCCAAAATACATTATTAGAATGTTCACTCACAAGATAGGATAAAGTTCCAGCATTGCTTTAATATCAAAAATTGAAGTTCAGGGACACTTTACATGGAATACCCCGTATTCTTCTTCATTTCAATGCTGTATTTTAGGTTGCTGACAGTAAGAAAGGTAATTATACTAAATTAATTTCACAATGTTAATACATTATACGAGTTTTCTTGAAATAATACAATTGCACTATGCTAAATTACATAGGAAAATTAGTAATCTGATAAACTGATAACGTGAATGACATCAATTTTGATACAGTGTTGTCAAATATTTTTCACCGCGAGAGATGCATGCAAATTTGTACAATGTGGAAGAATATTCTAATCGAATGAATAAAATGGTTAATCATTCATAAAATGAAATGCACATTTTATGCAACAATACATCATTTCTTAAAGAAATAAGAAATGCTTCTTGTTTCAGTACATACAATGTTAATGTCATGCACAGTGAACCACTAAATACAGTTTGAGAAATTCTTGTTGTTTTTTTTTATTTTTGGAGAAATCAAAATTTGAATGTTTGTTCCACTATTATAGCTCCTGACTCAATGAAAAACCAGAAAGCTACTAGCGCATTTTATGAAGCGTGGCAAGCTGGGAATGACTGGAGAATGGTTCTCTAATTTTTCGTTAATTGACGTGGACATTTGGATGTCTATATACCGGGTGGTCCATTTATAATGATAGTATGGAATATCGCATGCAGAATGTATCCAATCGAAAAATTGCACAGAAAAGAAGTTTGATACTATTGCGGGGGTAAGTCAATGCCGCAAAAACATTTATTTGTGTACCTCAAATGATAACTAATTTGTAGTAACATACTTAATTTTGTTGTTCATATGAAATTGTTCCTTGAAACCAAAGAGTTGGAACAAATTAATATTATTTATTGTTACACAAAAACATAAATTGCAAACAATTTTCTCTTGGCGAATTCTTTTTCACACATTTTTTGAATAAAATTAGTTTTTGCAATGTTCTCAACGAAAAGAAAAACTGTTATTACATAAAGGGAACAAAATGAAACTCAAACAACCAAATGTTTATAAATGTTTGAAGGTTGCAATCTTTTTACAAAATTTTTCGAACAAAAAATACTTCTTTTTCAACACAGAATCCAAATATGTAAAACGAATGGGGGTGTTCCATTTGAAATTGCACATTTACCCCCCCCCCCTAAGGGGTGGGTGGCGGCGACGAAATTTTTGCGGCATTGACTTACCCCCTCAATAGTATCAAACTTTTTTCTGTGCAATTTTTCGATTGGATGCATTCTGCATGCGATATTCCATACTATCATTATAAATGGACCACCCAGTATACATCCGAGGATTAGAGGGTTTTTCAAAGATTGTTTGATTTAGTGTTTTAAGTCTACTTTATGCACAGTAAGGCTAATTGGGACTGGTCCTACAGTGTAAAGTTGGATCCGAATCACTATGAGCATCCACCGGGTATCAAACCCGGGACCCCTTGATTACAAGGCTGCGACGCTACCACTGTGCCATCGGGGCCACAGTAATGAATAGGAAGAGCTTGAGGATCACACTGATTTTCACTAATAGTACATAAAGTGGATATGACGGAGATATAAAACTTTCTAAGAGCAAATCATTGATTTATCAGCATTCAGGCTTCCACAAACTGTAGGTCCAGTCCCGATTAGCCTATCTGTGTAGACTACCGTAATTATAAAATCATCGTAAAAACAACCCCCACCTGGAGAACAAGGGGTAAACGGTTTCATGAAAACTGGTAAACTTATCATGCATAGGAGCACTTTCACTCGCTCCTAATCATTGGAATCCCCAACACTCGAGCATGCTACACTCGACCGCACGACACTCATTGGTAGGTGTTATCGTCCCTTATTGAGGATCCTAATAAGTAGCACAGTCAACTGAAGCCCATACATGAAAGAGAACCACTCCATGCAATTATAATTTTAAATAAATCCATATATTACTACGTAAGACCCACATACAATATACAGGGTAATTCAAAATGAATGGTACAAAAAGAAACCATACGTGTGACTGCTGTGATGAATTCAATTCACAATTATCGATTTCATCTGGCAACACTAAGACAAAACAAGCTTGTCATTCAAAATGGCGGCATCAGCGAAAGAAAAGGCTTATTGTGTGCTAGAATACGCAAAAGCTTTAACGGTAACCGTTGTTCAGAGACAATTACGGACGAAGGACCCTTGTTAATGTCCGTAGAAACGTGTAGTTTGTGTACCAAGTAACTTGATGAGTTGACCTTTCATGTTATATCAATAATTGTGGATTACATTTTTTACAGCAGTCACAGGTATTGTTTCTATCTCTACCATTCATTTTGGATTACCCTATATATGAGAGTATGAAATATCTACAGACCGAAACGTAAAATGCAACCCCTGGATACACATGCTGACAGACCTGCCTAATCAATTCAAAATATCTAACCACAGTGCAACAAATATAACAGAAAATGTCCGCCTAGGTAATTTTAGCCCACAATCATCTGCTTCATTTTCATAGATCACTGTGTAGACTATAGTACATTCTAAGATGCAGATGATGACTATGTTCATTTAAGGATCAATTTCAATTCGTCTTTCACTTTACGATCCATATTAGAGGGCCCCCTGCCACAGACAAATCACGGTTATACGTGTACTACTGGGCTTCGAGTGCATACCACTCGTTTTGCCTGGTCAAGTGTTACTTGCTAGCAACGTCACGGCGAGCCACGAGCTCTCAATTCCGTACGCTACCTAGCGTCGTCCGTGGGAATTATTGGGCGCTCGAGCGAAACCCTCTCGCTTCAGCACTCTAGGAACACGTGCAACATGTATAATAATAGATAATAATCAGGAACTAAATGAAACTGAAGGAAACATACACTGTACGCTGTTTCATGTACTCAAACTGTGCAGACCCAGTCCCGATTGGCCTCATATCATTGGTGATGATATGATGAAATTAATGAAGGGGCACCCATAAAGAACAGGGGTGTAAAGGGTGATTCTTTGTGAAGACAAACAAATGTCAACCTCCTTTCCACGTAATGACCACCTGTATTTCATTTTGCAGACTAGCGACGCTCTGGCGCCTGGATCCATAGCCAGTATAATCCTCTGTCGTGCTCGCGTTGTGTGTTGTCCATTTGCGTTTGTGCTTTCAACTACACCAATAGAACGCCATTCATCCTCATCTTCGCAACTAAACAAGAGTAGCAGAAGAACGCCTTGCCAGGGCCGGGATTCGAACCCAGGACACCTGGCGTCGTAGCGCGATGTGCTAAACACTCCGCCACGGGGCCCGGCGCGTTATGGATTATGGTGACGACACAAGAACCAAAAGGTGGCTGTTCCGATTACCCCAACAAAATGCCTCATAGACGGAAACAAGAGACAAAACCGTCGGCGAGGAAGATGCCAGAAACGTACCAGAAAAACACACATATGACGACATTCCTCTCGCAGTATGTACATTCGCTCAAACTGACAGTTCCAATTATTGCACGTAACAGTGTTTTGCTTTCCGCAATTTAATCTTGAGTGGCCCTCGCTATAATCATGAACCTCATCATGCCTGTCATCTATTCACCTCTCTCTCTCTCTCTCTCTCTCTCGGAATAATTATCACAGGGATATCACGCCAGCATCATATTGCGTCGGAATCGTCCCCTCCCCCTCACCCGCTGCAATCCTCAGCGAAAGAACTACCCTCAAACCAGCCGCTTCGCCTCTCCATCCCGGCTGTCAATTTGAGGGAACGAGGTGCTCGCGGATCCACGCCGAGGGGGGGGGAGGGGGTGGCGTAGGTACTTTGATGGGTGGGGGAGAACTGACATTTGCCACTATAATTCGGTTTGTTGCTTTGAACCTGTGTAATTTCCGACATAACACATTTGTCCCGCCGGCATCAAGTTTCACAACAGAACGACGCCCCTCCCTACACTACACAACGTTACATACCCTCCCCCCTCCCCGCGCCGCCAACCTTTCCAGGCCGCAAATGCAAACCGAACCGGGCATTTTGCCCCCCCCCCCTCTGCCCACATTCTACCGTTCCATACACGTACACATAACATACGCGATAATTGTTTGCGTTTGACCTTACCCGTTTGCAGAATGACATTGTTACGCAGCCATAATCTGACAAGTGACAGGTCCCTCAGTAATCCCCATGTTATTGTCAATACTCATGTAGATCTGCGCATACACGACGATACCAAATATATATGTATGCACACACACACACACACACGAACACTCTCGTACGTACGATGTAACTGCTTTGCATGTATGGTTTGACGCACACAGACACACGAGCTTATATTTTGGGTGCATGTATGTGTCGGCAATACAAACTTAACAACGCGAATGCATTGAGTTAATTTTCGCATTTTGAAATCGTATGCTATACTTGTGTACATCGACGCCACTTGGGACACAGATTTAATAATGCTTGCAATAAATTCGCGTGTCGCGCAAACATTGTTTTTCTTTATGTACTCGCTCGTCTGTCAACTGTTTTTCAACAAAATGTCACGTACTGCGTCGCCCACTGGGGCACAGGACAATATGTGTGCAAGGGGAGAAAAAGCATAACGTGTTTCTCTAATAAACAAGTGACACTCGTTTATTAATATTCTAACAGGAAAAGTCGTCAAATAACCGTGATTCTCGTTGAATTTGTGTCCCCCTTTCTTTACATTTTTAACACCCGTTTTCCGATACATAGAGACAGGTTATAGGCTCAAAGTTTGAACTGAATCGCAATTTTCAATCCCTTCTGGGCCCTTCAAACGGCTTAGGATCGAAATGTTGCAAGATCGAACCAGACTGCGTGTACTTTGAAGCGGGTCACGTGCAGATCTGCAGTTGAAATGTGCTTCAGCTCGGAGCATTATGTCCACGAAATGAATTTCTGTGGTGTATGCAGTAGCCACAGAAATGCAACTGTGTTTACCGAAGCGTGAATTCCAACATGTCGAAGGTTCACTACTTAAATATTCTTGAGCGAACTGACCAATGAGGTTAATTTTTGTCGTAACAAAGCAGCATTTTAGGTCTTTCAGAACATCAAATTTTATCTTTATTGTTCCCGTACTGCTATTGGGCACTGTCGTACACGAGGAGGAGACGATGGGGCTACAGCCCCTCCAGAAGTAGTGAGAAAATTTTTAAAAATTCAAATGAAACAGCAAAATGCTTTATAAACCAAAGTGGTGATGCAAACTACCCATAAAATGACCCCTGATCACAATTCTTGACTTTGAATATATTTTAAAACGAAGGTTAAAAATTGTCATCGAAATATTTTATTGTATATCCACACAGAAAAAACTGGTTTGTTTGGAATTACCAAAAAACTTTGGTTGAGCTGTTTGGTTATGCTTTTTGTTTCCGATAACCAAATGTTGCTTGTAATTACTAAAGCATTTTGTTTAAGAATACCAAAAAATTTGGTCAGAAGAAATACTCGTAAACAAAATTATACATATGTAAGTAAAGTGAAACAAAACGTTTGGTTAAATTTACTATATGTGCGTGAGCGTGCTTTCGAATTTGAAATAACGATTATCTAGTTTCGTCGAGTGTAGAATGAAAGTCCTTTGTCGAAAATTGAAACTCATGTAGATAGATAATTATACCGCGTTTGTTACAACCTGTCCCGGTTCCCGCGCTAGCTGATGGCTGGCTTTTCTCGGTGCTGGAGAAAGTCAAAGCCAGGCAGCCGATTAAAATACGCAACGTGGCAACAGCGTCTACGTAAGCGCCTCTCTTCTGGCTTCCATTCGCTCCTCGCTATCCAGCAGACGATTTTTCCCTCGTTTCTCATTGGCACCGAAACTGTCGAGCGCTCCCTAGCGCGGGAAACAGGACAGGTTCTAACAAACGCTATATACTCGAAGCGAGTCTTTATGTTGTTGTGTAACCTAATATTCTGAAGAAAAAAAAAGCTCAGAATATACATACTTTATACTGAGCTTCCTACACCAGCCGCTAGATGGTTCAACTAAAATGTGTATGAGAAACATAAGTTTTTGTACAGCAAATAATAGTACGTTTGATTGTAATCATAGTGAAAAATTGTGCTTTAACACTCTTCGAAAGATGTGTGAACATTAAAGCTACAAATTAAAGAAGAAAATGTACTGCAGTAAATAAAAGTGAATCTCCCATGAGCAACCTTTTTGATTCTAACTATATAAGTACGAGTTAAGTCTGGCGAAAAACAACAAATGCGCTCCAATGATAGTTCGTGCGAACTTTCTATTCTGAATGTGTATTTTGAGATCAGTTAATTTGCACAAAACTATCCATCCTAGTTAAAATTAGCCACATTATAAATAATTCATCAAATCGTTGGGTTTGGGTAATTTTGACTAAATTATTTGGTTTTCCTAAACAAATGGGCTACATTTTGTTAGATTTACCAAAATACGAGATTTGGTTTTGGTAACCAAAAAATTGTTTACGACAAACAAACAGAACTTGACCAAATATTTTGGTACTGGTGAACAATTGTTTGGTTGATGCCTATTTAAACAAACGATTTGTTCACCACTACCATTTTTTTGGTTAATCCAAACGAACATTTTTCTCTGTGCAGCCCCTCTCTTAAAAAAATCGTGCCTACCCTAGTACCCTTAAGCATTGTGAAATGCATGTATTTTTTTCACTCTAAGTTTTCTGTTGTGTCTTTCGGAGGTTGAATAAATAACAGTTTCATGTTCAAGCCTGTGATGTATTGTTGCACAAGTACAGTCACAGACAATAAAAATGGGACACCTAGATCCTGAAATACTCGCTTCCCTGCAAGGTGTTTCATGTGTTGCCTAACTATACGGCGATAAGTGGATTTTAATAACAATTTTTCAACAGCAACTTCTACCACCGCCTTAGATGGAAGCGAGTTTTTCAGTATCTAGATGTTTCACTTTTATTGCCGGTGACTTTACACATGCTGGTCAGAACACTTAATGGCATTAAACATAATAGATCACACTTTCAAACGTACAAACAAATACGTGCAAAGCACTTGCAAGATCTGCCATAATTCCTTCCATGTTGAAGCCCGTTTCAATGGTAAGTTAGTCATAGATCAAAATTACAGATGATTCACTCAAGGTTGTAATAAAGTACATACCAAGAGGCACCATATTACAAACTAGCATTCTCTTTCATATTTATGTTAAACAAAACACAAGGAAAACAATAAAATGTGAGGACAATGATAATAAATGCAACACTTACGCTGCAGGAACAATGTTTTTTAAATCTTCTCGTGGTTTTCCCCCCCACTTGCTGGTTGCGTTGCTTCAACGTGGTGCAAGCCTCTTCGGTTTCGACTGAAATAAACTATATTATTAATTGAAGTACAATATATCGATTATTTGCATTAATTGTCATCTATTGTACGTATGTATTGTATTGTACTTGGCAATTTACATTTCTACACAAGCGTATACATAACAGTTTTATAATTACCAAAGTTAAACCATCAGCTGTGCATTGAAGGCATAGATCCGGTGTAGAAGTAGAGCCACAATCTCGATCTCGGCTATGCTGTGATCAGCACCACGCACCGGGTTAACTTTATGTATTAAATAAATTAGACTCAATGCTATAATGAGTCACCTCTCACAGTCACAGCTATAGTCCTGTACAAAAAAGATTTCAGTGTATGATTCTTAACATTTACAGCATTCAAAACAGGAATAAATTATACGTGTATAATGATGACTGGCGCACTTTCGACGTGGCCTTCGGCCTCATGTTGACATGGGAGTGCCACAATGTTTGAAGACTTTGGTATTTACTTGTATCGCTTGTTTGAAAAGTAAGTACGCAACCTTATGAGCGTGGTCCTCTAACTACAACTTAATATATTATTGTCTATTTCTTAAAAATAAACAGACTGACCTCCCCAATGGCATAGTGGTAGAGGGAGATTATTTTCATAACATCTTTGGCTGTTATGCATTTGAAGCTTCGGAACGAGTCACAACTCTCGAAGCAGCCAATCAACGAAGCGAGCCGCTGACGTCATCTCAACCCAGAACCTATCGCTAAGCTCCTTGCTCAGGCTCTACACGCCCACTAGGCTCGCTAGACAGACTCGCGTAGTCCGCTGGAGACGTTCCGAAAGTAATTCGACTTCTAACGTCGTTTCTTGTAATGGAGGGGTCTCGGTGGAGGTGCATTGTGCTTCGGATCACACTTTAAACTGTAGGTCCAGTCACGATTAGCCTATCTGCGCATAAAATGGACTAAAACAGCAACTAAAACAAATAACACAATAATAATCTGGATAAATTCTTCCAGTTTCATGTTTTATAAACGAATTCAATTCAATACCGACACCTAAGCAAAAAATAATTATTTTGCAAATGTCCATATTAGCCTATAGAATTCGGGGCAGTCCCCATAAATTCCTACCTTGCCTATGTATTAAAGGCCTATATTTTGAAATAACATGTATGTATATTCTGCTTCTGAACTGTCAAACACAAAACAACAACAAACATTGCAAACACAAAAGTATTATATTTTTATATGTAAAAAAAAGGTAAAGTGTTCCCCTGTGCATGTTTCCCATGAAGGGTATTATATTTTTATATGTACTTTTCAAAACATACATGATGTATAGACAAAAGTCAAACAATTGACCAAAGCTTATGTTTATTTTAGGTCTGGCATGTAGTGTTAGCTAGTGTATGGCTCTTCCAATGAAATATTTCATGCATAAAATTTGTGAAAGGAAACTAGAATTTGTTTGCATTAATGTGTATAAATTGTACAATTTCATGTTATATCTCACTTCGTGTATTTCTGAGTGTCTATTTTTGTATTGAGTAGTAAATTATAAGTGCTTATGTAATCTTGGACTGAAGCTTATGTAGATGTTACTCTTGCGTAAAGGATGTTGACTATATAAAATTAATTCCTCTTTATTTCTTGAGAAAAGTATAAAAATGATGGATTTTGCCCGAGAAGTGGAACCGCCAAAAAGTTAGTTTAACCCTGAAAACTATGGAAAATGAGCAATATTTGAATTTTCTTGGTGTTTTTGAGACAATTTCATAGGGCGCAAATTTTGAAATACGAAAATTCAAGTATAATTCACTTACCGTAATTTTCGGGATAAAAATAACCTTTCTTTAAGTTATCTAACGTCCGTTTCCACGGTTAACAACAAACCCTGCAAACAAGAAAGTATTGTTACGTTTCTAAATATTTCATGAAAACAGCTACGATGTAGTTATTTTCGTATTGAGTGCTGAATTGCATGTAACTGTTTGTAATCTCTGGACTGAATCTTCTTATGTAGAGATGTCGGACCCTTGTTTGAAGCATTTTTCTAACTAGGAATTGAATCATCTGCGTTATTGTTGACCTCGAGGATAAAGTATGAGAATTCTTAGCCTCTGGAAACGGGCGTTGCTTGGGACGTCAAAAAAGGGAATTTTCATAATTAAAAAAAGGGGTAAGTGAATGATTTTCTAATTTTCTCTGTCTTTTGGGACAATTTCATGGGGGTCGTAGCTAATCCAGCATATTTTTTTTTTACCTACGGGTTTCCTTCATGGAGAACATTTATGCCAGTGAGTGAGTGGTGGGATTGGATATAAAATTTACTGAATCGTAAACAGGGGTGTTGTCAGTCTTTACTGCATATATATTCGTGCTTTATCTGATTTACAATCGCTTTTCCGCTACTTTTGGCTAATTGCGACGATGGAGATGAAGGATGATGCTGAAAGTGATTTATCTACATTCACAAGAAACATCCATGTTCGAGCCAGGATTCGAACCTCGGACTGTCCGTGACAAGATCGCGATCCAACACTCACCGCTCTCGGTCACTTCCTGCTTTTATTCTGACAGTTTTGAAACATCTTATAGTTCTGTATAATTACCGTGGCTGAGCCGGTACCGATGCCGATGTGTCGGTTGGATTTTATATACCTATACCGGACTATACTTCACCGGCGTTGGGATAATTTACCGTGGTTCGCAAATCCATTATCCTGGAATTTATGCAAAAATCGAAGTTGCTATGATTTTGCATCAAAATTATGTGAAAAGCTGTATTCTCTGATAATAGGTATCTAATATTCTGTTATATATTTGAGTATTTCAAAGTAAATGTCTGATAAATTGAGGCTTATAATTTGGGTGTAATACTCACTCACTAATATTAATCAATATTTTGAACAACTTTTAATTGTTACAATTTCCAAGTATGGGTATCGGCTCAGCCCTAATAATCACAATGTTAAAATATGTAAAAGTAACAATGAAAGACAAGTGACAATCAGCACGAGTCATTTGTTTCTATTAATTGTTGAGCCGAGAAGATTGGACACACTTTCTTCATCTGATTAACTAATTTGCACCAAATCCTCGACAACAAGATGAGAAATTTGAGGGGCGTGTTTCACCCCGCCCACCACATACGCCTCGCCATTTCCCCCCTTCCACCTCCCGGCTGAAAAACTCCTTAGTGTGTGCACAGAAGGAGCGTAACAAGGGGGGCGCTATTAAATGAAGCTCGGGGGGCGCTGTCCTTTGGGGGATGCCGGCACGGGGAATTTTTTTGACCCCCATCGGAGTCCAGTCAGCCTTCGCGTCCCAGGAGATGCTACGTTGTGTAGGGGGGTCGGAGCAGACAGGGTGGAAATAGGGGTCGGTGCAAGAAGATTAATGCGTTATGAGTGATGGTTGCGAGGGGGAAGTAAGGATGGCCCCTGGTTTTGAAGGTGGGGGAGGGTGGTGACTCTTAGTTTCGTTTGATATCTCTCATCAATATATGCATAGTCTCATCCTGCGTTGTTTTCTCGCGTCCTCTCTGAATTTTCGTGGCTATTTTTTGGGTTTGAAATCGGCGTCTTCCGGGAGAAAATGCACAGAAAAAATAGGCTTGTGTTACGGCTCTGTAACGAATATGGCATTGATGAGTTTGTAGTATATTACGTAATTGTTGTTTGGACATTATCATGTTTTCCGCGAATCAGCGATCAATTGTAAGGAAGTGACTAACCTGAATGTAATTAACTTATGGCTACAATTTATAAATTAAAAAATCTTTTTAGTAAAACAAGCTAAAACAAAGAAATGTATAATATATCAAATTTTAAAATTTGTAAGGTTCAATGAACATAATATAAAAAAATTCAACTTATGTAACTTTATGATGATGCGATAATTATGTAATCAAAGGGGGTTGGAGAGTAAAACCTCAGGTATAAATACCCAGAAATTTGGATAGTTAATTTCAAGGTTAATTTAGTATCTTTCTTTGACAAAACCCTTCCTGGGTGGACTAGGAAGGAATCTCATCTGGGTGTCCAGATGTAAATAGACTTATTGGAAATTCACTAATATTCCCATTCAGATAAACCAAATGATAACTAAATTATTTCGTCGATGAACCTGAGTTTTACTCCCACTATTACACAAAAATGACTGTGCAATTCTTACTACAGGGTGGCTCAATAAGTCACTTAACACCCCCAGTACAAGGCCACTGCGGCATGGAACGTGAAAATGGCGATGACCAATCGTTGCCTGACCAAGGGAGAACCATATTGACGTCACCTACATGGTCGGCAGCCATCTTGATGTCCACCATCTTGAATTCAACTTCAGAAATTTAAATGGGAAGGAGGTCGTGCGACATATCAGAATGGGCTAGAATTTCACCAGGAAAACAACTGTGACATTTTTTTTTCACCTAACTTTAAATTTAAGGGCGATTCCCGCATGGGAGAGTGACACGTCCTTTCCTTTTTCCTTAAATGTTTATTGTTCAAATTATCGTTATTATGTGATTATGTGGTATTTATTGTTTAGACCAATCACTGAAAATGTCCGGATATTGACTTACCGATATGTACATATCTTGTAGTATTGGTTGACATGGGAATTACGATTGTGTCTTGTCTTTACATAAAAGTTTAAAAGAGTGATGATGTGAATTGATCGTGTCAAGAGTAGCACATTTCCTTTTTCACTGATCTGAACGAAAATGCCACTAACACGTGAGGAACGGATTGCCATCATATTGATGTCAGGGGAGAGAAGTACGCGTGACATTGCCGCAGACTTCAATAACCGCAATCCTGCAAGACAACCGTTGTCACATGTGCCCGTCAGCCAGTTGCAGGCAAAGTTTCAAGATATTGGATCTGTGGACGACAAGCCGCGACATGGACGTCCGAAAACAGCCACGGATGAGGGTACTGCTGTAGCGGTGTTGACATCATTTGCAAAGTCCCCAACCCGTAGCACACGGAGACTGGCGCTGGAAAGCGATGTCAGCAGGGGTTCAATTCAAAGGATTGTACCTGACCACCATTGACATCCGTATAAGATACAGCTGCAGCAGTACCTTAGTGAGGACGATCCAGAGAGGCGTTTGCAGTTTTGTGAGTGGGCTATAGCACAACTGCAACGTGACCCTGCCGTCGGTAGCAAGATTCTGTTGTGTGATGAGGCTAATTTTTATGTGTTGGGGGAGGTGAATAAGCAAAATCTGCGGCACTGGTCACCCGAAAATCCACATTGGACAGATCCCAGCAAGGTGACGGGAGGCGGGAAGCTAATGGTGTGGTGTGGTACTTGGGGTTCCCGACTTGTTGGTCCATTTTTCATTGAGGGCAACTTAAATGCAGAGGGCTACTTGCTTCTGCTACGGGAGCAGATCTTACCATCCTTACTGTCCGAGGATGGGAGCTATCCTGAATGGTTCCAGCAAAATGGTGCTCCACGGCACTATAGGATGATAGTCCGTCAGTACCTGGATCAACAATTCCCTCACTACTGGATTGGTCGCCGAGGGACTGTGGAATGGCCTGCACGCTAACCTGACCTGATACCATTGGACTTTTACCTCTGGGGACACCTGAAAGTTATGGTGTATGCTACGAAAATCAGGGATCTAGCCCATTTGCGCACACGCATTGTGGATGACTGTACTGCAATAACTCCTGAGGTTCTTCAGAATGTGGTAAGGCAACGTGTGTGTTGCGCAAGAGGGACGTCATATTGAGCATGTGTTATAACTTTGTGGATTGTTAACTCTGCAACAATTAAAGTTAGGTGAAAACAAATGTCACAGGTGATTTCCTGGTGAAATTCTGGCCCATTTTGATATGTCGCACGACCCCATTCCCATTTAAATTTCTGAAGTTGAATTCAAGATGGCTGCCGACCATGCGGGTGACATGAATGTGGTTCCCCCTTGGCCAGGCAACGATTGGTCATCGCCATTTTCACGTTCCATGCCGCAGTGGCCTTGTACTGGGGGTGTTAAGTGACTTATTGAGCCACCCTGTACAATGAATTGTTCGGAATGGTAATCCCGTGCTCGTGATTTTACGATCCTGAGATGGCTTCGGTGTAGGCCTAGAAAAAGTCAATGCTATCGGCAGAAAGAGCAAAGGATTATCAAACTGTGCAAGAGGAACTTAGAACTTGTTTTAATAGACCAAAACGTTTGGTTGAGCTCTGTGGCAAGAATAAAAAGTAATAAAGAGTATTGTTAACTATATTTGGTAAATATTGACTGAACTTACTGTTTATATACAGATCCGCAGTGGCGCATTCATTATGACGTCTGATTACACTGGTTAAGAGTGAATTTTTTTGCATGAAAGAAGGTGTTCTGTTTAGTTTTTGAGCTGCTGAAGACGAATCTGTACTTGGTTTTTGTCCTGCACTTTCAGATTTAGAAATAATTCCAGTTATAGTATCAACTATTAGACTGAATTCCTGGTGAAATTCTAGCCCAAAACCATACCCCACATGCCCCCCTTCCCATTTAAAAAAATAAAGTTGGATCCAAGATGGCGGACGTTGTGATGACATGCACCAAAAAGTTACCCCCTAACCCTAACATATTATACTACCATGACCAATTGCTGCAATCTACACTCCCTTTCATTTTATTAGGGGTGGTCAGGTACTTTTGACTCACCCTGTATATTGCAATATGTATACTTTACATATGTTTCTTCATTGAAATTCGTCCTACACGACGACTTCAGTTAGCCAACTTAATGTATAGGATGTGTCTTACTGAGTTTATGTTTGCGTAGCGCAACTGTGTTTCTCCAAAAAATTAACTTTTTCCCCTATTTTCTTCTTCTTCTTCTACAAATTTGGCGTGATGGGTCCCAAATGTACCTTGTTGGAATCTGTGTCCCATAAGCTTTCCAACGAGGTATCGTTTGTGATTCTGGGATAATTAGTAGAGGGGCACAAAGGCCACCAACATGAAGCCCTGCGATTTCCTTCAAATTTTGGCCGGTATCTAAAGGTTGATACTATAACTGGCATTATTTCCAAATCTGAAAGTGCAGGACAAAAACGAAGCTCAGATTCGTCTTCAGCAGCTCAAAAACTAAAAGGAACACTTTCTTTTATACAAAAAAAAAATCGAAGTTTAATTTTGTTGACCAGTGTTATCGTACGAAGGACCAGGCTTCGATTCCCCGGGAAGAGAAATCTCGTGTCACGATACTCGGGTACACATTTTTCTGACAATCTCCGTGATTGAAACGACTCTAAGGCTTGCCCAGCCTCTAATCAATGGGTACAGGGACATAATCGTGGCGGGTAAAGGCGGTCGGAGTATGGCGCTGATCACATCTTCAATATAGTCTAGAATGTGTTGATTTTTGTACTAATTATTGCAGTTTCAACATGTGTATTTGTAATTGACTCTTTTTAAATCAATTTATATGTTTTAGTTTACTTTGCTTTTCTGCCACTGTTGATTAATGACGAAGATGGGGATGAAGTTATAATATGAAACTGATGAAATGACAATCATAAACGAACATGGATAAGAAGTCCAGACAACAGAGCCTCGTTAGCATGCAAGAATGCATCCACGGCGTACAACGTGGAGGAGAGGTTTACATTATGGTGCTTACGGGAATTCACCCTTTAAATCACATGTAGATATTTTACAAAGATAGAATATATACATTAGTATAACATCTGTTCAATCTTCAGGCCTCCGCGATAGCGTAGTGGTAACGTCATCGCCTTGTAATCAGGTGGTCCCGGTGGAGGCATGTAGTGGTTCAGATCACACTTTAAACTTTAGATCCAGTTCCGATCAGCCATTCTATGCATAAAGTGAATTTAAACAAATTCAAACAAACATGTTGGATCTTCAGGTATATCTACTCTTAACTCGGCAAGTTCTTCTTGTAGAGCAGGGATTTGATATTAGTATAATATAACAATAAACATTGCAGTAATGTAGGTTTTATCACCCTCTGCACTTCTCCTGCATTAAATTTATTAACATATTTCTTTGGTCGACAACAACAAATTGAAATTCTGTTCAGTACATATTGATAACAAGGAGGCTACTATCTACAGATTCAAGGTTGTGGCATCAGTGATTGCACGAAATTATACATCATGGACAAATTACCATTTGAAAATGTAATTGAAAATATTTGCATTGCAAATATGACTAGTATATTTTAAAGGAGGGGGATATAAAAACCATCCCTGACAAGGCAGAAAATTTAGGCAACCATTTTTGTCAGGATTCTCGAGTCCAGTGAGGGGGGAGGCGGATTTGGACCTAAAGCAGATAAGGATACAGGTGAGTGGAGAAGGTTACATGATTTATAACTGCATAACTTAGATTCATGTCCAGATATTGTTAGAAAGATTAAATCAAGAAGACAGGTGGGCAGGCCATGTTGCACGAATGAGAGAGGAAAGGAAAGTTTACAGGATTCATGTTGGGAAACCTGATGGTAAGAGACCTGTAGGAAGACGAAGATGGAGGAGAACGTTGAGATTAGGAAATTGGTAAGAATGGAAAAGATTGAATTGATCTTGCCCAGTACAGGAAAGGAGCATATGGAAGGCTTGTGTTGCAGCAGCCATAAACCTGCGGGTTCAAGAAGGCTAGAGACTTAGTTAGTTTGGTTACAAGTTTGATTGGCAAGAATTTTTGCGTTGACTGATGCGTTACATTTTGTGTATCTTGAGTTTCTTCGGCCGATAACATTGTAACTTTTCCACTCGTTCCAATCCCCTGTTTCTCAGTTAAAGCAGACTGCGTTACCTTGTTCTTTTGGAAGATTCTGCAATCGTGGAGCATCAGGGACAAAAGACGATGTTTCCACTTCTGATTCTCTACCCCCTCTGTACTCTGGCTCATCCTGGCAATGAATATTTCATGGTGACAAGCTTGTTTGACGTCAACCCCTCGTGCTTAACGTTTTCGCCCTCGTTCAACCCCCTTCCCCTCCCGACATCCGGAATAGGCGATCCTGAGACGTACCACTTGGAGGGATGTTGCGATAGGACACCCTCCCTGCACAATTTCGAAATTTGCGATTCCTTCCTCAGAGTCATTGCACCCTTCGTTTTGCAACCACCGCAGCACCGTCCCCCTCCCGCATGGGGTTCCTGTCTGTCAAGTGGGATTCCTCCGGGAATATCCCGAAAAATATTCCGGTCCGGATTCTGTTTTGGAAACAACCTCCCTTTTGTTGTCGCCTTGAAGGAATCGTGCAGGTCCTCAAGAGATGACAGCGATGCAAAAAGACGGAACTGCAATATCTTGCGTGTGTGCACCGAACTTTCTTTGTCCCTTTGGGGGGTTGGGAACCTTGTTTCAGAACGCCCTACCTCAAAGAACGCGCCAAGACTTAATCAGATCGTGGAAGCCGATATTAAATTTACCTTGCTGGAGGATAGGAATACACCTGAGTCCAGTTGATTAGCGTTTCAGTCCGTCTTGTCAACAGTGGACGCATCGGGAGAGTTGATGATTGGAAGAATAAGGGAGCAAAAAAGGGTCGCAAAGTCAAGACGAGAGACTAAATCAAATCCTCCGTATGTTTTCGCAGCCTTGTTTATTATTTATGCGTCTCTTTCCCCGTTGCTGGCCAGCGGACCTCTCCTCAATTTTCTGGTTGTCGAATGTGTGATTGCTCATTCCATTTCTCCACACAGTGTGCTTGGTCGGTCTCGGAAACGCAAAGGTAGATTTAGCGGTAAGGAAAAAAAGGAGGAAAGCATTCGAGGGGGTCTCTCCGGAAAAACAAACAGCCAATACGAGCCTAGGCAGCCTTTAAATACGTAACTGGCCAAACAATATTGCACTCTACCTAAGTTTGGTCTGGAGGTCCTCGGTGGTCCGGCGGAAAGGGCCAACCGAACTCCACGTCTACTTTTCGGGCTCCTTCCCCTCCGTCCCCCTCTCTGACAAAGTCTGGCGTAGGCAAACCGGAGCGACGCTGCTCATCAAAAATTCAGTGTGCCTGATGAAAACGGAGGCTTGCCTGTTGAGCATTGGGACCCCCCCTTCTTGCTCGCGGAACGCGGACCACCCCCCTCTTGGATGGCTGCTAGATTGCTTTGCAGCAATTTTCTGGACTCCGCGAGTCTCAGAGCGGGCTCGTCTCTCAGGCTCCCTTGAATAACGCCCACCACGGCAACTTCTCCAGAGGAGAGAGAGAGAGAGAGAGAGAGAGAGAGAGAGAGAGAGAGAGAGAGAAATAATTGGAAGCCGACTGACGGAAACATCCGCAGGTGAAAAATGAAACTAGGAATATGTGAAGAAAACGTATTTGTATCTGCCAAGTCGGGCTAAATCCAACAGGATCCCCACCTAAGTCGCGTGTTCTCTTACTTTCTCATTCTCCAACCCCCTCCACCCCACCTCCTCCTTCGTATCTCTCGTGTAAGTCAGTAAGAATTGATGGTTTGGCGCGAAACCGAACAGAACTTCCTCGTCCAGTTTTGGAGAGAAAAAAAAACTAAAACTTTTCTCTTCCCAATCGCTTTTCTATTTGAGCCCAACGTTCGGGCAGCGTCGGGACGCCTCCAGACGCCGAAGTGATAATAATTCATTCGTCCAGGCACGAATTCCAGATGATGGGTTGGCTGCGCGGCTGATGGATGCTGGGGGGAAGGAGGGGTGCTGTCTCCCCCACCGGTCAACGGTCGCCGGATGAGATGATTTATGGAAAAATGTTACATACAAACCGCATCCGTATTGAGGCGAAGGACATAACAATTTCTTCGGTGGTTCTGGGACCTTGCCAACCCCCATCGGACAGTGCTGCCCCCACCGGAGGGATTAGCAAAACCGCATTTTGAATTCAGGTCGACCCCGGGAACTGACGGCTGTCTTGCGAGACGATGAGATGAGACTTAAGAACAGGAAAAGAGAGAGAGAGAGAGAGAGAGAAGGAAATAACGAAAAAAAGCCACACAACTATAACTTTGCCGCGGACCAGATGTCATTTCTGAATGTTTTCGTATTCCGACCGCAGCGCCCTCCAGAGTGTCCAGCGGTCAAAATTTGAGCCACCTGGGAGCATGGAGGAAAGGGCAGGTGGCAGAAATAACAAATTCCTTCCACCAGAAAACGTCTTCGGCAAACAGCGTCCGGCTGGGCTGTACCCACAAGCACTCAGCATGTAGCGCGCCACAATGATAGCTTTTGGTCCGGTGGCTGCGTCTTCAATGTTCAATGAACACCGGGGAGGGGGACAAAAGAATATACACCCGCTCCCCTCCACGCTGCTCTCCAATTTTTCTGCCTCGGAAAAGACCAAATCTACTGATGGAACATGCATTTTTTATAACGACAACTCCCTCCCACCTTTTCCTCAACTTTTCTACCACTTCAATTTTCTCTCTCTTCCTGTAAAAAAAAAAAGTAATGAAAAAAAGGACAACGTCCCTTATAAGGTTTTTCCACTTCTCTCGCACATTCCACTCACCTCTGGTCAATCCCAGTGCGATCTCCAAAACAAAGGACGATCGCAATTCGGTTTGACTTCGTTGCAAAGTACGCCTCCCTCACAATGATTGCATGTGGGGGCTGGAGGACGGGGAAAAGAAATGGAACAAAACAAAAGAAAGCCGCGTCCAGCATACTTAAACTCGCATGTTCTCCCCTCCTCCTTACCTTGCGGATACGGCCCTTGGAAGATAGCCCATGAAATCACCTACAAGGCTTATTCTTTTTCCGACTCCAGATTTCAGTCGTGAATTTCAACGCTTCGATCCTCACAGACTTCACATTTCCAAGATTTCGTTTCCAATTGTAAGTTCACACACACATCCGTAGAAACGGTGAAATAGCAGTAGTAATATAGATAATAAGATGCTTATGTGCACGCGGCTCAAAATCTATACTGTAAGGTGACCAGATTTTTAAAACAACAAAAACCAGATATTTTTCATATCTTCATGAAGGAGAAACGGGACAAAAAGTGACCGACAAAATGTACACATTTTAATATAAAAACTGTTTCGTCATAAATACGAGTTATGTTTGAAAGCTAATTAATACATTACCATCAACACATAACCGCAGGGGTGCAGACCTTCAATATGGACCGCGCTATAGTCAGATGTGAAGGACTGATAGTTACCTACTATTGTGTTAGTTCATAGTAATAGTCGAGAAGGTGTTACAGTAATTTTATGCCAATACGTCATTTTCACAAAAAAGGTACGTTTTGGCATCCCGTTTTACGTTAAAAAAATCGGGCCAGACTCGAAAAAAAGACTGTCCCAGAGAGTCACCTTACTTTACTGTCGATCGTTTCAAAGATATGAAATTTCTGGCTCCCGTAAAACTTAAGCGAATGAAATTTATTTGTGTTACTTGTAAGGAAAGCTAATCATTCATGTTAAAAAATATTCGTTTTTCAAGTCAACTCAATATTCTTTCCGAGTTATGCTAAATTTAGGTTTTACATTTTCTACAAGTGTAAAATTTTATACGTATTTCTTCACTACATTCGACTAATTAATTACGCTCAATTTTGTAATGACTTTGTTTGTAAATAACATGACTTATAAGACGAAAATTAAAAAGAACATACTTGAAAAACTGTGATTATCTCATTTTTGTTGGAATGTTTTATGCGGACGAAAATAAGAACACCTTTTTTGGCTTTGTCGAAAGTACATACTTTTTAAATTAATTTATTTTGTAGTAAAAATTGATTATACAGACGATTTGGGTTGGTTTCCAGGTAAAGGAATAGTGAACGAAAATAAAGTTAAGTTTTGAAGATTTTACGTCATTTACTACGATCTCCAGACCAATAAGTGCCTACTGTCGGATTAAAATTTATGGATACTCGATTTTGGGCTCCAATTAAAAATTAACCAGTAGACCTACATAAACACGAGTTGCATCAAAATTTAGCTTATTCAATTCTGCGTTAATTTATGCTATCCAATCTTCTTTCCACGTTAATCTTTACTCTGTTGAATAAAAATCTGTATAAAACCGATTTCGCAATGTGAATTGACAATCATAATGGATTTTTTAAAAGATGCAAAGATCTTCAAAACAAGACCAATATTGTATTTGTAGGACTACCCAATACTAAGAAAAATCTGTTTCGCAAAATTGATAACAACGTTTTCTTTACAAATTTTAAAAATCTGAAAATTAAGAATTCTGTTTCAAACCATTCTGTCTACACCACGCTAAAATTTCGTCAAGATCGGACCGGTTTCTTCTACTTATAGAATTCAAAGAGAGAGATCGTTTGTAAAAATAAAAAGATGGCACTTTTTTGTTCTCATGACGGTTAAAAATACAAGGCGCACTCGAAAAAAAATGGTTAGCACAGATTAACGCAGAATTGAATGGAGTCCAAACTCAAGTATCTATAATTTTTAATCCATCAGTTGGGGACAAAATTGTGTCCCCCTTCCTCTACTATCTTATGTTCCAGATAATGCTTCCTTAGCTAGCAACTGGAACTCGCAATTGCGTAGTGGTAACGTTGGTTCCCTATATTCAAGGGGTTCCGACTTCGATATCTTGTGGAGGCACATAGTGGCTCGGATTCCACTTTAAACGGCAGATCCAGTCCCCTTAGCTGATCTATGAAAAAAGTTTAGGAACCGATTGAAGAAATCTTCACGAGACATATTTTATTTATCTTTTACGACCCGGTCTTCAATTTCGTTTTACTTAAGAGGCAAATCCCCGTACTGTGTCACGGGCACCAATACACTATGAGCTGATGAGCCCACAATTTAAAAATCAATCAATAGAGCAATATGAAGTGGAGCGAGGATCGGTGAACAATGAAAGAAATATTCTTTCTTCCACAAAGACTTCGACACACAGAGGATTTCACTGTATCCTGCTTCTCAAGCAACCCAAATGTTAGTTCTCCAACGTGAGTTGCATAAGAAATAGGGGTAAGTAAACGAGTTTCTGTAGGAAAAGAAAAGCCTTGAAATCTATGTGGACCATGGGCGGATTAAGGATAGCGCGGTTGACTTCTGAAACAATTTTTCTTCCATAGGCAGAATTAGAAAATAGAATCATTGGGTGGTGAGCTTTTTACGAGTTCTACGCGTCGACTAACGCGAATTATACATTTATTTAACCTTAGTGGCTCGGCTTGATATCATTGTTTATTGATTTGCTTTATTTGACTTCGCTTTTTGTGCCAATTTTGACTAATCGTGACGATGAGGATGAGTGATGATGGGATGAAATTGATGAAGGGACATTCACAAAGATCACTCATTATTAGGACGGGATTTGAATTCGAGACGGCTGGCATCGTAGCGCGCCGTGTTAACCACTCCGCCACGGGGGAACAGCGAATATAGAAGATAATAGTTTTAAATAAAAGTCATCTGCATTCATTATAGAGAATCGTTAATGTGCCACTGGATGAAAGTGATTGAAAAACTTTTCTTGTCCGACGAATGAGACCAAGATCCCAGAGGAAAACTAAAAATGTATATAAAATTCAAGCTTGCAATAATAGATATTGAAACACATGTTCCAGAATTCGTCTACAGAAAGAGCATGCTTTGTTTGACAAGCACAAAACCCCAAAATCCTCCTAACGTTCCTCCTACCCACTTAGACCTCTCCCCCAACGACATCTCGAGGCCAATTATTTATTTTGCAGCGGGGAAATCCCCTTTTATATCCTTGCGAAACGCTCCCGTGCAACACGCAAGGCCAGTCTCTTGTTAACGTCCTCTGTTGTCAATCATTGCCGCGAGATGGCAGGCGCGACAGCCTCTCAAATTAGATTCCCGCGTGCCCCCACGACAACCTCGATTAGGACAATTAAGTTCCCCGCCAGCCGGGAGAAAAAAAGAAGCAAATAGACCACTTCATTCCTTCCTTGCTAAAAGGCGACGTCGACGGGGAAAAACAAATGCCGATCGGGTCCCGCATTTAGCCGCCAATCCATTAGGCAATATGTTCTCTCCGCTGCGACCGCTTTTTGGGCGTGTTGTCTCTGAAAATAGTGAGGAAAAAAGGCGGGGAATCCCTCTCAAGATTTTTCCCGCTAATTCGTCGGGAAACAAAGACGGCGTCTGTTTGAATTTTTAAGTCCCTCTCGTTGCTATTACACGGGAAGGGGTGATAATTTTATTAATATTCTCATACGTTTTTCCTTTCAGTGAAGGAAAAATTGTGCAAATGTTTTCCACTGTGAAAACAGTACGAGTGTTTTCAAGTCACGACCGTTAATGTTTTTGAGAAAAGTATGCAAGAGCATTACTCTGTACTAATGTAAAATGAAAACACACATGACTGACTTGTTAATGTGTTCATTTCGTGGCGTATTTAACAAAGGTTATCAGGCTTCAACCGCAAAAATACTCTATTAATCACTAAAGATCAGCCTTGGATGCACTAAAATAGCAAATGCACACAAATTTGAAAATGCCTCTGTGTTCTAAGGTACACCACCTCACTTAGAAACCCTGCAGTTTTTTCTTCTTTATGCAGCGTATTTGCAAAAGATACAATTCAACGTACACGATTGTATTCGTATAAAGCTATACTTTATATGATTTCTTGTAATATAATTTTCGTCCTTATTACTGAATATGAAAAAGCTCCTAACGTGTGTCAAGAAGTGTAAATTCGTTGACCATGTACAGTCACGGATACTTCTGGGTTTTAACTTCCCCATTGACTTTCAATGGAACCATTGCAACCCAGAAGTGGCCGTGACTGTATATGTTGGAATGCGCTTCATAAGGAGTATACCCTGAAACCAAAGGAAACATGGCTCGTAACAGTGCGCAAAAACTCTCTATGTTTGACAATATAAGCCAAGGAGTCAAAGATAAAGATAAACGTTAATACAGGGTTTATTTAATTATTATATATATGAATTCCGAAATCCTCTATAGACATCAGTTATGGTTTAAATTTACGTGCATAACGTGAGTCAAATGACTATGCTTTGAGATTTAAGTAGAAGAGCTCTTGAGTGTTAAATAGAAACACTTTATTTAATTATTATTTACATCCCGACGAGGAAAAGTGGTGAAGTGTACAGACATAATAGTTGTGTTGCGAAAGACGCACGAGTTTAATGCGTTAAACGAGTTATAACCATTGGCTGTTCCCCTAAGTTGATTTTCGTGAGATGTGTGAAGTTCGTTCTCTCACGGACCGGGATGCTGGTTTGTTCTGTTAAAAACGTCTGCTACTTGAAGACAATGCGCGTGCACGATAGCTTCAAACAGCACTAGTTCTGAAACTACAACTTAATTTGAACAGAGAGAGATAAGAAGCAACATGCACAAGATGAGTGTGCATCAACTGTTCTTAAAATCCGATTAAAATGAGCAACAATGCTCGCACTAGAGTTTATGCCTGCCCGAATGCCATTTTGCTTCACTGCAGATACACGCCTCCAACATGCCAATCAGGCAGAAAAAACAACAACTCAAAACCCACTATTCAGAGATTACCTAAGGTGGGGTTACATTAGACGTATAGTTACGATTAAAAGGTACAATGAGATAAAAGTTTGAGAACCGATGGCCTAGAGCGTTCTCTAACTCTGTAAAATAACGGGTTTCACCAGGTTCACGAGATCAGTTATATTTCTTCGATTCGTGGGTTTTGTTAAGACTTTAGGAACGCGCCCGATGAAACTATGCCAGCGCTAGTGAAAACTAAAACGACTGAAGACCAAGAATCTCTGGCAGCCTTGTCAATGTCCACCATGTAGAGCTGCCTTCTTAAACCCTCCCTCTAACCGGAAACAGGCCGTTATCATCCATGATCTTCTTGTATTTCTTGCATCAACTCTTTTTACAAAGGTCTGGGAAATAGAGAGTATCTATTGTCGTAAATCCCCGAAAAATAGTGAACGGCGACATCAGAAGTTACCGTCTTCTTCAAGAAATTCCCATTCGAGTGCCGCCCCGCTCAACAAGAAGCACTCAACTTTTCGCTTCTCAGAAGCCGAGATTGTGCCTCATCCAGCGTTCACTGTTCCATAGGCCGTGTCCGAAAGGTGCAAGAGCATGCTTCAAGCGAGCATCCTCCGAATATGCTCTTGCAGTGCGGTCTTGAAGTCGTGGACTGGATGTGAAAGTCTTTCGAATTGCACTTCGACTACAGCGCCAAATACGACCAGTAGATGAAACTGAGGACACGTTGTTTTCCTCGCGTTTAAAACACTTGTTTTTCACCATAGATATCACATAGCATTTTCAAATGTTCTTACACATACATTTCCACACATTAGAAGCATATTAACCAACAACTTGCTGACCCATAACGTATATTTAACCCGTGTTTCTGGCTTTCTATCTACGCGATTTTAAACAAATGAACAACGAGTGTGGATATCACGTTACCTAGTCACCAACCATCTGTGCTGCGAGATGCGTACTTGTGTGCTTCTGTTCCTGGCGTTTTCGAACTGTACTAGGTGACGTCACTTCCGTCAAGACCATACTTCAAGTCTGTACTTTCTACCTTTCGGGCAGAGCCATAGACTGCCCAGCCAATATAATAATCTGACAAGCCAAATATACATATTTCATAATCTGGCACGTTTTAGAAGACTGTTGACTAGAAGTATGGGAGTCTTTTAACCAAATGTATGTTTAGTTCATGTTATTAATTTTGTTATTTTATGCTATTATTTTTGTTGTTATACGTTCAAATGTAAAATGGATAACGCTGTATTTGGAAGCTTCAACTAAAATAAAAAAAATAACAAACCAAGTTGTGAACAGCGCAAACCCTGTCACCCGCTAACACCACTACCTCCCAACTATTGTATTTGACCTTTTGATATAACAGGTTGTAATACAAATAGTTGATAGAACTTCACTACGTGGATGAGTTTGTTTATTTATTAAGATCCTCTAAACTCTAAATATAAGATCAAAGAAGTAAATTTTCTACGTTTGTTAGGGTTTCCCGTGACTTTACAAAGACCACGAACTCGCCTTTATGTAAACAAAGCTAACAGAAAGAAACGCATTAAGCTTTATGAAACTTTCAAACCGAAACGGCTGGGTCAGTTGGAAACGAACCATCAGAAATAATTTCGCTTCTTTGTCTAGCATTGGGCTGTTTTCTCAAGTGTGTGCATTGTGCCGCTTTGCCCTGTTGCGCGGTGAATACTCTTTTATAGACTATAGAATTCCAGTGTTAGTTAACAATCAATAACATAGGATTCTTAAACCTATATTATCTATATAGGGGTGTAAGGGGTGATTTTCCACGTAGTACACCCAACTGTCAACCTCACTTCCACGTAGTACACCCTGGACTGCATTTTCCAGACGAACGAGGCTCTGGCGACTGGCACTCTGGCCAGTATAATTTTGTGTGTGTTGTCCTGTTTTGTCCTTGTGTGTGCTGAGTGCCCCTTTACGGCCTCAGCTTTTAACGGAAGTCAGAATATTTTAAGCTTTTATGATTTTACTAATGCAACGTTGGAGTTGTTCTTAGTAACGTTAAGGGACTGGACCCCGTATAATGTGACGGGTGCAAAATAGCTTAAGTGCTGACGCACCCAAAATTTTAAAATCAAAATCAAATCAAATATTATCTATATAAAGATACTTTCTAATCCCACAAAAATACCCCTTAAAGAAAGAGAAGGAATATAATTATATTAGGGCTGAGCCAATACCGATGTATCGGTATCGGTCGATACCAGTAGTATTGGTATTGGAAAGTATCGGTTTATTTACCGATACCGGCCGATACTTTTCCGGCGATTGGATTGTTCGCAGGGTCCGTAAACATGCCGCTTGACACTTTCGCGGAGTTATCCTGTAAGTTATGCAAAATTCGAAGTTTCCATTGATTTTGTACTAATATTAGTATCTGTATTTTGTCAATATGGAACAGTAACTTTTATATTCTGATGTAATTTTACAATATTTTAATGCCAAACTATTGGAAATTTATGTTTATTATTGAAGCGGAAAACTCACCTATTAATAAGATAAAGTAAGATAATTTGGTGATAATCGATCTAACGCTAATTCTTACAATTTTGAAGCATCGGTATCGGTGCGAATCGGTAAGATTATCGCTATCGGTTGAATGTTGTATCGGCTCAGTTCTAAATTATATCATTCCATTTTCTAGTCAAAATTTCACCCAGTCGTTTTTTCAGCACTTGAATGCCTCAATGAATTTTCTGGATGTTCCTACGCCCGTAAAAGTACTCCAAGTTATGTTTACATTCATACACGTAAAGTGAATGTCTACTGTCTATGTGTTCACCGTTTCCCCATCTGTGTTACTTCTCCTGTTCGTTCGTGCGGGCGCAAAAGGGGGGAGGGCAAAGGCAACGTCGTACATCGTGTCGCCTCTTTGGTTCCAGGACCTAAATACCCCCCGACTGTCGTCTGTTTCTCTCTCCGCTTTCCCTGGCCAAATTATAGATCCGGCTTATGAAAGATGCATGGGGGCCTGCCTCCTCTATTGAGTTACGTGGAGTTATAGCATCGCCCGCTTGATATCTTACCTGGAGAAGCGTCATCGTCGCCGGGCACGCAAGCTGTTTATTAACCGCAGTGACGCTGGGAGTGACCGCTGCTGCCACCTATCGCCGGCGGGGAGAAAGAACAATCCACGTCGGTCGGTCTTAAAACTCATTCACGTCCCGTTGGTCGACGCTAACTGCACTTCGACGAGCGGAATTGCTTGCGGGATGCGATTTTCGCTACGGGAAGAAAGAAGAGGGGGGGCATTGAGGGGAAGGAAGGAGTACGTACTCGCATCGCTCTTAACTGGATTAAGAAAATATCTGCCGGCAAAGCGAATATTTTCTGTCATTCTAGCCAAATTTTAACCAACATCCTTGAATGAATGTTTTCAAATATCTTCTACCGGTAATAATTTTTTTAGCGTGAACTACCTTACAAGATAGCATTTTTCATCGTAGCTTTCGGCTTGGCATTTATGAATGCGGATGCATAGGAGTGGTAATATTACAGAAAAGTCACCAAAACAGACATACCATTTTGTTTTTTACTCTTAACTCAGAGTAGAGGAGGAATTTTCCGAAGTGGAATTTTTCGAATCTCTGCGTAAGGCTCGCTTTACACGAAAGCTAGGTCTTAGCATTTTTCTTAACATTTATGTCATGACCAAAATGATACCTTGTAAAGCGAAAAAAATCTTATGGCATATTTCACTGCATTTTTCAACGATAGGATCCGTCCTATTTTCGTAACATAACCAATCAGAAACGAGCTCTAGGTCACGAATGCAGATGTAATGGCGGCCGCGCGAGATGTAGACAATCTATCACTTCACATTTTTAAAAGCCGATAACTATTCAACGTTTCCTATTCAAATATATTAGGTACAAATCAATGGCGCTCCTTAAATGCATACTTTATAGCGAATACGGTACAGTCATCGAAAAAAGTTCTTCCCCATAAGGCTTTAATAGGAGCAAGTAATGCAGGAGGGTAGGCAACACATATTGCACCCTTCGATGATCGGGTGATTTTGCCTGTCTTAACACCGAGAAATGTGTTCCACGCGAAGGTCAACATGACAGGAAAGCAAAGAGGGTCACGTGACTATTGGTTACGTGGAGTGTTGTGCTTCTCCACGTCCCCAGTTCTTGATCCACATTGCAGAAAAAGTAGACTGCATGCAATATATGAAAAGAGGTTGTTTTCAACTACACGCTTAATTATGATTTTCCCAATTGTAAATCTATCAGACGTGTCTCCCGATTTAGTCGGGACAGTCTTTTACTTTGAATTCCTGTTTGTCATAGGCGTAACTTGACGGGAGCAGAAAGAGCATTTGTAACCCCCCCCCAAAAAAAATCAGGTTTCTTAAAGCTGCTAAAACAGGAATTAAATACTATGATTTGACGCGTCCAAAAAAAGTATTATATTGAAAGATTTTTCCCAAATACGTAGATAGCAATTTAATACTTTGAAAGTGTCTCAGATTTGTTTATTGTCACAACTTAGTGTGGCACAGGTCTACTACAAAAGTGGAATTTCGTAACAGAAATATGAACCCACTCCTTTTATTTCGTAGCCGATTTCATCTTGAAACTGAAATTAAGAATATTAGTTAACAATGTCATTGGTAAACAATAAAAACATGTGTTAGACCCAATTCTTTAATACCTTATCATAATCTTTATCGCAAGTTTAAATTTTGTTGTAAGTCCACTTTATGCAACAAAAAAAAAAAAGGTAAAGTTCTCACCTGTGCTTGGCGCTACGCCATGAAGGCGTATAGGGGGTGTGGGGGTAACGCCCCACACTTTCTTGATTCGTTCGTGAGTGGGGGTGATGTGATCAGCATCACGCCGCCCCACACTTTCTTGATTCGTTCGTGAGTGGGGGTGATGTGATCAGCATCACGCCCCTGACCGCCTTTACCCCCAGGGTTTCCCCCAGGTACCCATGTCATTCGACGCTGGGTGGGCGCTGGGGCCGCTTCCAACGTTAGAAAAGTTCCCGGGCTTGAACCGGCCGGGAATCGAACCCGGGGCCTATAGCACGGTAGTCAGACGCGTTACCGACTGAGTCACCGGCACAGATAGACTAATCTGAAGTGCATACAGTTTAAAGTGGGATCCGAACCACTATGTGCGATCACCTGGTATCGTACTCCAGACCCCTTGATTACAAGGCCTTACCACTACGCCATCAGTGAGGCGCACACAATCTTTGTATTTCGACCTTTTTAAACCTATATGTATCATATAAGAGGTTGTTTAACGTTGCTATGCCTCTATGGATTATATTTAGCCAGTATTCGAGCACATAGCGTCAGGTTTCATAGAATATAAGCTTCTCTTCCATGTTTATGGTTTCCTGTCTGCAGTAGAAAAACTGGCAGGTTCCCATAGCTTTTCTTTCAATAGTCTTCCAATGGTTGCATATCATATCACTCAAATTTGATTCATTCGTTTCGAACACAATCCCCGATGGCGCAGTGGGATCGTGGGCGCCTTGTAATTAAGGGATCCCGGGTTCGATACTCGGTGGAGGAACATAGTGGTTCGGATCCCCCTTTAAACTATAGGTCCATTCACGATTAGCCTAACAGGACATAAAGTGGACTTAAGACACCAATCAACCAACCAACACAATCCCGTTATTGTACAGATTATCGAATCCAGAACCTTCGTCGCGAATAACATAAGCAGGAAGACAACGTGAAATAACCGAACAGAAACAGAACCTAAAACCTACATCGGATAGATTGGATTAAGTCGACGATACAGCACGGGTTCTGAAATGAAAAAGAATACGAAAGTTGAAGGGCCTCTATACGCACCCACTTTTCCTCCACTCAATGGGGAATATATCCTTCTAGCTGAGAAGCCTTTACGTAGGAGTGCCCTGAGGGAACTTCAAGGCCACGACGATAAAGTGTTCTAGGTGCAATGACGGGACCAAAACATACGGCAGATAGCTGTGTTCCTCCTTATTTCGTACGCCATTGATAACTGGAACACGTGACCTCGTCTTTGGTAGAGCAGAAGCCTGCTTGCTTGCCACCACCCTTTAGTTCAGTGACCTTCGCCCGTAGTCAGCAAGAGTGAATGACTCACCATATACTTGTTGTCTGTGAGGCTACACAAGAATAGATATTTCGTTAGTGGCTGTAAGTATTGTTTCATCTGCAGTTATATCAGTTAACATTTCAATAGTTTCCTTCCTAATGGTTACGTTAGTGATAAACATGTAAATTAGTTCTCGAGAGTGAACGTTTTATCTATTTGAACGGGGGATTTTATACAGCCTGCATGTATTATTTTTTCCTGAAACAAGAAGAAATTCGAAGACGCAAAAAAGAGTTGTATAAGAGTAGTTAACAAAAGGAAAAAAGAAGAAGAAAACGAAAATGTAAATGCTGAAATAAATTATGGTAGAAATCGAGTGAATAACATTTTGCCATGGGGCCTCCTCGATGGCGTAGTGATAACGTCGTCGCCTTGTAATCAGTGGATCCCGGGTTTGATACACGGTGGATGCACATAGTGGTTAGTATCCCACTTTAAACTGAAGGTCGAGTCCAGATTAGCATATCTGTGCACCAAACCAAAACTAAGAAAGAAATTGTCACAGTGTAAGAAAATTTCATGTTCAACCAGATACGAAACAAAAGGGAATAATATATTGCAGGTTGGAGTTCACATCTGTAGCATCTAACCAGCACAATTATGAATCGCAACATATCGTATCAGATCCATTTTTATTATACGTGTATGATAATATAAGAGAAGTAGAGGAAAGAGAAAACCAAGCGAAACACGGACGCCTTCTCCAGAATTTCAAAACTCGTTACATAAGGTTCTGGGTTGGAGTCCCGAACAGGTATGACTTTCTTGTTCTTGCCCTTTTATCTGCTTCATTTCATCATAATTCATCGTTATGGTTTACCTGCAGGGGAAGAATAATGACAATAATTACCAATACAAAGCCAATGACAAACAGAACAACTCGATTACGGAGGTGCCAAGAAGAAACGAGACTTGACAGTTTCTTCGTCTCTCGGTTTGTCGAATTGAAAATTGCTCTACCGTTCTCGGTCTCGATTAGTTAAATATATAAATCGAAAATGTATGTGAATGAATATACATGTATTTTATATATTCCGGTTTTGTAGGAGATTTCGTGAGAGATGAAATAAATACTCTTCCATCGTATTTATTTTTATAATTTTTATTCCCTGTTCGATGATCGCGACGATAAGGACGAGTGACCATTACATGAAATTGATGACGAAATAGTCAAACACCCCCGACAAGGACGGTACTCAAACCCGGGAACTTTGGCGACGATATCGAATGTCAATCACTTAATGAGCTTGACCACCGAGCCTGCTTAATGTTGTTTCTGTCAGGTAATTCGTAATAATATCCCACATTCACTATAATTTGCTTCATAATTTATCTCTTTGTTGTGATTAACCTGCATTCAAAGAATTAGTTGAAAGGCAAAAATGCAAGATTGAATGTCTCTGATGTTACTTCGTGCCGAATAATATGACGTGGTATTATGATATGAATTTATTAATCATATAATATGCCTATTCATTCCATTGATTGATCCCAATTGAGCACACAAAATATGGTATAATGTCCACTCCATGGAGGAGTGGTGAGCACAGCGCGCTACGATGCCATGGGTCCAAGGTTAGAATCTCGACTTGGGCGTGGGTGTCCTTGGTAAGTGTCCCTTCATCAATTTCATCATAGCATCACTCATCTTCATCGTCGCTATTTGCCAAAAGTGAAAGAATAGCAAATCTAAATAACAAACATCCAATCAAATCGAACATCTCTACCGATTTAATTCTATACGGTACCGAATTCCCACTTTATTACTGCATCTTAAGTCATTTTACAACATCTCAATTGTTTTCCGATTCGAAAACATTTGGAATGTTGCTTTGTGCAGTTGATTGTGCATTGTTTCGTTGTTTGGATTGTTTAATTAACGTCGCATTAATTAGTTTTAGACCAATCGTGACGGGGGAAGCAAGAGCACAAAGAAAGCGAAAAAGACAAGGAAGAGACCACGGCTTTCTTTAAAGATAGCATCCCGTGAATACAACTCAAGTAACTGCAGAATATTATGAATAAAATTTATTTCGCTTTTTCCTTTTATTTCTGTTTCAGTTATTTTACTTCGCTTTTCTTCTACCACTCGCGTTACTCGTGTCGGTGAGGAAGAATTATAAACTCGTGAAATGGACGATGGTACAAAAAAATATATGCCTCTCCCACGGTTCGAAACTGTCAGTACAAAATATTGTCTTATTTTTAAAATTTATGGGCAAATATGGTTTGTCACGTAGCAATTTTCGCTTATCTCTTTCTCAAGGGGTTCCATTGCCTCTCTGATGTCGTAGTGGTAACGTCTTCGCCATGTAATGAAAGGCTTCCGAATTCAATACCAAATAGAGAGACATTTGGTTCGGATTCCATTTTAATCTGTAGGTCCAGTGCATGAACTGGACTTAAACAATTAACGTGTGGCATGTGGTCTGTGATGAGAACCATCATTTCAGCGAACCTTCTTGACAATGACTCTAATATCACTTGAAAGAATAGTATTTCCTTACGAGTAGCTCTTGTCAAGAAACCAGTTCCTGAAACTTTCTTCTGGAGGCATCGTAGCACCCAGCTGTTTGTTGTGGCTGGGGCACGACTCATGTGACTCATGCTATCAAAGCTCAATCCTTCCCGAGAACTCAGAATCACCAGGCAAACTTAAGCGAATATTCTGTTATTTGGGTTGCATAAACAACAGGCTTTAAGACGTTACGAAATTCTACGTCCCGTGGTCCAGGTATTTTTTTCTAAGACTGTACATACATAGAAGAATAAATTAGTTGTTTCAATTGTAAACACCGGCACTAGCTCATCTCGTATGCCTTTCGTGATGTATATACGAGTATCTAACGTTCTCTGAACGCTTCGCATCGCAATCCAAACCGGGATGTTTCATGAAATCCTTCCGTGCAAGTACTGTATTGTGGCTATAAGAAATGCTGTAAGATTTTTGGAAGCATTTATGCTAGCAAAAATACTAAGGGGAATGCTTTCGTCTAAAGCAGGCCCAACAATGTATATTACAACATTTTGTTTCAGAAAACAGTTTCTTTCACGAAAGGTACAATTACGCCACCTGAGGAAATGGGTTCCTAAACCTATAGCCCAGGGGTGGCCAACGCGTCGACCGCCGCAGTCTACCAGTCGACCGACAAGCCGCCAGAGCTAGCCTGCGATGCTCTGTCATATTATACGGATTTTATTATGCATAGTCACAAAACATTTTATTACTTACCTCTCTGTATTTTCAACTGTTGTATCAGAAAAAGAGCTTTGTTGTAACAGTTCATTTCTTTCTTTGTTGAATCACATAATAATTATCTTAAAAAAGGCCTTTTTTTTTACTGCATTTTTCGGATATACATACGTATCTATGTGAGTCAGCGTTCTCTACAATGAATGCGATAAAATCAAAGCAGAGGAATCGATTAACTGATGATCACTTGGTTTCCTGCTTGAGAGTAGCAATAACGTCATATGACTTGCAACAGGATAAACTAATTGGCGGAATGCAGTGTCAAGTGTCTGGAAACAAGTGAACTGACTGCTAAAAAGTACAAAGTAGTTGTGTAATCTTTTTACTGATGCCCAGTAACAAGTGAAATACTTTTGTTAAAATGAATGTTTATGAAAGAATGAAAAGATGCTAATAATAATGAACTGGGGAGATACGACCTTAAACAGGTGCCAGGCCCACAGTACTGAAGCAAAAACTTATTTAATAAATAAATAAGTAAATCAATAAATACATAAAATAAAATAAAATAATCATTGTCAATTTTATGGTATTGGACCTTTGCTTCCTTCTTTAGGCTCTCGTTGTTAGGTCAAATAAGATAAGTAGACCGCCAGTGATTCTTGAAATGTAAATTAGCCCTCAAACCAAAAAAAAGTTGGCCATCGCTGCTATAGCCTACACCTGTTTAAAGAAGAAATTAAATTACACAGCAACGCAATCAAATCTGGAGATAACTTGGTGCCGGTGGGGCTGCAGATACATTTTTTTGAAGATCCAGGAGAAGAAATCTGACTCTCTCTATCTGTATCAACCGCAATGATGTAGTCATCATCAAAAAGTATATTCGTCTTTAATGGATACATACCAGTTCCATTTACTGTTATTTCTCCTGTCTGGCATTTTAAATAGGCTTTGCCTAGCAACTCGGCCTTCCGTTTGACCTCAGCCATTGCCTGATTTCCTCAGCATAATAAACATTTAAACAGTGGCAGGGATTGGGTTCCAAAATTTGGGCTGGGGGTAAGGTGCCAAAACTGGGGGGTGGGGCAAGGTCAGTTTATCTTCCATTCGTAGATAAGGTTTAGCATAGTTCTGGGGGAAAAGTGGCAAAAAGTGAAAAAGAAAAACAAAGAAAATGGTAAATTGAAATATGTCTTAAAATGACAACCGATTACCATTTTTGTCTTTGAACAACTTCAAAACGAAGGTTAAAAATGGTAATTCCGAAATATTTTATTGTGTATCCCGCTCCCTCTAGAACGCAAGCCTCTCTCTAGCCTTTTTAAACCCGAAGGTTCATGGCTGCAGTAACAAAGGCCTTCCATGTGTCCCTATCCTGAGCAAGATCTATTCACTCTTTTCCATGCCTACCGATTTCCTTTATGTCCATCTCAACGTTATCCCTCCATCTTCGTCTTGGTCTTCCTACTGGTCTCTTACCATCAGGTCTCCCAACAAGAATCCTGTAAACTCATCTTTCCTCTCCCATTCGTGCCACATGGCCTGCCCACCTAAGTCTTCTTGATTTAATCATTCTAATAATATCTCGACATGAATACAAATTATGTACTTCTAAATTATGTAACCTTCTCCACTCACCTGTCTCCTCATCCCCTTTAAGTTCCAAATATTTTTCTAAGGATCTTATTTTCAAATACTCTCAATTTATGTTCCTCTTTCAATGTAAGGGACCAAGTTTCGCATCCATATAATACTACAGGCAAAATTACTGTTTTGTACATTTTAACTTTTAGTTTCTTAGATATTATATTTTATTATATTTCCTGAATTAAGCCTGCTTTTAATTTCCTCTTTAATATCATTTTCATTTGTTAGTATTACTCCTAAGTACTTGAATTTGGAAACTGGTTCAAACGAGTTGTTATCAATAATTAGATTTTGATTACTATTACCTAACACCTTATTTCGGCCTGTAAAGCATACAAGTATATTTAGTTTTCTTTGTTATTTTCCAAACCTATCTCTTTAGCTGCTTTTAGAAATACTTTAGCATTATTTTTAATTGTATTTACATCATCCCCTAGCAAGTCTACATCATCTGCATATGCTAACAACTGAGTCACAACATTTAATTTTAATCCTTTCATTAGTTTATTTTACCTTCCTAACAGCATATTCTAAGGCAAAATGAAAGAGCAATGGAGATAATGCATCTCCTTGTTTTAACCCATCATGAATTGTAAATTTGTCAGACACATTAATATCCACACGAATCTTACTTTCCGTTTCACAGTTAAATACTTTTATCATATTAACAAGCTTCTTAGGTATTTAAAACTCGACTAATATGTTATATAATTTATCTCTTTTAACCGAATCATATGCTTTTTTAAAATCAATGAATAGCTCATGGACATTTTGATTATATTCCCACTTTTCTCCAGTGTATGTCTGATGTGAAAAATTTGATCGACAGTTGATCTGTTACGTTTAAATACACATTGACAATCACCTATAATTTCATTAGCATATGGAGTTAATCTTGTTAAAAGAATATTAGGATAACCGGCTACAATAACGCCATGGATGCAATAACGCCGTTTGATTTTCAACTGTGTATGATTTTCAGCATGCCTTTGTGTAGAGGAAAGGTTGTTGTTCTTGCTAGACACCGATAATTGTCGTTCTGTTCAATGTGTGTTATATTTTGTGCTTCTTTAGGGAAAACGCTAACAGGATTTCAACAACGGAAACAAAAGTGAAGTTTTTTTTGTTTCCTTGTACTACATATCGCTAGGCAAGCATGCTTATCAGAGTTTTTGTAGGGATTTTTTCTGGAATACAGTGTTCCATGAGGAGTGTATTTACCATGTTCTTACGAGCTTCATGTTTAGCAGGGAGCACTGGTGTGGTGGAATGTGCCCCCTCTTGGTTGGCTACAATAACGCCGTACGCGAAGGATACAATAGCGCCATGGTTTTCCTTCTAAAAATAATTATCAGTAATTAGTGTTGCCCACGAGACGAGACTTTGGCCTGTCTCGTCTCGTGGAAATGCTGTGAAATGCTGTCTCGTCTCGACAATATTCGTTTGTCAAAGGGACACATGATCAATCTCGTCTCGTCTCGAATTTTTAAAAGCCTGTCCCGTCTCGTCCCGTGGGCAACACTATCAGTAATGTGGTATTGAAAGAAGTGTGCGTTGTTATTACGTACTCCGGTCCTTAAAAATACTTTTCCATCTGATTTCAGTAAAATGGCACGTTATAAATCACAAGGATTGCGAGGTTTGTGGACACAGGAACAACTGCTGAGGGCAATAAATGCTGTAAAAGAGGGACTAAGTGTGAGTGCTGCTTGGCGAGAATATAGTATTCCACGAAGGACTCTGCGAGACAACCTTCTGCGCAAAGTCCACGTCAAACGTTTAGGACGATCACGGGTTCTAACATCGGAGGAAGAATCACATCTTGTGCAAAGGATTAAAAGAATACAACAGGTTGGATTCGGGCTGACTCGCCAAACGGTGTGCAAGTATGTGTTCAGATATTGTGAAGCAAAGAACATCAAACATCAATTCAGAGGAAATAGTGCTGGCAGACGTTGGTTCGAAGGCTTCATGTTACGTCATCCGGAACTTTCCGCCTTTGCACCAAGTACCATCTCTTCAGAAATCCTCACAGAAGTATCTGTTGGATCTGCATCGCAGTCAAATGAGCAGGTACAAACTGGCGATAAAGACCTCAATCCCCAGCCGTCAACATCACATGAATGTGACCCTGAAGCCGAAGCAAGTAGGCCTGGTGTGTCTTCAACATCCAGTTACAACTACTTCCATGAACTCCTTTCAACTCCACATATTAAGCGAACTCAACCAGGAAGAAATAGATCATGCAGTGCTAGTGGATAGGAGTCTGTTCACAGAGCGTCCCAAAGTAAAAGATAAAGCTTCAACATTACCAACAGGTGGACAAAGGAAGGATATTAGTTGTAAGAGGAAGGGCAAAGGGAAGGGCAAGGGCAAAGCTAAAAGCGGAGGCAGCTCCGACTACTGTGTTTCATGTAAAGGATATTATTACGACGATGCTGGTAAGGACATTGATTGGTTGCAATGTGCAAATTGTAACGGTTGGTTTCATGAATCATGTGACAATATTTTACCTCTTACTGAGTACTGCTATTCCTGTTGAAACTAATATTTCTTGTTTTGAATGTTCTTTCGTTCATTCTTTCATTTTTCCTTATAATATATATGGGTAAAGATACCCTGACGTTATTGTATCCTTAATGCCTGCAATACCGCCATTACACTTTGAACAACATTTTTATTTTTTATTTCCTTTGTATTCAGTTTGTTGAAAGATAGTTATATCCTGTATAATCACGAGATGTACAGCTACTAAAAGTACGTAGCATTATTTCTTTATCTGCTATTAAATGTTCTTTTTTTAAGAAAAAGTGAAAAGAGTGGCGTTATTGTAGCCGGTTACCCTATATAATATTTTATATGATGTTGAGAGTAGAGAAATTCCACGGTAATTATTGTACTTTATCACCTTTTTTAAACACAGGATCAATGATTGAGGTTTCTTTTATTCCATATTAAACAAATTAATTTATGAATTTGACATAGGAACAAATTCACACCATATTTAATTAACTCAGCTAATATTAATTAAACCAACGCAAGCCCCTCCGAAAAAAAAGTCCTGCGTACGCTAGTAGCAAAGATAAACGTATTACGAGGAGATATTGAACTCGGGCAGCAAACCTTCTTCGCTATGAATTACTGTCTGCAAGAAGTTCTGGAATTGACTGCTGAGAAGCGCCACTCGCACATTTTTGCTCATGGGGAAAGCAGCGCACTAAACATTGCGCAAAGGTCAACGAATGAATCACCATCCTCAATCCAGGGGCACGGAATAGTTACAACGGGAAAACAGCTTTGTCCTCAAAGATCCTCACAAAGTCGTGTCCATCCTCACCGTGGTGGTAAGTTAGGACCTCCCTGATGGCTTAGTGGTAATGTTTCTTTGTAATCACGCGATTACGGGTTCGAAACCCCGGTTGAAACACATTGCATAGCGGTTCGGATCTGTGCTAGTAGTAAAGACGAATGATGATGACCCTTGCCTCTTGGTCGTAATTTGGGACTTAACTTTATGGGGAACCGAATCGAATGTGGTGCTTAAGTAGGAGGGCAGAATCAAAAAAAACTTTTATATTTCATAAAAAAGCATCCAGAAATATTTTGCTAAATAACTGTTACGTTTGCGAAATTATAAAAATTTGCATTACTTTGCTTCTCAACTTGCAGGAGATTAATACAACTGCCATTAACAGTTAATGTTATTTCATGTTAATGAACATGAAAATTTTGGCCCCGCCAAGTTTCGTCTATGCCTGTTCTATGGTCGAAAGTACGTTTCTTTGTGTATAGATATATCCGTAAGCTCTGCCCTCATGGAATTTTCAACGTGAATGCATACTAATGGAGCCGTGTACTACATTTCGCCTCCTTCCTCCATTGTTGCCTCAAAACAAAGGCATTCACTTACATACAATTCCCGCGCGGGCACAAATTTTTGCAAAACGCCTCTTTTAGCGTCAGTTTTCACACTGAAAGGAAAGAGCAACGAAACTTAATATGATAAAGGTCCTTTTTAAAACACCATTAACGATTTGACCTTAGCTCCCTCCCTTCCAGCTATAAACAAAGAAGCAACGTTATCTACGAAGGCGTCCACGTTTGGTAATTGGAAGTTAGGAAGTGCTCAAGGTTAACTCATGCGACCCCAGCGACACGTAGTGGGAAGCCTTTGAAACTCAAGAACCATGCATCTTATCCCGTTTACCCTAGAGGTAGCGTGCCCTGAAAAGGCTATCGCGATCAGTAGCCGGCATCTCCAGGGCCCCATGATTCTTAGCGCGGTTACTTCCCCGTTTTTTCTAACCCCCTTCGTTTTGTTCCCCCTCTTTTTTTGTTCTTGTTTTATTCCCTTAAAAACAACAGGAAAAGTTTAGTGGCAACGGAACCAATTTGTTTCGAGCAATAGGCAAGTGCACTGTTTCAAGGACTATGAATGAGTCCGAGCTTTCTTCTTTTTCATGTCGATCCAAATGCATCCGTACAGCCAGCATTGCGTAATCAGTTACTGCAGTGTTGCCAACTAATTGTCGGAAATTTCACTAAAGCTAGGCACAAAATTTCATGAAACATATGTGATCAGAGGGAGACATGAACCGTTGGTGGGGGCCATAATCCCCCTTTTGTCTCGAATTTTCTAAAAACATAGGGAACGCCGAAAGTAGGAAACAATGAAGATATATAGGATTGACTGCTAGAAATAAGAAAACTTATAGTCATATTAATATAGACATTACGAGAGAGCCGAACTCCGTAACAGAGCGGTTAGCACAGCGCCCTACGACGCCAGGGGTCCAGAGTTCGAATCCCCGCTTGAGTGTGAGTGTTATTTAATCAATTTCATCATATCATCACTCAACTTATCTTCGCGATTGGCAGAAAAGCCAAGTAAAACAAATCAATTCAATCAATTAATTAACTAATCATATCCAAAGGTATTCACAACTCCACAAGAGAGACCATTGATTTGATTCATTCACTGTCAGTAACACATTAAAAACCTTATAACATCAGCAGCAACAGTGAATTTGTATCATGTGGTTACATACCTATTCTTTTCGAGAGCTCGAACTTTCGAAACGAGATCTTAACGTGCAAAACGTTATCATAAACTTGTTCGCCTTGACGTCCTCTATCCGCTGTGAAAGTTTATCGACTGATTCATTTAGTTTATTTCACTTCGTTTTTCTGCCACTTTTGGCTAATCGCGCAGATGAGGACGAGATGATGAAGGGACACAAACCAAGAACGCCCATGTCGGGATTCGAACACGGGACCCGTTGTGTGGAAGGCTTGTCGAAGATGTATGGTTCAACCCTAAATGAAGGGTTCTGTTATAAACCATTTTAAAATATCTTGTCTCCTTTGTAAAGAAATCCCCGCCTATTAACACAGAACGCGAAATTCATCAAGCTAAAGTTGATGCACTTTCAATGCATCAATCCACACAGTTAAACGTGTAATTTTTGTTCCTTTGAAATGATCCTGTCTGATCTCAATTGATGCATTTTCAGTGCATCACGCGGGAGACCAGGTGATAAAAGTACGAGACGAGAAACATCAGAAGATACGGGCCGAATTTCCTCGTCATCATCATTAATGAACTCAAGAATAGCTAAAATATAAAAATTACACATGATACATTAGTTTCTGCGGTGAGGTTGTTCGACATGTTAGTTTCAGTGTATGAGTTTGTTTGTTTGAGTATCTGTTTTAAGTTCAATTTATGCACAGATAGGCTAATCAGGACTGGACCTACAGTTTAAAGCGGAATCCGAACCACTATGTGCCTCCACCGGGTATCGAAATTCAAGACCGCACTTGAAACGAACATCCTTCGAAAATGGTCTCGTAGTTCAATCTCGAAGAATTGGACTACAAGCGAAAATCTTTCGAATTACACTTCGACTGCAGCGCCTCTTTCGATCAATAGATAAAACTAAGAATACGTTGCTTTTCCCGCGTTATAAACACTTATATTTCACCATAGAAATCACACAGCAGTTTAAAATGTTCTTAAACTTACATTTTCACATAATAGAAGAACTACAACCAACACCTGGCTTACTTTCGAGTTCCATGATTTCAAACAAATGAACAACAAGCAAGAAAGTGTACACTGACGCTTGCGGCGTACTGCAGGCTCGATTGCTCGTTCCATTGGCGCTTTCGTACGACGGCACTGTCGATAAGACCATACTTCAAGCCTGGTTTTTTATGTCTTTCGGACACAGCCTTAGTTTAATTGTAAATCATACATTAAAAGAAAAACGGACGTAACAAAGACGTTCATTTTTAAATATGTAACGTACTAGTACCCAATTCCTTCACATACACCTTGTCGTTGGAGAGATATTTGTTGAATTAGCAATACTGCTTCTACGGTGGCTCGAAAAGGAAAATGCTGACTCATCACTTTTCCCCCCTTTTTTGATGGGGGGTGGGAGTAGGGAGGGGGAAAGTGAAAGAGGTATCACTAGGTACGAATGGAAAATGTTACTCCAGGGCCCAGTTACACGTAGGCTGCCAAACTAGACGTGATTCTGGCTCTATCGGAGCCTTTGCCCCCTCTCAAAACGCCCCCCTCCTCCATTCCGGCTTCCGCCACAGTTGGAATTCATCAGGAACTCCATATTGTGGATTTTTTTATGACCCAGTCAATTTTTATTGAGGAGATGAAGAGAAAAATGCTGCTCTGGGATTAGGTAATCGAAAAATTGAACCTGCGTAGTGGGAGGGGGGGGGGTTGCGATTTTCGCCCCGAGGTAGAGGGCAGGGGGAGCAAATTATATACACCTAAGTGCAAGAGAGAGTATGGGCAATTCATTCTCCGTGTTAACAGATGCTGGATGGAGGCCATATAGTGGCATGCAGGAGACTCGCTTGAGGATCCTTGGAGAGGAATTTTATTTGGTTATTGAGGTTTGCTGGATGATTATGACAATTGCTATGACGTAATTACTACGCGCTAAGGCGCACTGCAGTGTTGCACGGGTCTAATGATAATGCTTGAGCAGGACATTGTTCCAGGTATTTGCAAGGGTTGCACTGTATATTTATACACACACGAAGAAAATTATAATGCATACATTGCATCACTTAGCAATCATGTTATACAAATTTAATTACTTCATTGTTTCATAAATATCTTTAAAGAAGAAAATGATGGCGAAGATATTACTTCTGCAGGTTTATGTATTGGAAATAACACAATGAATGCAAGATTCAGTTCACTCTTGACTCGATTCTGTTTCCGACATATAGCCTAAAGCTATTGCATTGCTGTTGATTTCCTTCACTATAGCATTATCACATCATTTGTACAGCGCTTTGCGAAAACATAACATAAAACATAATTAACGTTGTACAAAAGTAATTATCATACAAATTATCGACTTTTAATAGAAACTAACATTTCCTTAATAAACATATAATATTATTGTGAGGATTCACGAGACCGTCAAACAAAAACGAATAGAATAAACAGAAAATAGTTTGCCGGAAACTTTCAATTAAGTTATTCATGATCCTGATAGCTGGTAACTACATTATGATAGTTATTTACTAAATTCCACAACACACAGATGGACACAAGAATTCCTTAACACCAACAGTCACTGTCCATTCCGTATTTTTGCGTAACCTAGGCCGTTGATAACTTCATTTTTAGAACATCCCCGATGGCGTAGTGGTAACGTAGTCGCGTTGCAATCAAGGGGACTCGCGTTCGATACACAGTGGAGGCATATAGCGGTTCGGATCCCACTTAAAACTGTAGGCCCAGTACAGATTAGCCTATCTGTGCATAAAGTAGACTAAATTACTTTATTTCTGTTGTGACAAGAAGTGGAACCCTTGTATTTGTGACAGTATACACACGTGATAAACTTTTGTTTATTGAGGGATCGTACATACCAACATCATCTGTATGTTATCTACGCGATTTTGACGTTTTTCGATGCTGTACGGCAACACAGTATGCTCCGCGGTAAACACTGTTCAGTGCATTGCTGAAGACAACCTTTAAACACAGAGCTAGGTCATGAGGAACAGTTGACAATGTTGGCAGCTGGCAGGCAGGAAAAGGTTCATCGAAAGAGTAATTTCCTACAAGTTACAACCCTATAAACTGCAGGCCCGCCAGCTTTTTTTTCATTCTCTTCAGGGCTGAAATACATATCCTACTGTTTTGTACGTTATTGCATGTACTCCCTCGTTCATAGCCTTTGCACACAGAGGAAACTTCCTGAGACACGTTCACACACTGTTATCGAAATAGGACAGACCAGGGCACAGGTGGATTATATTCCCTCTCTTTCGGAAACTTCCCGAATGTATTCAAATGCGCCGAAGTCCCTAGACATTAGAGGAGCAGCGCGGTGCCACGTTCACAAGAATTTAACGACCTTCCGACGCGTTAGGGACATTTGTCAACTCCCTCAATCATTTATCAATAAGACAACGACAACCAGATTTTGATGGAAAGCTGCCATCACATTTTTTTTCTCTCTCTCTTTTTTAGTATTCCTGACAACTTCTTTCACGACAATCATTGAACATAACGGGGACGTTAATTAAAAAACCATTTGTCATTACCTCCCTGGATCAAGCAACTTGACGGCATTTACCTTTGGTAAAAAGGAATTGGGGTTTCAAGTTTCAGGAACTGACACCGAGGACGTCCCAGGACGCTGCTGCTTCCCAATCGCTAGTGTACAGTCTTGGAGCTTTTGTCTCTTGTTTGATCATCCACGAAGTATCATGTTTGAGGCTCAGATTTGATTCCTTTGTCTAGATTTGACTTTTATTTGGAACCTCTCGAAATATCGAACATCCACGATCGGATCGATTGGGGGGGGGGGGGAAGGCGTACTTATTGCGTCCAAAGAAAGGAAGCAATTTTGTTATTTTTCTGTACAAAAGAGGTTCTTGGGACCTAGTACCTTTATGGGAAATGCCAATGTGTCTCTACAGAAATACGGTTGTCGAAAGACATATTTTTGTTCATTTGATTTTTAATCTAAAAATATAACTGTTCATACAATGTTGAACAGGACTATTTTCTTCTTCTGATAACTTGAAAATATTATAAATCTGATCACTGACCCTGCCCTAAGTTTCCTAATTTCAATATTAAACTTGACAGTGTGCCAATCAGGTTACGCTCTGTAGTAAGTGTAAAGTTTAAGATATTTATAAAAGGTGTAATTTAATTTCCACGCACATATGAAAATAACCAAAGAATTGACATAGGCCATCAAAGAATTATTTAAATAGGTGGCAACAAAATTACTGTTCATGAAGAACCAATTTATTGGATCGGACATACTTTTTTAGAATTACCAAATAATTTATTCAAAATTCCAAAATGTGTATTTTTGCTGTGGTAACGAAAAAAGCTCCATGCCTGTGCCTGTATTTAATTTCAAACATTCAGGAGTGAGATCGTGAGTCAATCTAGGTGGGTAAAATTGAAAGTAACATATACCATGAGTATGATAATAATATCCAAGTGTTTTGGCTCTTAGTTTTCCACTTAATGTTTCATGGCATAGTGTTGATATTTTTCATGTATCAAAGTCTTCACAAGAAACTTGATAGGTTGAACGAACGTTAACTTTGAACTTGTTAATAGAAATTTGGTTAAGTTTCTTAGAATGTAAATGTAGTTAGTGTTTCTAAATTACGTGTAAATGTTTATCATAAGGTGTAATGTCCTATGTTAGCACTAATGTTCAAAGGTACCTAGAACCACAAGGCAATAGTTTAGTCTAACGACTGGTAACATGTATACAAATTTCCACATCCAATGAAAACCTCCCAAAATGAAATTACAAATACGCCCTGAAGCAAAAAGCTTAATTCGCGCAGTGGCTTCCAAGCAAATTTCTACCACGGCAAACACACCATTAGGAACCTCAGAGAGCAAATGCGAGGAATATATATCTTAGGAAAGAGATTCACGTAATGGAAAATGTAGGCAGAGTTGATGAAGAATTCTTACTGCACGGAGTCCCCGTGTTTGATGGCCGCGCGCAGGAAAGGGTTGCGAGGGATGTTGAATTAGCTTCCCTGTTCCTCCGCATTAATTGTTAAAGCGACGGGATCCGTATTGGATTATCTCATTATGTGATGTAATTAAGAGAGATAATGCAATAAACTGTGGTCCACCGGAGTGAAAAGATCGTAAATGAAGAAGGGGGAGGGAAGGGGGGGGGGAAAGAAGGATGCGTACGCGAGCATGGTAACAAGAAATGATGAAAGTTCCCATTAAAGAAAGTGCAAAACAACGCGGGGAGATGTGTTAGACTACCGCAGGAAAAATGAAAACGTTAATTATGTACAAAGTTGAGTAGCAAACCCGCACATACCCATGTTTTATATTTGTCGTCATCTTAACCACGAGAAATACAATGTAGGAGGGCTACGCGTCCATTTGTCCTTCTGCTTAACAAGTGAAATCCAATCCAGAAACACACCTTCAACTGCTGATCAAGTGAAATCAAATGCTGGAGCGCAAGTCTTCATTTGTCCTTCTGCTGAACAAGTAAAATTGAATGAAAGAGTGCTTAGAGTCAACTTGTCCTTAGGCTGAACAAGTGAAATCCAATGCAGAAGCACGCCTTCACGTGCTGAACAAGTGAAATCAAATGCAGGAGCGCAAGTCTTTATTTGTCCTTCTGATGAACAAGTTAATTTCAATGCATGAGCACTGCCCTCAACTTGTCCTTACGCTGAACAAGTGAAATTCAATGAAAGAGAGCGGCCTTCAAATTGTCCTTACGATGAATAAGTAAAATTCAATGAAAGATAGCGGCCTTCAACTTGTTCTTATACTGAACAAGTGAAATTCAATGAAAGAGAGCGGCCTTCAACTTGCCGTTACTCTGAACAAGAGAAATTCAAAGAAAGAGAGCGGCCTTCAACTTGTTCTTATGCTGAACAAGTGAAATGCAATGAAAGAGAGCGCTTCAACTTGTTCTTACTCTGAACAAGTGAAATTCAATGAAAGAGAGCGGCCTTCAACGATGAACAAGAGAAATTCAATGAAAGAGAGCGGCCTTCAACGATGAACAAGAGAAATTCAAAGAAAGAGATCTGCCTTCAACTTGTTCTTATGCTGAACAAGTGAAATTCAATGAAAGAGAGCGCTTCAACTTGTTCTTACTCTGAACAAGTGAAATCCAATATAGGAGTGCAATTCTTCCATTTGCCATTACGTTGAGCGCTAGGACAAATGGAAGACTGATAATGTAAACGTAGAATATCACATTTTAGCTAACACCTATCTCACGATTCCGGCCTAGGTGGCAGTGTGATTAGCGTCCCTCACTACGAAGCCAGCGATCCCAGATTTTAAACCTGACATGATAGGATGTTTTATGGTTTTTGTTCCATTAGCAAAACTTCACGTGTTAACCATTCATCCTCATCGTCGCGATTCAACGCAAGAGATGGAAAAGCAACGCAAAATAAAATATAAATAGATTATCTCAGAATTAGCCAAAATGGGATAATATAATTTTGTTAGTTGGTCGGTTGTATTTGTCTGCCTTCCCGCGTATACTAAATTAATATTCTAGTAATACATAGAACATTTTTATCGATGTATTTTGGGAGAAAAAGGGGGTAACGCCCGACAGCCTATCTGAAATACGCCACTGGTATGACATTTCCTAGAACCGCTGTATTAAGAACTTGACATCGTAAACGTTAGAAAATGCACTCTACAATGCCAATTTCCTTCCAAATACACGAAAAGGCTTCAAACGAGAATAGCCTACGATCCATAATTAAGAGATTCGGGGGGAGGGGATAACATGTAACATACTTGCAAATAAGATGGTTCCTTTGATGATCGCCAGATGGTGCACGTATCGTGAAAAGCAATTACTTGGCGTCAGTGAGGGCCACACCCGATCCTATCCTACGTTAATTTAGGTTAATAATCGCACAGGGCGTGACCGATAGTGCCCCTTGTCATCTGGTCCAATTGGGTAAAAAAATAAGTCACGTGACGTTAAGACACGATGTAGATGAAGGATGACATTGTGACGAAACAATATATAACCCTTCAGGCTTGGAGTGGGCTTGTAATTGTAAATCACCATGCAATGTGAAGAAGATACCTGGGTAATGCAATAAATACACAAGAGAAATCCATTGACAGAGGGCAGGTATCTTGCTTCAACAAGATAAAGTAGGCTATATAGAGTTGGGAAATTACTCTAGTGATATAAAATACTAATAAGAACAACAAAATAAATATTCTTAAACATAATCAGTTATCAAATCCAGTTAAATAAAATTATAATAGTAAAATAAATAAAGATACTCATTAATTACTGACATTAGCTAATTGTCCAAAGTTAACAATACAGTAACTTGACTCAATTTTAAGCTTAAGTTACATATTTAAGCATATTGAAGTATATTATATAAAATATGGAATATTGAGTTCAACAGGAGCTTTATTGAAACTAACTATATCTTTAAATATATCTCGAAATATGTCTCTGTTTCAACAAATCCATCCCTTCTTGCCTCCAGTTGCGAGACTACCTGCCTCCGTGGAGGAGTGGTTAGTGAATCACGCTACGAACCCTGCTAGGTATGTATCGCTACGGTAAATCCAAAAAGGAAGAAAATGGACGTAAACAGAATAAGCTTGAAATTGTTGCGAGATCCAGACAGACCTCCTTCCTTATATGTTCACATGTCCATTACATTTGAAAACGTTTTGTGATTTCAATTTGTTTATTTACGTAACTTTCATTTCAACAACTGTTACAAAATTCCTGCGAATTCAGTGGCGCCAGAGGATAACAGTACTTCTTTTATGTAAACAGGGCGTGCCTGCCTCACAAAATGACAGTAAATATTTAGTTTTTAAATTTGTTTTATTTAACATTAATTTGTTGTGTCTCTATCTAAACAAAACCTAACGTAGCACAATGATTCCTTTGTTCCTTGAGATTTATAATCAGCTGAGACATCTGTTAATATTATACATTAACTATGTAACTAGTTATACATGACAGTGACGATGATGGTAGTAATAATATTAACAATAATAATAAACATCATGTTAAAAACTATGACACAATTTGTAGCTTATGTACTACTAGCGTTTATGTCATTGTGATGCAGTTTGTAAAGCGTCTTCTTACTATTTATTTTCCGGCTACACAACTGGGTGTATTGAGGTATTATTCTGATAGAAGACGACATAGGGTGTGTCAAACCTATTTGAGAAATGTTGAAAGTAGCATGTGACAGTAGCATCGGCTTTCTCTCTGTAGGAATGTGTCTGTATGAAAGGCTAATGGGGACTGGCCCTAGAGTTTAAAGTGGAATCCGAACCGCTATATGCCTGAACCGGGTATCGAGCCCGGCGACGACGTTACCACTACGCCATCGAGGAACCCCCAAAACACTAAGTGCATATACATATATGCAATTCCCTTCTCTTTCCCTGCCAACTATATTGAAAGGCGTGTATTATTGATGCTCTCCAGACTACCCTGATAGAGTAGTGGTAATGTCATCGTCTTATCATCAACGGGTATCGGGTTTGGTAAGTGGTGGAGGCACATGTTACCACCCGTCTATTTCGCTGCACTTTTTTACTTTCTCTGCACTCTCGCGTTATAGTTCGTTACAAAGTGCAACACCGAGCCGTCTACTTCGTCGATTTGGTGTCACTTAATGTAATTGGTGTCTGCACCGTGTGCACTACATTCTGGAGAGGTGTACGGTATGGTCACGTGATGCGTGCTAACCAATGTAATGCACGTTGAAAGGAGCAGACAGACATTTCTTGAATCTACATCGCTATTCTTGGTTGAACGAAATTTCATTGCACCAGCCCGACACTGGAATGCACCTGCACGAAACCCGATGTCAAAAAGTGTAGCAAACTAGACGGGGCTATTGGTACACTTCAAACTGTAGGTCCAAAATCCCGATTAGCCTATTTGTGGGTAAAGTGTATAGCCATAACTTGGCTCTCAAAGTTCTGTTGCGTCATCAAATTTGGTTTTAAACACACATATATACAAACACTTGATGTTTAAATGTATTAGTGTGTAATTTTATGTGTATGGTTGAGTGGAAGAAAGACTCTAAGTCCTTATATTTCCCACTTACAAGAAGAAAATGATAATAAAGAAATGCAGGATTGCATTGAATTTTTTCTAAACTGAAATTTAACTTGGGATTCAATTCCACTTCCTTTCTTCTGGCGGTTTGTGTGTTATTTCGGGATAACGCGGGTTGGTCGAGGATCTGTCTGCGTCTAAAATTCTAAAATGTTGTGTGTGTGTGTGTGAAACTGTAAAACCCCTCGTACATACTCGTTAATATTGCATTAGTTTAAGCCGGGAGAAACGATCGAATTCCTGGCAAGGATAAGGTCGGAGAAATTGTTTGGGAAGGGGGGGTGAGTTTTCCCGGCAACATGGGGTGGGAAACAGGATGCCGGGAGGGCGGGGAGAGGAGGGGAAGAGTTGCTCCTGCAGGTAAATGGGATAGGAGGTCTGGAATGTGTAGGAGCCTCCGTGAAATTCTGCAGGGTGATATCACATGACTCGATCTTACCTTTCCCCCTACCCCTCCCAGCATCCCAGACTCAATTCCCACCTTGTTATTCAATTGATACGGACACACAAGAGGAACCCGAATAAGATACTGTCACCCTACGTGGTCCCGGGTCTCCCCCGCCCCCCCCCCCACCCGCAGAAAAGAATCGTGGCGTTGGGGGAGCAAAGGCGTTTCTCTAACCGCTGCCGTATCCCGGACGAGCCCCCAGTAAGCATGAGGGACCCCCACCTCCGACCTTCACCAAAATGCATAGCATCTCCTCTGTAGTTGATTCACAGTTCCTCCGCTGGGAGGCGTGAATGTACCAAGAGGTGAATTTTGGCGTATGTTTTCTTCTTCGTCCCCCCTTCCTCTGCCTTCCACTTATATTTCCAGAGGTCCTTGGCTGCATTTCCCACAGCTTTCCGAACATGAGATGTAAATTTCGTCAAAATTCCCCCTTGGCCCCGGGACTCGTGTCGTATTTCCGGGAGGAACCTTCGGGACCGGAGAAGACCTGGGAAAGCAGAGAGAGGAATCCCACCAACAACATAGAAAGAGAGAGAGAGAAAGAGAGAGAGAGAGAGAGAGAGAGAGAGAGAGAGACTAAGTTGGTCCTCTCCTTAGTTCTAGAGTTGGGTTACAGGAGCGAATTATGCCCCTGGAACACACGCACACTGCTGTAACAACAATGGTTTCGTGAAAGGAGGAGGAGTAATAATATTAGTTGTCCGCAACAATGGTGCCACGTATGATTCCGGCTTTTGCTAAGGGGGTTAGGGGGAGGGGATGGTTTCTCTCATATCTCTCGGGTACAATGAAGAAGGGCCGCAACCAATCACAACTTCCCTGCCTAAGTGAACCGCAGGACCTGGTTATGCTTAGGAAAGCCCCGTTACCTTGCCTACGAACTTCTGGAGGGAGCCCACTCTAGTATTATGGAATGACGCAAACACCTTTGTGTTTTCTGTCGACAAAGGAATATCCCTGGAGTTTCTTATTGATTTCGTGTGAGAATGTAAATACAAAAGGTCGCTTATTTGTGGATGGATTTATTTCGCTTTTCTGCCACTTTTGGCTAGTCGCTAAGATGAGGATGAGTGATCATATGAAGAAATTGATGAAGGGACACTCACAAAGAACATCCATGCCGGGATTCGAACACCGGGATGTCGGGCTTCGTAGTTAGGTGTGATAACCACTCCGCTACAGAGGTCTGCTGGTCGCTTCTTCGTATCATAAGTTTAACTGCAAAATTCTAACTCAAGTCTCTAGACATGGAATCCTAAATGCCAGACGATGGCGCTATTCAAAATGTTATCAGCACCCATTTTTCCGTCATCTTCAACTCTAGGGTTGCCAGAGGTGTCTTGGAGTTTAACGGCATTTGGAGAGTTACTATTCATTTTAGCGACCCCGAAAACGCTAAATGATTCATTTCAGTTCTCAAAATTTAGGATGTGTGCAAATGTTCTGTTATCTTTCCAATGCCTTCCACTGAGAACGTGACCCCTCCCTCCCTCCAGTTCAGTGCATTGGTAACAAAAAAAAGGTAAAGTGCTCCGCTGTACTTAGCACCACGCCATGAAGGCGTATAGGGGTGTGGGGGTAACGCCCCACACTTTCTTGATCCGGTCATGAGTGGGGGTGATGTGATCAGCATCACGCCCTTGACCGCCTTACCCCCAGGGTTTCCTCCAGGTACCCATATCATTCGACGCTGGGTGGGCGCCGGGGACGCTTCCAACGTTACAAAAGTTAACGGATTTGAACCGGGCTCGAACCCGAAACCTTTAGCATGGTAGTCAGACGCATTACCGACTGAGCCACCGCGGCCCTTTAGTGCATTGATTGAACATAATGGGCTGCTTGCCCATGTAGCATAAATGTTATTTGTGGTTAGGAGCTCTATGCCCAAGAAGTCGAGCACACTCATAATCTACCACAATTTATTTTTATCTTAAATATAGGGGGTGTGGGGTACTCAAGTAAATACAATGCATACGTATACCGTAGAGCGTCGATTATCCGAACGTCGGTCAACCGAACGACCGCTTAACCGAACTGTGTACTCGCTCACTTTCAGATATCTGTAATGAAAAAAGTACGTGACTTAGCTGCTCGTAAGCGTGTAGGCTTGCTTAGACAGACCAAAATAAAGGATTTTTTTAAACGTTAATTTTGTGTACTGTGTGTATTGTTCATGCAAAATGCGTATGTAATATGTACATATTTTTGTTTAATAAACTGTACCACATACTATATATTCCTACTAAAGTTGCCTTTGTACGTTACTTTGTAATACATACTTAAAGAGATGCCTGTTTTTATGAATAAATTTACTGTACAGTACTTCTTTTTGGCAAATAAACATGTACAGTTCGATTATCCGAACAAACCAGTTTTCCGAACAGCCATGTCCCCCCCTTACTTCGGATAATCGACGCTCTACTGTACTTTCAAATTTTGACCATTTTTTACATTATCAAAGCTTTTTAGAGACTACAATTTCGAGCTTTGTGCATAAAACTTACAGGAGCATTGTGACATTACTTGCAGTATAAATTCATAATAAAATTATCGAAACATAATGCACGATTTAGGAGGGTGGCTTGGATGGGCAAAAAAAGGCAAGTCATCTATTTAGTAACCATGATAACATGTTTCTGCATCTAGAAAACTTGACAGACTGCAATGGTATTACATGTGAGTGAAATTGAACAATGTGTTTCAAGATGGTGAATGAAAAACTGATTTTCCTCATGTTGCACGCACGCTCTATACCATGCTCTCCTTTTCCTCAAAATTGTCCACGATGCATTTTCGGAGTATAAGGAACTAAACTCAGTCATTGTAGATAATCTGTCGGTCCGCAATTTTGCAGTAAAACTTTTAAAATTATATTTCATAGTTTAGGAGAGGAGTGGTGGTAAAATCGCAAACATACATTTTGCCATAAATGTAAAGATTTTGAGTTGCAATTTTTAAAATTAAAGGAATGTTGTCATATTGTATTTGAGAAGAATTTGTCACCATGTTTAAAGATGGTAAATGACAGACTGATTTAACATGCCTTGCAAGAGTTTTAAGTTATGCAAATATCTGAGGTTAGATTTTCGTAGATTAAGAAAACCAAGTCTCAGCTACGTTAGGACATTACTTGAGCTTGAAGTTTTTAATAAAAAGAAATGTAATATAGTGTGGGGTTTCGGAAGGGTCACCAATTTTGAGAGTACGATATCTGTAGAAATTTTAGAGTTTTTAAGCTGAAATTCATGTCGCAAATAGATACATCCAGGGAATTATTCTATTTTGCATTTGCATTTGTTGAAAGCATTTCAAGATGGTGGATGAAAAATTGATTTTTCATATTCTGAGGTAGCTCCAAATTCTGATGCCACTTTTAAAAATATCTGCCTAAACTACATTTTTGGACATTAAGAAAAGGCACTTCAATATTTTAGGGGATTTGTTAAGCTATGGCTTGACAAATATATTTTTTGAACAATATAGTAGTGCATATGTATGTTGGGATCCAAATGGGGGCCACTAATGTTTTGTCCATGGGAACTGTTAGTTTCATAGCAACCAGATATTTTGGAGGATGGATACGGTAGTCCATTTGGATGAAATCAGTGAAGTCAAATATGTCAGTCTTATAATTTTGGCATGGTTAATACACGAAGGAGATATTTAAATTTGAAACATCCACAAAAATAATGGGAAAGCTAAATTGTGAACAAACAGTACTGAAGCAGATTTAAAAGTGTGTGTGCACCTAGCGTATGTTGTATAGTAGTTCCCCGTGCATATCCAGGGTGACTGCTCACCGGGAATTCTGGGAATTATGTATGAATAATTGGCTCCGGGAATTCTGCATGAATTCTTCGTGAATTTTTCTCCGTAGACGTGAGAAATTGCAACATTTATTAAATCCATATCCCATTGAGGGTATCCTCGATGGCGCAGTGGTAACACCGTCGCCTTGTAATCAAGGGGTCTCGCGTTCGATACCCGGTGGATGCCACTTTCGGATCCCACTTTTAACTGTAGCTCAAGTCCCAATTAACATTTCTGTACATAAAGTGGACTTAAAGCATCAACTCAATCAATCAAACCATATCCCATTGAAATTTTAAATGCTCTGAGGCAAGTTTTTTACCGATCAATATTATTTTTATCGAGGAAGGATAAGAAAGCTACGTGAAAAATAAAATTGAATTCTCTTGATCCGTTTACTTTCTTAGTGTCCTTTGTATCTGATAGATGCAAGATTATTGCAAGATAATATATCCTGAAGTTGAATAAGTAAATTTCAGCTTAAAATTCTTAAACAATTAACAATTTTTAGTACATTAGTATATCCCGTAACATTAGTAACGTGTGTTTGTAGATGTATTTTGAGTCTGAATATGTGAAATCCAAATGTAAACTCAGCATCTTAAATTTAATGTTTGAAATATACACATGTGCCGTTTATTTGAATTGATTTAGAATTTTTGGATACATTGGAATCACACAGACCCTTTACATTGTTAATATATTTGTGTGTGGTGAGAAGCGGTAATACGTAAGGTTGAAAAAGAGAAAACATCTTCTGGTGACCTTGAATTTTTGGAAAGTTCACCTTGAAAACTGGGAATTATACTTGAATTTTATTATGTTCATAGAGTGGCCACCCTGAAATAGCGCCATGAAGGCACATTCAGGGGATATGGGGGTAGGGCCCGACATATTCTTGATCTCGGCCAGTTTGGAGGTGATGTGATCGCAACGAAACTCCGGCTGCCTTTAACCCCCAGGACCCATTGATTTGAGGTTGGGCAAGTTCCACATCTGCTTTATGCAGGGACAAGACCGGAATGCTTCCGACCTTAGATCACCCACCCCAAGATTCGAACCCGGGTCTTCTGCATGCCAGTCAGCCAGCTTGTCTGCTTTTTTTTACATAATAATTTTCTGTATTTTCTCTGTATTATCATTGGGACAAACGCAAACATCCACGTCTGAACCAGGATTCAAACCCGGGACGCCTGGCATTGCAGCGTGCTGTGCTAACCCCTCTGCCACGGAGGTTAACTAAACCAACACAGCTATCAAGTATTTATGTAGTATAGTATTGCGATGCGCAACCCTGGGAACTGATCATAGATATATTAACTGTTACGCCATCCAGCAAAAGTAGAATCAAACTGTTGGTCAAATTTTTCAGAACATATAGTATTATATATAATTTAATCACTTGTCCGGCACTGTGGCTGTGCAGTCATGCTTTGGGTTCCTGCTATGGGACGCGTGCAGGTTTGAGTCTCCTTGGGGAAACGTAACAGCTTTTCTCCTGATATTTCAGCCTGTGTATAGGACCGGTGGCCACCCACCATAGTGAGGAAATTGACGCGCTACGAATGAGTAGCGTAACCCGGTCATTAAAACCTACAACGACGACTGGGGGTTCGTCGTGCTGACCACATGTCACCCTGTAATTGGTTGTATGATCTCCCATCTCAGAGTAGGATCCGGTGGAATTGCGGCCGGCAGTCTGTAGGTAGGCCTGGGCCCTCAATGGTCTGTTGCAACACGGGTTATGTATGTTCTTAGTTTAATCATTTCAAGGTGTCACACCTTCATTGTCAATTCTTAACTATGTTAACAGAAAATATTATATAGTTCTTGATTGTAAGTCATATGTGTACCAAGTTTGGTCATAATGAATGTCACCAATTAGCTTAGCGACTCAAAAGACTATGGATTCGACACTAATCTTGGTCGATTTTGTCATTTTAATTTTCACCCCTTCTCACACCTCATCCCGATAGGTGATGAACTTGTTGTTGAACTGCATTAGGAGTGTCACTATGGATTCCACACTAATATTGGTCGTTTTCGATTATTTTTACATGTCACCCCCTCCCACCCCTAGGGTTGCCAGGGGTGTCTTACCCCCACAATATTTCTTTCCAGATTGCAAGTGATAGGTGTACCAAGTTTGGTTGAAATCGCTCCAGGTGTTCGAGAGTTATGCCGGAACAAACATATATACACACATACATATATACACACATACACATCCATTTTTATATATTAGAAGAAGATGGAACAAATCTAAAACGTATTTTATGGAGTCACATGTGGTACAATCTGCAAGCACATTTTTGAAAAATGTAGTCCGATGTTTGTTAATTCAACTTTATGCACATATAGACTAATTGGGACTGGACCTACAGTTTAAAGTGAGATTGGAATTACTATGGGCCTCCACCGGGTTTCGAACACGGATTTCTTTGATTACAAGGTGAGGATGGTTCCAGTGCGGAATCTGGGAGCTCCTGGTGCAAGTTTGAAGTAGGGTTACGAGGGTAGTTTGAAAAGTAAGGTAAATGAAGCACAGACGGCAGCACCATAATCGAAATCGATGTACGGTCGATAAGTTTGATCCTTCAAATGACCCCTTGCAGAGTTTCAGCCCATTGCGTTGTGAGGTCTTTGGTTTTAAAATGATTTCTCCTGATTTGCAAAATAGCCGTTCAAAGCACGAATCACTTCATCGTTATCAGAAAATCGTTGTCCTCCGAGCCATCTTTGAGGTTAGGCAACAAATGGAAGTCAAAGGGAGCTAGATCGGGCTAATAAGGCGGGTGATCCAACAATTCGAATTTAAGTTCATGGATTTTAGCCATAGAAACAATTGACGTATGAACAGGTGCACTGACCTGGGGGTTTTGTCCACCATTTGTTCAAACGCATGCACGTTCACCTACTTGGCATGATCAAACAATTGCCTCACAACGCACTCGGCTGAAACTCTGCAGGGGCACATTTGAAGGATCAGACTTATCAACCGTGCATCCATTTCTATTATGGTGCTGCCATCTGTGCTTCGTTTATCTTACTTTTCAAACTACCCTCGTAAGGATTGGTTTAAATGATTTGGTATTTCATTTGAGAGAAATCGGTCAGTACCTTTCAAGACGAAACTAAAAATATTCCCCTTACGTTTTATGCTCTCCAAATTCTGCTGATATCTTCAAATCTCTTTCTGAACATTTTTGGAACTCAACAAACAAAACTCACCGAATTTTAGGACATCATTTGTAACAAAAACTTTAGAATTAGTGTATCATTGAACAGACTGTGGTTGGTTGGCAAAGATGGGCCAAGTCATCAATTTTTGACTAAAGTAACTGCTGAAAAATTAGAGATTGTGGGATATTCACCACAGTGGAAGACTGGCCTGGTACTACAGGGAGTTTGAAGATGGGGACTTCAAATCTATAACACCTATAATACTTTACCGACCTCCGTGGCAAATTGGTTAAGACAGCGCCAGAGGTCGTTCAGGGTTCAAATCCCGGACTGGGCTTGTGTGTTCTTTGTGAGTGTCCCTTAATCAAATTCATATCATCACTCATACTCGTCTTCGCGATTAGCAAAAGTGGACGAACAGCGAAGTAAAATAAACCAAATGAGCCTAAAATAATTTGGAAATTATAAAATGAATTCAAATGTAATTAATCTGATTCTGTTTTTCCTAGAGGCAGTACAGTTGCTCATGTAATAGCAATTATGCCCACGTTAAGCAACTAACCGCAAGTTCCTTGTTACAAGAAATATCTCTTTGTGTTATCCCAGAACAAACTCGAATCTCAGAGGGACAGCAAGCTACCTTATTCCATTTGATCCTCCAAGAAGCAGACAGTCCATATTGACCTTCGCCGGCGAGTTCCATCTCTTGGTGCGTGTTCAGACGTAGGTGCGTGCACGTGTGTGTGTGCGTAAGAAGCGACCACCATCCTTTACAGCGAAACTTCCTCTCTCCAAGGCATGACGGCCACTTTGTTTAAGCTGAGGAGCCTCTGAATAGTTAAGTTCCTTGCCATTACCTAGCGTCTTCTTTCTCTACGGCGTCTTCCCTTTTCCTGTCCTTCCCCGTCGAATTTACCCTCCGTACCCCATCTTCCCTGATGTTTACAGGAGGTGGAAAAAAAATGCACGCCATAATCCATCTGCCGAATACCAAGGGAAGCGGCGGTAATCTGCGAGGTCAGTTTGTAGTTGCAAACTTTGGCCCGACATTTCATCTTCTCCTCATCTCTTTGTGTTAATAATCTATGAGCTTCGGGGAATCTTAGTTCTCGGCCACTAATACATAGCCGCAGCCTCTTCGCATGCATCCATCACCTTTGTAGCTCATCGTGGAAGACTTCCCAACGTTTGACTTTAGGTCCCTCTGGTGGTAGACCGCGGAATTTGCCATGGTCTTGGCGCTTCCTTCAATTTCTTGTTTGACGCTGAGTAATCCCCTTCTCTCTCTCTTACCCTTGCTTGCTTTCTCGCTCCTCATTTCCGATTTGGACTTTTTTGCTCTCTGGTGGAAGGTATGTGGCTTGTTTGAATGTTCCAAGTGTAGAGCATGCCTGAACTGTGGCCGAGCTCTTTAAGTGGTTTCGATCTCGCCACCCAAGTTACAGGTTCGACTCCCGACGTTGTGACGGTCCTGTGAATCCGCACAATATAATTATATGTTTATTGAAATTATTAATTTCATATTATAAAAAACACTTTATATTAACGTTTAAAAAAAATGTATAATTATTACTTTGTACAACGTTAATTATGTTTTATGTTATTTATTGCACTATACGCTGTATAAACGAGATATTTGGAATTCTAACGTTCCTATAGCAACAAGAATCAATAGTCATTATGTGGTAGTGTGTCTGACAAAAATGGAAATATAGGTAATAGTGAACTGCATATTGCTTAGTTATTTCACTAATATATAGACCTATAGAAGTTGTATCTTCACCTTCGCGTTTTATTTCAAATATTTATGAACTAAATGTGATCGTGCAAATTATTGACTTGTGAACGTCACAGTATAATTGGTGGTCCAGTATTGTGGAACGTTATCAGCACGATCTTGAGTAATGTGTTTTGCGTAAGTGTTAACTTACACCATTGTTCTCGTGAGTCTAGTTTGTACATAAATTTATATTATGTACGCATCAAGTAATCCTTATAATCTGAGATCCAAAACAAGTCTTACAGCTAGATCTATCAATTGTGGTGTTGAACCTGATGAATCACAAAATAAGAATGGTGCCATGAATATGGTGAAGTGCTGCAAAGACCCCGATAAGGAAAGGTTGGTAGCTTGTGAAAATTGTGGCCATTGGTATCATTTACAATGTTTGGGTTTGTCCGATAAGCATTGGGAATTATACCAGTTAAATGAAAATTATTTCTGTACAGATTGTGATCCTTCTTATGATCCGTTCAGTATTGAAGCTTTCGTGGAATGGAAAAGAAGTCAAGAAAATGTTCAAGAAATTGACATTCGTCCTTCTGTGTTGGCAGAGACGTCAACGGGGCAAAGTAATGTTCCTTTTCAAATGTTTGATCTACTTGCAGAGTTAAGGAAAATCAGCGAGTCACAACAGGTGGAATTTACAAAAATTAGGGAAACTCAAGATTCTATGAGGCAAACTCAAGAGTCTCAACAGCTTGAGTTTACAAAAATGAGGCAAACTCAAGATTCTATGAGGCAAACTCAAGAGTCTCAACAGCTTGAGTTTACAAAAATGAGGCAAACTCAAGATTCTATGAGGCAAACTCAAGATTCTATGAGGCAAACTCAAGAGTCTCAACAGCTTGAGTTTACAAAAATCAGGGAATCTCAACAGGAAATTCAAACTTCACAGCAACTACTCAAGCTTGACTTCCACGAATTGAGTACATCATTACGAAAGGAATTAGCTGAAGTTGCCGAGTCCTGCAAATTAGCAACACGTTCATTACATCAGGAAATGGAAAGAGAAGTGCAAGGACTAACAGAGAAAATCGAGGAAGTCAACACTACTTGTACAGAGAATTCTGATAAACTTTCTGGATTGAATGATCAGATTACAGAATGCCAGAACAATGTTTCAGGGTTGTCTCGGCAAGTTCAAAGACTTGAAGCCGTTGTGAGCAAGGACGAAATAACTAAGCGCGTGGAAGCATGTGAGGAAAATATTACTAAGTTAACATCTAATATTTCGACTAATGTTGAATCAAGTAATCCTGTACAAGTTTACAGTTCTCATGTGAATAGTAACTGTCAACCTGGTATTCCTGCACGGAACCTAACCTCTCCTAAATCATCTGATTCTTCAGCGTGTGATGTTTCTGATGATGAACACAATCGCATTGCTTCACAAAGACACAAACGTTCTAGAAATAATCGAATGAGAACTAGTAATACTAACAAGTTATGTCCATCAACCCGTTCTTTATATTCTGATGGTTCTGGTCAGGAAAGAAAGAGGCAAGTAAACCAAAAGTCAGCAAATCCGCAGAATCATCGACGTGACTATCCTGACAATTGTATGCGTTTGCTTACTCAAGAACCTCGACGGTTGGTAAGATTGAATGAACTTACTGTTCTTCCTAAATATTCTGGAGATCCTGAAAAATCAAGCCCACGTAAGTTTATTAAAACTTTAACGTCTTACTTAGACTTACTGCAAGTTCCTGACATGCAAAGGCTTGAATGTATTACTAATTGTTTTCAAGGACCTGCAGAAGGTTGGTATAATACTCATGTCGATTCGTTTACATCATACAAACAGTTTGTTGACGAATTTCTGAATCACTACACGTCTTATTCGTTAACTCAGGCTCAATTATCTGAACTTAGAAGTCGTAAATATGATCCTAAATTGACAAGTAGTATGGAAGTTTTTGCTATTCGTACGCATTCAGCATATTATAATTTAGTTGATCGTCCGAATGATGCAGAAGTTATTGATATTTTAATCAATCAGTTGCCCACATCTATTGCACAAACAATATTAGCTGCTAGATTAGTTAAAATGGATGATGTAATTGCGTTACTAAAGAGGTTGGATTTAGTGAATTCAAGATCAAACAAGAGTTTTAATGTTCATGATAATGTACGTGAAAAAAATTTCCGACATGATGGGAATAATTCTAAAAGTTTTACCGACAATAATAGTGCAAGGACAAAACTGAGAGTTCAAAGTGTTGCTAAAAGTTCATCGTTTGTGAACGATGATGAACCTAATGGAAATCAAGGTTCAAGACGTAACGTAAGACCTAATGATACTGTTCATTTTGTTTCTTCTAGCGATGAAAATAAAAGAAATAAGATTCCACGTACAGATGTTCCGTTTGTTGCTGAAAACCAACAATCAAACTCCAGCCAGAAGACGATGATATTTAATAGAAATAATAATTTTGGGAAACCTAACCTAACTAACAGACCATATAATCGTTACAGACGTAATGGTGCAGGATCTCAAAATTTCCGGCAAAATAGAAGTCCACAAAGCTCACGATACTTCAACAATAATGGTAGATTTATGAGCAACAGTTTCAATGCCAGAAACGAGCAAGAACAACAGCAATTTACACTGCGTCCTAACTCTCAGTTCTCTAACAATAATTTCCACTCATTCCAACCATGCAGTGTATGTGCCAATTGCGGATATTCGTCTTCTCAGTTGTCAACGGGAAACAGTTGCAATGCAACTGCAGTGGCGAATACTCCATTAAATGAAAATGCTCCATCTTTCGATCCAAGAGAAACTTCTTGTAAACAGTTCATTTCTTCTGTCCCTGAAGCAACATTAAACGAACGTCGCGGGTGAACGTGGACCAGTTTGCTCGCACTAATATAATGGAGGGTCCGGCTAAATCATATCGTAGTGATAATATAGGCACAACTTGTCAGTATGCTGTATTAAGTAATTCCGTTTTACCTGAAGTTGATCATTGTTATCCACTTTCAATATTTTTTCAATTAGATTGGTACGAAGATGAACCTACTTGGATTTTAAATGATACTGGTATACCTACTCCTATTACTGATCAACCTTTGATCACAGGAACAGTTTGCGGTATTACGATACAGTGTGTCATTGACAGTGGAAGCCAGTGTAATTTAGTCAGTTATGAATTATGGTGCAGTATAAAATCAATTATTCCGAGTGCCAAACTGGATACAGTGGATCAACTTAAGTTATTGCCGTTTGCAGGACATCAGAAGTTTCGTGTTGCTGGTCGGAAGATTATAAGTATTTCAATTAACTCGGAAGTTTTTTCTTTGGAGATGTTTGTATTGAAGCAACTGCATGCTGAATTAATTCTCGGAATACCATTTTTAAGGCAATACAACGCTGTACTCGATTTTAGAAGAAATGAAATTAGTTTGATGGCGTCTACTGGTTCCGAATTGGTTCAACCATTAAATTCTAGCAAAAGTACAACTGATAGGGATTGCTGGCAGATGCAGGAAGTTACTATAGTGAAAGAAGTAGAAAATTTACTTGTCGTTTCTCTAGATCAGATCACAACGAAGGTGCGGTCGTGTGAATCACTCAACACGGAGCAGCAGTCTCAGCTTGAGAATATAATAATAGAATATCATAGTTTGTTTTCTGATCGACCCCGATCTGCATTCGTAGAACCTTATCAAATTGAACTAGACACAAAGGAACCAATTAAGGCACCTATATACCCAGTACCGTTCGCCAAAAGAGCAGCGTTAGAAAAGGAACTAGAAAAATGGAAAGCCTGGGGAATAATTAGAGAGATGTCTTCGCCTTATTTAAACCCAGTACATATCGTCCCAAAATCTAATGGTGAGTGGCGTCCAGTGGTGGATTTTCGTCGCCTAAACCAACATGTAATTTCACCACTTACCCATGTTGAACCGATAAACGAGCTACTTCAACATTTTAAGGGTGCAAGATATTTTTCTTCGATTGATCTCTCCTGTGGATATTTTCAAATACCACTTACGCCCGACTCATATAAGTACACAGCTTTTTCGTATCGAGGACGACAGCACGTGTTTTGTTACTTGCCATTTGGTATCAAATCAGCTGTTTCTGTTTTTGTTGAAAGAATGAATAAGGTGTTTGGACCAGAGACTCATTCATTTCTGATGATATATGTGGATGACATTTTAATATTTAGCCCAACAATAGAGAAACATTTTGAACATCTTGATTATGTTCTACAGACATTGCAGAAGACGAACATGTCCATAAAATTTGCCAAATGCAAATTTTTCCAAACGGAAATTAAGTTTTTGGGTCATGTGGTGTCTGGTTCCGAGATTAAGGTCGATCATGATAAGGACTCAGCTATTCTACAGTTTCCTGTTCCTCAAAACAAAAAGTCACTTCGCAAATTTTTAGGACTGGCAAATTGGAGGAATCGTTTTATACAGGGATTTTCAGATATCGCTAGTCCGTTATATCATCTTTTACGCAAGAATGTGCCATTTTATTGGACACCTCAGTGTCAAGAAGCTTTCTTGTTATTAAAGAATGCTCTAATTTCAGCACCAGCATTGAGTCAACCCGACTTTGAGTTGAGGTTTTGTGTTTCTGTTGATGCAAGCCAGAAAGGATTGGGTTGTGTACTTTGGCAAGTTGATAATGATGAAATTCGTGTCATACAATATGGCAGTCGTGCTCTTAGAGGAGCAGAGATTACATATAGTACACACGAATTGGAATGTTTAGCTATATTATTTGCTCTGGAGAAATTTGCTATATATCTTAAAGGAACTGATTTCAACTTATATTCAGATCATAAGTCGTTGTCTTGGCTTAAAACTGCACAATCACTTAATTCTCGTCTTACGAGATGGGCTCTCAAATTGCAGTGTTTTGATTTCACGTTATATCATGTCCCAGGAGTTTCGAATAATATTGCTGATACGTTGAGCAGATTTCCGCCTTGTACTACTTATTCTGCACTTGATGATAAATTATATATCAATCAAGTAATTGTGGAAGATTCACAAGATGATACTTCGTCTATTTGGTTAAAAGCTCAACGAGCAGATGAAAAATGCAATAATGTAATTTCTCACCTGGAAGATAGTACAACTGATAAAAACTTTTCAAAGTATCTTCTTCACAACAAAATGCTTTTTTATAAACCCAATTCAGATGAAATTTGTAAACTTGTAGTGCCACGTGAGCTTATACCTTTGGTATTGCACAAAATGCATGATTTAAATGGACATTTTGGTTATCAGAAGGTTTTAGCAGCTTGTAGAAGGGCATATTTTTGGCCGTACATGAGAAAATCAATTAGAAATTACCTGAAAGATTGCTTAGAATGTGCACGAACAAAGATTGTAGGTCGGCCGTTGCGTAGAGATGAATATCACGTCGTTTCTCACCAACCTCACGATTTCCTCTCTATTGATTTAATCGGAAAATTACCAAGATCACGTACATATGAATATCTCCTCACAATTGTAGACGTTATGTCAAAGTTTGTTATGATTTACCCGTTAAGAAAAGCGACTGCCAGGGAAATTATCAATCGTTTTGAAGAACAATATTTTAAACATTACCCTGTATGTAATGTATTATTATCAGATTGTGGAAGCCAATTTACATCAAATGAGTGGAAAGCCTACATGGATTCAAGGAAAATTAAGCATATTACTACCACTACATACAATCCGAAATCTAATCCTATTGAGAGGTACAATAAGGAGATTGTTAGATTACTGCGATTATTCTGCAATGATAATCACACAAGTTGGTATCCAAGAATAAATTCTATTATTCAGTTATTAAATCATTCATGCTCTGCAGTTACCGGATTATCTCCTAGTGAACTTTTCTTACATGAAGATATGAAGGACTCAATATTTGAAGAAATCAGCTGGCCAGAACAAATTAAATCTTTGCCATGGAAACGCAAATTGTTTTTAGCAGAAATCAGGACTAGACAATCTAGAAGAAGTAGGAAGATTAAGAATGCATTGAACTCGATCAAACTTCAAACAGGAGATTTGGTTATGATAAAAAATAGGCAAGTTAGTTCCAAAATTAACAGCCAGATTCATAAATTGTTCAACTTGTATATTGGGCCATTTCTTGTCAAGGAAATTAAGGACAATAATGCAATTCTTTACACAATGAACCAGCAATATTATGACAAGGTGAACTTTTCAAATCTTCGCGTGTTTAACTGTTCGGAAGAAAAGAGGAATCAACTCTTGTCTGAGAATTAAATTTATGAGAGTAGATACTTGAAAAATGAAACCATTCTGTTCATTATTTTGTACAATTGAATGTTGTATTATGTTTTGATTTGTTATTACCAGTTAGGCACAAATCTGTTTATGTGCACGTTGTTGTCGAATGTCAGATAATATTGTCCATTTGTAACTTTGTTGTAGTTATGTTGACACACATCTGACTGATTTATAAATGAAAACTCCTCCTCCTTGTTTCGTAGTTTTCATTTTCCCGGAGGAGGGGAATGTTGTGACGGTCCTGTGAATCCGCACAATATAATTATATGTTTATTGAAATTATTAATTTCATATTATAAAAAACACTTTATATTAACGTTTAAAAAAAATGTATAATTATTACTTTGTACAACGTTAATTATGTTTTATGTTATTTATTGCACTATACGCTGTATAAACGAGATATTTGGAATTCTAACGTTCCTATAGCAACAAGAATCAATAGTCATTATGTGGTAGTGTGTCTGACAAAAATGGAAATATAGGTAATAGTGAACTGCATATTGCTTAGTTATTTCACTAATATATAGACCTATAGAAGTTGTATCTTCACCTTCGCGTTTTATTTCAAATATTTATGAACTAAATGTGATCGTGCAAATTATTGACTTGTGAACGTCACAACGTTGACGTGGAAGTTCCTTGTGAGCATCATTACTCGTCCCCGTCGTCGCGATTAGGCTGTAAGTGGTGGAAAACTCACGTAAAATAACAAAAATACAAATTGCTCAATATGATTGAAAAACTGGACTTTATATTTCATTAACATAATTAACTTATCAAATATAACATTAGGTTTAAGTTGTCAACCACTGAATTTATAGAAATCTTGTAGTTTCCTCAGAAATTAATTTGGTAAGTGCTGATGCTGATTGCCGAAACTCACCTACCTCCGTTACGTGTCAGTGTCTCCATTAATTTCATCATTTTATTACCATCTTTGCCATTAGCCAAAAGTGTCAGAAAAGGAAACTAAACCAAATCAATCAATCAATTTTGAATCCCGGAAATTTTTCAATTAAATAGAAAATATCCACCACAAGATATTTGTTAATGAATTGTTGCACAAACAAGATTAATACATTTCAGAAGAACCTCTCGCAGCTCTGTATAATTGATGCCATGGCCCGGTGGTTGAGAAACACTGTGTTTTCCTTCTTCAGTCTTCTTGGAACGATGGGGATTAACGGTGATTGAATGAAAATTGTGAAGATACCCTCACTACACTCGTTCCTGGGCTGATCTCGAACCGGGAACCTTCGATAGCAAGATCGTGAGTCAGCCACCAAAGCGGTTGGAACATTCCTGGCATTGCCCTCTGTTAATGGCGAAGGATTGATTGATTTGGAGTTTTAAGTCCACTTTATGCACAGTAAGGCTAATCGGGACTGGACCTAGAGTTTAAAGTGGGATCCGAACCACTATGTGCCTCCACCGGGTATCGAACCCGGGACCCCTTGATTACAAGTTGACGACGCTACCACTACGTCATCGGGGAGGCCCCTTAATGGCGGACGAAAGACTGGGTAAACGTAGGGGCTGTATGAGACATTTATAGTATGCTGTTTGTGAACATTATAATCAAATTAATGGAATGAATGAATAAAATAATGATATGTAAATGTAGTACGCTTAAACAGGAGATAAGTATCATTAATAAAAATAATAAAGCTACACATATAATAATACATGCACATGGATATAGTTGTTTGAAGTTTCAACGAGTGTGATTTAGGAGTAGACATGTGGTTTCCCTAGTTGGAAAGTAGCTTATGATTGGTTGATTGATTGGCATTATTTTACTTCGCCTCTTTTGACTAATCGCGAAAATGAGGATGAGTGAAGATATTATGAAATCGATGAAGGCACATTCACAATGAGCATCCATGCCCAGGCCGGTATTCGAACCCGTGACCTCTGGCGTCGTAGCGAGCAGTGCTACTGCCACGGAGGTCGGCGAAAGTAGCTTATGGAAACGTCACCGTGGCAGCGAATGTCAAGAGTGCTTTCATGGGACGATGTAAAGAATTCCTCTGCGTGAGTGAAGTGGGAACCGAGACCCGTCGACCCCGGCGTGCCAAGACAACGGGCAGCACGCTGGATGAGAAAAGGATGCCGCCGGAGGGGTAATGCAATAAGAGGCCCCCGACCTGTCTTCTAATTGGCACTTCACACGGGGAGGAAGAGATCCGGCACCCAAGGGGCGAGCCAATGATGTTACGTGATTCGCTCCAAGGACGTATGCGCACCCGTCCCCCCATCGACGGCGCCTTGCTGTGACGATGAGAGCTTCCAAAATCACCTTCTAATATATATTGTCTCTCTCACGATGAAACAATTACACTTGGTGCAATCCAAGACCTATGTTGTTTTAAGTACTTACGCCCAAATAGATTGACTGGGAGTGGACCTACAGTTTTAAATGGGATTCGAACCACTATGTGCATGTATTGAGTATTGAACCCGGAACCCCTTAATTATACTGGTAAACACACTTTTTATTGCCAATGAAATTCGAGTCATTTTAGGGTAAGGTTGCCATTGTGATTTCGAATATGATATCAGTTTTTCTACATTGGCTCTAGTTTTTGAGTAATGGATGTCCCATAAAAAAACATAAAAACGCATGAAATTTAATGGTCAGACTTAGACTTGTGACAACATGCTAATTGTGTCCAATAATACTGATCTATGAACACTTAATATCTATTGGTATACATAAAGCACATTCAGATAATCAACACACTTAACGATCAGACAAATATCATTTCTGATATTTTCTTGTGTGTAGGGTGTCAGGCACATTGAAGACTCCAGCAATAATCTGTCATTATTTGTCTGTCCCGACGACGTTACCACTACGCTCTCTGGAGAGGCTCAAGAATCACTTTTACTTGAGCACCTGTGAGACACACGCACACACAGAGATATTCCACTAAATACCCTACAATGAGAACCCCACTGGATCCAAATCTCCTTCGATTACTTCCATTTAAGTCCATTTCATTGTGATTTTTGAGGGTAACGCCTCTTCCATTTAGATGAGAGACTGAAGCAGCGTCCACAACTGACGAAGAGGACAGCTTGCCGTGTGTTTGGAGCATGGTGTTGTCCTCGGTCCTTTGTTTCCCTTTCCACATGCGTGAAGATGGGTCAGAACCATTGGTTCACAGAACACGGCAGCAGCGACTGACAAAAGAAGTCAAGATGCCCGTGAATGAAGAAAAACAATGCAACAGCGTTTTGCCAAACTCGAGGACAGAGATTTCCGCGACGCTGACTTCTGGACACTCCTACGTCGTTCATTGAAAGGAACTCTTAATCCTGACGAAGCAGCAAGGAATTATATAAAAAAGAGCCCCTGTCATTTCTGTTAATGCATCTCTACTTTGATGTCAATTTGCACGCATTTGCCCTTCAGAAGTCGAACAATTTTCTTCAGTTGCCTCACTCCCTTCGCATACTTTATGCCTGCCTCCCCAGAGGCACTGAAACGCACATGAACACCATCTGAAAATTTAACCCCGTGGTATAATTAAGGGTAACACCCCTAGGGTCCCCTTCGAGCGTAACATATGCCTCCCTTTTTCTCTGAGGAACAAAAAAAAAAGTTATTTTTTCTTCCAACGTTAGGTCTTTGTTTTTATGGCAGAGGTTACCATGGTACTCAAGCACTTTGCAAGGCATCTCCTTATTAATCTTAGAGCTTGGATTTTCCCCGGGGATTCCTGTTTTTAATATCATGACGTTTTGAAGAGCCAAAGTGTATAAGGTCTATTCCGGAGATTTCCCCCCCCCCCTCCCCAACTTCCTCGACTCGACTTTATATTTTCGGGAAGAGTCGTTGAGGACAATATCCCCTCACCCCCCTTTCACCCGCCATTTCTCCGTTGCTTTCTTTTTTTGCGCCTTTCTTTTAACGCCCAATAACACGCGGACGCATTTCCTTCCCAGTTTAAGGGCTCGTAACAACTTTTTTTCTTTCCATGCGCCATGGTCATAGACAACTTTATATAGATTCCGTAGAGGTGCACCGGATGTTTTGTTTTCTCGCAGGAGAATAAATTAACTGCCAGTGTTACGCTTATGAAAATTTGATTTAGAATTAAAGTTACGTTACCAAAACGGATAAGCCTGAAGTCGATCCTTGGGTTTAAGAGTATGGCGAGATTGTCTTTCGGAAGCGTCCAAAAGTGGTCTGTTCCCGCCTCTGTGAAAGTTGGGACATATCGTTTGGTTTGCAGTGTTTTCACCCAGGGCATGAGTATTCACTTTCATCTAATCATTCACTAATTTACAAAGTCGCGATTAGCCTAAAAGTGCAGACGTAAATGCGAATCGCTGTAATGAACTCCAAATTAATCACAAACTGTTATCTTGTCTTTTAGAGCATTTTAGAGCATTTTAGAGCATTGAACATGTGCAATAGGTAACAATTATAATGCTCTTGTGCATTACCAAATCATTTTTCGATAAAAATACTTGCTCATACTCACGAGATTGAATGCTTAGCAATATTATTTGCTTTTGAAAAATTCTACATTTACATAGCTGGAACTAAGGTGAAATTGTTTACCGATCACGAATCTTTATCTTGGCTAGAATATACTAAAACTTTGAATCCACGATTAAATCGTTGGAGTTTGAAATTACAAATGTTTGATTATAATGTATATCACGTGCCGGGAAAATCTAATGAAGCTGCAGATGCTTTAAGCAGATATCCTGATTTAAGTACAGGTTTTCCAACTCTATCGGAACTATATGCAAATAACATAAGTCTTGATTTTCTTAACGAAGATAGTGTAACATTTTGGCAAGAAAGTCAAAATTCGGATTCGTATTGCCGTGCCATTGTACAAAAGTTACAAAATGGGAATTTGTCAAAGAATATGAAAAGGCAATATTCGATCCAATATAATATATTATTCCTGGAACATTTGAAAGAGGACAAGTGGAAACTTGTAGTACCTATTGTTGTTGAACCCAACATTCTTCATTAATTACATGACTTACAAGGTCATTTTGGATACTATAAACTATATAATAATTGCAGAAGATTATATTATTGGCCTAAAATGAAAGTTAGTATCAAGCAGTATTTGAACGACTGTTTAACATGCGCAAAAACTAAACAAGCTCACACAAAAATTAGTAAGGATGAATTGCATGTATATTCTACTACTCCACATGATATGTTATCAATAGATCTTGTAGGACCGTTACCCAAATCACAAGGATATATTTACATATTAACAATAGTTGACACGATGTCCAAATTTTTAATGGCATATCTGTTAAGGAAGGCAACGTCACGTGAAATAATTAACAAATTCAAGCTCCAGTATTTTTACCACTATCCAGCATGTAAGGTAATATTATCAGATAACGGTTCCCAATTTAAATCACAAAAGTGGAAGTTATACGAGGGTCACTATTTATATTTTGAGCCTAACAATGAAAAAACAGGAATTTGGCATTGAAAACTGCTTTATTGTTTTTCGAAGTATTCTCCTTTATGGTCAATACACTTTTGCATTTGTTCGAACCATTTGTCAAAGCAGTTTTTCCAATCTTCTTGAGACACCTCCATAATATGGATTTTGAACGCATCAACGGCGTCTTCCGCCGACGAAAATCGTTGTCCACGCAATTTATTCTTCACATTCGGGAACAAGAAGAAGTCATTGGGTGCCAAATCAGGACTGTACGGCGGATGACCCATCAATTCGATTTTTTGACTGTTCATAAAGTCGGTTGTTAGACGAGATGTGTGACAGCTGGCATTGTCTTGATGAAGAATGATCCGACGGCGTTTGTTTGTTTTCCGTATTTGACCGAAGACCTCTGGCAAACAAATTGTTGTGTACCGTTCAGAGTTGACCGTTCTACGTTCCTCTAAATGCACAGTTGCCACATGACCAGTTTTCCCGAAAAAACAGGCGACCATTTGTTTCGATGTGCTTCGAGCGCGAACAACTTTTGTTCGATTGGGTTCATCTTGAAACACCCATACAGTCGACTGCTGTTTACGTTCCGGCTCATATGCATATATCCATGATTACAATCTCATATACGTCTTTTGAAGCACCACGATTGTATTTATTGAGCATTTGTTTGCACCAATTGACGCGAGCGTCTTTTTGAGTTTTTGTCAAATTGTGTAGGATCCAACGAAAACATACCTTTCTCACAGCTAAATAATCATGTAATCTTTTATATATGCTGGTGGAACTAATGCCTGTGGTTACCTCAATCTTACAGTATGTCACATGATGATCTTGCAGTATTAGGTTTTGCACAGCATCAATGTTTTCTTGAACAACAACTGATTTTGGACGACCTTCGCAAATCTCGTCGGTGAGCGAATGGCGGCCACGATTAAATTCCTTATACCAGCGTTTCACAGTGGCAAAGGATGGGGCTTCATCGCCAAATGTGGAAGTAAGTTGATCGATGCACTCTTGTCTTGATAATCTACGTCGAAAATCGTAAAAAATCATCGCACGAAAATGTTCACGAGTTAATTCCATTTTATTGTTGTCGCGCAATCTCCAAGGCAACATAAACAACACAAATGGAGCTATTGACAAAACATTTGACGTACGTTATGGTCAATAATGCCAGACGATTCCGTGCAAACGTCAAATCGCGCCTAACTTCAATCAGTGTTGCCAAGGCTCAAAATATAAATAGTGACCCTCGTATATGGATGATTGTAACATAAAACAGATCAGCACGTCAGTTTATTCGCCTTTCGCAAATCCTGTGGAAAGGTACAACAAAGAGTTAATACGATTGTTACGATTATATACTTCGCAAAATCATCAGGACTGGGCAAAATATTTGAATCATGTAACAGGACTTTTAAATAATTCAGTATCGGAAATAACAGGTTTCACACCTAGTGAACTTTTCCTTTATCACGAATTAAAGGATTCAATTCTCAATCAATTAACTGGCCAGATGATTTAAAGTTTGTGCCTTGGAAACACAACTGTTTTATCGCCAAAGCACGTATTAAAGAAAATATAAGTCCAAACCTATTGAGTGTGATCCAAATAAATTGAAGATAGTCCCAGGTGATATTGTTTTAGTGAAAAATCATGAACATAGTACTGCAATTAACAAGAAAATTCATAAGTTTATGGAATTATGGCTTGGACCCTATATAGTTGATGCTGTGAAAAACAATTATACATTTTTGATGTCTATGGACGGAAAGAAGATAACAAGGCAGAACGTATCAAATATGAAGAAATTTAATTGATCTAATGAAAAAAGAAGAAGAATTGCTTAAACTAATGTAATTGTTATGAAATGATGCATAAGTAGCTGTAAATTCGAACACTAAGATGACATTTTCAGAACTTTAGTAAAAAGAGTATTGTAAATTTGTGAATTGGTTCAATATGTCAAGTGAACTCGCTCATTATCCTGACGAGTGTATATTGAAAGCAGGACTCAAATCTTATATATTATATATTAAAAAAATGTTATCTTCATTTTTTTTACCAGGAGAAGGGGAGAGATTGAGACTGTCCTATTCTCAAACTGTCATGTTCAAAATTAATATTATTCATTTTATTGATGTTGTTTTTAACTTATGCATGTTTGTTTTATATATATATTGTTATAATCATCTTATCACGCTGTATAAAATACAAGAAATCAAATTACCGTAACCATAGAAACGAGAAATAATAAGTACTAAAAATGGTGGTGGAAGTAGTGATATTTTCTCCGCCTGTATTGTATTTATTTTAATTATAACGTTATCGTTAATTACGTAATTTTATTTGCATTGATAATTGTTCTGCAAGCTTAAGCGCAGCGACGGTTATCAGTGTCCACAATGAGACTCTAACATTTTGAAAGTCTATAACTTTTTCATTTCAGATTGTACAGCTGTGATTCCGGAAGAAGCAGAATCAGAAACTCAAAAAGTTTATGTGGTAACGTTTTAGTGCGCGCAATAGCTGTAGTGGCGCTGCAACAATCGATTGTTTGAAAATGGAGATTCCAAACGAGCGTGCACAGGTTGTGTGGTGGTGTGCAGAAACGAAATCACCTATTCAAGTGCAACGAAACTTTCGTCGTGTGTACAATAAGGATCCTCCGACATTCAAGACTATAAAGAAGTGGTGTGATCAGTTTTTGGCGACCGGCAATGTTTTGAAAGGACACTGTGGTGGTAAACACAGAATCCAGGAACAGGTTGTTGAGAATGTGCGGAGGTCATTCAAAAGGTGTCCACAGACGTCAGTTAGACAAGAAGCGAGAGAACTTGGTATGAAACGGTCGACAGTTCACACAGTTCATCACTGCTTGTCTTACTGACTTCTGTAGACTCCTTTCGAATGAACCTGTGCACGCTCATTTGGAATCTCCATTTTCAAATAATCGATTGTTGCAGCGCTACTACGGGTATTGCGCGCACTAAAACGTTGCCACATAAACTTCTTGAGTTTCTGCTTCTGCATCTTCCGGAATCACAGCTGTACAATCTGAAATGAAAAAATTATAGACTTTTAAATTGGAGTCTCATTGTGGACACGTTATATACTTTTTATAATACTTTGTCACCCATTTTGGGAGGAACACGTGTCCCTCCCGCTAAATCCGTCAATGTGTGTTTGTGTGTGTGTGTGTGTGTATAGGCTATATATATATATATATATATATATATATATATATATATATATATATATATATATATATATATATATATATATATTATATATATATATATAAAGAGGGTCCGCATAAGGTTACTTTCATATCCTCCGAAAATGACATCGCGAGTTCTATTAGGTTCGCATTGGCTCTCCGGTCATCCAGCACCTCATGCGTTGAGAACAGGGGGAGGGGGAGAATGAAGACCGAGTGTATCCTCACACGCCTCTGGAGACCTCATCAGGAAACTTTGCCATGTGCTCTCCGCTCTTGTTCGTTGCCTGATTTGCTTTGTCATAAGTAATGTGATTTCGGTTGGTCTGAGGAGGAGGAGGAGGTAGAAGGCATGTGGGTGCGCCGGTTAGATTTCGCAAAATACGTACACGTCAAAAATTCTGGCGCCCGGCCCAGGGACTCTAATTAAATGATCACCTTCTACGAACGGCGGAAGGTGGACGTGCAGGGTGAAGGTGAGCGATCGGAGAGAAAGGAAAAATGAAAGAGAAGCGATATATCAAGCGAGGCCGCCAGGACGTAATGCGTGGGGAAATTAAACACTGACACTTTTCTGATGGATGAAACGGAGCCGGGAAAAAAACAAAAGAATTGAAGTTTCCGGACGAAAAAGCTCTGTTGTTGAAGTCGGTGGACCAGCGGTACAGTTGCGAAGAGGCATTTTTGCTCTTTCTCTCTCTACCTCTCTGGAGGCTCGGTTCCAACGCGTTGTCAATTAGTAAATGGGAAGGTATAGTTCGCGAACCACGCCAACGTCATAGCGCGTTACGAAGGTTGTTTACTTTCCTGTATGCTTACTATTTACTTGTGTAGTGAAGTGCAGTCTTGAATTAAAGCTGGCAGGTTCGTGAATGCAAAGCTTAATGTGCAAAGGGTACATAGTGAAAACAGTTCTAACAATTGCCCTTGACTTAGGAGTTTTTGGGAGAAAAAGGTTGTAGTTACCGAAAGTAAAATAGCTAAAGATGCTGTTGGTCAATCCATACAATAGTTACGCACACCACTGATTAACATGTATAACCCTTCTACACCTTTAACCACCAATGACGTGTCCCTACGGCAATTACAAGGAACGCAAACGTATCACTACAGTAACTACAAGAAACGCCGAAGTGTTTGTCTACAGCTACAGACAAGAAAGGCCTATGTTTACCCTACATCAACTACAGGAAACGACAATGTGTGCCTTCAGCAATACACAAGAAACACCGACGTGTCTCTGCAGCAACATACAAGAAACGCCGACGTGTCCCTGCAGCAACACACAAGAAACGCCGACGTGTCCCTGCAGCAACACACAAGAAACGCCGACGTGTCCCTGCAGCAATACACAAGAAACACCGACGTGTCCCTGCAGCAATACACAAGAAACACCGACGTGTCTCTGCAGCAACATATAAGAAACGCCGACGTGTCCCTGCAGCAACACACAAGAAACGCCGACGTGTCCCTGCAGCAACACACAAGAAACGCCGACGTGTCCCTGCAGCAACACACAAGAAACGACGACGTGTCAGTGCAGCAACACACAAGAAACGCCGACGTGTCTCTGCAGCAACACACAAGAAACGCCGACGTGTCTCTGCAGCAACACACAAGAAACGCCGACGTGTCCCTGCAGCAACACACAAGAAACGCCGACGTGTCCCTGCAGCAACACACAAGAAACGACGACGTGTCAGTGCAGCAACACACAAGAAACGCCGACGTGTCTCTGCAGCAACACACAAGAAACGCCGACGTGTCTCTGCAGCAACACACAAGAAACGCCGACGTGTCTCTGCAGCAACACACAAGAAACGCCGACGTGTCTCTGCAGCAACACACAAGAAACGCCGACGTGTCTCTGCAGCAAAACAAAAGAAACGCCGATGCCTCTCTACAGCAACCAAAACGCCGTTGTATCTCTACAGCAACAGACAAGAAACGCCGACGTAACCTTACAGCAACTACAAGAAACGCCGACGTAACCATACAGTAACTACGAGAAACGCCGACATGAACATACAGTAACTACAATAAACGCCGACGTGTCCCTACAGTAACACCTAAGAAACGCCGACGTAACCTTACAGCAACTACAAGGAACGCCGACGTGTCCCTACAGTAACACCTAAGAAACGGCGACGTAACCATACAGTAACTACTGTCACGGTATCTAGTGACATGTGAAACGCAGTTCGATATAAATTATTTTTTGTTTATTGATTCATTTTATGCACAAACAAGAAAGTGTGAGGTTTGATTTTATTTTTGTGAATAAACTTGTATCCGAGCCAGACGTCGGGAGTTGGGAGATGGGGTTTTTCTTGAGTGACAGCCGCCGCCTAGAACATGACATATTTGCACCAACGCGGAGATAAGGAAAGATTATTTTCGCCGCTACCGGGCTCGAGTCGCAGCAGGCGTTCGAACCCATGTTCACGGATGACCAGGAGAACCAGCTGGAGCCCAACTCTGCAAGGATCCAGGACGCGTCGCCGACCGCGCCTTTCAAGACAATGGACAGAGGTCATTTCCATCCCCTGAGAAAGCGAAGCCAAGCCACTAGAGCGTCCTGTTCAACGGAAGAATTCGAATCTCTTATATATAGGCGGTGCTACCATCCCAAACACAGTTTTCACCCGGATTTCATAGAGAGAGCAGCTCCGCGCTACACTCTCGCGTGATTATTGTTTTGTGTCCGTGAACTTCGTTTCCTTACGTACTGTGAGCGACTTGCGGATAGGGAGTTACCAGTGTGCGCCTTATTTTGGTGAAGATTACGCGGTGATTTGTTTTTGCCAAGCGTGGACTACATAAGGATGGAGGGCTAAAGAAGATAGAGAAGGGGGGCGTCGCTTCCCTGACGCCTGCAACGACGCCGAAGCCAGTCAGACGACGCCGAAACCAAACACTGCCCAAAGCCCGAAGGACGCTTTCAGATCGACGTCCCAACCAAAGCCCGAAGGACGTTTCCAGAGAGAGATGATTTCAGATCGACGTCCCAACCAAAGCCCGAAGGACGTTTCCAGATCGACGTTCCAACCGAAGCTAGTTACCAGAGAAAGAGAGGGAAGGATGATACCAGAACGACGCCCAAACGAAGCCCGGCACCAGAGAGATGATTGCAGATCGACGTCCAATTGATGCCCGACACTAGAGATATTCCGAACCGGCGCGTGACCACGTACACCCGACGCTAGTGACAAGAGGAACGCCCGAGGTTCTGAGGAGGTGCAAGTACACCATATCGTCGCATTTATTCTTCGTCGCGATCGACCTCGGAGGACAATTTCGCCACAAAGGAACCGTGTGCAAGTCCCGCGTCCAGGAGAGATGAAGGACCACGCCATGTAGCAGAGTCTGGTACAGTATACTTCAGAGGGTCTCATGTACATGTAAACGTGCGTCGTTAGTATCAACACCGTACAGTTAACGCCGAAGTCTCACTTATTCGCAAAGTTACTCAGGAAACCCCGAATCTAACCCCCGCGTCTGATAATTTTTGGTATTGTTATAAAAAAGGGTAATTTCATGTTCAGATGTTCTAATTTAATTGTCTGCATTCAGCGTTAGAAGCTCCATTTCATTTCTTTAATATTTAGTGTAAATTGTCAAAGTGTGCTCCATTTTTTGTGTAACCGACCGCCCCGTCGCGCCATTTAATTTGTCAATACTTGACTGATGAGTCCTTTTTAATTGTGGAAAGCGTAGTTGTTTTTATTGCAAGGTCGTGCGCATGAAGTAGTATTATTTGTTGCATAGTGGTTTTTGATGTAAATTTTGCTCGCGCCGACCATTGATTAGTGTATTTCCGGCAGCTGGAGCCAATTAAGTTTTTGCATCACTATGTAATTGAGTAGTTGTTCTCGTTGGACGAGAGAGGCTTGTGTGTAATACCCCCGTCCGAGAAACTTGTAATGTCGTGCTTACGACTCGATGCACACGTTCATTCGAACGAAAGATTTAACCACGCCGACCCAATTGTCTTAGTTAACCGCTTTCCGAGGGCTGGCACTTAAGTTAATTTAAAAGAGCACAGGAGCTGGAAGACAAATGCCCAAAATTCACATAAAGGTTTAAAAATTAAAAGGAATGATATGTTAATGAGATCCATGATTTGTATCCATACTTCACATGTAAAAATACCTCATGTGTGTGAAAGAGAGATAGCGTGAATGTTGTGAGAGTGAGGAGGCTTTGTAAACAGTTGTTGATTGCAATATTTTTTTTGTTGTTACAATATATATTCACTTTTTACCGTTCGTCAGTGTTGTTATTTGACGTTTTCAGGTACCAGATATTATGCTATTAGTGTTTTATGAATGTTCGAATCTACATATGAAAGGTAAACAAAACAGTGTAACATTTCAAGGTATTAATCTCCGCCTCGCAATAGTATGACAATAAACGACCGTCTCAGTACCGAACTTGATAACTGGACCGTGAGTCACGACCGGTTTCCCGTACACATAACGACGTTTGGCCCCGTGCCGGGGTATGATTGACACGTCATTTCGGGGACCGTGAGTGCACTCGTTACACTACAAGGAAAGCCGATGTGTCTACAGCAATGGTCAACAAACGCCGACGTAACCATACAGTAACTACAAGAAACGCCGACGTATCCCTGAAGCAACTGCAAGGAACGTAGAAGCGTCCCTACAGTAACACCCAAGGAACGCGGACGTGTCCCTACAGCAACTACAAGAAATACAGATGTATGACTAAACAACTACAAGAAACTGTGATATACACCACTTAGACTACAGGAGACGCCCATTTGTATGTACAGAAACAGACAAAAAAAAAACGCCGACGTGTCCAAACAAAAACTACAATAAACGCCAATATGTCGTACCTACACGAACTACAAGAGACGAATATGTATCCCTACATCAAGGAAGTATACCTATTCCTTTGGCAAGATAAAAATGTTCACAAATGCATCTCTATAGACAGTGAGAAAATGCATCTGCAAGTACAAGAAATGCTGTTGTGGGTACACAAGTATGGGTCCAAGTAACAGCTTTCACTCATTCAAAACAGTAGTTAATTTATCAGGAAAACTGCACATATTGGAATTAGCATAAGGTGTTCTAGAATGGAGCCGAACAGAAATGTTAGTAGGCTTCCATATCTACTACGACTTTTGTTGCTCTGATCAAATCTAAGTTAAATATGAGTTTGAGTTCTAAGTAAAATTTATGCACAGATGGGCTAATTGGGACTAGACCTACAGTTTAAATGGGACTCCAAGCACTGCACGGTGTGTCTCCACCGTGTTTCGACCCCAGAACGACAAGGTGACGACGTTACCACTACTCCATTGGGACAAACCTAAGTGTTATTACACTATCGCATTTTATCTATTATGTTTTGCGTACAGCTTATATTGAAAAAGTTATTACGGCTGCTGTAGTGTTTCATATGATGATCGCCCTTCCCTAGTTCAATCACAAATTGTTGTCATATCCACCCGACTTCTTCCTTGGAGAAACTGCTACTCAGAATCTCATCAGGGAACTCGGGAGAATAAAATCTTAAGCAGAAGTCGCTATCCAGAAAAAAGACCGTATCTTAGCTGGAAACTACAACAATTTCCCCCACCCCACTCACGCTGAGAAGGGAAGGGGGGAGGAGAAGAGAGGAAAAGAAGACACGAAGAACGGCAACATTTTAAAGTTTCCTCCATGTTTCCAATTCCCAATCTCCCATCGCGAGGCCTCATTCCGAAATGTTCAGCTACTTTCTCCGCCATGTTTGTGGTCCAAGCAATGCGATACGGCAAACCTTTAGAAATTGAAGCGGGCTTTCAGGGGGAGGAAAAAGCAGGAAGATTAGGATGCTAATGTGACATGTGCTATAATGCACCGCCTCCCGAATTTTCCCTCCTGTTCCCTATTTATCCCTCCGCTTCTCCCGTGGGACTTTACCGGGAGTGTAACGTAGAGAAATGAACAGGTCAGAAGGAACAAATAAAGGTGAGAGCAAGAGGCTAGGAGTGTCTTGCCGATAACTCACGATCTTCCATTCGCTGCCCTCCGCAGCAATTTTATTAAAGTTTACAGGGGCGGTCGGACGTAAAGAAGGCGAACCTGGTGGAGTGGAAGTCGCGTATTGACTGTTGTGTATCCCACGACACCTTATGAAAGAGAGTAGGGTGTTCCGGTAAATTTTAAAGGAAGGATCATTTATCAGTTTGCTTCCCCCCACTGCTCCCTTCCCCCCCATCCCTGCAGCAAAATGGATATTTCTCCCCTTCTCGTAAAGAAATTGCTTGTATCGCTGTGGCGATAAAATCACGCAGGACTAATGAGATAAGTCTTAATCTGGTTTTCAAGGATGTAGCGGCTACCAAACGCCCTAAGATTCCAGAATTCTTGAGTTCACGGTTGTTCTTCCATCCTGTTCGTTTATCCACAGTTGCGATTAAACTAACATGGTAGAAAGTCTGCGTCAGACAATGCATTTTTTGGGTAAGTTTAATATCGTCTTCGTCTAGGCTTTGGCGGACATTCTTGTGTGTTCCTTCATCAATTTCATCCAACGAGTTTGAGTTTTGCTTTTAAGTCCACTTTATGCACAGGAAGGCTAATCGGGACTGGACATACAGTTTAATGAGGGATCCGAACCTGTGCCTCCACCAGGTATCGAACTACTTGATTACAAGGCGACGACGTAACCACTACGCCATCGGAAAGGCCCGAATTATTTCATCGAGCGGAAGAGCAACGTAAAATGAGAAAAAAAAGCTTGCAACATACAAATACCATGCTGCATAAAATAAACCCCAATCTACATATCTTTCGACGCCCTTTTATTGTTTGTTCAACAATTCCCTAAAAAAGTGAGACAATACAGCTGTCATCACTTGATAGCCTTGTATTTTTATTATTAATTCAAGTAACGAACGTCATTTCCTTGGTTTGCCTCATTTCGGAGATTACAAGGAACGCCGATGTGTGTACAGCAAAGAAACGCCGATGTATCTATACAGCAACAGACAAGAAACGCCGACGTGACCATACAATAACTACAAGAAACGCCGATGTATCCCTACAGCAAAGAAACGCAGTTGTATCTCTACAGCAGAGGCGTATATTCGGGGCTATCTGCGAAGCCCAGACACGGTGAATAAAATACACAAAATAATATCTATCAGAAAATGTGCATGCAATTGTTCATTTCAATAAGAAGATGAACCTGATTTCTTAGAGGAGTTGGAAACATTGCCCGGTTTCTTTGAATTCGCGAGACTGGTGTCCCAGCGCCCGCGGGCAAATCAACGGGGGTGACGGGTAAGCTTGACAAGGCTACCATAAGAATCACCCGATCAATGTTGCAAACCAATTTTTCCCAGCATGTAATTTCCTCAGGATCGAGGAATTGTGGAGCCAAACTGTTACAGGAGAGAGAACAGGGTTGCATATGGCGGGGGGAAAACCCTCTGAACTTCCTCAACAGTATGGGTCAATGTTGCAAACCAATTTTTCCCAGCATGATATTTTCCCCGGAATGGAGAATTTTGAAGCCAAATTATCGCTGCAAGGGGGAAGTGTGTTACATGCAGGGACAAGAACATCATTGAACGCTTGCAGAGCAGTTGAAAAAAAGGTCGTTGACCTTCAAACAACTAGAGATACGGTGGGGAGTAGAAAATTGTTGGCTGAGCGGGAATGGTTTATGAGTGCATCTAAAATTACCGAAATGAAGGACCAGTTCTAGTTTAGATCGCGTCGAGTGGTCTTGGTGCGTAGAATTTATTTAGAGGCAGCGTGTGAATACAGTAGTGAGTGGATTGTATTTTTGTGAATGATATGTGCTGTGTTGTGTAGTGAACTGAAATGAGGGACATAATTAACAAGCTGTCTATTCGGCTTATGAATGACGATAAGCTCCAAATCGTTGTGGATTTTTCTTGTATGTCCACTTTATGAACAGATAAGCTAATGGGGATCGGACCTACAGTTAAAGTTTTATCTAAACCACCATGTATCGAACCCGGGACCCCTTAGTTTCAAGGCAACGACGTTACCACTGCACCAACAAGGAGTACCCGAACATAAAATCGTGAAAATAGGTAGGTTGAAATTTTATTTTTATTCTCGTATATAGGCCTACATAATATTTCACAATGTGGGCCTCTCATTTATGCAAATAAGAATGAAATTCTTGAAATTCTTTCCTTACTGACAGTCTATATTTCCATGTTTTATTTATGAGGTATATATTTTTAATCACAGAGATGAAAACATCGTAAAAATCATAAAATCACAAAGATTGAGGTGGTTTGGACACATAAATAGAATGTCTGATGAAACACTAGTAAAATAAATCTATAAATGGAAACCACTCGGAACACGATCCTTAAGGCAGGCCAAAGAAGCGATGGGAAGATGAAGTAATTCAAGATTTGAAAGACATGAAAGTAAAGAATTGGACGAAGAGGATAGGAGAAGTGGAGAGATGATGTTGAGAAAAACAAAACATTTCATGGGTGAGGTTGTAGTGCCTCAAGAAGAAGAAAGCTACAAATGCACATTGGTTTGATTCAATTGGTATTATTTAGCTTCGCTTTTCTTCCGGCTTTGGCTAATCGTAGCGATGAGGATGAGGTATGATATGATGAAATTAATGATAGGACAACCACAAAGAACACTCATGCCCAGGCCGGGATTCGAACCCGGAACCCTTGGCGCTGTGCTAACCAATCCTCCACGGAGGTCTGCCCATGCACACTGCATTATGTCGTGAAGGTATTGGAGAGGATGTGGAAATACATTCACGATATCGGCCATTTGTGAAGATGCTGTAACCAGCATCACGCTGCAGCCACCTTTACTCCCCCATTTATTAGACGCTGGGCGAACCCAGAGCCGCTCCTTGCAGGGACAAAGCTCGAAAAATTACCGCCCAACGTGGGAAGCGAACACACGTCTCTCGCGTGGCAGTCAGACGCCCTACCGACTTGCGCGGATCGTCTGCTGCAATATAGCGGACAAAAATATCCATTACAAAGAAATAGCTACTTACATGTACTGCTTGTTGTCTTCAATGGCCTTTCCCCACCTTAATCAGCTTATTCACAGAACCCCTTTTCTGAAATTACAGAAAAAATTATATTAGTGATAAATCAAGTATTATTTAGAAATACATTTTACTTTAACATGAAATAATGAAACAAAAAAGTTAGTGCAAATACCTTAACTTCCTCATAATGATGACAGGCTAATGATAGGCAGAAATTTAGGCAAGTACTTGAGTTTTGAGATTTGCTGGACCTGTAGTTTAAAGCGGCATCCTATTCATTATGTGCCTCCACCGGGGTATCGCATCCGGGCCTCCTTTATTCTTTAGAAAGAGAAAATGACAAAGTCAAATTCAGGTTTACAAAATTTGTTATACGAACCAAGTATTCAAGTATTGTATGTACTACTATCTTTAAAGAAAAATAAATCAATTTATTTGGATGAATGAATTAAAATGTTTGGGTGCGTAAACAATTGGATTATTTGCACAAGAAGTTAATGTTCTCAATTTGTGATATTTGTACGATTACATCCATGTATTCAGGATGCAATGTAAATTTTACCCGCTATTTACCTTTATATTGTTCGATTCCGTTTCTCACATACTGTATTTACTGATTGTGACCATTCATATTAAATCATTTGCTATGGAAGAAAATAGCAGTAGCTGTAATCGAGACAATAATAAATAAACAACCATATCTTACTCTGATTTTGAACCTAGAGTACAGAAATAATGACATCGATACCTGGAAACAAACACCGGTCCTAAACTTTGCACAGGGGGATGCATAAGTATTACCAAATTGAAACAAAACACCAAACAAGTTGCTGACATCCTCTGTACCAGCACATTTAAAGATACGTATATTCCTTGAAGACAAGTAGGATGCAAGAGAAATAGTAATTAAAATAGTTATGGACAATTTGGCGAGCAATAATTTTGTATCCACTCTACTTGTGAAAATAATACACTTCTCACAAAAAGTTTGGAATATTGTTACATTAGGTATTAGGTGATAAGGACAACCTTGGAATGCACAAAACACATGCTATCTGTCTGTCTGTTGGACGTTCTTGTGTTTTCGCCGACATGTGTCACCATGCCTATCACTGAAATAACAATATTCCAAACTTGTTGTGTTTACTATAACAATATTCCAAACTTGTTTTGCCTACTATATTATATTATTCCAATCTTTTTATGCCTAATATAACAATATTCCAAACTATTTGTGCCTAATATAAGAATATTCCAAACTATTTTTGCCTAATATAACAATATTCCAAACTATTCTTGCCTAATATAACAATATTCCAAACTTTTTGTACCTAATATAACAATATTCCAAACTTTTTGTACTTAATGTAACAATATTCCAAACTTTTTGTGCCTAATATAACAATATTCCAAACTTTTTGTACCTAATGTAACAATATTCCAAACCATTTGTACATAATGCGTATCAATCCATAGGATTATTCTTTATTTTATTTTAACTTTCTCCAGAAGCTTCGATTCATCAAGCTTCGTTCACTTGTTTACACCAGCTGTCCACTCCTCTCAGGTATTTGAATTATGCACAGTCAAGTGTTAAGCAGACTTCTTGATGTATTGAGGCTATAAGGTTTACAACAGGTAAACAAGTAGTAAGCTGTTTACAATAATAGGAAGGTAAAAACTCACGTATCAGCGTATAGGAAGTCTCCACTAACAGGGGTTTAGAGTAGTGGACAGACTGGCAGAGGAGTCACTTTTCGAATTGATTAGAAACAGGGAAGAGAATGATACGAATGTAACATTATTCCAAACCATTTATACCTAATGTAACAATATTCCAAATTTTTTGTGCCTAGTGTAACAATATTCCAAGCTGTTTGTGCCTAATATTACAATATTCCGAAGTTTATGTGAGTAGTGTATCATCGGCGTATGCCTCACTTCCAATATAGGCTAGTATAAATCAAAGTAAGCCTGAGAAGATGCAAATCCTCACAAAAAAGTGTTAAAAGCGGGGTTTCCTTTATAACAATCTCTTTCCATGCAACCAAATGAGGAAAAACGAAAAGTGGATTACACGAATGCAACATCGCTCCAATAAGCTCTCCTCAGACTTAATTGCCCGAAATGATTCTTCGCAAAATGTCATTATATTTAGCTAATAATTAATCACATTTTTCCCCCGGCGCGTTGCTTCCTATGAGCTTAAAAGGTTCGAGTGTTTGAGCCTCCCCTCGCTTCAACAGCAATTAGTGCTTCTGTCCGAATTAATGGAATTTGCCGCGGACGAAAAGTATTTCGTAAATGGGAATGTATATCCTTGGTTTGCGGAAGGGGCGATAATTCTTCGGGATTTTTTCTCCTTCCGCTGGTGAAGATGGAGCTGTTGAATTGGGAGGGGGGGAAGGGTTGCAGGGTGTCCCAAAAGTCTTCGAATCATAGAGACTTCGTTCAGTGTACAATGAACGGTTTTCGCTCGAGCGCCAAATAGTTCAAACGGACGATGTTAGATAGCGTACGGAATTTAGAACTTCTTCGCTCGAACAGGTAAGACGAGCGGTACACGCTCGAAGCCCGGTAGTACACGTATAACCGTAATTTGTCTGTGGTAGTGGGTCCTCAAATATGGAAACACGCAGTGAAATTGAAACTTAAGTGAACATAGTCATCTCTATGATATTGATTGATTGATTGGTGTTTTAAGTCCACTTTATGCACAGTAAGGCTAATCGTGACTGAACCTACAGTTTAAAGTGGGATCTGGACCACTATGTGCCTCCACCGGGTATCAAACCCGGGACCCCTTGATTACAAGGCACGACGCTACCACTGCGCCATCGGGGAGGCCCTTTACCTCCATGATAAAATGTAGTTTATTCTATCTTACTAATACAGTGATAAGGTAGGGGGCCCAAATATCGACCCCTAGTCACTTTTGCGTACCTGAAGACCATATCAAATGACGCAAGAGCTCCAAAATTTCATATGACTTTCGTGAACTATCTCTTTACCTGGAAACCTAGCCAAAGCGCTTGTATAATTTATTGTTAGTATCAAAACAAATTAATTTCGTAAGTACTCACATATCGCAAAACCAAAACAATTCGTGCCTAATTTCGTCCTCCTAAACAAGATAGGAAAAAAAGAGGGTAATAATGATTTGCCAAGGTATTCATGTTACTTACAAAATGTCATTACAAAAGCGAACATAATGAACATAATTAGTCGAAAGCAGCAATTTGAAAACATGAATTTAGCACAACTCAGAAACAATATTATGTTTACTTGAAAAAATAACATTAAGTTATTATTTATTTGTAAGATGAGCCTTTAGTCTTCCAAGCAAGTACGAGTTTAACAAATAAATTGCACACAACTTTTGGCGCCAAAGTATGTTTCGTGGAACCATATAAAACATTTGTGCAGCGGATCCTGAGGATGTAATTAGGAACATGATGGGGGACGAAATTATGAACACGACGGGGGACGAAATTAGAAACAAGACGGGGGACGAAATTCGGAACATGACGGGAGATGAAATTAGGAACACGACGGGGGACGAAAAAAGAACAACCCTCAAACTAACATGGCGGTTCCTATCTTTTCAACAAGTTACCTTGACGGAACACAACGCACACACCCTTCTATATTGACAACGTAACTAAGCCAGTGACATGCAGCGAATATACAACCTACACTCATATTGGGCAAATAATGATATTGCAAGAAATCACTTGTTCACGAAACCGAAATGTCTCCGTTACACCGGACTATAAATTGTCTTGAGCCCACAATTTTCACATTTCGCTCTGTGTACCTTCCCCAATCCTGGAGTGCCGGCTCCGATTGCGCTCCTAGCTACAGGGCCGAGATTCTGAGGGGGACGAATTTGGGCGCGGAGACGAAATTCGGGACCCCTACCTTACATGAAAATGAAATAGATGATTGTAGGCTGAAACTGCCAAGACGGATATTTTACTTATTGTACTACGAATATTGTCACAATGAAATGATATTACATTGTAAACGCTCGAGCGTGGGAGACTCGAACGAATACGAGCAAGCTACAATGGTTGTACGCAGTACTCCAGTTCAGTGCTTTAGTAGGAAGATTGATTGATTGAATATTTTATAACATGGGTACCTGGGGAAACCTGGGGGGTAAAGGCGGTCAGGGGCGTGGTGCTAATCACATCACCCCCAATCACGACCGGATCAAGAAAGTGTGGGGCGTTATCCCCACACCCCCTATACGCCTTCATGGCGTGGTGCTAAGCACAGGGGAACACTTTACTTTACTTTTTTTTTTTTTTACAGTTGTATGCATTTCTGTATATCGTAAGGTAACGCCAAAGTGCATCATATGATGCAAATGAGCATTTCCTTCTGTTCAGATGATACAATTGCTTTTCTGTGTGTTTTGATGAATGGTAAGATGAAGTGAATGAAGGGACAATCGCACACATCAATGGACAACACAACAAAAGCCCTACAGAGGATTATACTGATAGTAGGACCATTCGCCAGCGCCTCGCTGGCCTACAATGTTGCAGTTACCGGGAAGTACTTCGTGGAATCGAGGTTGGCATTTCGTTGCCTTCAACGATGATACCCCTTACACCCCCAGCAAAAAGGGCACCTGACTATTACATGGGGGGTCCGAGTTCGATCATCTCTGGCAGGAATTTTTCCTCTGGTGCTCACCACAGGATGTTGTTGCGTGGTGCTGATCGTACCTCCACTATGGTCGCGACAGAAATTGTGTGGTTCCACTTCTCCAATCCCCTATGAGCCTACATGGCTCTGTGCAGTGCAAAAGAACAGTTATTTTGCATTCCAGCTTTTGTTTTCGAGGTCAAGGATTTTAAAAATACCATTTTTGCATTATTTTCAACCGTTTAAACCTTTATCCTTGCCATTTGGCCATGAGAGACGAATTTAGAGTCCAAATTTAGGTTTTCAGGGTCGCAGAATCTGAAAAAGCTATCCAAATTTGGAAAATGGCGACTTCATATTAAGACGTTATATTTTAATCCAGTTGGTGTATATAGTCGATTGACTGATTGATTGAATTAGATTATTTAACGTCGTTTTTCTGTCACTTTTGGCTAATCGCGACAATGATGAATAATGACATGATGAAATTTATGAAGGGACACTTACAAAGAACACCCCTGGCAGGATTCGAACCCGCGACCCCTGGCGTCGTAGCGCGCTGTCCTAACCACACCGCCGCGGAGGTCTGCTCTATAGACTCGAATTTAAGAGTCAAAATATGTCTTCTAGGCTGATAAGATTTAAAAAAATGAATTTTTGTTTGGAAATATTTTATGGATCACTCTAAAAATGACATCGTTTTTACATTATTTTGAACCTTTTAACCTTTATAATAGAAATAATTGCATGTTTTGAAAAAAAAAAAACATTTATACTTACGTAAACTTACTGTAACTGGTTGAAAAGTTTCCGCACATTAACTTCTCTGACGAGGATAAGTAGGGAATTTCTATAGAATTTCAGATCTGGCTGCAGCTTCAAGCAAATACACAGAAAACGACAAAGATGATTCCAAAGTAACTACACCATTGTTGATGTACAATTCGCAAACGATCAATGCAATTTGCTAGTGTACAAGCATAGAGCATTGTTGCATCTATGTTATTGATTCGCTGATGCCTATACGGCACCCATGAGGATGTCACGGTCCCTGCGGGATCTTATTGGGCAGCTCAAATTTACACGTAATCAACTGGTACAGAGGATAAACCCTTTCTTCTCTCTGTGTGCTAACCCCTCCTACATCACCAAGCTTCAAATCAAACCTGCGCTTGATACTACATATCCCTCTAATGCTTACACATGTCGCAAGTAATGTGAACGTTCTCTGAAGTTTAGCTGCCCTGTTATCCATGTTGAATTTGTTATAATTAGATATGGGGAATATGTGTAGTTTCATATTTTAATCGCATAAAAATATTTTACTCATATTATCGTACTTATGTTTAGTATGCAAAAATATATCACCGACCTCCGTGGCGAAGTGTCTATCCTCTGGCAGCCATCTTGAATTCTTGATTGCCGTGAAGACGCTGATAATTTACGAATTAAATGTGTGTGTGTTTCTGTGTTACATACGAGAACAAGCACTGCTTCTTGACAAAGGATAATTAATATAAATTAATACTATTACTATTGGGGTCCCAACAGGGGCGTAAATAACACCCCCGCAACCCCCGGGGGCACAGTAAGAATGATAAATTAAGAAAGACCGATAGTTCGCAAAAGTTTTCCTATCGTTACAATATATTTTCAACCAAACATATTATATTTTATGCCCCTACAACTGCAAATAGAAAATGTTAATTACTAGAAAAGTAGAAAGTGAAGCAACAGATTAGAATAAGAGCTTCATTAACTGAACTGTTCAGGTCATTGATTACGTCGCCGAAGGGTAGAGGACAGTCATGAAAATGCGCTTTTCTACCGTGTTTTAGATATTCCAGTAAATCAAGTAAACCATAGATTTCAGAGCACAAGTCAAAGAAAGCTTCACCTTCTTAAGCCCTAACGGAACACACCGACAGACAGTTAGTGGAATCCGCTACTAATTTCTGGGAGAAATATGAAGAAAATGTATCTTGCACTATAGCTACAGAAATGATTTGTTTTCGGAATGTAGTGGCAACTGAAATCAAAAGAAGAAACATGTCGAACATCAGCGACGTTCCAGATTTCCTCTTGATAGATACAAAATTCTGGCTAGTAGCATTCCTGATGACTAGACCTCGGAAGTTGAGGAAAAGTCCTTTTTCTTCCTAGTGTCCCAAGACGAGGCCAAACATAATATATGCTCATTTTGGGTCATTGTAGGCCAGGAAAAGGTGGGTTTTATTTGGCCTTCTTGGCCTTTTTCGCTTATTGATCCTTTTTTAGCCTTTTTTTTTTAGGACTTAACGGCTTTTTTTTTGCAACTTCACCTTCTTTCGACTACGTTTTTACTGCACATTCCCAATTCGAATCATCATCAGTTCATCACCTCTTAAACATCCTTTCTGTAGTAAAGAAATAAAAAAGAAAGAAATATATTTGAACCATCCCTGAAACGAGAGAAAAACATTTTTGGACGACTGAAGCAGGTACGGTACAAGGTCCTTTAACCGTAACTTGTCTGGAAGATCGCGCTGGAGATGACAATTGTGATATACTGCAATACCAACTGAGGTAAGGTTTCCGAAGTCCTAATTCTGTAACCCTAGTGTGGTTAGGCCAAATATGATTCTTCAAATATGATTTTTCAAATTATGTTAATCTAAAAAAAAATATATATATATATATATATAATGTCTGAAACAAGATGCATTTCATTCATATAGTTTTTTCGCACTGTGTGTTCCATACCACCAGAATTTTGTATTTCTTTATTAATTAAATATGTAATTAAAACTGAAGTTATTAATTAATTTGGATCACATTTATACGTCCTTTTTTCCGTTTTAGGCCCTTTTTTATAATTTTATATCTTTTTATAGTTTTTTTTTGGCAATTTATAGGTCTTCAACTTCCGAGCCCTACAGTGATGACGCATCACTGCTTTTATGATGTATTTGACCCTACCTGTGACGTCTTTATCAGCTGAGAGGTATTTTTCCAAGCTTCATTTGATCAAAAATTACTTGAGAAGCCGAATGACAAGAGTGAGATTAAGTTGACTGGCGCTGTTTATCTGTTGTCTTAACTTTCCGTACCAGTTTTTACATAGATTCAAATTGCATAATTTATTGTCATGTTTGTGTATAAATGTTGGCGTGAATTAATATTTTAGAAGAGAGAGCTTTAAAAAAAAAAGAAACGCGTAGGGACACACAACTGAAAGTTGCAGAGGGGCGCAGGGCGTGTTAGTTACGCTGCTGGGCCCTAGGACTTGTTAAGTGCACATTTTTCTCAGATAGGCTAATCAGGAATAGACCTGCTGTTTAAAGTGTCTCGACTGGGGTCAAGCACGTATTTAGGGGTGTCCAGGGGGTACAGACCCACCGAAACTTACCAAGTACTGAAATTAAACAAATGAAAATACACTTGTTTAACATTTGTCGAGGGTCATTTATTTCCGCTGAACTTACTGGAAGGCAAGGATTATATTGCGATCATAAGGCTTCGAATGACAGTACCAAAGAATATTTGTGCACACTACTTATAATAATATGCTTAAAGTATTAATCAGGAACTCCAATTGGATCAACATCCTTTTTTGTTATTCAATGTATATTTGTCTATTTTGCATTAATTTCCTTGCCAGGGCACTCGTTTTTACACAAGATCAGAAGGGTGCGATGGAGAACGATCGGTGGCGTACATAAACCAGACACAGTTCTTTAATTAAATTTACTTAAATTATATATAATGAATAAGCAATTACCCATATATTAAAGCTAAATGAAAAAAAATATATATATATATACGAAACAAGTTGGTTTACCGGCGGAAAACGCGGTAACATGGAGAATGCACCACTACAAACATCCACTTTTGCTGGTAACAGGGGGTTACGCATGTACCCCTTTTCCAACATCCCACATACAAGTTCCAAAATGGCAGTCGCTGGACTCTCCGGGGATCGGGGATCGAGGGTAGCATAAATCACGACCCCACGAGATCCGGGCGACCCCTCCCAGTTTGAACAACCATGGAAGGGGTCAACGAAACAGGACGGGATCGGGGGCACCGGCACAAAGTCGCAAAGGGGCAGCGCAAGATGAAAAATGATCCGAGGAGACGGCGTTTTTTGTCTTTCGCAAACAATCTGTCGGTCTGTCAGGATGGGGACGATGTCAATTTGCTCGGGCCAGACTTCGCAATTGTCAGTAACAATGGCTGGTACTTCAGTTGGATTAAGGAACATTGAATTATAAGAGACTCCGGTTTCAGAGGCGTCGTCATCGGAGGAAGGGGGTGCAAGTGGGCTGTAGACCCCATACACCCTATATGAGAATTTTCCAAGATCACATCGAGAGGAAGAAATAGTGAGAGAAAAGATGAGAGACAGAAATAAAGATGTACGGTGATAGAAGAGAGAGGTAGAGCAAGAAGAAAATAAACAGGAAAACACAGAGATATACAGAGAAAGATGCAAAACGAGAAAGAAAGAGGCAGGCAAAAAGATGAAAATATAGAAAAGAGAGAGAGATATATAAATGATGGATAGAACGGAGAGGCAGAGAAGGAAGAAAGAAAGAAGAAAATAAACAGAGGAAGGAATGTATGCTTCATTCAAAAAGTAACCGAGTTACAGTTACTTGTACTTGAAAAGTAACTACAAGTTGTTTTTATAGTTTCTTTCTGATGGAAATTTTCTTGCAAAAAAGTTACACAGAATCAATTATAATTAATTATAATAAAGTCACGGATGAAAATTTACGTGTGTTTTATGTATGTCTGTTACATAAGTCTTCATATATATTTACATATTATCACAACAATAAATGATGGAACAAAGAGTCAATATTAGTTGAATAATAATTCCATTTTATTTTCCTATATTTGCTTGTTTTCAAAAGTAAATAGTTATTTGGGTGATTATTTACATGTCTATGTTCTCCCTACAATTTTCAGCCTCGTTTTCTTGGCGTGGAGCCACCTAAATGTAAACCTGTAATACACCCTGGACTGCATTGTGCCGACTAGAAAGTCTCTGGCGTCTGAACTAACCGCTAATACGTAAAATCAATCCTCTGTGTGACTTTTGTCCTGTCCATGCGTGTTTGTGATTGCCCTCTCATCAATTTCATCATTTCACCTTTCATTCTCATATTCGCGATTAGCCAAAAGTTGTGGAAAAGTGATTTAAAATAAAATAAATAATCTAATTTCCATCTTCCTCTGTTCTACTTCTCTTAGTTCTCTCAATTTATCCATCTCTTTCCCTGTAGCCTACCATTTTTATTTAACCCTCTTTTTCTATTTTTCTTGTTTTCTTCTGTCCACCTGTCTCTTTCACTCTTTATTCCTTTTCTGTATCATAAGAATCATAAACTCTTTCTCTCTCTTTTTCCTTGTCTATCTTTTTCTTTCTTCTTCTTCTTCTCTCTCTCCTCCCCTCTTTTTCTATTTCTCTCTCGCTCTCTATTTCTATCTCCCTTCCCCCTTTTTATTTATCTTCCCCTCTTTTCCTTTCTCACTCCCTCTCCCTCCTCTCTATCTTTCTTCCCCTCTTGATCCCTCTTTCTCTTTCCTATCTCCCAAACTTCCCTCCTCTCTCTTTTCCCTTCTTCTCTTATTTTTCCTCTCTCTCATCTTCTTCTCTTTCGCTCTAACTCCCCTCTCTTTCTCTATATCTCTCCCTCCATCTTTTCTTTTCCTCGTTTTCTTTCTCTCTCCCTCTATCACACATGAAAATATTTTGTAGATTTGTTCCAGAACGTTAGAATGTGTTCTACGAGACTAAACCGAGAACGAAAACAGTCTTCTTCATTCACGAGACGAGACCGTGCCAAGTCTCGTCTCGTGATCATTACAGAGGAGAAGTCTTCCCTTCAGTAAACTCAAGGTCCATCCGACCTTTAAGGCAATGATTGCGCCCATCATACAGAAATTGGATGGCAGGCTCACCTAGGGACGAGCGTTCTCGCATCAATGCATACTACCAACGAACCGTATCGCCTTCAAAACAACTTAGATTGGCCTTAGTCCCTTTCCGAAGGGTGGTTATGGAAGATGACCTACGCCGCCGTGCCCGAGCCCTGTGATTGGTGGACTGTCTCGCCCATACATCAACCAGCAATCAGCAACATAATTAGTTTGTAATGTAGAGGCACCTGATTATCCCGTTGAGAGGCCCACAGACATGGCGGAGTCGAATGAACCTGATTCCCAAGAGTCCCATTCGACCGAAGCGCCCTCCCGCTAACCATCCCTACTCCACCCCTTCGATCCCCTCCTCCTCGGCCAGAGAGAACTAACGCGACATTGCTCCCGAACCCCTTCGCCCTTCATTACCACGTGGAGTCTTTCTCCTTTGGCTACACGAGCTAACCTCCACATATTTCTCCACTGCGAGGCAGGAAGACAAGGATAAGCGAGAAACGAAAGCAACAATGCTCCTTTATATAGCTATAGAGCAAGCATCACCACTTTTAACCACAGCGATTCGGCAGTTCTCGGCATAGCCTTTTCAGCCGGTGGGAAATACAAGTACGTTATTATCGCTATTCTGTAAATCCTTTCCAGTTCAAGGCTGCTAACAAAACTAACGGTACTCCCAATAAATACGATAGTTAAGCTTTCGTTAATAAGTATTGCATTGATTTCTGGGGACTGTTCCCCCTAAACGGTAGTTGGCGAATTCCCAAGCTGATAGTACTGAAAGGGCGTGAGTTAGTGCGGGGGAGGGGTGGGAAGAAGAGACAGGCTAGAGAAATGACGTAAAGGGGGCCTAACGGCGAGAATTGAAGAAAAAGGTGAGAAGGAAAGAAGGCAAAGAGAGAGAGAGAAAGAAAATAAGGCAAAAACAGAATGAAAAGAAGGCAGACAGAAGGAAAAGAAGGCAGAGACAGAAGGTAAATAAGGCAGGGAGAGAATAAAAAAAGAAGGCAGGGAGAGAATAAAAAAGAAAGCATGGAGAGAAAGGAAAAAGAAGGCAGGGAGACAGAAGGAAAATAGTAGGGAGAGAGGAGGAAAACAAGGCAGAGAGAGAAGGAAAAGAAGGCAGAGCGAGAAGGAAAACAAGGCATAGAGAAAAGAAAAACAAGGCAGAGAGAGAAGGATAACGAGACAGAGAGAGGGGTAAAGAAAAGATGGCAGAGAGAGAGAGGGAGGAAAGGAAAAGAAGGCAGAGAAAGAGGAAGGGAAAAGATGGCAGAGAGAGAGATGAAAGGAAAAGAAGGCAGAGAGAGAGAGGAAAGGAAAAGAAGGCAGAGAGTGAGAAAGGCAGAGAGAGATAAGGTAGAGGGGTATAGAAAAGTGGAGGGAATGGAAGACGGAAACAAAGGCACGGAGGGCAGAGAGAGTAAAATAGAAAGACAAGGAGAGGAACTAGAAGGTATGCGAGAGCGAAAGGAAGACAGAGGGAAGGAGTGAGACAAACAAGGCAGAAAGAGAGCTAGAGAGAAGGAAAGGAAGACAGACTGAAAGGGAGAGAAAAGAAAAAAAGGGAGGCAGATAGAGAAGATATAGGTACTGAGGCAGAGAGTGTGACAAATAAAGAAATGCGTAAATAAAGAGAAAGAAATTTAATGGGAAGACAGATGAAAACTGAAGACAGTGAGAGAAATCTTAAGAAAATAATGGAAAGACAAAGGCAAAAAGGAAAACAGGGTGAGTGAGGGAGAGGAAAAAAACCAATATGAAAGCAAAGTGAAAATGGGATTTGCCACTGCGTTTATTTAGAGTAGCTAGGCTTTATTCTCATATTGTTACAGTCCAAAGTTATGCAACTAATCGCTTAGCAAACATCATGGAAGAGCTTTCAGCACAAAGTGAGGCCGAAACATTGCCAGCAGAACTTCGAAACTTGGAGAAATCATCGATACATCCCAAGTTCATTCTACGGTTGATTTATTTCGGAGCTCGCAACGCTACAAGAAGCAAGAAGAGGTTAGGAAGAGGATGGAGGGAGGTCTTCGGTTCGCGAAGCTTTATTGCATTATTCTGATGCTATTAGTAAGAGCCCGTCGTCTAATTAGACTAACAGATAATTAAGGCTCTTCGTAACCAAGTTTGCTTGAAGTTGGTGTGCTTGAGGGTTTTGCGGAGGGTAAGGGGGAGGGGCCGTGTGAAGGAAGCGAGGAAGATGCAGGGAAGTTTGAAGTCAAAGAAGGTCATGCTATGAGTCCGGCGAATTCTCCCAAGACCACAGGCAGGCCCTGGAACTTCTCAGCCGTACACGTTTGAGTGATTTCCTCTACTTCTGGACGGATTCTAGCATCTCTGACGGAACTAATTTCAAAACTATACGGTAAAAGGAATGCACGTTGGTCCAAATTGGGTGAGGAGAACTTGCAGGCAAAAACTCCCTGGAAGGATGAGGTTTGGAGGGTTGGGGGGGGGGGGTGAGATCTTGAGAGCAAGAAACGGCCATGGACCGTTTCCGAGTGTGATTTTGCAACTCCTTCCGGGACCAATGTGCATATCAGGACTAGGAGTCCATTAGAGCACATATACAAGTGATAAATTAGCTCTTGGAGTCGGGAATCTGTTTTGAGGTGGTGATCAAAGCGTCTTCACAGAGATTGCACAGATAAAGTTTCTTATTCGCTTATGTCTCATACGGAACTTACTTGAACACATGTCCAGCGAACATACTGGACCAGGCACGGACATATTTAAGTATATGCTGCTGTCCTGGCAGATAACGATATTGTCTTGGTGCTTCCAGTAGATAATACTTTCTTCCATCTTTACATCAGCTAACTCGAATTCTTACTAGTTCACCTTCCAACCTTCTAATATACCCTCATTTCGTACTTCAGAGAGATGGAGAGCGAGAGAGAGAGAGAGAGAGGAGAGAGGGAGAGGGAGAGAGGGGGAAAGAAAGAAAGAAAGATAGAAGAGAGAAAGAAGGAAAGAAAGAAGGAGAGAGAGAAAGACTCTCTTTCTCTCTCTCTTCTTCTTTCTTTCCTTCTTTCTCTCTCTTCTTTCTTTCTTTCTTTCCCCTCTCTCTCTCCCTCTCTCCTCTCTCTCTCTTTCTCCCTCTGTTTCACTCTCCCATCCCCTTTCTTCCTCCCTTCCTCTCTCTTTCTCTCCCTCTCTCTCTTTCTGTGTGTGTGAGAGAGAGAGAGATAGAGAAAGAAAGAAAGAGGAGGAGAGAGAGTGAAAGAGAAGGCCCTTACCTACCATCAGCTCAACTACTACCAATAGTGAATATAGTATTCTGGTTACCCCAACATTGGATATAGTATAGGGTTTTCCAATAAGAACGATATGATTTTAAAATGAAATAAAAGAAAAAACTATTTCAGATACAACCACACTTTTTATATCATTATGTTTTAAATAACACATCATTTAAGTGTCCACCTCGACCTCGTGCACACGAGCGAATTCGATGAACCCAATTTTCGATGACTTTGTACAATCCTACCTCGTTTTGGAAAAAAAAAGAAAATGGTCCGATGATGCCACCATGCCATAAACCACACCATACAGTGACCTTTTGCGGATGCAAGGGCTTCTCGTGAATCTCTTGTGAATTGTTTTCACACCAAAAACGACAATTTTGTTTGTTAACATATCCACTTAACCAGCTTCATCTGAGAAGATAATTTTTAGCCCAAAATTGTGATCCGTTTCAAGTGGCTCTAAAGCCCAAGAACCAAACGTTCTTGAAGCGTGTATTTAGCCATGATGAATTGTCACATTATACTAAACACAAATGACAACTAGTGACAGTTATAACATTTGTAGCATAGTTGCCAGTTCATTTCAAAATCATATCATTCTTATTGGAAAACCCTTTATATGCATCATGTGCATTACGAATGATCGCATAGACGGCACCGTGAATGTCCACTTTATGCACCATGCACCTTTCATTACTTTTTATTTTTACTCATTATATTGTTTTGTACTGAATTATGAAATAAAAATAAAAGGAAAACGGGGAAACCGTAAAATTCTTAGAATATGATGACCTCGTTTACTTTAAAGGCACCAGGGCACTAAGCGCCTACCTCTGAATGTATGCGGTTGGAGGTTGGGCTACTTCAGGGGTCCCCCCCTCTCATTACCTATCATTCCCTTGGTGCGGCAGCATATGACGTAAAGTCTCTTTGCAAGGGTAATTTTGGAAAAGTGCTAACATTTTCAAAAGCTAATAAATCAGGCCACGTGAGAGCTCTTTCCAGGCCAAAGCGACACACGACACGGGGCTTTCATACTGAGGTGATAAGTGACAGGGGAACATCCAGTGTGTAGAAAAGAATTCACTGCGCATGCGCGACCACCAGACCGAAGCGACATGTGTATCTTGGCATGTAACTTCGGTAAGTAAGGTTGGACTGGGCCGTTTTCTCACTAGCGTGCATCGTGTCGCCTCGGTCTGGTAATGACGCACGCGCCATGAATGCTTTTCTACAGATTTAATGAGGTCCGTGTTGCTTGTCACTGGAAGCTCCATTAATTGAACAGCAACTAGAGACCTGTCGCTCTGGGCGATTCATTATTTTGTAGGTTGTATGCTTTACATATTGTTCCAAGCTTAACAATGAATTGCAACATTTAGAGTGCATTTACTTTATTATTCATAAAACATAAAAGATAAATCTAAATGCGGATTCCATAAATTAGCATGAGCGTTCAAAAATCTGCAATCAGCAATTGGTACCAGTGTGTGAAGTATAGTATGTATAGTGTGCAAAATCTTAACAGTGACGTTAGTATGTTTACGCGTGCTTATTATAATGAGAGCCCGTGGCATATATTATCATCATATGAAGATAGAATGATAAAAGATCATGAATAATTCTCGATGAATAACCATGTCGTAACATAGTGATGTTTTATCAAATAGCACATCAGATGTTACTCATGGATTCATAAGAAGCACTGTTCTCCTTTTAACTTTGTTTAGTTGTCATTGACTGCGAGTCAGTAAGATTTTTTGTTAGTTTTAGTATATTTTTAGTATTAGTAGACAGATGATCGCTACAGTGAGGTAGAAGAAGGATATCTGACCCGGTGTTTCTCAACCGCCGGGCCGCGCTGTGTAAGGGGCGATCCTTTCTCCAGAAATCCAAATGTAGTGAATGCACTCTGGACTGCATTTTGCAGACTAGCGAGGCTCTGGCGTCTGGATACGTGGCCAGTATAATCCTTCCTCTGTTTAACTTGTGTTGTGTGCATGTGTTTCTTATCTTCGCAATTAGCCAAAATTTGCAGAAACGCAAGTAAAATAAATAAATTCATTCACTGCCGGACCTCGGGCATCAATTATACCGGGTAGCGTTGATCTGCGGAAACTATCCGTAGGTTGGCAATTTTATATTTGTCAACAAGCCTAAACGTACGGCCATGAAAATAGGCGGCTGGGAAGAATTGCGCTGTTGCCACATATGGGGAAAACACAAAGAGAGTGGCACAAAAGTCGCTGGTTCCCGCGCACTGTGTGGCAACGTCAACCGGGCTGAGTTGCCTAGTTCGAGCGCCAGACCGACCTCTCTACGGGGCACTTTTGTATCATCCCTGACCTTTCGAGCAAATACTGTCAGTTTGCAGTGGCGGCGATTAGGGGGGCGAGGGGGCACAGTTGCCCCTCACTTTTTGACACTTTTGCCCACGCACTATGCTAAACCTTATCTACCAAGGAAAAGTAAACCGACCTTGCCTCTCTTCCCCCCCCCCCCCAGTTTTGGAATTGTCAGTTTGTATCACATATATTTCAAAGACTAACTCTACAACGAGATCTTTCATTCCCTTAAACCTCCGAACACGTGGGGTTGTGCTCCGACGTGGCAACAGCGCGAACTTCTGCCATCCGCCTAATTTCGTGACTGTGCCTTTAGATATAATGAATGCATAGTGCAGACATAAGTCAGCCGTATAAAGTCAGGTGAAAATAATAATAATAGTTTAAGGTTTTACACTATCCAACGTCTCCGATACATTGTCCGTACTTCTCCGCTTCCTAGCTTCATTGAATAGAAGTAAAAAAGACTTCCCCAACGAGTTTCTTGGAACCCTCCTCCCAGAAGCTGCCCACAAATCGCGTGGTTTTTGATATAACTTCTATGACGACGTCCAGAACTCAGGACCAAGTTTTCCTTGTTGCAAACATCAGTGTACATTTTTCTCTCTCTCTCTCTCTTCTTCGTTCTTCTTTTCTCCTCCTCTTCAGCACAACTTCGCACCGAAGAGTTCCAGAAACAGTTTGTTTAATTTATTTTTCCGCCCCGCTGCGAAAGTTTCCAGTTTTGAGTTAACGGGAGTTCGTGGTCCCTTGGCGCACCCTCCCGCCCCCCCGCGAAGGCGCTTTGCACATTACAGAACATTCTCCGAAACTTGTTACATTTCTACCCCCTCCTTCCCCCCAGCAACCAATCTTATCATCTTTCTCCTTCTATCTTCGTCTTCGTCACGCAATTTGTTCGATCGCTTTTGCTATATTTCTTGCAGAGTTTACTCTTTAAAAAATCAACTGATTCAAAATTCACAATTGCTTGCAAGTAAGTCAGATAAAGTTAATCATTTTCAAAAACCGTAATCCTGGAATTTACCTTAATTTTTCTCATTATGCACTGAGGTGAAAACACACAACCCAAAACGTGTCAATTGACTCCAATAACACATTAACGTGCATAAACTACAAATGATGCACTTTTTGATGTCAAAATACACACAGAAATCCACAAGAGTATAATTTTATCACCTGGTGTTCCGTGTGATGCACTAAATATGCATCAATTGTGAAGATCAGACAAGATCATTTCAAAGATAACAAAATTACAATTTTGATGCATCAATTGACATAGCTAAAGGTGTAATTTTGTTATATTTGAAATTATCTTGTCTGATCTTCAGAATTCATGCATTTTTACTGCATCACACGGAACATCAGCTGATAAAAGTGCCCTCTTATGCATTTCTGTGTGTATTTTGACACACCAAAAATAACAGGCTTCCAAGTGACGTCTCACTTCAATATAATTGAAAAGTATGCAGCTCGAAATGAATAAACAAATAATTTGAATTCAATGTTAATACATCTGAAAATATCATGATAAAGTGAGTCTACATGAACTTAACATAAACAAATAAAGTGCCAAATAAGTGTTTGTGGAAGTGCTATCAGCAAAGGAAAGGTTGTGATGTTAAAGTAAACACAGCGATATGGGATGAAGATAATACCCAGAAATTCTTACAAAGATATGTTCTGTGATAACTACGAGGGTCATTTGTATTTATTTTGTAATTTTAGGTCACATTTATTCCGTGTTTGGCTAATCGCGACAATGAAACTGATGAGATATTCACAAAGAACAGCTATGCCCATGCCGGGATTTTCACAAGAACGACATTCGTCTCAAGTTTGTAGAGGAACAATCATTGTTATTATTATGCAGGGGCTGACTGGTTAACTGTGGGCATCTGCCCTCCTACTCCCTCTCACGATGTAACTTGTAGTGACAACTGACAAGCACGCCCTTTGCCTTGATATAAATCAAGTGGACATTTTGCAAGTGTCCCTATTTTAAGGAAAGGCTTTCCCACGCTGTGCCAAAACAAAAAAAAAGAGCATCAAAACCATCTTAAAATGGCCACGTGCCTCAAATATTACATCTCGCTTCTACACAGGGGCAAAACGTTGGGTCTCCCTGCCGAAAAGTTCGTTTGGAGGATTATGCAGATTTCCTAAGACCTTCCAGCCGACCTTTCCTGTTCTTTCCCCACCATGCTCTCCGAGCGGTGTCGGCCAAAACGCGATAAAGATCTAAATCTGAAAAGAGCAGCCGCTTCCTACGTTCGGCTAAACGCGCTAAACCGCTTAGCGACCCCTTTCCGAGCGTTTCTGTTGGTTGCTCTTTTGCTTGTTCAAACTTTCAAATGAGCATTCATCTTGGGAAGGTTTCTGTGATTTGATTTGCTCGTAACTTCCATGAGCCAGTTATCGTTCTATTATTTCTAGTATCTATCCTTCACAGCAAAATACAGGATACAAGTTTTTTAAGGCTGTTGAAGTGCTCGTTACAAATGGAGCATTTGAGCGGGTTCGAGTCACCCCCCCAGAAATATGATAGAACCATAAAAATACATAATTGGAATATTACCTAAGCATAGAGGCAATGAATAGGCCGATTTTGCAACATTGGATATATCTAGTTGTTGCGTCAGAGGCAACACGTGACTACCACTATCTTGCAGCTCCCCCCTTACGAGTATCACGTATTTCGTCTGCGCGGAAGGCTTGTTAGGTTTCGTGGTTAAGTTAGGCTCATAGCATAAATATACCACATTTAGCTTAATTACTAAAATATTTAGCCTCATGTCAGAAGACGAAATACGGCTCTTGACCAAGAGGTCTCTTGAGTTGGGTGGGATCCCCGTCTTATCAGTCTGTTATGATGAGTAGTCGTGGAACGGGACACAGCATGCATTCGCTGAAAAAAATGTATAGGTGTGTTTCACCTACGTCACAAACTGTTGCATTGTGGGATCGAGCAGCCATGATTGTGGCGGGTTCTTGTAAACATTCGGAATTCAAGCGGGCGGGCGGGAGATTTCAACCTTGTTTACGATGGTATACTTTGTGCAATATTAGGTTGTTTAGGTCTAACAGGCACTCACGTTTATCCTAGAATTTTCCGAGAAAGAACAGAAGGTGCAATTCACGGCACAGAATTTTCCGATTGTTGATTAGAATACGCCGTCATGGAGAGAATAAATCGTGCCAACATTACTGAACAAAACAAACAGCACAGAGCGGTGGGGTGAACATTTCTTTTCAGGTAAGTTCATATATCGCATTTCTCTGTGACTTTTAGAACAAATGGATTGAACTGGTGTTTTTATCATACTTGCAAGTAGAGTTTCCTTGTTATTGTTTTATTTGGTAGAAAGGTGTTGATAAGTTCGACGATAAAAATGATAACAAAAAAATCATCTTCATAATTGCACGCTTGTACTTGATTATTTATATTTTATTTATTAACACAAATCACAAACTGTTATTAATTTTTATCATATTCATGAGAAAAGGTGCCGGTAGTAGGTTTTGCGTACTGTCAGAAAAAAAGCACTTCTTGGTTAAAACATGTTAACGATATATCAAAGTATCTCAAATTGATGATTTATTTGGTTTATTTTGCTTCGTTTTTTCTGCTATATTTGGCTAGTCGTTAAGATTAGTCATGCCCAGGCCGAGATTCGAATCCGGGACCCCTAGCATCGTAGTGCGTTGTGCTAACTACTCCGTCGCTGAGGCCTGGATATCCCAAATTGTTAAAGCAAGGAGTGAAATTACTATTTTTAAACAACTCAACATTTCAAATTACTGTGCATGATCAAACTTTAAAAGGAAACACAGAAGATGATGGCCGAGTCTTGATGGCGCAGTGGTAGAGTCGTCGTCTTGTAATCAAGGGGTCCCGGGTTAGATACCCGGTGGAGGCACATAGTGGTTCGGATCCAGATTTAAACTGTAGGTCCAGTCCCGATTAGCCTTACTGTGCATAAAGTGGATTTAAATCTCCAACTCAATCAATCAATCAAGGCTAAGTCTTGGAATTTTCAGTTAATCTGTACTCAAGGTCGTCGATGACCACTTTCTAGACCACCCCGGGCGAGAAACATAGGTTACTTACTGGATGTAAATATTTCAAGCAGAATCTGAACCGCTAATAAATACGAAAACAAACTGATTCCATGTATCTGGTTCAAGTAAACAAACACAGGTGAACTAGAGTTGGCCTTTTCGTTGCATTTTTATGCAATGTTACAGACATTTTACACAGTACTAACAACAAGCGTGCTCTTGCCGCAGGTGTTATGAACGTTGCGTGGTGGGTATTTCCTTGCAGACGACAAACAGCTTTGCAGCAAACATGGCGGCGGTACGAATCCTGAGGTCACATAAACTCACCTATTAGAAAAACAATTATAGTTACGTGTCCGCGCAGATTGCATTTCGGAAACGGGGCGGTGGAATAAGCGCGAAACGGACAAAGTGCGAAAGAGCACAACCGCGAAACTTAAGACAGGATTAAACGCGAAAGGTTCAAGCGCGAAATGGAATAAACGAGAAAGGAACAACCGCGAACAGATTAATCGCGAAACCCAAATTGAACACCGGATCAAGCGCGAAACCAAAATTGATAACCGGTAAAAGCGCGAAAGGAATAGCAGCGAAACGGGTTAAGCGCGAGACCTAAATTTAACGCAGGAACAAGCGCGAAAGGAACAACCGCGAAACGGATTAACCGCGAAAATTTCACTTTCGCGCTTAATCCCTTTCGCGGTAGTTCTGGCGACCCTCGGAAACGGGGGTATCGAAAGCAAAAGTCTTCCAACCACCACCCCCACGCACCCTCAATTCACTTCAAGATCGCTTCTAGGAAGGTATGGTTCCAATTCCTGTGTCCATGCTGAGATATGATATGTAACCTACCCAGAAGACAGGGAGAGTATGTGTGGAACGAAATTGAGATCATCTCAATATTGTTATTTCCAAATACATCAAGATCAATACGTACGAATTGATTTATTTTATTTTTTTATTATTATTTGTATTTCTTCTTCAATGAATGAAGTGGTATAGCTGCGGTAGTTCAGTCTTTAGGGCGTCTCTCATGCGAGAGACCCGGGTTCGATTCCCGGCGGGGGAGAATCGGGATTTTATTCCACCTGTTCAAGCGGCTCCGGTGCCCACCCAGCGTCGTATAAAGTGGGTACCTGGAGGAAACTCTGCGGGGTAAAGGCGGCCAGGGGCGTATGGTACTGATCACATCAGCTTCACCTTCGGCCGTGATAAAGAAAGTGTGGGGTCCCCTAACTCCACACCCCCTATACGCTTTCATACCGTGGGGCAAAGCACACGAAAGCACTTTACTCTTTTTATGAATAAAGTGGTTCATTTTGTCTTAATAATGTATGATTTCTTATGCATCATTTTGTCTCAAGGAGTATTTGAAATTGCCCGATTCATTGTCGCATCCTGCATTATAAATATTTTCACCTAATTGCTCGATTATAATTAAAGCAGTATGATGCTTTTCGTTGCGTTTGGCTTATGTAAGAAAAAATAGCTAACATGTGGTCGGTTACCAATGCGGCTATTATAGCAGGCACAAAGCTAACTTTCCCTGGTGGGATGCTCATAGTTGCCATATCCTCAGGTAAATCCCTTTGGAGGAGAAATGTTGCCAAGGCCAAACTCTATGGCAGAACTGCATCTCCCTTGCGAATGTCTTTTGTTTATTCTTTCGGTGATTCGTAAACGAATCTCTTGCTAGGTTAATATAACACCTCGTATGTGGTAGGGAAGGTTGTTTAGCATTGTAAACTTGTATACCAAAAGTTTCGTGAGTCCCTATGAGCTATACTTGTGAATCTAATTCAGGCACAGTAAAGATAAGACCTGCACCTTAAAAGTAGGACCCGGATCTTGCCGGAAACAAACCCACAATTTCCTGATTACAAGTATGGGTGTTTGTACAGTGCTTTCCACGGTCTAATCGCCTGTGGAGCGGTGGCTAACGCGCCAGGCAGTGAAAACGCGTCTGCCGCCATTTACGCTGACCTCGGACTGGACACGTTAGTTTGCACTCGATTGTGGAGGGTTAAGAAGCGTTTCAGATTGTTTTGCGTTAGTTTACATATTAATGTTGCCTTTCTGCAGTCTAATAATGCCACGCTATACGTACAATTTGAAACGATGAATTTTTATGTACGACTGTTACGTCATTACGAATTCTTGTAGGGAAGTTAGAAGGTGTTTTGCAGCAGAATTCCCAGATGTTGCTGTTCCACACAGAGACAGTGTTCGAAAACTTGTGAACAAATTTAGGGGAACAGGGTCTGTTCTTGATAAGAAGCGAAGGGAAATGGCGTGTGCTTACTGAGGAGAAACTAGAGAACGTTGGAGAACCATTGGAACATACTTCTCAAAAATCCCTCCGGCGCTTTGCACATGAAACACACATTTCCATGACGCTTGTGTGGCGAACTACCAAGCTTTTAAAATTGAAGCCATACATTAGATGAATTGAAAGAAAACACCAGGCGAGAGATTGAAGCAATTTCGGAATAGAAAGTGATACGGGTTAGAGAAAATTTCATAAAAAGATGCCATAAATGTATGGATGCAGGAGGACAACATTTCGAACGCCTCTTGTAATAAGATACGTGCTCACTTTAATTCCAACTGTCAATGAAATTGTACGAGCATATTTCATTACATAGCTAGCGGTTCCAGTTACGCGAATGTTACATCCAGTTTGCCGGCAGACGCGCTCTCACTGCCCGGCACGCTAGCTGCTGCTTTAAGGGCGACTTGACCGTGAAAATCACTGTATAATGTTTTCCAGGAAGGAAGCAAGCTTGTACAGTCACGGACACTTCTGGCTTGTAACTAACCCATTAAATATAAATGGAATCATTACAACCCATAAGTGTCCATGACTGTACTGTACTCTTGAAGCGGAAATCCAATGAATGGGCGCATCAGTGAATCATCGTCCAAAAAAAAGTGCGCCCTGAACGAGGTGGTGGTGTGAAGGTGATGTTCATTGTAGCGTATGGCATCTATGGAGTCAAACTGCAGCATGTTGTACCTCACAGGCAGACGATCCATGCAGTCTACTACTGAAATCTTGGAACACCTCCCTCGTCCCACACTCAGCAGAAAGCGACGTCACTTACTGCCAAGGGCTGATAATCCTGCATGACATTGCAAGATCGCACTCTGCTAACGCTGTGACGGATCTCCTGCGTAGCTGGATGTACTGGAACACCCGCCGTACTCGCCCGATATGAGTCCGTGCGATTATGATCTCTTCGAAAAAATAAAAGAATCACTTCGCAGGAAGCATTGCAGCACAATAGATGCCATCATCCGTGCCATAGAGCAGTCAGTGCAGAATATCAAAGAGAAGGACGCGCTGACGGTGTACGACGCCTTTCAGAAGTGTGGCAGGTGGTCGACATGGAAGGGGGGGTGGGCGATTTGTAACTGTGGTTTGCCACTACTTTTTATCCAGCCTTTGTATAATCTATGTATTATAAGTGTATGTGATTGTGTTTGTGTAAGAGGGAGGAAAGGGGGAGGTGGTGAGAATAGAGGGTGTGTGTTAGGTGTGCGTGTGTATGTACATGTTAAAAATGTAAATATGATGTAATTGGAAACTTGTCTCTGTTGAGGGTGAATAAATAAATAAATAAGAGAGCAAAAAAGTTGGACTTCAGCTATTTCACAGTAAGCTAGAGCCTCCCCCTTGTATACGTGATCCCCCGCCACTGGACCATCCTAGACACAGTAGAGAACTCCTAGATCTGCCACAACACCGTCTTAGGGATTACCATATGCATCTAGTAATATCTACCACCATCCCCAGACCTTTTGCAGTCATTATCTTTCATAACTCAATTTCCCCTTGCTGGGTAGGAGTATCCAATCAGCCCCCCCTCCCCTTCCGCCACCCTCTTGTTCGCCGCTCTTCTTCGCCACGAATGATGAAAAGGGACCTGGATTCTGACGGAAGGTCAGCAGGTCACATGACTCGTAATGAGGAGGCTTATTGGCTGAGCAAACAAGATTCATCTGATATGAAAGTAGCCCCTCTCTTTTTCTTCCCCCCTTTTTTAATGAAAATGTTGCAAGCTCGTCATATCTTCACCAAACATGGGTCCAGATTGAATTTTGAAAGTTGGCAATAGGCCAATCGTCGCCTTTCTTTGCTCACTTTAGAAATGAAACGCGTAGCCAAGGTTTTCTTCAAAGGAAGGGGGAAAGGGGGCACGGCCCCTATGAAAACAAGTACCAATCTAAAATTGTGGATTTTTCAAATGTAATTTCCGTTCAGTATTTTAGAAACAGTTTTCAGCCTAATTTTATAAATGACGCTGCAACAAAAGTCACAAAAATTCAAGACTTGAAAACTAATTATCCGGTAACTATTTTGTACCTTACATAAGCTAACCACGTTTCTAAAGCAACAAAACGGAACCTTTTTCGTATTTTCGTGAAGAGAAAAAGGGATAAAACGGTGGCAAAATGTACACATTTTAATATAAAAACTCTTTCTTCATGCATGAGTATGTTTGGCCGTCTGTTTCTTCTTGCCAGCGCGCAGAGCGACGAAAGTCGGCAGCGGTGCACACTTATAATGTAAATCAGGCTGTAGTCAGACACGAATGACTAAATGTTACTATGCCATAGTTCATAGTAATGGTAGAGAAGGTACTGTTGCAATCATAGGCGCCGACGAATTTCATGTAGAGAGGATAAAGATGCCACCAGGGATCGCAGGTCGCCAGGGAATGTAGTTCAAAATGGAACAGCGGTGTACAAATTGAACAGCACTGCGCGTCCAGCCGGCGAAGGGAAACTCGAGCACTCTCTCTGTACTTACCTGTCCCAACTGGTTTGTCGATGGCTCCTTGGTTCGATGGGAAGCGCAAGTCTGGACGACATCCCGCGTGCCTGGTCTCTGTGACTGGAATAAGACTGTAGTTTCCCAAAGATCTGGGTCTTTTATTGTTACACAAGTGACATGTGTCGTGCTTCCCACCAGATTTCAGGACATTAGGGCGTTCCATAAAATCCTTTCTGGATCCCAGGACAAATCATACCATTCCGGGACTGTCCCGGACCTATAGCGACCCTAGTTTATAGTGGAACGTCGATGGCATTCTAAGCCGGAAAATGTGTCATACTGAACCATTTCTGACCTCCGACTCCAAGTAAACTAAACACACGTCCAGAAGGAAGCTTTTTTGTACCTTTCTCTTGTGTTACACCCTGTACATCAATTTCCCTATTCCAAAATCCGTAACTTTTCTGCCACTTTTAGCTAATCGTGACGATGAGCACAATGGATGATTAAATCAGTTGGATGAAAGTACATTGTGAAGGCTATGGTTTTGGAAAAGCCAGGTAACATTATACCATGAAGTGATTATTTCATTTCGATACTTTACATTAATTATAAAATTATTTTATTTATTACTAGTGCATTATAGAATAAAAACCTAAAGATAAAATTGTTTTTTGTACTTTGCAGTTTTTAATTATATAATATTAATACTTTGTATTTTAAAATCATGGTCTCTAATTTATGTTTATACTAGTCCTTTGCTTGTGACTTCATCCGACGACATACGTATATAATACACACAACGCCATCTGGTGAGAACTATTATCAACATTTTAAAAGGTTAACTTTCCTTTTCCCCTACCTTTAGGAGTTGAATTTCTGAAAATCCTTTCAGAGTGAATGCCTACGTCATAGAAGGAAGAATTTCAGGTTTTATATCCAGGAATTTGTGCAGTATATTAAGTCAGTGAGTAAGGACAAATATTTTTTACTGATATATTATGTGCCTCATCAACATATTATAATTGTAATGTACAATCACCGGCAATATGAATTGAACACTTACATCCTGAAATGCTTGCTTCCCTGCCACCACCGTGGAGTTAGGCAACACACTTAGCGCTATGCAGAGAAGAGAGAAATTCAGGACTTAGGTGTCAATTTATATTGGCAGTGACTGTACATGCACAAATGCCTATCTGAGGTATTTTCGCTGTCAATAACTCTCAACAAATTCTCACAAAGTAACATCCAGGCTGGGATTCGAACGTGGAACCATCGATGGTGCAACCATGAATCGACCACTCACTCATTGAGCGGCTTTCTTTTTATCGATTTATGTTACTTCGCTTTTCTGCCTCTTTTGGCTAATCGCGACGATGTGGATGAACTATGATAGCCTATATATAACTGATGAAGTATCACTCGTGCTCAGGCCGGGATTTGAACCCGGGTCCCCTGGCTTCGTAGTGCGCAGTGCTAACAAAGTCCGCCACGGTGGTCGGCAATCGCTGATGAGTGATGTAATGATGAAATTGATGAAGAGATACTCACAAAGTACACTCATGCACTGGATTCTAACTAGGGATGGTCAAATGCGGATAATATTTTATCCGGATATCGGATAATTTTCTGTGTGGAATTCAAATATCCGGATATCGGATATTCTGATACACGGATTGTCCGTGTTTTATTGTTTATCCGTTTTACAAGCTGTCACGTGTTCTCTTATTCGTCACTTTCGTATTTCACTGTACGGATGTTCTACAGATCTTACATCAAATCTATCCGGATAGTTATCCGAATTATTCGGTCCAGATATCTAACCACTGTGCTAACCAGTCCACCACGGGATCAGCAAAGAGGATGAATGAAGAAACAGTTGAGGAGACAAACAGGATGCCACAACAAGATATCGAACTTATGAACTCAGTTTTCGCATTGCCTCACGCTAGCTAGTCCGCCACAGATGCCTCGAAGATCAATTCCAAACTTTGCAGATGGAACACTGATCTTTGGTCCATCATTCATCCGTCAATTTTCATCTCCAGCGCCCCGGGCTCAAGCTAATCGCCCACCTCCTTTCTCCCACTGCTCCTAATCACTTTCTAATACAAGAATCCGCCCTTCCAATCACAGGGTGCTGGATCTGCAAAAAACAAGCGCAGAGACTGGAAGAGATGGTAAACCAGAGTAGAATAGCTGCGATAAGATTGAAATAAGCGATGGATATTCGAACATATAGTTCCCCCCCCCCCTTACCACCCTTCAAATTGGCTCCGCTCGTGAGGGTTGAGGAAAGAAGGGGTGTGTGTCCCGAGTTTAATAGCCTCGATCGAATTATAGACAGTTTCCCATGCAAGTTGGTGGTGGGGAGGGTGATTTATAATTCAGTTGGGGCGTATGCAGTTTTTCTTTTCGGAGGGGCCAGAAATTGTAATTCGAAATTGCCATTTTTAAGCTTTGTTTTAGAAGTTGTTCAAAGAAGGAAGTCATTTTAAGGAGTAGTACATTTACCACCTTGGCATTTCCCGAGTTCTTTGCTGCTTTTATTTGAAAATTTGATTCTCTCAAAATTTCTGGAGGTGCTGTAGCCCCCATCAAACCCTCTCGCGTACGCCGGTGGTTATGTAGAGGGGCTGGTACTGTCATGTGTAAATGTGCAACTTTACTTTCTAGTTTTCATTGAACGTGATGATCTTATTAAGAGTACAAGGAAAAGTCTTCACCAGTTACGTGTGGCAGTAGTTGGAACTGCGTCCTGATTCACTGATACTACAACTTGTGTATTGTAGTCAGTACCATGCTCTAGGTCCTTCGGTGCTCCGAGGCAGATCAATATACAGGGTGTTTCCGTGACCTTGTTCCAAACTTGCAAGGTGGATGAGACACCCAAGTAAAAATATGAGATAAGGAACCTCGGTCCGGAAATGCACCATTAAAAATTATTAGCCAAAACTATTTGGGTGCTTCCTATGTGAGTGGAATAAGACAAGTGAAAGATGTGGTTGTAGATTTAATACGTACGTTACTACAGTGTATCGTAGCACTCTACGACGAAAACGTTACAGCAAGCGTTCAAAATGGCGGCCCCCAGCGTCGAATAAAGCTCTGTCCTATCCGCTCTGGAGTCGTTCTGACGATATAGCAAGGATTCTTGCCAACAGGTCCTCCTTACTCAAACGATTGACGATTGGGTGCTGAGCCGAGGGACACCCTTTGCATCCCCATGACCCTTTGACACGCACCCATAAAAGTGTTCACACGGCCTAATTTGAATCTAATTTTACCTCCACAAACCTAAATTTTTAGATAAACCCTTAAGATTTTTTTTTTATTATTAAAGAGAATTTTTAGGTCGAAAAGGGAAATTTCTGGAATACGAGAGGGAAATTTTCCTCTGATCCAGGAACATCATTGCTTAGTGGCGAGAACTGCAAAGCATATGCAACCCTGATCGTAATCTCCATGGGCGTTCGGAAGGGGGGGCAAGGGGGGCCGTGCCCCCCCTGGAAAATGAAAGTCAACCAAAAAATATGTATTTCACACATATAATTTCATTTTAGCCACAATATGTGTTAATTATTGCATGAACACCATAAATTCAAATTAAAGCAATGTTTTTTTATGGAACAACACTATTTTTGCTGAAAATTTGCCTTTGTTTGCCCCCCTGGAAAAAATACCTTCCTTGCCCCTCCCTGGAAAAAATCCTGCGGACGTCCATGGTAATCTCGCTCTCATTATGGCAGTTCTATGTGTCTCGATATAACTCTTCATACACTTAATCCACACGTACTATGACGAGCCTTACTGCAGTAGTCGCCAGGCGCTTAAAACTGGATATTTTCACTTGGCGCCGAGGTAAAGCATCAGCATTCTTTATCTCCAACACTAAGCGTATTTTTTTCCCACCTTCCACCGCGCTATTTGTTTTCTCAGTTCGTAGCTACGTCCTTTTTATTTGCTTCCGCTAATTTGAAGAGTACACACTAGATGTCGGGCGAAAAACACCTCGAAAAGAAAACAAAGGAGTCGTATTATTCAGAATCACATGTACAGGAGGGAGTGCGAAAGCAAATATGACAAAAAAACACGGAAGAAAAGACTGCATATAACGAAACCTCAAGAGATCGCCGCAGCGTGTCGCTAGTGACGTTTATTGAGAACCTCCGAGGTTCTATCAAATTAAGTTTTGTGTGTTTGTGCTGGAGGCCGTGAGTTAATATCCCAACCTCGAAACCGTAGACTTTCGTTTGTTTTTGCTGTTTTTTTATCTTTCCTTTTCTACTTTTAGTTGTAGTCATTTTTTTTAACGCCTCCGCACCAGCGCCTCAAGCGGCTGGTCCGAAATGAGGGAATAAGCTCAAATAAACATGTGCACGATCCAAGGTACAGAAGGAAGAATGTACACTGTGATTTCGAGACCCACTTTTCCAATCCCGAAGCATAAACGCATGAGATTTAGTCAGGGGTTGGAGAGAGGGTAACGATAATAATTAAACAAAAGAAAAATACACAATGGTAACCAGCCGAAGAAGCTACGTACACAAACGTTTTCTGCTGGTGGGCAATGACGTGTCAATTAAACGATCGTCCTGGGGGAGATTTTAATGCGTGTGTGTGTACAGAAAGGCAAGTTTAGATGCTGTTTCGGAGTTCAAATTCCCAATTCTCTACATATTCATGTTTGTTTACACGAGAGCTTTCATTTCCTTATTCACACTGGTGTAAAAAAATAGCTTGTCCGTTAATTCGTGTGGATTCTTTTGAAATTTGCATCACATCTACCTTTGTCCACTGGGGGGTTCGTATGGAAAACAAACGTGGTCGTGAAACTCTAGTATTTTAATATACTGTGTGTTCTTTTCCAAAATAATTACAGTGTCAAATATGAAAAAAATTGTAAAAAAGAAATAAAAATCCACTCAGCTGATATTTGCCTTTTCTGTGTCCATTCCGCACTTTTCAAATTGAGTAAATCTTTCCTGTTTCATAACGCACAAGAGATTTTTGCAAAACTGCATTTTTTCACTCATACGAAAGCTAGACCATGAACAGATAAATTAAACTCGATAGATATGTACAAATTTGGTCAAACTTTATGGCTAGTTGTACAGTCACCCGCAATAAAATAAAAAGGGGACACCTAGATCCTGAAATACCCACTTCCCTGCAATGTGTTGTGTCTGTTGGCCAAACTTACGGTAATAAACCACCATCAATTGCAACTATTCAACAGGTAGTTCGGTTATCGCTGGTGAGTTAGGCAACACACATAACCCCAAGCTGCGAAGCGGTTATTTCATTTTTATTGCCGGTGACCGTACACTCGCCTCAATTAGTATTCCGGCAGTTTGTTTCTTTATACAACATATTTGCAGAACATATATGCAAAGAGAATAGGAAGTGTATCAATATATGCTGTATAAAACACAACTTATTACTAACTTCGTTGACCCTGTACAAGCATGTGTTACGGGTTAGAACAGACTTGAGTACCTCGCATGTACTTGTGGAAGCAAGGGTGTGTTCCGTTCAGTTCGAGCTCCCCGACTGCACCTCAAGGCCAGGAAGTAGCGGAGCAGGAGTATGGGGTGGAGGGGGCATTTCTTCTAAATACGAAGGCACCGGAAACAAGGAGCATTAAAGAGAAGTAGAAAATATGAAGTGAACAGGGAAACAATGGGAGAGGGGTAAGTTAAAGGTAAAGATCCCCGTACATATAGCACCGTGCCATGAAGGCACATTTAGGGTATGTAGGGATGCTGTTTCAGAGTTCAAAATCCCAATTCTCTATATATCCATGTTGGTTTACACGAAAGCTTACATTTCTTTATTCACACTGATGTAAAAAAAATAGCTTGTCCGTTAATTCGTGCCTAAGCTTTCGAAATTTACATCATATCTGGGATGTAAGGCCGCACACATTCTCGCTCTCGGCCAATTGAATTGACATTATTGCTGGGCGAGGTTCAGCTGTTGCTGGTCTACCACCTAAGCATGGATGTGATGTGATCAGCACCACGCTCTGACCGCCTTTACCCCCAGGGTTGCTCCCACCAGCATTGATTTAAGGCTGGGTGAGCTCCAAAGCCGCTATATGCGCGGACGAGGCCGAAAATATTCCGACCTTATGTCACCCACCCCGGGAATCGAACCTGGGTATTCCCCGGGGAAGAAGGGGGGGGGTAAAAATTTTCAAATGGCAGAAAAGAGAACCAACTTCAAGGATTAGCAGTTAAGAATAAGAGCAAGAAGAAGTGCGCTGCTAGCCTGAGCAATGGTAGTTGTCATCCACTGAAATATCTACTGTATATCATAGTCGTATGCTTTGATTTTTTTAATTTAGTGTCGCTTTTCTGCCACTTTGGGCTAATCGCGACAATGAAGATGATGTGATGAAACAGATGAACGAACGATTACAAAGAACACTCATGTCCAAGCCGGAATACGAACCCAGGACTCCTGGTGTGTAGGGCACTGTGCTAACCACTACGCCACGGAGGTCGGCGTCGCTACGGTATGGCCTCTTGATCTTCAACTTCTTGTAAAGACTGAGAAGCGGGAAGGGGGGGGGGTGGTTGCAAAATGAGCAAGAAGTAGGAACAGTTCCAATTCTGCAACGAAGTTTGCATCTTCGTTAATGGAAACTGCAGCATCTAGGATGATGTATCTTTCTCCACCATTTACATACTCTTTCCGACGACGTCAGTGGCGCCCAATGAAAACTTACTTCTGAAGCGAGGAAACTTCTCCATCAGTGATATGATAAAGACAAGCAAAGAATCCCTCTGTCACCTTCACTTCAAGCGTCTTCCCAGAAACTTTGCGACAACGAAGAGAGAAAGAGAGAGAGACACTTACTTCCCTGCGCCCACGGCCACACACACACCTGTGCCGGAGTCGAGCCTTGCCAGCCAATCAACTTCGACGACGAGGACGTGGAGATGACAACAGCCGCCGTTGTCGTCACTCCGGAAAACGGCCCAACAAAACCCAAAGGGGGGGAAGAAGTCATTACACCCCTAATTAAGTTTCAGAAGGTGTTAGATTGACTTGTAAAACCACTCGGCAACTTCTTAATGATGTGAATAATTAAAACCTCTAAGCAGGTTGCCGAGACAGGCGGCGTCGCAAAGGGGGAGACGCTGACTGAAGCGTTAAGACGTGCGGGGACAGAAAGGGTTGAGTCTTCACACACGGGAGACCTCGCCCCCCTCTAAACCCCTCAACGAAACGTCATCCAACATTAATAGCTGTCGTTGAGCGCCGAGGAAGATTCTGGCAATAATAAACTCCAGGTGGAACCAGTCTCCAGGCGACAGTACCGAAAGCGGGACGCTAAATGTGAATTTATGATGACTGGCACTATCGTGGAGAATGTGCAGCTTCCAGGTTGCGCGCTGTAAATTGCAGGAGTGGGGGGACAAGTTCGCCTGCAAGTTCCAACTTGTTAATTATTAGTGGCACTGCGAACTTTGCAAGCAGGTCTCCTGAATCCATGAATCCTCTTTTGTATCTTCTGAGAGGTGAAAGGTGTTCAGGGGTAATCACTTTTAGTGAGGAGCAAGCATAACGCCAAAGTTTATACAGGCTAATCAAGACGATGGGCTATCTTGAATAAAAACGCAAAGTTCCAGAATCGAAATATGTAGGACACAGTGATTTATCAACACACATCCAGCACGCCCAACATTTACTCAAGACCCCCTAAAATTTTCCACAAAGGTCCAATTTACCCTTGGTACGGTCTTGAAAGCCAGAAACCAGCGGCGATGGGACTTATGTTCTGACCACGCTTCATCCAATGAAAAAACAGCTTGGCTGGCCTTGGACCTTAGAGGGCTGTTGTGCCATGGAATTTAGATAGTTTAATCTTCATATAAACATTTGTTACATACAAATGTTTCTCGTCACATATTTCTTAAAGTATAAACATACATGTTTACTTTCTATTTTCATACTGAAACATATGAATATTAGCGTTAACTTTAGATAGCAACATCAGTAAAGCAAAGTACCAGCCAGAATGCTACAAGTTATAGATAATCAAGAATAAACTAACTGTAACAGTTACTTGAGTTACTTTTCAAAGTAACAATAACTGAGTTACGGTTCGAAAGAGTAACTTGAATTTGAATTTAAATGTTTGGGTGTGTCAGCACTTAAAGGCTATTTTGCACCCGTCACATTACCCGCCCCTTACCTTATTCAAAACATATATAAGAACAAAATTGTACCATAACTAAAATAACTGTAATGTCGTTAACTAAAATATTACAACATTCTGACTTCGGTTAAAAGTTGAGGCTGTAAAGGGGCACTCAGCACACACAAGAACAACACACAGAATTATACTGGCCATACGGCCAGTCGCCAGAGCCTCGTTAGTCTGCAAAATGCAGTCCAGGGTGTACTACGTAGAAGTGAGGTTGACATTTGGGTGTACTACGTGGAAGGTTCACCCCTTACAGCCCTCAAAACAGAAACTGTATTGGGGTTAGTTTTGGGGTAAAATAAATGCCATATTTTTCTGCTTCCACGAAAAAGTATCGCAGGCCAGAAAATACCAGAGCGTGTTAATTTTGTATTTCGCACTCAATATTTCAGACTCCCGAATTGCGCGAGCGAGTTTTGAAGGTCTAGCCGCAAGAAGACCCAGGTTCCGGCGGGGGAGGGGGTTGTTAATAAGTAATAGGACACTGCACCATTAGTGGTAATTAGCCCAGGGAGCAATCCTCGTTATGACAATAACAGACTGATATATTGAATTCAAGTTATGTACTAAACAGGATTTTAGTGACGATGCATAATGATGTTTGCAAAAGAAACAGTCTTCTTTTATTGATTTATTCAGCTTTGTTTTAAGTCTGGTCACCTTATTTAGAGGTGGCTTTAGTATACAGGGTAATTCAAAATGAATGGTGCAACTTTACAGATAAAATCAGGGAAGGCATCAATATAAGTAGAAACTCTGGAAATTTTATTCCCACTTAGCGGGCTTATTCTGCTTAACCGATGCTCCACCAGGGTCGCCAGTGTCGCAAAATGGCTAATGACCAGTGTGTGTTAGACAGTGGCGTAAATAAAATCCCACGCAGCCCCCGCGCCGCGGTGCAGGGGGGGCCGCACACGAGTTTCGAGGGCGCAGTAAGAATGATAAATTAAGAAAGACCTATTGATCACAAACATTTTCCTTTCGGCGTTAAAATATATTTTCAACCAAACATATTGTATTTTTATTTCCCAGAACTGCAAGCAGAAAATGTTAATCACTATAAAAGTAGAAAGTGAATTACATGATTAGAAGAAAACCCTCATTAGGTGAATAGTTCAAGTTATCGAAGGGTAGACGAAGAGAATGCGATGGTCGCTTTCACCACTGCCTGTCCCTACTTATTTCTACCAAACGGAAAAGAAACGTAGAAACTTCTTCGGTGAAGAAGCGACAGTAGTGGGCTATGGTCTTAAGAGCCCGTATCACCGCTGGTGACGATACCTAAAAAATAGGTTCTTGCGTCGACCTTCTGTGCTCGAACAGTCAAGTGTGTGACATTTAAATTTTACTGAGTTAAAGATCAAATATGAAATTTGTTATGTCGTTAAGCCTTTTTTTAAATACATTATTTATTCCGTAGTTTTCCTTATCTCAATTTCGTAAAATTCACTTGCTCGCCAATTATATGTAATAACTTAAATCAACATTTTAAACAACAAGAAAGCTTCTACTGTTCTTCTACAGCAAAGAAATGAAACTGATCTTACATAATTTTCTTTAGAATGTCTGTAGTTTTTCGACGTACAGAGCAATGTATGTAAATTTTAACTTTGACTTTTCGAAGCTGGTCGCGCTAGCCGTTTCCCCCTCTGTACCGCTCGCGCCCCTCATGAACCCCCCTCCTCTCCCGTTCCTTTTTTCTTTCACAATCGGCCAGTCTTCCTCAAGTGGCAAGAAAACCGCATGCTGAGAGCTAGAAAAAGAAAAAAGAAGGCAGGGAAAGGTTTCGGGGGGAGAATCAATGGTTTGGGCGATGCTTGTAAACAGTTCTTCACTATGCGATATCCTCATACTAAATCACGATGGGGTTGTAGTGCAATGACAACAGTGAAGGACGGTGGATTTCCCCAGTATATTGTTCACAAATGGGAAGGGCTGATTGCACAGACTGAAGTATACCTTTACAAAAGGTTTGCCCGCGAAAGAAAAATTGTGCCAAATTATAACTTTTTTTTTGTGAGAACACGAAAGTCCATTACCAAGGGATTTTTTTTTAGGGTGAAGGTGACTTTACCCAAAGTTTTTAGGTAAATATTGTGTAAATTCTATCTGGTGGTGGATTATCATCCAGTCATGCAAATGAATGACTTTTTAGCTGTCGATCATAAATAAGTTCAAAGGTTTCATTGTAAGTTTGAGATATTCCTGAGGGTCAATGGTAAAAAATACTTGATGACCTGTTATGGAAATAGTGCTATTTTTAAAAATTTTGAACGTCCGTTCAATTTAATTTCGAATTTGACTCTCTTCATGATTTGTAAGTAGGGGGATAAAATATATTTACTTAATACTTTACTGCGTTATTTTATCACCAATTACATATATATATATATATATATATATATATATATATATATATATATATATATATATTACAGTCAGAAATCACAACATAAGATAGTTCTGTGTCATCATATACAAAAATACTTTTAGGCATAGTTCTTATGTAAAATAAAATATATTAATTATTTGTTGTTTTTTCTTTTCCAAAGACATTATTTAGTGGAATAATATGACAGACTTACTACTGATAATGACCATACAAAACACACCATAAAAATTTCATTCACTTTCAACTTTCTGGGGCCGGCCACCGTGGGGGAGTGGTTAGCACATCGCGCTACGACGCCAGGGGTCCCGGGTTCGAATTTCGGCTTGGCCACGGATGTTTGTGAGTGTCCATTCATCAATTTCATCATATCATCACTCATCCCCATCTTCGCAAATTTGCCAAAAGTGGCACAAAAAGCGAAGTAAAATAAAGCAAATCAATCAACTTTCTGGATATACGACAAATAACACTATTTCTGTCTCAGATCCTCCGATTATGGTGAGCAAGGACCTTGATAAGTTCAGCTGACGAAATAAAGCCCTCATTCTATCTCACTGTTTTTATTACATTGGTGGGAACAAAACAGGGTCGTGTGTGTCCCGACCCACCTAAAATCACTTTATTAGATGAATTTCAACTTCAGTGGCACCATTGTTCTCTGCTGGCGCTTTATTTTCCATATCTGTCGTTCAAAGACTAATGTACGTATAAACGTGGTTTAGTACCGCAAATTCAAAAGAACTACACATAATTTATTCATGTGCAATATATAGGCAATTTATTCTGCAGACACATACAGATAATACAACTAAAGAATGACATATGTGGAGGTGTTAATAAGAAATTTGCTAGTGGGAGAGTCCAATTACATAGGAAGTAATTCACTACCCTTTCCTTACGGTGCTATATGCACAGGGAACTTTAACTTTACCTTTTCCCAGTGACGGCGATTGGGTTCCAAAACCGAGGGGGGGGGGGGACAGTATATTTCCCATTCTAGATACTGTACGGTTTAGTATAGTGGGGGGACAAAAGTGGCGAAAAGTGGGGGCCGACTGTCCCCCTCGCCGCCACTGCCGTTACCTGTATATCTTGTATTCGTTTCTGAACCCCTGAGTAATTAAGTTTAGTTTTTAAATACGCATATACGAACCCTATACTATGTCAATCACTGAGGGCTTTCTAGAGACTTACTTGTCTCTGCCCCCACCCCCGCACTGCGGGGTCTTGCTGCTTGTAGATCCGGCAGTGCTCGTTTCTGTGTTCTTCCCCTGTTCTTGAATTCGTGTATATAAATTATTTTTGTATGAGATCCATATCTCAGTGCCAGTGATGATGATGTATTATTGTCCTGTAAACACATTTCCAAATTATCTCATGAAAACTGAAAATTCTGATTTTTTTACCATGCATTTCCGTCCGAAGTTAAAAAAAAGAGCAAATTCTGTCGAAAAGACAACTTTGAGGTTACCAACTCGAGAATTTGTTCTGCACATTTTTCTACCACAATGTTATGAAGTCTGAATTACTAGGAATTATCACACTGATAATTCCACTTACACATCAGCAGGTCAGTGTTCGCGCAAGACGTGTGAAGTAGAAATGGCCAAATCCAGATTTTTTTTTATACTATTCGGGAATCCGATGGAAAAATGAGAGAGTCCGGATTTCGGTGGTAATCTCCCCATTTCGGAGACAATCCGGATTTCGCTACAACCAGAACTTACGTAGAATTTTCAGTGAAAAATGCAGGCTCAACGAGGACTCGAACCCAAGGATGAAAGGATGGAGAGAACATCGCTGACAATTATACGATTGCCAGCAGGCAGGGTTTCGGAGCTAGGTCGCGGTGGTACTAAAGGAGCCCTCCGGAGCGGAGTGATTCAGTTCTTTTTCACATGCATGCTCGGATCCGGAGAGATAGTTCGCAACTATGAATAATAGGAGTAAACAGTTAACAGAATCAAGCATATCTGGAAACTAGTAAGCTGCGTGAAAACTGACATACGTGTATTTCAGGATAACTATGATAGATATGAACAAGAAACTGTATTAGCCTTATCTGCGGATGTTTGAAAAGTCCTGTAGTAAATTAACAAATTCGTCGTTCCGGTTCAATATGAGTAATATGCATTGGCTGTAAATAGTTTTAATTGTATCAAAAATGCTAAAAGTACACATTTTACTAACTACACGACTTTCCCAATGATTCCAAATGACTAACTTGGAGTGATATTCAAGTGCATTAGTACTGCCCTCTGTGATGGAGTGGTTAGCACATCCGGCAGTTCGAATCCCGGCATGGATGCTCTTTGTGAGTGTCCGTTCATCAGTTTCATCATATAATTCATCCTCAGGCGGAGCACAAAGCACGACGCCTTAGGTTGCAAGACACGTTTTTATTACGTTAAGAAAAGAAAGAACATCAAAATCATCTCACCTAGGATAATCCACCAACTGCAGAAAACACAAAAGAATGTCTTCCGCCTGTTCTGCACATGTGTCGCAACAGGGTGAATAGCTATGCACTACTACAAAACATCGTCATTATTTCCCTAGTTTACAGCACCATACAGGAGAGATATCCTGCTACTCGATGTTATAAACTATTCCATATATGTTGGTCATAGGCGTGCGCACGGGAGGGGGGGGGGAATTGCCCCCTAATCACGGACGTTCGCAGATTTTTCCACAAAGGGACAAGAAAGGTATTTTTTTTTCATGGGGCATATTACCCCAATACTAGTGCTGTCCCCTCTAAAAACACCACTTGAATTTGAAATTATCGCATTCCTGCGTCCCCATTACATAATAATTAATGTAAATTACTATGACTGAAATCTAATTATACTTGTGAAATATATACTTTTAGGTTGACCTTTGTTTTCAAGGTGTGGTCATCCTTGCCCCCCTTCCAGACGTTCCATGCCCCTATATTATTATACTTTCACCTAGAAATTTAGTGGAGAGCAATATTGTAGCTGTTATTAAACAATATTATACTCTAAAAGGAAATGGCGCAACCACAATGGGAGAGGGGGCATTGCTTATGCCTTTTTCCAACCTTGGACGGAAATCATTGAATTAAAAGAAAGCAAGACTAGCAGAATCTACTAGTAGCAGGACAAAAGGATACTCAAGACGGAATTAGTTTTCACGTCCATCTTGCATTATTTCTTCCAGACGGTCAGGATCACTTGCAGGGGGTTACAGAGGGACAATTGTCCCCTCGACTTTAAATTTTATACAAATAAAAATACATTTCGTAAAATTTTCTTTCTCGCTTCGCTCGGGGTACCTGCTTTTCTTGCAGTCTTGTCAACTTCCGAGCCATAGCTAGGAAGTAGCGGGAGTTGGCCCTGGGCGCCGAACAATCTGATTGAGAAAAATTGTAAAAGAGAATGCCATGCCGTCCCATGAATTTTTTTGCGCCCTATTAAATCAATACTGTTTTCAACTTTCAAAAATTTGGATCGAAAAATTTTCTTGCTCGCTTCGCTCGCAGTTTCTTTTCTCCAATACATTGTAAATTACCAGAAAGAAAGTAAGAACGAATAAGTAATTCAGACAGTTGCTGCTATAACAGTTTGGTTTGGAGGAAAACGAGCGCTCACATTTCAGAGACAATCTATATAATTTTTGCTGTTGGTTTGTTAAGGGGCGGATGAATAGATTACGTAATGTATTTAAATAATATGTTAATACCTAGGTATATATATATATAATATACACACTCGCGCGCGCGAACACACACACATATATATATATCACATCAATGCAAAAAACTAAAACAGTGAGATAAAATGAGGTTTTTCTTTGCCGATCTGACTTAATTTTCAAGGTTTTTGCCACCCCCCCCCCCTTATCAGAGGGTCTTTGCACGCCTATGATGTTGGTACCTTCTTCTAATAATAAAAACAAGTTAAAATAACAGTAATATTAAATTAATAATATTAAAATATTAATTAATATTGTTATCACATGAATGGGAAAAGATGGCATAGGAATATAATAGCACGTATTCTTTATCTAGCTCATGAATAGTTAAGATCGCTTCAATTTGTATAAAAACAACTGACCTGGCAAGGTGATTGTGAAACAGATAAGGAATTGAATATATATTGAATAACGAAAAAGGATGTTAGATCCATTTGACGAAAAGTAAAGTTCTTAATTTAATATTTAAGCATATTACTTAGGTAGTGGTGTGTATAAATCTTCTTTGATACAGTCATCCAAAGTTGTATGACCCCAATGTAATCCTTCCCTTACAATAAGTTTGACGGAAATACACCTCTCTCGATTATACGACAGATGCTAATCAAAACAAGCATATTTACATAATTTAATTTTAGTACTTCGTAAGTCTCTCGCTGAAGATTCGGACTCCCTGGACACCCCGCCTCCCCTAAATAGTCCTTGGCTCTATTACATGTAAGTTGTATTGCGATGTTCGTCAATGTGTGTTTTTCTTCTTTCAGACACTCGGAAAAAGTGTTGTCCTGTCACAGAAACCCTCTCGGCTCGGAGTTATAAACGTGAGGGCTCAAAAGAAAGGTCTTTTATGGTCAGAGCCTGACCTTCCAGGCGAAGGGGGGGGGGGGGGTGAGTAGCGGACAGGGAACCTTGTCTTCTGTTTCTTTCGACAAAGCAACCTTCCCACCAGTAAAGCCTCAAACGGTCTACCATGCAATGGATTTGCGTTCGAAGGGGGAAATGGAATCAATATTGGTGAGACTAGGAAGAAAATTTAACATCTGTCCGGTGCTTTTTTCGAGTGACGCTGATACGGGCTCTTAAGAGGAGTAGTTACAGTTTCGCACCAGTTGTGTATTTATTTAAATATCGTCCGAATGGGCACTGCTACTAAAATAAAATGAAAAATAAGAAAAATAAAACTGGGCGTATGCAAGAGTATGAATTTCTCCACATGTTGCAAGTGGAAGCGTTTTTTTATGTTGAATAATTAAGCTAGACACGGTGTTTGAATAATATGATGAATAAGAATTTTCGAAATCCCATGTATTCCTTATGGGAAATCAACTTCAACATCAGGTTACGTCTAATCAAATGGAAGTTTCGACTTTTCCGCTTGTCAAACACATCTTCAAACTACCCTCTTTCCGTTGATATCCTTTTCTATGCCTTCAAACTGTAGGTCCAATCCCGAATAGCCTTCTACAGGTCTACACATGCACAAATAAACACATTCTATAACCAGGTCCTTACTTCTATAGCGTAAGATGGCAAGTTATGTGCTGTTTTCTGGCATATGACTGACTCATCGCATGTCAAACACCTTCTCCATCAAGCGCAGTTTTTCATCTTGACGCAAAAGCGGAATGCTTTCGTGGTTAGGTTAGGCTTGTTAGGTTTAAATCTCTCAGCATAAAATACACAATTTCGCTTATCAACGATAACATTTAACCTGACGTCATAAGACGAAAAACGGCATTTGACCGAGAAGGTGTTTGCCTTACGTGCGATAAGTAAGATTTTTTTCCCCTCAGATTCAGTCCTGACTTTTTGTACGGTCTTTTCCATTACAACGATTTGATTAACTCAGAGAGGTACGAATTTTATATGTTGTAGTCTACAAGTTTATAGAAGTCTGACTTCCTCGGACATTTTTGCATATTGGCACGTACAGTACTAAAAAACACGTTTATTTTTTTTCGCGTACTTAACATTCCACGGTCCTTTGCACGACCGGTACGTATTTTACTTTCCCATATTTCTCAAGGCTTTCGGCATGTAGTTTATTCATTTTGTTTCAAGTTTTACCTTTTTGCAGTGGCGAACCATAGGGGAGGCAAGAAGGGCAAACATTGAAGTAAAGAAAAGCAAGGCTAGCAGAATCTAAGAATAACAGGACAAAATTATACTCAAGATGGAATTAGTTTTCATATATCTATTGAATTTTTCTTCCAGATGGCCAAGAGCACCTGCAGAGGTTGGGGCAGAGAGGGGCTATTGCCCCCCCCCCCCGATTTCAAATTTTATGCAAAAAAAAAAATAATACGTTCCGTAAAATTTTCTTGTCGCTTCGCTCGCAATACCTGTTTTTTTTTTATAGTTTCATCAAGTTCAGAGTCGTAGCTAGGGGGCGGCAGGAGTCGGACCTGGGCACCAAACGATCTAAATGAAAAAAAGTTGTAAAAGAGAAAATGCCATGGTCCTGTGTGAAATTATTTGCGCCCTATTAAATCAATATTGTTTTCAGTTTGCAAAAATTGGATCCCAAAATTTTGTTGATAGCTTTACTCGCAATATGATTATTCTTCTGCAATGCATTGTAAATTACTAGAGAGAGAAGTAGCACTGTTGCTGCTAAACAGTTTGTTTCAAATGTATGAACAATTGTCTTGAGGAAAAGGAACACACACATGTGAGATGGGAGAGACAATTCATATCATTTTTGCTCTTGGTTTGTTATATGTAATGTATTAAAATAATTTAATACACATGTACAACCTTAGTGACAATGAAGTTCGACCAGTCACAAATATAGGAGTGCGTTGTGAAAGAAGGAGAACACATGCATATGCTGAACATATTTTATTCAGCAGGCTACATGGAACAAAGGAAAGTATAAATTTCCGCTGCAACGCAGCAATGTATGGTGTCCACACAAAATAAAACATTTTCGTCCATCTACACGTGACATTGAAGTTCGACCACTGTTAGAGGGGATCCTGTTTACCATGGTGTGACGCCGCCACGTCGGCGAATAACTGTGGCAATGCGTCGGGGCATGCTGCGGACGAGTCGTTCAAGGTATTCCACATCGATGCGGTGCCATTCCTCCTGCAGGCAGGCGATAAGAGCAGCCACTGTCGTGGGTCCCCTCTGTTGCACACGTCGCTTAAGAACACGCCACACATTCTCAATGGGCGAGAGGTCGGGACTCGATGGTGGCCATGGCAGAGTTCGCACGTGATGGCGAGTCAACCATTCTCTTGTCAGCCGCGCTGTATGAGGCCTGGCATTGTCGTGTTGAAAGATGAGACGCCGCCTGTGGAACAGGTGCCTTCGCACTGTGGGAAGATGCCGCTCCAGTATGCGTGTATAGGCGTGTGCATTCACAATGCCCTCACAGACGTGTAGTGGGCCAACCCCAGATGCCGTCATGCACCCCCATACCATCACTGACGCAGGTTTTTGTACCCGACGTGCATAACATTTTGCTTCATTCTGTTCCTCCTTCCGACAAATGACTGTTTTCCGTATTTTCCCGTACACAACATTGAAAATGGATTCGTCCGTCCACAAAACCCTGTTCCACTGCCGAAATGTCCATCCCCGGTACATTCGTGCCCACCGTAGTCGATTGCCTTTGTTCAACATGGAAAGGAAGGGTTTACGTTTCGCCTTGTACACTTGGTAACCGCATCGCTGTAGGGAACGGCGAATGGTTCTGGTTGACACTTCAATGTGAAAGCGTTCTCGAGTCCACAGTCCTAATTCGGCCACAGAAACATGATTGTTGGTCTGGATATAGCGCCTAAATATCCGTAGGTCACGCACGCTCAGCAGGCGTTTTCGACCGGGGGCCTTACCTGGCTCTGTAGTACCCGTATTTTGGTGGTGTTTGATGATGCAGTGGACGGTTGACTTGGGTAAGTTCAGTTGGCGCCCTATTTCCCGTTCACTGAGTCCATCCCGTTGCAACTCCACCACTCTTCTCCTCACAGTGTTGTCAATAGGTTTGCCCCTGGCCAATGTGCACTGCGGTTCCTCGGTGCACAGCACGCGCTTATGTACAGCGGACTCCCTTATCGTGTCCGTGACGTCATGCTTCCGTCGAATGCGCCACTATCTGGAATTTTTCCCGTATGGGTCTGGTGCCTGGTCGAAGTTCAATGTCACGCGTATAATTCCCCGTTTTCGTTCTTTACGTGACCTTGGGTGCAACATGCTGAGATCACGATTCTTGCCTGCTCACACGCCTCCTCTTACACACATGCGTCACTTCTGCGGGTCACCCATTCCACCGCCTATGCCTCTGTGCATTTAGTCACGTATTCCTTTCTGGTCGAACTTCATTGTCACCAAGGTTGTACTAAAGAAACATCGAATACGTGCACAATTTAGTGTTAACAAGTTGTATATGTATTTTCTTATTTTACGTCGCTACATGTTGCATATGTGTAAAAAAAAATTCTGCATGAAAGTTACGCATGTCATGTGTACAAAACGAATTATATTTGTAATTTTTGTCTTTTCATCTAATGTGAAATTGAACGTGTCGAATAAATACCAGGAAAAATACCAATAATAATCATGTAATTATTATTATTCCTATTATTATTATTAGCACGTTTATACTCCTGGTACTTGCCCTCCCCCAGACAAAAATTCGTGGTTGTGCAACTGCCTTTTTGGCACTTTTTTAAAAAAGAATTAATTCGTTTCACCACACTATGACTTCCATTAACAAAGTCAGCCATGACACTTCCATTACGACACCTGCTAGTAGCCTACAATTGCTCCTGTTGACAGAGACGCGAAACAAGCACCTATCACAACACGCGTAAGACTTCAGGTCTGCTCCGAGTGAAATATGCTTTTCTCTATACTTAAAAGGGAGAATTGTTTCGTACCCATATTTTGTATACTCATTATGGAAAGTAGGGTACGTTTCATTCGCTGCTAGTTATTTTCTGCGATCAGAGATGGGGTTGCCTATTGCACATATCCATTATCTCACTTTCGGCTGCGGAGTGGGATATGTTCCTTTCACAGCAGCTCACATTTTGTACTTGAAACGTTTTTCATAGCAAACATAGCAGATAAATGTGGGAAACTGTTTTTTTGCCGCCATTTTCCAACATGACGGCTGCAGCAAAACTTTATTTCTTTGGGAACATTAACCACATCGATGGAGTGGCCTAATACTTAATAAATGTGACGGTTGCATATCAAAGTTCTTTGTTTATAACAGCTTTTAAGTTAACTGCAAAATTCTCGGCTAAAGGGACTGGACTAATATTATTATTTGTGAAATAGTATTTTTAAAGAAGAATTTATTGACGTATTGTGAAATGTCAATGTAGTTCGTCATTTAAGGCTGTCATGTTATTATAAAGCTCAGTTTAATTTGAGTATATGTCGCACCTTTATCCACTGAGTAACGTAAATCTTTCAAACCGCATGCTTTATAGGTTAAGGATCTTATGTATTTCAGATGGTCACATAGAGATAACTAACTCATAGATATAGCTTCTTTTTCAACAGTCGCTGACCTCTTCAACTCCGAACATGGTAATATTCACAGGCGTTTCCGTTTCTGGTTGTCCCGTTTTACGTCGCTTTTCTGTTATTTAGGCTGATCACAACGACGAGGATGAATTGATAATTACATTTGCATGTTATTGATGTAGGGGCAATCACAAGGAAACGTCCATACCCAGATCAAAGAGCGTTTGTTCGTTGAAGTCCACTGTATCCAAATTAGGCTAATCGGGACTCAGCCTACAGTATGAAGTAGAACCAGAACCGCTATGTAGCTGGCTTGGTAAGCGAGAGTGTGGACTTTCGATCTAGCTGCCAAAGTTCCCGGCGTGGACATGAGTGTTCCTTCATCAAATTCATCATATCATCATTCATCCTCAGCAGCGTAACTTGTGGTCTAACTATGTTAGGGTAGAACATGAGGAAATTGAAAAAATACCCTAAACATGCAAGTTTTAATAAACCTTGACATGTTTAGGGGGAGCGACTGGCCCCCTTGCTCCCACCAAGTTACTCCCATGCTAATCCTCATCGTCGTGATTTGCTAAGTAACCGAAGTCCTGCACTATGTTTCTCTACCGGGGTTTGAACCCGAAACCCCTTGATTTCAAGGAGACAGCCCTGGGTCACGCCTTCATACCCAATTCAGAACTTCAATCCAGGACCCTCTGGAGTCAATTACTCAACCTACTGGGGCACTGATGCGGGCAATTGCTCCTCTTACGAAGCGGTGTTCGAAAATAGCGAATTCAAACTGTTTCAGTATGTTCATTGTCCTTGAGCTCACGATATAGCCAAGCCGACACCGTTAACGCTCAGATTTTGTCGCCGGGCGACGCAAAACGATGTGCAAATGTAATTATACGGACCACAATTTTCCAAATCGCAGTCAAAGTAGCGCGTTTGTGGAAAAGTATCACGGCCGAGTGACCTCAGATTGCAACGGCGTCGGTTGGGTTTTGTCGCAGAGCGAGGCATCTACGACGCTAGCCGTGTGCCCTTTGGACCGAACATAGCGCCCTTGAACGAAAGAGATGGAAATGGCGAAGGAGGGGGACGGGGGAGGGATGCCTCCCTTAATTCTCCACCTCAGTCCGTGTCGGGACCGGGAGAGGAAGCTAATTAACCAAATGAGAAACAAAAAAAGAACTAAGAGGGGAGGGGAGAGGAGAAGGAGAGGAAAAAGTTATCAAAAATGAGACTCGGTGTGGATCCTCTCTCTTGTTCTGTCTCTGGCGCCTGTGCATCATCTTTCCTCCCACTCCCTCGACTTAGGAATTTTTTCGAGATTGCTAATGAATTTAGCTACTGGATTGCCCCCCACCGTTCCTCCTGGTCCAAATTAATCCCCCCCTCTCTTTTACACCCTTCCTCGCGCCGCCCTCTTCCAAGATCCACCCCCAGGGAGAGAACTTTGCCTCGTCGACAATTTCAAACTTATTTTGCATTCATATATATCTACATATCTTGCAAATTAACATGGCATTTTCCCGGACATTATTCCAGTTTACGTTTTAATGCATTAACAAGGCGCGGTCTTCCTTTCCTTCCCCTTTTTTTCTCGTTCTTTCGGGCGCGAACTGGAGGAGTGGATGGAGTAAACTTTCCGGTTCCGCTGTCTCCAAGCGGGATAGCCCTTTCGCTTCACTATACGCGGAGGATGATGAATTTATAATGAAACCTGGGCCTCTTGCAATTTAACACATAACGCACTTACACGGAGCGCTCCAAAGGGGGAGTCTGGGGAGGCGAGGCCACCGACGTGGAAGTGTCCTTGGGAGAAGCCGGTTGCGAATGTCCTGCACGCCCTCCGTGGGACATTCGTTAATAACAAGAAACAAGTGAGGAGCTAATGCAGACCGGTCGCCGTCGGGTCCCTTGGAAAGGGCGTCGAGAGCATCCCCCCTTTAGGGCCCCTGGAAAACTCCAGGAAAGACCAACACGTGCATATTAGGGGGGCCTACGGTGACGGAGGAGTCCCACAGCAGCCGTAAACCTTTTCTCAGATGCAATTGTCACGTTGTTTTCTCCCCATGCGCAAGTGTATTTATTATTCCTGCTCCCATGACGTATATTCCTCTTCTCCTCGTTTCCTTCCTCTGCCATTCTACGCAATCTTGCGCTCGAACCGTAACCTCCGAGTTCAGACTCGTCCTAGCTCGTTATTTCTTTCTCGCCGCTCCTCCAAGAAAACATCACGTCCTTTTTATGCTGTTCGTTTTGATGTCTCTTTTCCTTCTTAAGAATAGCTTCAGACAATTGTTTTCAGTTAAAGTACAGCCTCCTCAAGGGATTGTTTCGGTCTTAAACTCTTACCCTTATTCTAACATTCTCCATTTCTCCTCGTCTATTGTTGGCCCATGCTTTTTGAACATCTCTTTCGTTTCACTACAACAGCATTTTAAAGTCAATTGACACGTCCTTTCCTCTTGTACAAATTTTATTTTTATTAATCTTAATCTCTGTTATTTATTTTGTGATTCTTGTGGTATTTTATATTTAGACCTATCACTGATAATGTCAGGATAGTGACTGACCTGTATATACATATCTTGTAAGGGCTGTTGCCATGTGAATTACGATTGTGTTTTGTCTTGACTTTTAGTTCGGGCTTTGAGTTTTGAAAGATTGATCAAGTTGAATTATAAGAAGCTGTTATTTCTTTGAGTGAAATTGATTTTATGCACATAAGTATTTCTTTGGCTCAGAAGTAAAATATACTTCTTTTCTCTTAGTGAAAACGTGACTTCGATTTTTATTTGACCAAGGAACGAACAGATATATTATTACCCAATACCCTGAGAGGCATCACGTGAATGCTACAAGTCTTCATGTGATCATTTTTATTGTGTTTTAGTTAAATAATCATGTTCTTTTGACTTAAAGAACGTGTCACAATCACGACTCCTTTATCAATAAAACTTTTGTTTGCGCATGATATTCTCTTGTCTTTCTTTGCACATGTAGTCATGGAAAGTAGTTCTTGGGCCACGAGACCTACGATATCGTAACATCTTAAAGCCTGTTGTCTATGCAACCCAAATAACAGAATTGTCGCTTGGGTTTGCCTGGCGGCCCTGGATTCTCGAGAATGATTGAGTATTGACAGCAGCGTGAGTCATACCCCCAGGCCCAGCCATAACAAACGACAGCTGGGTGCCGTGAGACTACCAGAAAAAGTTTCAGGAATTGGTTTCTTAACAACAGCTATTCGTAAGAAAATGTTCTCTTTACTGATATTAGAGTCAATGTCAAGCAAGTTCACTGAAATGGTGGTTTTCGTCGAATCATCATCGCGCAACACACATGCTGTCAACCCAGAAGTGCTTGAAAAAGATTGGAGTTAAAAGTAACTACTTGATAAATGATAAGACGAATCGATATTCATTAGTCCCAACTTAGAATTTTGTGTAAGACATGGATAATCATGTCCTATCATCCATTTCATAACTTCATTAATCATCCTCATCGCCTTTGTTGACGCCTAGTGCTAGAAAAGCAATATAAAATAAGCAAAATTAAGAAATTAAGAAATGACATTTTCAGCGATTTCACGCAGCGACTCAGTTGCATTAATTGGGAACCAAGGGCCCCCTCGTTGTGTTTCATTGTCATTTTCCCTCCACTTTGCCTGCCGCGATTAACCTGATGTTGATTAATGCACAATCCACAAAGTGCATCAAAGCGGCGCATATTATGAATATGTAAACTATGTGATATTAAGCTAATTTAGAATTTAATAATAAAAAGTGAATTTTGGGGTCCAGTTAAGTGGCTGCACATCCATTACGTAATCGCGATATCATCAAATTGTACGAAGCGTGTCTACACCTACGTAAAGTGTCAGTCCCCGTCATAGGCGTGCTCAGACCCTCTGATTAGGGGGGGGGATAGCCTTGATGATAGTTCAGCCCGGAAAAGAATAACGTAATTTCATCTCACTTGTTTAAATTTTATTGCATTGATGGGTGTGTTTATATATACACCCCTCCCCCGCCCCACACACACACACACACACACACACACATATATATATATATATATATATATATATATATATATATATATATATATATATATACACAACACACACACACACACACAACATATACTTATATACCAACAGTAAAAATCATATAAATTGTCTCTCAAATCTGCGCGTTCCTTTTCCTCCAAACAATTGTTCATGTACTTAAGAGAAAACCTTTTAGCAGCAGTACTTCTCTCCTCGGTAATTTAAAATGCATTACAGAAACAAATTGCGAGCGAAGCGACCAATAAATTTTCAGATCCAAATTTTTGCAAAATGAAAACAATGTCGATTTAATACGGGGGAAAAAATCATGGAGCGCCATATTATTGTCTTTTACATTTTTTCTTTTCATTTAGATCGTTTGGCGTCCAGGGTTAACTCCCGCCGACCCCTAGCTACGGCTCTGAACTTGACTAGACTGCAAGAAAAGCAGACATTGCGAGCGAAGCGAGCAAGAACATTTTACAAAAGGTATTTATATTTGTATAAAATTTGAAATCAAGGGGGCAATTGCAGCTCTGCCCCCCCCCCCCCCGCAGGTGCTCTTGGCAGTCTGGAATAAATAATGCAAGAAAGACGTGAAAACAAAATTCATCTTCAGTATCCTTTTGTTCTGCTACTCTTAGATTCTGCTACTCTTGCTTTCCTTTACTTCCATGTTTGCCCCTAAAATTGATTTCCGTTCAAGGTTGTGGGGGGCTGTGGTTTCGCCACTGCACCCCCTTCCCCCGTAGTTGCTTTGAACTTTCATCGGCTTGAAAATACTTAATTTTCTTTAAGAGTATAATATAGTTTAATAACGGCAATAGGATTCATCTATCCTAAATTTCTAGGTGAAAATATAATAATATAGGGGCATAGATGTCTGGAAGGGGGGCAAGTATTGCCACATCTTTCCCTTAGAAAACGAATGTCAACCAAAAAGTACGTTTTCACATGTATAATTTGATTTCAGTCATAATAATAATGAGGATGCAGGAATGCGATAATGCAACACTATTATCGGGGTAATATGCCACATGGAAAAATACCTTGCTTGACTCTTCGTGGAAAAAATCTGCAGACGTCCATGATTAGGGGGCATTTGCCCTCCCCCTGGCCCCCTGGGCGCACGCCTATGATCCCCGTGATGGAAGATGTAGCCATGGACGTCCGCAGGATTTTTTTCCAGGGAGGGCAAAGGACACATATTTTCCTCCAAAATAGTGATGCCCCCTCAAAAAACACTATTTCAGTCTGAAATTATCATGTTTCTTCAACGAATTTATAATAATTAACATAAATTACTGTGATTGAAATGAAATGATGTGTGAATTATATAATTTTTAGATACACATTCATTTTCCAGGGGGGCGTGCCCCCCCCCCTTGCCCCCCCTTCCGGAGGCCCATGGATGTAGCGCAAAGCCAGGGATTTAAGATCAAATTTGTTTTGTTATTGTTTTTAATAGTAATTACCTCAGTTTTCTTCCTCTGAAGTTAAATTATTCATGACGACGATTTATGATTACATTAAAGACAAGAATGAACATACACAATGGTTTTGGTCGGAACTCGAACTCGGAACCTTGTTCGGCAAGAAATGCATAAGGCATGAGTGTTTCATTGGACATGTTCCTCTACTTCCGTCATTTTATCACTAATATATTTCTTTAATATACAATAATAAATCACAAATTTCTTTAATATACAATAATAAATCACAACTACCTAAAATAAATATTATTTTGCATTTTCACATGCATATGTTTTTTTACGGTTAGAGTGTGAACTGGCACCTGTTTATTTAGATTGTTCTTTATGTTTCGTGAGTAGTTAAAGATAGGAAAAATGCTTGAGGAACGATTAGGGCTATAAGAATTCCGTCCGTGACAGAGTGGTTAGCACAGTGCGCTACGATGTCTGATGTCCTGGGTTCGAATCCCGTCGTGCGTATGGGTGTTCTTTGTGAGTGCCCCTTCATCAATTTCATCATATCACTCATCCTCGTCGTCGCGATTAGCAACAAGTGAAAGAAAAACGACGCTAAATAAGAAAATAAAAAGACTTATAAGAATCATTCTTATATCCAGACGTGTCCTACATTTTATAGTTGTGTCTGGCCTCCGGAAGGAATTTGAAAGAAATCTCAAATGTCTTATACGTATTTTGGGCATCACGTAACTTCAAATTAGATGGAGAAACAGAAAAACTGAGGGGAGTCTAAGATAACGTGGTTCCTTGGAGAAGTATGCTTAATCAAAGAGTGTGTATGGTTGCTACTGGATGTTCGGAAAAGCTCAGAAATTACTTCACGATTTTCTAGATCCGGAAAAGTCCGGATATATGTATAAAAATGCTTACTTTGTGAAGTTCTTTCGATATAAGTGTCGGTAATTTGTTCGAAGTAACAAGTAATTATTCTACTTATTGGAGAAATAAGGCACACAATTCTGTTTTTTTCCCAGTGTATAGTAGTTTTTTACATATTAATAAACAAGAACTTACAGACTTTGTTTACGAAATTGTGAACTTTTTCCTTCCCGAATTCATGGATTGTTTTCTCTTCCTGGCCCCACATCGACGAAAAACGTTCTGTCTTACATACACAAGTTGAAATCACATACAGCCGTGCTATTAATTAGCAGTTGAGGAATTTTGAACTCAACCGTTCACCTCAACATTAATTTTTCAGCTGAAGATGTGTCATATTCTCGTTATATGCTAAGATGCCCTAGTAACCTATTATATTTACTGAAAATACGATCGTGTTCAACATTTTGAGACATTTTGTCCTACTTTCCGCTGAAGAGTGATCCGATAGCCCTATGTGTGATGAGAATTGTTTTTGCTCAATTTCTGATATAATTTATTCCAGCATTTCCTTCAACTTCTATTACCTTGTTATTACCTCCAATGATTACACAACTTTTCCTTCGTGCTCGACCTTTGGGTTCAGAAATGTTTACAACACCCCCATCTCCCGCGTGTAAATAGCAGGAGGCAACAACACTCTGGAAGACCATAATGTATACAACTTGTTTACTACATATTTTACGAAAATATTAGAATGTTAGCTTGATATACCTGTGGATTAGAACGAACGAAATAAAATACCTATTTTATACGCACACTGGAACGAGCGCAGGCCAGCTGTGAGTCACTCTGGCAGTGAAGGTCAATGATCGAAGCAGTTAGTGCTTGCTTCCTACAAGCAGACGCCTTATCTTTCCTCAAGGAAACACGGAAATCTTCGTTACTTTTTTTTTTCGCCAGACTAATGGTGAACATTTACAGGAACGTAAGGAGTAGTATCGTATTCTATTGGAATTAGATTTCGTGAAGTTTAAAAGATATCATAACAATATGTAAATCTCTTTTGTGACCTACACTGAACGTATTTTAAAGTTTCATTGACATGTGAAAGCGGAAATTTAGAGATCCTTCTTCCTTACGATTTCTAAACAACCGAAGAGTGTGGTGAACGTGAAACTACTTATTGTTCGCAACAACGATATGTATTATACAAATGGTCTCTAATCAAAAACCCTATTACATCACAGGAAGTGATATTTAAAACAATTCTACCACGTATCCAACGTAACCAATATTCAGATTGATTCCAAGTTTCTGTTTGGTTATTTTGTGTCGCATTTTTACCTCTTGCGATAATCGCGACGATGAAGATGATGGGTAATGGCTACATCTAAGCCTCAACAGGTTTCAAAAATGGATCCTCTGGCTTTGTAGAGAGTTGCGGTGATTTTTATTTTTATTTACATTTGGTATTTTAAGTCCACTTCATGCACACAAAGGCTAATCGAGACTGCATCTACAGTTTAAAGTGGGATCCTAACCACTGTGTCTCCACCGGGTATCGAACCGGGGACTCCTTGATTACAAGGCGACTCCTCTACTACAGCGCCATCGGGAAGGATGTGTGTGAGAGAGAGAGAGAGAGAGAGAGAGAGAGTGAGTTACGGTGACTACGATAATGAAGAATTGAAAGTAGCAGAACGACTAAGCTATTCTTTTGTCAATATTGGGATTGTTAATGAATGTTATGAATGTCAGTTCAAATTGAAAAAAAATAAACTAAAAAATTTCCAGAGTGCCGTTACAAATCGTTAATTTTTCTCTTTCCACACATTACTTTGCTACTATGTAGATATTTGCATGCTAAGATGTAGAAAGTGCTGCATTTTCAGTGTGTGGAATTGAGATTTATTTCTGAGAATGGAGTGAGTAGTGGGAAAAGGATCACCTCTCACATGTTTGGATTATAACCGCCCCCCTTTACACACACGCACACAAAATATATCGGCTGTTGTTCTTATAAGGAAATATAACATGTATGAATTGTGTCAAGAAATATTGGAGCCTATTCACATCCCTTCGGAACTTGGAAGAAAGCCCACGTAGGGATTAGGAAGTTCTGTTCCGACAAAAACGGGATGTATAGTAAATTAAAACGCAAAGTGCTACCTTGTGCTTTGCACCAATCCATGAAGGCGTATAGAGGGTGTGGAGTTAGTGGAGTTGGGGCCCCACGCTTTCTTCATCAGGCCGAAGGTGGGAATGATGTGATCAGCACCACGCCCCTGGCCACCTTACTCCCCCCCTTTCCCCAGAGTTTCCTCCAGGTACCCATTTTATACGACGCTTAGTTGCCACCGAAGCTGCTTGAACAGGTGGACAAAATCCCGATTACCCCCGTCGGGGATCGAACCCAGATCTCTCGTATGGTAATAAAACGCCCTAACGACTGTGCTATTGCGGCACATGCAGTAATTAAGGCAAAAATTGTTTTAGCGTTTCGTTCAACTTTTTAGGGGAATCATTTTTGAACATATAACGTGTAGCTCTTGTCGGTTCTGCGACCTGGGTTGAGAAAAGGCGATTTTCTGACGAACAACATTCCACCTGACAAGTCACGTGACTTTCCTACATTTCCTGTGCCTGTTGGCTTTTGCATGAAAGACGAGTTGCTCTTGAGACAGACAGAATCACCCGATCACCTAATGGTGCAATGTGTGTTGCCTACCCTTCCGGCATTATTTACTGCCATTAAAGTCTTATGGGGAAGAACTTTTTTCCACCACTGTACCTTAAACCGTGGTGGTTCATGACATCTGACTAACGCATGGGAAAATCCCATTTCCATTCTCGGTATGAGTGATCAGCCAGGTGTACAGCCTCAACGGTAGTTTCTACGTTGAAAATTCAAGCATATTAGATTTGAAGCTACAATTACTTCCATCTCTTTTCATTTTTCGATATCTGCACTAATAACGGAGTTACCGTGTGGCCTCAGACTTTTGAATCACACTGTGTTTGTGAGTGTGTGTGTGTGTGTGTGTGTGTGTGTGTGTGTGTGTGTGTGTGTGTGTGTGTGTGTGTGTGCATAGAGAAAGAGACCTGGGGACAACCGTGCTGGGTAAACGCTGCCGGAGCGTGGTGCTGAACACACACAATCCACTATAACCAAGATCGAGTATGTGCGGTCCGTGACTATAACTCGGGGATGAGTATGTACGGTCAGCGGCTATATAAATGTGACACCTAGATGCTCGCTTCCCTGCAATGCGTTATTATGTTGCTTAACTCTACAGCTTTTAATAGCAAATTTTCAATAGCAACTTCTACCATCCCCGTAGAGTTAGGCAACACACATAACGCCTTGTAGGGAAGCGAGCATTTCAGGATCTAGATGTTCCATTTAGGGTAAACATGCCAGTGAATGAACAATTAAGCACACTGAAAGAAAAAAAATGTGTATAACTGTAATGGGAATGGTAGAAATTTTAGTGAAATTTGTTTCTGACATTCCAAATACCACCTTTATTTTAAATAATAGAGACTTTCTTCCCATGGATCTGCTGGAAATTGTTTATGTACAAAAACATAGTAGAGTATAAAAAAAAAACAAGTAAATGAACACGACATCCCAGTTAATAAACACACGATGACCCAGTAACTGAACAGATTAAGATAATTTGCAAACACTGCAACAAATTAAAGGCCAACTTGAGATGAATGGTAAACAAGGTACTCAATATGCAGTTGTATATATTTAGCACATTTTGAAAACTGCGTTCATGCCAAAAACAATAAAGTGCTGCTGTTCCATAAAACTTTAAGTAGGCCATTTTCTTCTTTTGAGATCATTTGACGAGAACAGCCAATCAGGGATAATCTCACTTCCGATAGGCTACTGAAAGGACATATGTTGTTTCTTTTCATTGGAGGGTTTGTAATACCTTATTATTTACAGAAATATGTGGCATGTTCATTCACTGGGGGCTGTTCATTCACTGGCATGTTTACCTTATATTGCCGGTGATTGTACAGTGTCTCTCAAAAGTTTTAGGACAACGACATTTTAAACTAGGCAACCCAATTTACACAAGCCGTTGGTGGGTTGCGTGCAGAGTTAGGCTCAATTTCAGGGTTGCCACATGCACAATAGATATTTATAAAATACGCGAAAGAAATGTAAAGAAGTATTATTGTATAAAATTATTAAAAATATCACTATTATATCGCAAATGACAAAATTCTTTCTGGAAGAAAAAAATAGGTTTTCTAGTATTTCATCGCTGATGAGTCTACAGTAAGGAAAAGAGGTGAGAGGAAACGAAAGGTTACAAAGGAGAGGAGAAAGAGAAATCGAAAGGAGAAGAGGAAAAGTAGAGGAGAGAAGAAAGATAGGATAGACGAGGAGAAGAGATGTAGTGAGGAGAATGGAAAAAGATTCGAGGAGAGATGAGGAAAAAAGAACAAAGAAGAGAAAAGAGGAGGAAACGAGAGGAGAGGAGAGGAGAGGAGGAGACGAGAAGAGGGAAGTGGAGAGTAGGGTAAAGGAGAGAAAAAGAGAAGAACGAAAAAAGAGAGAATAGTGCAGTGGAGTCGGAAATCTAAGACAGGAAAGGAGATAGGAGGAGTGGAGAAGAGTGGGATAGAGATAAGATGCGAGAAATGTAGGGAAGGCGATATGAGATAAAAGCAGAACGGAAAGAGGGGAGAGAAGAGGGAGATGGAACTGGAGAGAAGAGGTAGTTGCAGAAAATATCGTCTGAGCGTCAAGATTGGATGCATTGGTCAAATTATCGACATGAAACATTCAATAACATTTTGAAATGTATTGGAGAATATATTAGATCGGTGCGAAATGCCTTTTGGCTGAGTTCAGAGCAAATTTAAATCTTCCATGTAAGATCTTTGATTTTACTAAAAAAAATCAACGTAATTTTTCATATTTATAAGAATTTTTCTCCACTTCTCGGTTCGTTGAAATGGAGATTTTGTAATTCAATATTTCCCCTCCCCCCATCGTTAATTCTAAACTGAATCATTCCGTTTCACACGGCGTGGACAATGAACACAATGGGATATGTCTAAAACTTACGAAAATTTTCTGCCACCGGAAGGGTTTGAACCTACGACCATCAGATTGACAATCCTGAACGGTAGCCACTACCCTACAAGCTTTAGCTCTTTAAACCAGGTAGAAGAACCACTACACCACGCCTTTACCTTCAAATGAAACAACAATTTTTTTTTTAAGTATTTTGTCCCTCCAATATTGTAAATGTCGTTTGGTATACGTGTAGTTGAACTTTTACTTTAATTTTGATTTGCTTTCTTGTAGTATAACCGATATCTTCGAGAAATAATTTTCGAAGTAATTAAAAACGAGAATATTGGTAGTTGTGAAAATGCGAGTTATTTCTTCTAACTTATTATTGTGATTAGACATTACTAATGGAAAATATCTAGAGGCTTGAACATTACAGGACGATGTTCTTTTCCTGTGATACTGTAACAGACAAAATGCTTGTTTACTGATGCAAGTCTTGTGTCCAGAACAGTCTTATGAAATGTATTTGCTGTTGCGTAAGATAACACGAAATAATTACACCGTGTACGAACTACCAAATCTGTGCAACGTTATACGTAAACAGGCGGAAAATTTTATTCATAAAATCACTTCACATTTGACAGTGTTAGTCAAGAGAGACTCGTGGGACACTGTGTTAAGGTGCTGGACTAAATCCTTCTAATTTTTCTTCCTCGAAGAACAACAATTTCTAAGGAAGAGCAACAGTGATGATCTTTCTTGTTTCTTTTAAATGCTTACACTTTCCTTTAATTGGGTTAAAAATAAATAAGAATATTGCTTGCATTTCTGTCATTGACGTAGACCAGAGAGAGAGACAGACAGACAGACAGATATTACAAAATAGTTCAAATAGTGCGAGCGCCATTAAAAGGTCACGATAATTCTATGTTGCGTACTTAGAATTATTCATACAATAAAGAACATGTCTAATTGTTAGTTAACAAAAAAAAACAATAATAAAGAGACATTTTCGCATAACGATTGCAGTTCGAAAAAGTCGGGACAAGGATTGAAAGTAACGCACTGTCCTGACTAAATCGGTGAATCGGACGTGCACCAATGATTATAAAACTAAAACCACCTAATATTGCAGCTTGAAGACTTTTGCGCAAAACAGATTCATTTATACAAAAGCAAAATTGAAATTTTTACACATCCTTGCATCCTTGCATTGAACTCAAGTGGGAAAAGGGATAAAATTAGCATGTCCTGAATTACCACACATATAAATAGTTATTTCATTAATATTTGTCAATGTCTTTGAAGCAGTACACAATTATCGTTAGAGTATCATAATTCATGATCTTATATATAAAAATATCCCGTTGAACGTGTGTCAATTCATTTATTTGTTTATTTTTTTTAATATATTCCATATGAAGAACAATGTAGCCACTATATACTGCTATTACAAATAATGTTACCATGCTCTTGTTAATGGAAGGGATTCTTTTTTAAGGAACATCTAGTATGGAGGATCGAACGTGGGACCGCAATGCTTTCAAGAACTCTAACCAATACATTACGCTCTTTGGTTTCTTGGAGCTACTGTTCCTAATTATTCTGTCGCCTCAATATTGTAAACGTTATCTGCAAAAAAGAAGTTAAATACTCAGATATAGCTCTGTACTTCTAGAATTACTTTATACACATGCATTTGAAATTTAACTCTGAATTTCTTTTTCGTATTAGTATATCTAATCTTGTGAATATATTTTATTTGTAATTTTATAACGGTTTCATGAACATCTACGAAATAGTTCCTTATAACTTGGAATATGGTGAATACAGTGTATATATGAAATATTTTTTAAAATTAATTTTCGACCACCAGATTTTGGCAAGGGAATTATGTGTGATCCGTTTCCAGTTATTCATTGCTTAAACTAACGTTTTAAAAGTATGTGGAATTTTCATTCTGGGATAAGTTCTTTACTTGCTACATGTATGCGAACTACACTCTGTTCCACTTATCTCTGGAGCAGGTGAACGAAAACAAGTATTTGACCAGCGATGAACACGTGAGAGGAATGGGATTGCGTAGAGGGAGGAAAGGCACTGCAGTTACCAGCCTTCCCAGCAGCGTGCACTGATTCACTCTGTCCACTCGATCCCCTCTCCCCTCTCTTCGCTTGTCTTCCGCTATGCGCGGCTTTGCTCCAGAGATGCTGGGACAGGGTACAGTTAATTGTTTCTCAAAAGGTATCATCTATCTCTGTATGCCACAAATTTAATTCTTACTCACATGGTAAAAAATGTCAATTTGTATTCAGGGATAGTTTCACAGTTACAAACTATTTTGGCCTTGATGAGAAGTTTAGTGTAAGTAGGCATTTTGTTTATAATTTTGAAATTGAGGTCGTCTAAGGTTGAAATCCTCATATTTAGGGCTTGAACTCGTCACCTAAGAGGTTGAAGATCGTACTCTACTTTGTGCGTGACCTTCTTTATTTTTCTATTCATTATTCATCCTCATCGTCGCGATTAGCCCAAGGTAAAATAAGAAAAGTTCTCCTCCGTGACCTCCGACTGCAGGACGGCATGGATTCGAGTCCGCCTATGCTCACTCTCTAGGTTCTCGGCCTGTGTATGGGACCGGTGGCAACCCACCATCGTGAAGAAATCGGGGAGCTACGAGTGAGTAGCGTAACCCGGTCTCGGAAATCTCCTATGGGGCATGTTCCTGGGTAAACAAAAAATAATCGATCAGACAATTCGATTATCGAAGGCGATAAAATAACCTCCGGTTGACCAAGTTGCCAATATAAATAAATGGAATACAGATTGTCTTCGAGCTTACATTGTTAAAAAGGTGCGGATACACGTATACTATCCCAATAATTATTCAATACGGTTTTTTGTTTGTCAGAAATTATCACTTGAACTATTGCATGTTGAGCTGGTGCCTACCTAGCCGCCTCTGATGACATCTACCATTCTTCAGATTCTCTTTAAAATTCGACTCTGGTCACTTGTAACGTGCTCGGTGCAGACACTGTGCATCGAAGCACAGTGTTTTGCGATAAGAAGCGGCCTTGAATAGCGTGAGTGAGTCACTTTGATCGCGAGCAAGCTAGACTACCAAGCTTGTCTGCCTTTGAAAACCAAGTCATTTTTTTCACCGTTTCCGAACGCGATTGCTATTGTAGAAGTATATATTCTCTCAAAAGAGCAAGAAATGAAATTCGACCAATGTTCTCCCGTCGATTAAAACCAAATATTATCTATTAAACGAAAAGTTCACGATTGTCAATAAACGGTTTAACCTATCTGAGCATAAGGTGAATGTAAATACTAAATTTAATAGAAAGTTTCTCTAAAATTTCTCTTCCACTGTCTACGTAAGGTCAGTACCCAGGGGAGGGGCCATGTGGGCCATGCTTCCCCCTCGAACCCTAAAATATTTAAATGTGAACCTATAAATAAATACATACGAAAATAACATCGTCGATTTTTGAAATGTGTAAAAATTTCAATTTTGCTTTTGTATAAATGAATCTGTTTCTTGCGCAAAAGTCTTCAAGGTGCAATATTAGGTGGTTTTAGTTTTATAATCATTGGTGCAAGGCTACCAGACGTCCGATTCACCGATTTAAGCCCCTATCACACGGAACTGGATTTCTAGTTGGAATGCCCTAGTTGGCGATGAACTGACTTTCTGGGTAGTAATTATGGCCGCCTGGCTGACTGCTTGACTGGTTTTGAGGAATAGGACATGTTCTAATTGCTACTAACTTCTTCGACTAGATTCTGTGGAACAACCAATCAGAGCAAAGTTTGACCATGTGAAGATATTCTGTGAGTTTGTAAAGTAGCCTTTTTTTGTCTGTGGCTTCCGAATGCATACAACACGAAAGGCATGTTTACAATTGAAAAAGCTAAAATATTCTTCCATACGTGTATAGTAAACGTTGTAAAGTATGTATTTTATCAGCGCCGTTCTTCTCTACCTAAAACCATTTAATGAGATGCGATATTCCTCTCGGTTGAATAGTTATCGTATTTTAAAAGTGTGAAGTGATACGTTGTTTACATTTCGCGCGGCCGCCATTATGAGAACGAAAGACTATCGACAAGTACGGTATAATAAGTACCGTGTGAGGCGAAAACTAGCAAATGAGTAGCTAGTCCAGCGTCAACTAGAGCATTCCAACTAGAAATCTAGTTCCGTGTGATAGGGGCTTTAGTCAGGACAGTGCGTTACTTTCAATCCTTGTCCCGACTTTTTCGAACTGCAATCGTTATGCGAAAATGTCTCTTTATTATTGTTTTTTTTGTTAACTAACAATTAGACATGTTCTTTATTGTATGAATAATTCTAAGTACGCAACATAGAATTATCGTGACCTTTTAATGGCGCTCGCACTATTTGAACTATTTTGTAATATCTGTCTGTCTGTCTGTCTCTCTCTCTGGTCTACGTCAATGACAGAAATGCAAGCAATATTCTTATTTATTTTTAACCCAATTAAAGGAAAGTGTAAGCATTTAAAAGAAACAAGAAAGATCATCACTGTTGCTCTTCCTTAGAAATTGTTGTTCTTCGAGGAAGAAAAATTAGAAGGATTTAGTCCAGCACCTTAACACAGTGTCCCACGAGTCTCTCTTGACTAACACTGTCAAATGTGAAGTGATTTTATGAATAAAATTTTCCGCCTGTTTACGTATAACGTTGCACAGATTTGGTAGTTCGTACACGGTGTAATTATTTCGTGTTACCTTACGCAACAGCAAATACATTTCATAAGACTGTTCTGGACACAAGACTTGCATCAGTAAACAAGCATTCTGTCTGTTACAGTATCACAGGAAAAGAACATCGTCCTGTAATGTTCAAGCCTCTAGATATTTTCCATTAGTAATGTCTAATCACAATAATAAGTTAGAAGAAATAACTCGCATTTTCACAACTACCAATATTCTCGTTTTTAATTACTTCGAAAATTATTTCTCGAAGATATCGGTTATACTACAAGAAAGCAAATCAAAATTAAAGTAAAAGTTCAACTACACGTATACCAAACGACATTTACAATATTGGAGGGACAAAATACTTAAAAAAAAAATTGTTGTTTCATTTGAAGGTAAAGGCGTGGTGTAGTGGTTCTTCTACCTGGTTTAAAGAGCTAAAGCTTGTAGGGTAGTGGCTACCGTTCAGGATTGTCAATCTGATGGTCGTAGGTTCAAACCCTTCCGGTGGCAGAAAATTTTCGTAAGTTTTAGACATATCCCATTGTGTTCATTGTCCACGCCGTGTGAAACGGAATGATTCAGTTTAGAATTAACGATGGGGGGAGGGGAAATATTGAATTACAAAATCTCCATTTCAACGAACCGAGAAGTGGAGAAAAATTGAATAATTCTTATAAATATTAAAAATTACGTTGATTTTTTTAGTAAAATCAAAGATCTTACATGGAAGATTTTAATTTGCTCTGAACTCAGCCAAAAGGCATTTCGCACCGATCTAATATATTCTCCAATACATTTCAAAATGTTATTGAATGTTTCATGTCGATAATTTGACCAATGCAATCATTCTTGACGCTCAGACGATATTTTCTGCAACTACCTCTTCTCTCCAGTTCCATCTCCTTCTTCTCTCCCCTCTTTCCGTTCTGCTTTTATCTCATATCGCCTTCCCTACATTTCTCGCATCTTATCTCTATCCCACTCTTCTCCACTCCTCCTATCTCCTTTCCTGTCTTAGATTTCCGACTCCACTGCACTATTCTCTCTTTTTTCGTTCTTCTCTTTTTCTCTCCTTTACCCTACTCTCCACTTCCCTCTCCTCGTCTCCTCCTCTCCTCTCGTTTTCCTCCTCTTTTCTCTTCTTTGTTCTTTTTTCCTCATCTCTCCTCGAATCTTTTTCCATTCTCCTCACTACATCTCCTCTCCTCGTCTATCCTATCTTTCTTCTCTCCTCTACTTTTCCTCTTCTCCTTTCGATTTCTCTTTCTCCTCTCCTTTGTAACCTTTCGTTTCCTCTCACCTCTTTTCCTTACTGTAGACTCATCAGCGATGAAATACTAGAAAACCTATTTTTTTCTTCCAGAAAGAATTTTGTCATTTGCGATATAATAGTGATATTTTTAATAATTTTATACAATAATACTTCTTTATATTTCTTTCGCGTATTTTATAAATATCTATTGTGCATGTGGCAACCCTGAAATTGAGCCTAACTCTGCACGCAACCCACCAACGGCTTGTGTAAATTGGGTTGCCTAGTTTAAAATGTCGTTGTCCTAAAACTTTTGAGAGACACTGTACATAGATAGGTCATTGATTTCAAGTGTGTTCGAACGATCTATCAGGATCCATATCACAGTGGATGCCCGTGAAGGAATCACTCTGTCCCCCCCCCCCATGGTGAAATTCACACAATCGCCATGGATGACGAACGATTTAAAGTATCTTCCGCATATAATGAGAATGGGGTGGTGTGCGTGGGATCGGTGTAGCAATTGCTCATATTATGCCAAACGTAACTCAAAACGGAGGTTGGAACGCTTGGAGCTCAAATCGAAGGACATTCTGCGACGGTTCATAACAGTTAATGAGACTTGACTTCACCATATGGCACCTGAAAGCAGGAGACAGGTGAAAGTGTAGTGGGAATCGCGTTGAAATTATTTTTGCAAACCACCTTGAAAAAACATGGGCGGAGAGTATTATGATAGTCTACTGCAACGTTTAATTAAACGATCACAAGAAAAGGGCTTGCCATGAAGGCAACGTACAAATTTCCTGAGTTCGGCATGCATCATTCACCGTATTAGACAGATATGGTCCAATGATATTTTCATTTATATTCGAACCTGTAAAAACTACTTGGTGGAAATACATTTTCGAGCAACAATGACGTCATATATATTGTAAATGGCAATTTTGATCTGTTCGTCATTTCGTTGTTAGTGTTGGACAAAGTACATCGTGCTAAACGGAAACTTACTTAAAACAAATTGCTATTGAACGAACATGAAACAAATTACCTGCTATTTCATCTTCCAAATTAGTTAGCGAAACAAAATTTTTAGCAGTAGCCTAAAATCTAAATCTGTCAAACCTCGTAAAAATACTTGTTAAAAAACTAAATTCCAAAATATATGCACTGAGGATATTAAAACAAACATTCATTACAAATTCACTCATTCAAGTATGTTAAACAATGTTATGCAATAGAATTTTGGGGGAACTCACCGGCATGTTTATGCATTTAGAAGACAAAAGCAAGCCAGTAGGATTTTAGGAGCAACACAGTGGAATTGTGCAAAACGTTGTTTAAGGAAAAATAAATATTAACCCTCCCTTCATTGTACATACATGAAATGGCATCATATGCAAGATAAAAATATTACGCCACGAAGCTCAATAGAAAATACACATACATATAACACCAGAAAGAAACAACTTCTAAAGGCATACTTCATCAGACTAATATTAGTTCTAGAACGACCTGAACAGATGACGATAAAAGTAGAAATTAACATGACAAGGTTCAAAAACAAATTAGAAAAACTATTGTTAAGTCTGGAATATTACAGAAAATTTGTAAATATCTAGGTTTTAAACTACATAAATTTTGTAATTATATTTTTTGTCCGAACTGAACCCTCCTCATGCTACAAAAGTCTCCCCTAAATGGTTTATATGGAATAATAAATTCAAATGATAAATTGTCAACCTTGTATCGGATTGCATTTTAGCGCAAATTCTTTGCCTTCTGTATGTAAAATCTCTACATATTTTTGAAAGTAGTGAATCGAAAATACAATTTCAAAAGGAGAAGCTTCGGAACATATTATGTATATTTTATTTTCCTGTATTCCAAAAGAATTTGTAATTATATTTAGAGTGTCACCTATAGGGACGTTATCCCCAAAATGTGGAAAATGATTAGATAGAAACGATAATGATGAAACTCATCAATAATATCATATTGAATCAATGTGTAGCCAAGTACAACCTTGGTGACAATGAAGTTCGACCAGGAAGGAATACGTGATTAAATGCACAGAGGCATAGACGGTGGAATGGGTGACCCGCACAAGTGACGCATGTGTGTAAGAGGAGACGTGTGAGCAGGCAAGAATCGTGATCCCAGCATGTTGCACCCAAGGTCACGTAAAGAACGAAAACGGGGAATTATACGCGTGACATTGAACTTCGACCAGGCACCAGACCCATACGGGAAAAATTCCAGATAGTGGCGCATTCGACGGAAGCATGACGTCACGGACACGATAAGGGAGTCCGCCGTATATAAGCGCGTGCTGTGCACCGAGGAACCGCAGTGCATCATCACCATGGCCAGGGGCAAACCTATTGACAACACTGTGAGGAGAAGACTGGTGGAGTTGCAACGGGATGGACTCAGTGAACGGGAAATAGGGCGCCAACTGAACTTACCCAAGTCAACCGTCCACTGCATCATCAAACACCACCAAAATACGGGTACTACAGAGCCAGGTAAGGCCCCCGGTCGAAAACGTCTGCTGAACGTGCGTGACCTAGGATATTTAGGCGCTATATCCAGACCAACATCATGTTTCTGTGGCCGAATTAGGACTGTGGACTCGAGAACGCTTTCACATTGAAGTGTCAACCAGAACCATTCGCCGTTACCTACAGCGATGCGGTTACCGAGTGTACAAGGCGAAACGTAAACCCTTCCTTTCCATGTTGAACAAAGGCAATCGACTACGGTGGGCACGAATGTACCGGGGATGGACATTTCGGCAGTGGAACAGGGTTTTGTGGACGGACGAATCCATTTTCAATGTTGTGTACGGGAAAATACGGAAAACAGTCATTTGTCGAAAGGAGGAACAGAATGAAGCAAAATGTTATGCACGTCGGGTACAGAAACCTGCGTCAGTGATGGTATGGGGGTGCATGACGGCATCTGGGGTTGGCCCACTACACGTCTGTGAGGGCATTGTGAATGCACACGCCTATACACGCATACTGGAGCGGCATCTTCCCACAGTGCGAAGGCACCTGTTCCACAGGCGGCGTCTCATCTTTCAACACGACAATGCCAGGCCTCATACAGCGCGGCTGACAAGAGAATGGTTGACTCGCCATCACGTGCGAACTCTGCCATGGCCACCATCGAGTCCCGACCTCTCGCCCATTGAGAATGTGTGGCGTGTTCTTAAGCGACGTGTGCAACAGAGGGGACCCACGACAGTGGCTGCTCTTATCGCCTGCCTGCGAGGAATGGCACCGCATCGATGTGGAATACCTTGAACGACTCGTCCGCAGCATGCCCCGACGCATTGCCACAGTTATTCGCCGACGGGGCGGCGTCACACCATAGTAAACAGGATCCCCTCTAACAGTGGTCGAACTTCAATGTCACGTGTAGATGGACGAAAATGTTTTATTTTGTGTGGACACCATACATTGCTGCGTTGCAGCGGAAATTTATGTTTTCCTTTGTTCCATGTAGCCTGCTGAATAAAATATGTTCAGCACATGCATGTGTTCTCCTTCTTTCACAACGCACTCCTATATTTGTGACTGGTCGAACTTCATTGTCACTAAGGTTGTACTTGAGCATGAAGAATTAGCTGCACCCTATATAGAACACAGGCGAAGAAAAACATTTTTTAAATCGCCTCAAGACAAATATAATTTCATTTTTGTGAATAGCATCAATGTCTCCTCCCAAAATATAACCCCATCCAACCCTTAGTGAGAATCCTTGGTAATACCCCTGATTAAAAACAGAAATACCACAAATAAAAATTGCCAAATACTCGTATATCGTGTTGTTATCTTAAATCAATATTTTATTGCAACATTCTTCTGCTTATCTTTAGTGTTTAAATATTTGTTCTGTGAAACTGGGCAAAGTGCGTTTAGTAGGTTACGTTATTGAAACGTTCTGACTGATTTCGTTAAAAAAGCAAAACCAGATCAGTTTTCTAAAGTATCTAGATTATAAGGTAAGTTCAGAACAAAAGATCCCCCTCGACACACACGCATTATATTTCCAAGTTTTTATTGACGAACTATTGTCTGAGGGATGTTCTACAAGACTGCAGAAAGTTCTGTTTCAAAATTTCTGAAAATATAATCTGAACAGATATTTGAAAATATCAGAAGAATTTCGAGAGCCCCTAACATAGGAAATATCAGTGTTTTTTGTCATCTTGAAATGCATCGACCCATTTCGTTAAAATGAAATACCTTCCAGCCAGTTGGCGGCCATTGGGTTCCAAAACTGGAGGGGGGCAACTGCCTCCCCTCGCCACCACTGCTTCCAGCTCTTTAAGTTATCTGTGCGTGTAAGAGGTGATCTTGTGAGAATGCACCCATAAGTCAACCTCTCTTCCCTGGTTTGCATTCTTGCAGACGAAGGAGGCTCTGGCGTCTGAACTCACGGCCAGTATAATTGTTTGTGGGGCTTGTATTGTGTGTGTGGGGGGGGGGGGTGATTGTCCTTTCATCTTATCACCATTCATTCTCATCGTCGCGATTAGCCAAAAGTGGCAGAAAAGATACGTATAATAACGAAATCAACAACATTAATCAGTCTCAATATATACGGTGCGTATCTTAGTGTCGCCAAATTAAATAATTAATATAAATTAATTGTATTAACGGTTTGCATGCAGGTAGAGGATATATTTTCAATTTGGCGAGACTAAGATTCGCTCCTGTCATTTTAGGATCCCACACAACCTATGGTCGTACCCATCCAGAATTTAAAAACTCAATCAGTCAGTTTTTATCAGTTAATCGCGACGGTCACAAATGTACGAGTGTTGGCTCTTTCTGAACTCTTGTCATTCATGTAAAACCTGCAAAAGGTTTATCCAGAATCCGTTAGAAAATTTGCACAAATGCCAAGTTTATTTTTATCTCAATGTTCTTAAACTAAATTGCCCCAAACTTCCCCCCTTCCTAGATTGAAATTTCTAGATAAGCTCATTTCTGATAAATTTTTAGGCCTGGCAACTCTGCTCTAGCTGTTCAGAAGCAGTGGCGGATCCAGAAGTTACAGTTGGGAGGGGCGAATTTCAGTCTGGTACCTCCCCTCAGCAATTCTAACCTACACTTGCACTGTTTCATGTAAACAATATATGGTTCTGTGATCAAAAACCAAGCTGATGTCTATGAACATCGAATCTATGTGCAAAGACAAGGAATTGACGAAGACTAATTTACAGCAGTAATTCTCAATACGATTGCCACGAAGTGGAAGGAATATGTTGGGGCATATTATTATCTTGTTATATTATTTTTATCTTTACCTGCTTACAGGGGGGCCTATGGGGATTTTTCCCTTTCAAATAACATAAAGTACAACATTTATATATTTTTCTAAAATATATCTAAACATTTTACACCTTAAATGCACCATATTTAATCAATTAGGTGAAGAAAAAGTACTTAAGGTCAGGGGTACTCACAGGTGGGTTTGTGGACGCCCACCCAATTGGAGGTGGGGGGGTTTATGATGAAAATTTGACGTGAACAATATAGCATTGAACACAAGTTACCATTTCTGCTCTATAAATAGCAATTTGTAGACTTCCAAGGGAATTGTAAAGGGTAATATGTATTATCAAGAGTGGGGGAGGTGGAAGGAAATATCCAACTCTTACATATTGACACGTGGATTCTGGGAGGATTGAGAATTAAACGTTCGGGGCGGGGGGGGGGCAATTTTTAGTTAGGAGGGATTGAGAGTTAAATTAAGGGGGTATCCAATTCTCGTATATTACTATTGTCTAGACTGTTGCGAAAATTCTGGTGCATCCACTCTTCAACATAAACAGTAAGTCTAAAATTGGCACGGAAAATTTAGGGGGAGGGTTGAGTATTAAATTTAAAGGGGGGAGATATGAAGCTCTTGATAAAGTGTTAAATCTTAGATTGAGAATGGATTTCAACACGTTTTTGGCGTCGAACGTGCGAAAAGGGTAAATATTGCAGGGTCATAAGAAAGTATTGACATCCCATTAAATTAATATTCTTGAAAGACTGCAAAGAAATGGATGTAAAAATTTTCTTGCTCGGTCTGCTCGCAGTACTGGATTAAGGAAACTCGTGTTTCGCATTTAACTAAAGTTTCATACTATATCTGCATTACATAACATCATTTCTTAAAATATAATACTTATATTGTTGGTATTCTGCTTAATTTCAAGCAGGTGCATTCTATTAGCAGTATTATTGTAGTATCGATTCCCTGTATGCTGTAATAATTGTACTAAGTGTACTCCATACAGTAACACCTTGCACGTTACCCGATAAAACAGAAAAATAAAAATGAAAAATATCAAATTCCTTCGCATTTCTAACATCTTGTCGCAGGACAATTTTACTTTAACAAGTGACATTTGCACTGAAGATAGAATCCACGTAATTATTTCTATGGATTACTAGAATAAATATATTTATCCCAAGCAGAGGGGGCGAGTTCTTTGAAGGAGGAACCGTATTAAATTCTCGCCATTAACTTAGGAATTTCTAGCTAAGGTTCTGTAATGTCTCGTGAAACAGTAATTGAATAGGTCACACGGCTGCAGCGTGTAATTTGGTTTGGCCAGGTTGAATTTTCTATCTTAAGTTGTGTAACAATTTCTGTTAAATACTCAAATTGTGTGGTTTTATAAATCTTATTCTCCATTCACAAACACTGCTTAAATGCATATTTATATAATTTAACTTATTACACTTAACCAATCAATGTGCTAGCTTTCCATTATTTCGAAAACTGAACTATTAAAAATATATGGAAATTTAACATGGTGTTGTATTCAAATAAACATCAATTATCCAAACTATTTATTGAGATTATGATGAACGATTTTGGGGAGGTAATGCATCCACGGTCTTAGGGTGATGTTCGATTGATTGATATGGTTTATTTTACTTCGCTTTTCTGCCACTTTTGGCTAATTTGCGAAGATGGAGATGAGTGATGATATGATGAACTTGATGAATAGACACTCACAAACATCCATACCCAGGCCGGCATTCGAACCCGGGGCCCCTGCCGTAGCGCGATGCGCTAATCACTCGGCCACGAGGGCCGGCGGGTGATGTTCAATTGAAGGTTATTAAAAGTAGGTTGCGTTCCAGTTTGGGGAATTAATTATTGTCAAGTTTGCTTGCTTTGTGTAATGAGAGTGACATTCTTGCACAAATTCCAAATGATGAAATAATAGATAAATTCGCAAGATCCAGTGTCAGAGACAAAAGCATCTTTTAAGACCTTCATACTAAAGTTTGTTTTAGTATCAATGCTGTCATTTAAATAAACATTAATTTGAAAACAGCACAAATGTTCTACTTCTGATATTCTTTTTCAATGAGTAATCAAAAAATAAAGCAAAAAGAGTAATACCATTAACATCCACGTGATACTCTGAGAACTTAAGATTTCTTATGTCGTCATAAAAATGTACTGTGTAAGCTGTGGTTCAATATATACGATTAATTGGTTTCTTTCTACAAAATACTAAGTTTTTAGTTGTAACTAGGAAAACAATTGTTCATATCGTAACAGGTTCCCCTGATTAGAGAAAAGTAGCAAGCCTAAAGCAATAACCTCCTTCGTCGGCTGTTACTCTCTCAAGCATTCAAAGAATGCTAAGTCAGTATCAAATCAATCTTCCTGGTTGATTGAAAGTAAGTTGCTGATCAACTGGTATTAGGGAGCAATAACCAGGTGGTGGAAGAAAGGATAAGTTAGAGTGTAACGGGCGACTTGGGGTCTTTTGCTTTGGATCGAGGAACGAGAAACGTCGTGGAGCTTGAGCAAGCCTGCATAGCGCAATTCTAAGAGTCTTCTCCAAGGAACTCTTCATCATCGAATAGACAGGTAATATCCTTCTCTAACCATGTTCATCCAAACTAGAAGATATAAACCCAAGTTCTTAGTGTTGTGCCATTTCAAGTGTGAAAAGTAACCTCTCGCCCGTTACCATCAAGTTATCTGGAAAGGGCGAGTGCTCACCAGTGAGGATGAATGAATGACAAAGCTACATCACCCAAGCATAATGGTTAAGATTCTTGGTAAGATCCCAACGGCCAACAATTCGTTACGATATACATCTTTTAATGAATGAGCACAAGAAATAAATAGTAAAAAGTCAATACGTTTTTACTAAAATTCACATAATTATAATTACCTATTGTATTTCAAAATATGCAGCATATTTTCTCTTAACAGAATTCGCACATTGTTATTTCATATAAATTTAAGCAGTTTAAAAATGATAATGCGTTTTATGACGTTACATATGTTAAGAGTTATCTATATATGATATCCATACCATGTAATTTGATGTGGCAATTGATCTCTTATCCCCTGATTAATAGTAAACCTTGCTCATACTAGACGCAAAACAGATCATCGAATCTCCACTTTGCACTACACAGTATTTGATGTAATAGTGACATGTTAGTTAAAGAAAGGGAATAACTCAGGACGAGGAGTATCAAGTGAAGTGTTCATTAAAACTAAAAAAAAAAAATGTCCTAATTAAATACTTTATGGGGATTATGACTTGAACTTGGGGGGGGGTGCTTGATTGGCCTTTGGGGGGGATGCGCCATTGGCTTTTGGGGGATTGCGTCATTGGCATCCCTCCCCATTGGCCTGGGGGGGGATGGGCACCCCTGCCTGAAAGTTATAACTTCATTTAAAACATTGCTTTTTTGGTATAGTTACGTTAACACAGTCTAACAAAAAGAGTTGCATATCTGTATTGTTTAAGCAAAAGGAGAAAGAAAAATTTCGTCACACAAAAGGCCAATTTTTAATTTTCTCTTTCACAAAGAGCGAAAAGTGCTGGTAAATATAGAAAGAAGAAGGGTTGGGGTGAAGAGTTAAAGAACAAAGAGCAGACGGAAAGAACAGGAAAGAAAAATGAGGTAAAGATTTGGAGTCTCTTGTCGAAAAGTTTCCAACGGTAAATATCCAAGAGATGGAGCCACCAGAGATTTTCGTCTTCGCTTGTTTCCGTTCTTCTCTTGTTCTTCTTTTCGCTCCAGTGCTGCCATTTTAGTAAAACTAATTTTCCATATTAGCTGCAGGAGTGTAAAACTTGACTCTCACTCCCAAGGGATATTAAAAGACGTTAAATCCACTTCTTGCTGCGAATGCTTATTGAATAAAATGACGGAAGTTCATGGATTGTAGCTGGTAATAGTAAAAAATGCACCATGAAAAGTTTGACAAAGTGGGAAAGTTGGATTAGCGTTGAAGGAAGGGGGCAAAAGAGGGTAAAGAGAAAGTTAGAGAAAGGGGAGTGTGGAAGGGGTATATTATATCGAGACTTTCTCATTCAGAGCTTCCTGCCAGGGTTGCCAATTACACTCGATTATCGGAAATCTTATATCCAATTTTTGGGTGTTTGTAGAATGCATTGGCGTACTCAAGAGGGGATCTGATGGGGCTACAGTCACTCCAGAAATTTTCAAATGGAAGCAGTAAAGAACTTGAAAGAAACCAAAGTGGTGAATGCAAACTCCTCCTCTCAAAATGACCCCTATTACCATATTTATATTTGAATAATTTTGAAAATGAAAGTTAAAAATGGTAATTACGAAATATTTTATTTTGAAATCTCCCCTCTAGAACGCACCTATCTAATATCCACCCTTACAATTCCAGCCTCCGAAGAAAATTCTACACACGCCAGTCATAGAATGGAACAGTTACTCAATAATATACATATGGGGCTGACACATGCATGTTCTGGCAACATCGCACGAATAAATAGAGTATAGGCCTCATAGCCAAAGGTCACAAATTTGGGATGTGTGACAGCACATGAAGATCAACTGTAATACTAGGTAGGTCACTCAAATATGACCGGAACCAATTTTTTTCAAACAACCTGCCGTGCGCAGCAGTTGTGCGTCCTTGGGAGAATACAACCACAACCCCCACCCTCCCTCCCGAGCAGGTTAGAACCTGCTCAGTCGGTCTGAGTGTTGCTAGAGTGATGAGCGAACAGAAGGTGCCGCGGAGCGTGGAACAACGCATTGTGATCAAATTTCTCGTTGGAGAAAACGTCCAGCCGTCTGAAATTTTGCAGAGCCTGAAACAACAGTATGGAGAAGAGTGTCTCTCACGAACCCGTGTGTTTGAGTGGTGTAAGTACTTCAGAGAAGGAAGAGAGCGCGTGGAGAATGAACCGCATGATCGTCAGCCGCGAACCGTCAGGTCTCCCACACCCAAGAAAGTGCGGAGGACCCGTTCCGTAGGAAAAGTGATGGCAACGTATATTAGGGACTGGCAGGGGGTTATCCATGTAGACTTTCTTACAGATGCCAGAACAGTCACTGCAGCTTATTACTCAGAACTCCTGACAACAGAAGTGAAGCAAAAGATTCGATCCAAGCTGAAGAGAGGTGGAAATCTATTAGTCTTCCTTCAAGACAATGCACGGCCTCATCCAGCCAAAACAACTATGGCGACCCTCAGCAAATTGAAATGGGACCTTCTGCCACACCCGCCATACAGTTTCGATTTGGCCACAAGTGATTCCTACCTGTTTGGAAGGCTTAAATCAGACTTGGAAGGCATGCGGTTTTGCGGATAACGACGCTGTCATCGGCAATGTTCGGGAGTGGATACGCAGCCAACCGAAAAACTTTTATGAAAAGGGCATTAAGATGCTTCCAGAAAGTTGAAAAAAATGTATGAACTCTGGAGAGGAGTACTTTGAAGTGCAAATAAGTGACTGACAATAAAGGATTTGATAAAAAAAAATCAGTCCCGCTCATATTTGAATGACCTAGTAATATTGTTCACACTTTTATTAATACAACAAACCCTGAAACTGTACCTTTGTATTAATGATTCATATTGCCTGCGTCTTGTAGTAATCGTACTTCATAATACTCTGTGTATATTATAAACAATCAACTTTAATAATAAAGAGTATCATATGTAATGCAATCAATAACGAATTCAAGACACCAATTAAATATAAAATACAATAAGTTTATTGTATTTTATTGAATTAGAAATATAATGAAAGTTTCAAAAAATGCTAATTATTATTATCATTCTTCTTATTATTATTGTTCATTCATACGCCTATATTGAAACAATTATTGCATTTGTATTGTACTTAACATTTGAGGGGTTGGGGATGGAATTGGGAACAACACACCAATTTTGTGACCAGGATATCTTCACCAAATTTAGAGTTTTCAAGCCAGAATTTCAGGTCATATAGATATCTGAGACGACAGTAAAATCGGTCTGACGGTTTCAAGATTGCGGACGAAATAAAGTGTTCTTACGTTGTGGGCTAATACGAAACTATACAGTTTAATGTGAAATCCGAACTACTATGCGCCTCCCCAGGTTATAAAATCTGGGATCTCTTGATTACCACGCCATCGGGGAGGTTATCTCTAAACTTTTGATTATAGTTCCTGGGCATAGTAGTTCACCAGGATGGAGGTGCGAGTGAAGGGGTGGTGGCCCCGAACGCCTAGACAATGTGGATGTCGAACTAGCAAAAAGTTGGAAAAAAAGTAAATATCGTGTCGCGGCTACTCGAGAAAGTATTGGCGTCCTATGAAATTAACATTAGGGCCATTGTCGGTTTGCAAATAAATAAATCTAAAAATAACCTTTCACGCTTCGCTCAGAATGCAACAGTTTTCTCTAACATTCACATAAAGTTAATGCTTATTGCTTAAGAACAGTTCTATACGATTTGTCCGTGATGATGTGCCTTGAAAGATGTCGAGCATTGTTGATTCCACTGGGGACCTAACCCACGACCCCTCGATTGCACTGTGTCAGCGTTACCACTGCACCATAGGGAGGTCATCTCATTCTTGATTAGACCCTTTTTTGTGAAAGCAAGAACTGGGGCGTATGACTCTCGCTACCCCCCTCCCACCGGAAACACCATTGCGTAGCGAGTTCTCCAGAAACTTGGAGTTGAGTAAGTACAGCGGGTACCAAATCATCTGTTAGCAGTGGCGGCGATTGGATTCCAAAACAGGGGAGCAAGGTGCCAAAACTTGAGGGGGCCAAAGATAGTACATTTCCCATTGTAGATAAGATTTAGCATAGTGCGGGGACAAAAGTTGCGAAAAGTGGGGGCAACTGCCCCCCTCGCCCCTCTAATCGCCGCCACTGTCTGATAGTATAATTTTTAAGGCTGAACTGATACCGATATTCTTACAGATTCCATCCGATACCGATGCTTAAAAATTTTAAAAGTTAAAAGTTGTTCAAAATAACGAATATACCACTCCAATTATAAGGATCAATTTATCAGAGATTTGCTTAAAGATATTCAAAAATTATATCAGAATATTACAAAATATGTTTTATAGCACAATCTTGGTACACAATCCATGAAAACTTCAAATTTTGCATAACTACCATGATAATTAGATTAATTTTTTGGTGAAAACACCGAACAAGTATCGGTAAATAAAGTCCAACCGATATTTCCGATCCCGATACCATTGGTATTGGCCGCTACCTTAATAATTTTAGAATTAAAAAACCGAGCGTGTTCTAGAACGGGCTAACGTATGTTCAGCTGCGTTGCTGTTTCAGTCGTGGAAGTAAATTAAGTTATCTGGCAACACTGCATTCGTGAAACGATGAAATTTCTTGCAGTGAGAAAAAGTTAACAAGAAGGGTGGGGTGTGAGGTTCTTCAACATGGCGACTTCCAGAACAGAAGAGAACGCGGCGTTCCATCGCCAAACGAGAGAAGTTTGTTTGGCAGAGGGAAAACGGGAAGAAGAAATGGTTTAGCTGAGCGAATGAGAATCTCACGCAAAAGAAGAGGATGGGATATCGCGTGTTGCTTCATTTCAGGATAACCGTCAAGAGTCTTAAACTGCTTCCTTATAGCAATTTGGAAATGTGATTTTTAGATCGTGCGCGAAACATGCGTGTGGCTAGAAAAGTTTATTTTCGCGAATCAGGCTCTTGATATCAATTGAATAGCAGAAACAGCAATAATAATTAATTAGTAATAATGAGGATATTATAAACTAATTATATTCTTATTCTTCTTACCAATTATTATTATTATTTTTATGTCCTCGGAACCATCTTATACTCGATACACTATTAATAAGGAAATATCCTTCATTGTCACATTTCAGCCTACATTCTTTAACATACTGATTAGGCTATATAAGATATTGGTGCTTCAAAAAAATGTTCAAGTTAATTTATGTCCAATTTATGCTCAAACAGGTTAAACGGAACAGAATTTACACTTAATTTAGCTTCATTACCATAAGAAAACAAAATTAATTGTAATTTTGTTATAATTGTGTCACTGATTGCTTCTGTATATTAAGCTCTCTAGTATCAAATTTCATTTCTGAAACAAATCTTATTTTGAAGAATCTATTTATGATTCATAGTCTTTACATTGTTCCATAATCCTACATGTGCATGATGTCACACCCGTCACAAAATTTGTCACACCCGTCACAGGCAAAAAATGTTTATAAAAAAGTATGTATTAATATTTCTAGGAACTAAAAGCATCTAAATGTCGGTTAAAGTTTGCTTTGTGAAAATAAAATTGTTTCAGTAAACCCATATATTTCACAGAGTTTTCTGAAAGACTGAGGAAGGTCATACAGTCATGTCTCAGAAGTGTCGCACCCCTCACAAGTACAACTATGTATTTTCTGTAGCTGAGAATTGAGATGGAGGAGGAATATTCATCAAGGAAAATTAAATAACACGAATTGATAGAGTTACATATTTGAAGGTGCTGAGAAAATAATTTTAAAATGAATGTAAATTTGTCTGAATATCACACCCGTCACAATGGAATTACTCAGATGAGGATGAGTGATGATATGATGACATTGGTGAAGGGACATTTAGAAAGGATCACCCCTGTCAAGACAGGAATCTAACCGAGAACCTTTCCTGGCAAAAACCTGATGTGCTGGAACAGGGACGGTGTTAAACTTATTGAGAACAATTTCGAGTTTACTATGTGAATTTGAATTTTGAACTTGAATTTAAAATTTTGGGAGCGTCAGCACTTAGGCTATTTTGCTCCCGTCACATTATACGGGATCCAGCCCCTTATCCTTACAAATAACAACTCTAACGTTGCATAACTAAAAATCTTAAAATCTTCTGACTTCTGTTAAAAGCTGAGGCTGTAAATGGGCACTCAGCACGCACAAGGACAAAAAACAGGACAACACACACAAAATTATACTGGCCATGGGGCCCGTCGCCAGAGCCTCGTTAGTCTTTAGTCCAGGGTGCACTACGTGGAAGTGAGGTTGACTTTTGGGCGCCTACGTGAAAGGTACCCTTTACACCCCAAGAGTTTACTATGTGAAAACGTTCTGTGCGTTAGGTTCCGAGCTCGATTAAAAATCTACATGTACGTAGGTATTTCTGTACTTCTCAAATTCAATGTACTTCTGCTAGCAAATTAACAGTCAGGGGCAAAAAAAATCCAATTTTTTGTATAATTCTGAAACTCTCAACATAACGCGTGCATTTTCAAATATATAGTGTCCTGACTCTATGCAACCAGTTTTTCTGCTCCGGAATACCAGGTTGTGAACACAAAAGGGGCACAACCGTACAAATAACAAGCAACAGCTTTCTGTACACAAGAAAGCGCTGCTGGGCTCCCGTCTAGGAGCTAGCACTATATGGAGTGGAAATCCAGCTTACTGTTGCCCGGCCACACACACCCAGTGGAACGGATTATGAAACAATTGCGCATCTAATGCACCGCGTAAACCATAAATGCCCCAGTCTCGGAGGGATAAGCTCCATTATGTATATAACCGCCCGCCTAAATATGCCGCTTCTATGGCAATAATCACTACAATTTTGCCTGCTAAAGCATTGTGTTGTCCCATCAATCAAACGTCCATTAAATTAACACTTGGTGTCGCAAATGAGAAGATAATGTAAGCCTGCTGGTCGAGGTTTGTGAGAGGTGGCCGTGCAGCTTAGTATCCGGTAGTCGCTAGATTGAGCCACCTTCCGCCTCTATTAGAGTTCTATTACGTCGCTCTATTCCTGAAGAGCGGTATACTTAGCAACGAAAAAATAATGGCTTTAATTAAGGAAAAAAAAATTCATTAACTGGGTGGTGTTCTACCTATACGGTGTGGTAGGTTTTATGAATTTTAACTGCAGAAGAGGAAGAAAGAAGAAAATAGAACTAGAGACGAGAATATGAGAGAAGGCTAGAGAAAAGAAAAGAACCGGAGACAGGAATAGAAGAGAAGGATACAGAAATAAAGAGGGGAGAAGAGAAAAACTGGAGGCGAGGATGTGAGAGAAGGATAGAGAAGATAAAAGAAGAACTGAGTAAAGAAGAGAACCAAAGATGAGAATATGAGAGAAGGATAGAGAAGAAAATAGAAGAGTAGGGAAGGGAAAATATAGACAAAGGGAAAAAGATATGGCAACAGAGAAACTGGAGGAGAGACACGAAGGCAAAGAGAAAGAGACCCGACAACAGAGATGGGGAGAAAAGGGAAAGTCACAGAAGCAGAGACAATGTGTGAAACAGACTTGCAATAAAAATGAGAAGAAAAAGAAGGATACGCAGGGTTAAGAAAGAGAAACGCAACAGCAGAAAGAGGGGGTAAAAAGACGTATAGACTAGGTATAGCCACAAATTCCAGATAACGGATAACCGGATTTCAAATTATCAGATATCCGTTTCGGATACAACGGAAAATGCGGATATCCGAATATCTGGATTTGATGGGAGGATTTGTAGAAAATCCGTACAGTGTGAAATAAGAACATGGCGAATTAAAGAATATGTGATATGTGGATAGCCCGTAAAACGGATAAACGATAAAACTGTCCGGATAATACACATATTGGGATATTCTAATAATTCGGATAAACCGGATATCAGAATATCCGATATCCGGATAAACTTTTATCCGAATTCGGCGATCCCTAGTATAGACTGCGGAAAACATGGATGAGATATAGAGACAACAGAGGGATAAAATAAGTGCGGTGTAAACCGTTGAAGAGAGGTAAAGGCAGAAGAAGACTGAAAAAACAAAGAGAAAGAGTTAGGGAGAATTCACACCGAAGAGACATGCGACAAGTTAAACTTGTTTCCTTGCTCAATTCACATAATGATACCGATATTATTGCAATAATCAGTTTCTTAGTTACCCTAAAAAACTTAACAAGATACATTATTCTGTGTAAATCGCGTATTAAAATTTGTGCAAGTTATTGAAACTCGGGAGAGGCATATTGGCATGAAAAAACTGAGAAAAAATATGCACTTACCTCAAACTGTATACGCTAGACTTTTCAGCCTCAATAAAACAACGAATACCTAAACACTAGAGGAATGGTTCTCAACCTTCGTAAAACCATGTCCCGGTATATAGTAAATACCTTTCCAGTTATTTAAGATTTTATACATGAATTAACATGTACACATGAAATTAAATATTGATAAATAAATTCTGGCATAATCAAAAAGAGTAATATAATACGTAGTTGGATTACGTGTAGGATTGTTGACGAATATAAAAATATGCATGATGAAGCGGTAACGTCGTCTCCTTGCAATTAACCGGTCCCGGGTTCGATACCAGGTTAAGGTAGGTACATAGTAGCCCGGATTCCACTTTAAACTGTAGGTTCAGTCCTGATTAGTCTATTTATGCATAAAATGGACTAAAAAAAACGAAAACTCACAATTCAAGTATGAAATTGGGATTATGTTAGTTGTCAACCACTTTTAGCAGAACCTTTCGCAGCTCAGTATAGTTGATACGATGGCCCGGTAACAGGTCGGTCGCGGGCCGGCGGTTGAGAAACACTGCACTAGATTGCTTTACCACGTTCACTGATCTATTTTAGACTAGCGTGCCTCCATGTGCTGGCTTTAAAAAAAAGCAGTCACTCCCTGAATGGCCTCTCTGCACGATGTTGAAGGCAAATAAAGCCAATAACTGCATCAAAAAACTTGATAAAGCGAAAAGCAACATATTAGAGCTTCAAACATGTTGTAGGGCCTCCGGTTGGGCTCTCTGAAAATAGCTCATTGGTGTGCCGCGTTCACTGCGCATACGCGAACAACAAACTGAGGCGACACGATGAGAAAACGGCACAGTCCGAGCGACACGCAAGCGACATGAGACACGTGCAGCTTGTCGTGTCGCTTCGGTTCGGAAGGTTCAATTGATTACGAAGTGTTGGCTTGCAAGCGACACGTGTCTCTTGCAGCGTGTCGCATGCCTCTTCGGTGTGAATTTTCCCATACAGGGAACAAATATGATAAAAGTTGACAAAGTGTTCGATACGAGCAAGAAGTACACGAGGATGTGCCATGGAACTTTCCACTTTGTGTATCTTTCAAAAATGTTGAAATAGATTTCAAGGAAGACACGAGACGCTAAAGTTATTCATAAGACTTGCAACTGAAAACCCGATCGGGGTCTTCCGAAATTAACTGCGCAGAAAGCTGAAGCAAAGAGGGTTCGCGGGATACGAATGGAGGGGCTAATAAGTAAGGCCAATTAGGATCCTCCGAGATGATTTAGGAGCGCTCCATCCTCCCGACCTCCGGTGCCGCCCTCTCGCGCGAGCGATAATTGGACGGCCTGTCATTTGTTTCAGGAGCAACATGAGAAGCCATTGCGCCAAAAAAGCTTCCTCGCCTTCCCGAGAATCGAAGGAGGCTTCGAGAGAGCACGTGCCGGGTAGAGGCAGCGTTCGAAAGATTCTGTGATCTCTTCTCTAAACTTGTTCTCTCATCTGGTTTGGTTCCGTTACAGATGGATGTTTGGCTGTAGATTGAGAAAGGATTGATTGATTTGCTTTATTTTACTTCGCTCTTTGTGCCACTTTTGGCTAATTTGCGAAGATGGGGATGAGTGATGATGTAATGCAATTGATGAACGGACACTCACAAACATCCATGCCCAGGCAAGGATTCGAACCCGGGACCTCTGGCGTCGTAGCGCGCTGTGATAACCACTCCGCCACGGAGGGCTGCAGATTGAGAAAGGAGGGAGCCTCTCTCTTCTCTAACCCTAATTCTCTTTCCTCTATCATTCGTCCTCTTCCCTATTCAATCTCTATCATTCATTCTATTTCTCTCTCTCTCATTGTCCCTTAACCGTCCATATCTGTTCTTTTTAACTGCCTTCATTATTTATTCCACATCACTATCTCATTCTTTTTATCTGACTGCATTATTTATTTCAGATTATTTCCTTATTCTTTCTATCTAACTTCATTGTTTAGTCCATATCACTTTCTCATTCTTTTTATCTCACTTCATTGTTTATTTCCATATGACTTTCTTATTCTTACTATCTGATTTCATTGTTTATTCCATATCACTTTCTTATTATTTTTATCTGATTTCATTGTTTATTCCATATCACTTTCTTATTATTTTTATCTGATTTCATTGTTTATTTCCATATGATTTCCTTATTCTTCTTATCTGATTTCATTATTTATTCCATATAATTTCCTTATTCTTTCTATCTGATTCCATTAATTAATTCACATCACTTATTCTATCTGACTTCATTATTCTTTCCATTTGACTTCAGTGTTTATCTCCATGTAATTTCCTTATTCCAGGGATCGCCAAACCGTCGATCGTGAGCTATCGGAAGCTCGCAGGGATAGTTTCAGTAAGTTTCGTGAAGGTTTTTATAAATTCCACCGCGTCTAAAGGTCCTGTAGCCTGGTCACAATTTCGACAATAGCATCAGTAATGATATTCTAATAAGGCGACTGCCGAGCAACAAGCTCACTGCTCAGAAATCAGGGAGCCGGGAGAAAAGCGAATGAAGGTCGGGTTTTGTCAAGGTTCTGAAATTTTTATCTTCAACTTCAACATTTAGTTTTGCAAGACATTTATGTCACATGCAAATTCTTGCTTAAGTTAATTATAAAACTGTGCCAATCGGGTAAATAATTGAAAGATCTCTCCAACTCTCTACCGAATCGATCCTCCCCTCACACGCACACACTCTCACCTTCCAGAAACACAGGCAGTATCCGTTCCTGACTCACAACTCTGTCATTGCTCTTGCAACTCCAAAATATATTATCTTTTTCCGAAAGGCGAGAACCATAGTCTTAGATTCTTTGAAATATACGGTTCTGGTTTTTCAAGCAAGCTGTAGAATTGAATCCCTCCCCGCACCCTCTTCCACAAAAAAATGAGTCATAAACGCCTTGCACTCTTTGATTTGGCAAACCTTTATAACAACTAAAACAGCCCCCCCCCCTTCCCCTGTTCCAAACTATTGCAAACTTCCACGCCGCAGAGCCTAGTTCCGGGACCTCTTTTATAACTAATTATTAACCCAACACTGAAAGCGGAACAGTACACCGAGGAGCAATTTCGGTTCCTGATAAGGCCACGAAAAATTAAATTGAAGAACTCTTCCACGCTCCCCCTCCCCTTTAATTTTGCCCAACTTGCACCACGCTGGCGTCGGATTCACCGTCATCAAGTAACGCCCCGCTTCTTGGATTCTTCTAGAAGAGCAGCTCCTCAATTGTCTGCTCTTTATTCCCTTCGCTATGACGTCACCAATATGAGAACAGACACACAATCAAGTTGGGAACAGGCCAGAAGTCAACTGAGCAAGAATCAGCAACACGATCTGGCAACGTGGGTCTCACTTATCACACCAAACTCAAACACCGTTATGTTAAGAGATTTAAACCTAACAAGCCTAATCTAACCACGAAAGCATTACGGGCTTACGTCATAAGATGAATACGGCGCTTGACCAAAATAGGTGTTTGAGTTTGGTGCGATGAGTCACACCCCTGGCAACGCGAAGTTCGCGTCTTTGGCCAGAGGTCGGCCATATTTGAACAGAGTGAGGCAAAAGTGGGGTTACACGGGTCCCGTTGAAATGATCTCCACGATCGCTTGACCAAAACACCACGGGATTTTTACTTGTGGGGACACGTAAAGGATATCGTGTACACTGTGAGAATTGAGAGCTATGTGCACCTCAAAGAAAGGATCACAAGCGACATCTCCCAAATCAACCCCACACCACTAGCAGACGTCTTGCACAACTGGGAGCGTCGTATTGAAGCAGATGGTGTGCATATTGAACATGCACTGTAAAAATTGCATATCAATCATGTATTTGTCTTCCAATGTAACCTGACTTTTGCCTCACCCTGTACCATCAACAAACTTAACTGATATGATAATTTAATCTGTTCTCTTGATCTGACGAAACGAAGCAGGTGTTTGTAAAAGTCTATCACCACTGTTTTAGTGAGTTCATATTCGGTTGGATTTTCTTATTTCTTAGCAACGTGTAACAGGAAGAAATTTCCATAGGCGTATGCAGCGGAGGTCAAGGGAGGGAACTTGCCATCCTTGTAAAACTAGTGGTGAAAAGTTTCATTCTGTTCATTGTGCATTTTTTACGTGGAAAGTAAAACAAATGTTTTTCAAGTAATTGAAAATAAGGCATTGCACCCCCCGGAAAAAGTGATTTTGCCGCCACTGGAAAAAGGTTTATTTTTCCCCCGTGGAAAAAAAGTTTTAGTTTAGACCCGCCCATGCCTGATCTAGTGTTGCCCACGGGACGAGACGGGACAGGCTTTTAAAAATTCGAGACGAGACGAGATTGACCGTGTGTCATAAGACAAACGAATATTTTCGAGACGAGACAGCATTTCCACAAGACGAGCACGAGACGAGACAGGCCAAAGTCTCGTCTCGTGGGCAACACTACCTGATACATAATTATTCATTAAGTTCTGACTTAATCAGAGATAAAATACGCGTCCCTCTACTGCCTTATACACAGGTATTTACAAACTCCAAAAGCAATTGATAGATGGCGCCAGAGCTACAAAGAATCTTATCCATTTGTAGATTACAGTAAATTAACTTATTTTCAATACATACTCTCATTTAGGTACTAAACAATACGTTTATTAAAACGCAAACGTTCAAATAACAAGTTCTATAGAAATTGATATATCCGATATGTGCTACTCTTCATAGTGTCTTGTAAATTTTCACACATCGATGAAATATATAAAACAGTAAGAAAAATTACTTGAGTTGTGTGGATGTGACTTACACGGTCATGTGTATCACAGCCACACAACTCCACAAAAATAAAAAAAAAATGTGTAAATATTGATCCTAAACTACTTAGTGTATGTCACTGTAAATTAATATGATATATAAATTAGTGAGTTCATATTCTGTTGGATTTTGCCGCCACTGGAAAACTGTTTATCACCCCCCCCCCCTTGGAAAAAAGTTTTAGTTTAGACCCGCCCATGCCTAATACATAATTATTCGTTAAGTTCTGACTTAATCAGAGATAAAATACGCGTACCAGCAGTAAGCCTTATACACAGGGATTCACAAACTCCAAAAGCAATTAATAGATGGCGCCAGAGCTACAAAGAATCTTATCCATTTGTAGATTACAGTAAATTAATTTCTTTTCAATACGCACTCTTATTTAGGTACTAGACAATACGTTTATTAAAAAGCAAACGTTCAAATAACAACTTCTATAGATAATGATACATCCGACATGTGCTATTCTTCATAGCATCTTGTAAATTTTCACACATCGATGAAATATATAAAACAGTAAAAAAAAATTACTGGAGTTGTTTGAATGTGACTTACAGGTGTATCAGGTGTATCACAGCCACACAACTCTACAAAAATAAAAATAAAAATTTGTAAATATTGATCCTAAACTACTCAGTGTATGTCACTGTAAATTAATATGCATCATGTTGCCATTGTATTATTAACCACCCTGAAACACAGATGCAATAAAAAAAATATGATCGCAAAATTATGTAGAATAAGTTTATTCAAATATGCAGAATATTACAAATCATAATTAATGAGAAATTGTATAAAACAATTTGTGCGTGTATTCCCGTTTGCACGAGATCATGTAACTTATGACCCCGCCATTTAGGCGAAACAAAAATTTTCCTTTTCCCTAATCTCCATTTCTCTTCATCTCTTCGAAAGCAAGGGAAATAATTCAAAGGAAACTTTCTTTTAAGCACTCAAACATGAATCTCCCCCCTGTTATCCCTAAAGACAAATTTACATTGAAACTGTGTTTAATATCGTATGAAGTCACTGGCGTACGCAGGATTTCCTTTTTGGGGGAGGGGCTGGAATTGTAAAGATTGATTACATAGCTGCTTTCTAGGTTAGCGGCATACACAAAAAAATATATTTATTAGAACTCTCTCCACTTTGAAAAATGGCAATCGGTGATTACTTTAAGGGGGATTTGCACTTGCCACTCAGGGTTTCCACGAGTTCTTCACTGAAAATGTTGATTTTTCTCAAAATTTCGGAGGGGCTGTAGCCCCATCAGCGCCTCTCTGCATACGCCAGTGCACGAAATAATGTGAGTACAGTTAAAATAGCCAATGAATTTCACCGCGAAAGCTTAAGCTTGCATTCTATGTTATTTTCGCGAATAGAATAACAGATGAACTGTGCCATTTGTTAAGATTTAAAATAGACAAGAGCACAAGAAGAACAGAATACAGATGAACGGAAAATATTTGGTATTTAGCACAGGAAGGGAAAATGTACTAGTATGAATATGGAATATATGTCGGAAAATGTTTGAAAATATGGAACTTACAGATATGTAAAAATAAGTAAAATAGGTAAAATGCGTGCTTAAAGCAAATATATGTAAAAATATGGAAAATAAAAAAAATCGATCTTACCTACCACAATTCGCAAAGATAATATAAAATGACATTGATTTTAGCATTATATATAGATAAGTATTTACTATTTTGATATAAATCAGTTCCCTGGCGGTAAGGAAGATTATCTTCAAGATAGTACTCCTCACAGATAACGGTTCGGATTCTAGCAGTGAAGGATTCCGCAAGGAAACATCACTGACCAAAAGGACGGAAAAAATAGAATCAACCCTACCGATTCTCGCTCTTTCCAAAGCACCGCGAGGGCATAAAAAGCACAGTATCAAAACAACAGCTGAGTAGCCCCCCGCCGCCCCCCTTGTGTGTGCGCATCGAGAAAAACTTCTCCTAACGAGGGAACCGGGCATAAAGTGTTCCAGTGCAGACTTTTACGACTGCTTCAGCGCATCTCTACGTCATCAGACAGAGCGTTGGACGTTACCTGCGTCTCATCAACTTGGCTCTTGACATGGTGTAAATTATGTATTTCTGCTCGTAAAACTTCTCGGAGTCGTATAAGCCGCTGTTAGTCCCCAGACAATCTTGATTTCCCTACGAAAAAAAAGAGAGAGGGAGGGAGGACAACGGAAAGATAGGAGGGAAGGGGAAACAACACGTTGATTTAGAATAGGCTCCCCATACTTGTCCTGTTGTCTGTTTAACAACGGTTTGTCTCGTTTCTGTTTTGTTTTCGTTCTTGATGTGACGTTGTCGCTTTCCAGAAATGAAGGTCCGACATAAATTAACTTGTTTTTCCCCTCCCTTCTTCACATCTGTTTCCTACACTTTGTTATTTTTGCATCAACGAATACGCTACATTCCGTAGTAAGATACGTCACTTCATGTCTATAGAGATAATACGGAAGTTACTAGCGTCTCCAAGCGGATGGTTTGAACAAGTCCGTCCAATAGGCGTGCCCACGGGGGAGCAGTTGCCCCTCCTAATACTTTCACTTTGAAATTTAATGTAGAGAAATCTTATTAAGGGCATTCTAGCGTTACGTGTGTGACATTTTACACACAAAAGTTAAGGTTCTAGACAAGAGATTGGATCAAAATTTTCATAATGAACTGATGTCATAGAATTACGAAGTACTTTGTGGTGTCTACTAACAAATTAAATAAACTTGAGTGTGATGGCATAGGCTGAATGCATGAAAAGCACGAGCAAAAGTGAGTTGCATGTGTAACTTTTTAAAAATGTAGCAAATAGTGACTTCATTTGTCTGAGAAGCATATAAGCTGGAGATGCTAGTAACTTTTATTGGTTAAATGTGCAAATTATATGCATTTGCAAATATCTAAACCTTAATACAATTAAAAACAATAATAATTTCCATATTAATTCATTTTGTAATTTACAAGGAGGAGGACCACTTTTCGTGGAATACCCCATTACCGTTATTAAACAATACGGCGGATTTATTCCTATCTACAAGGGTTGGATAAAAAGTAATGGCAACACTGGTATAATTGGTACTTGACTGTATTGGCAGAGGAGCACGTGTTACATTCCTTCAAAGTAATCGCCCCTCATCTCTACGACCTTCTGTCACACGTATGGAAGGCGTGGTACACCGTCAGCGCGTCCATCTCTGTCGATGTCCCGCAGTGACCGCCCTATAGCACGTATGATGGCTTCGCGCGCGTAGTGCTTCCCGCCCAGTGGTTCCTTTATTTTGACAAAACGGTCGTAATCACACGGTCTCATACCGGTGAATACGGCGGATGTTCCAGTACCTCCCATTACCAGTTATACAGGAGCCCCGTCACATTGTTCGCAGTGTGACACTTTGCATTGTCAAGCAGGATGATGGGACACCGTGCCGTCGCTTCCTTCTTAATGCGAGACGAAGGTGGCGTTGCAAGAAGGTGCAGAAGTAGGCTGCGTTGACCGTCTGCCTGAGAGACGTTGTTCTTCTTGCCTAAACATATTGTTAGGGCGCTTGCACTCTCGTCCTCTGCTTCAGAGCACTGCTGTTTTTGACTGAATAACATACAATCGCTCCCACTCACTATACTTCCTCGTCTGACATTCCTTTATCAGCCACGAAACGCTTGTGGCGCTGTGACTCACCCCTTTCACGGGACAGCAATGTTGCCATTACTTTTTATCCAACCCTTGTAATTGGACTATCTCACTTCGTTCTCCAGCAAATTACTTGTTATTAAGACTCGCGCATTTTATTCGTGGTCGGAGAATAAATTAGTCACACATTGGAATAAATACATTATGTGTAGTTGTTTTGAATCTGCTGTACGAAATCATGTTTATATATACGTAAATTAGTCTTAACCACGGAGAAGGAAAATAAAGGAGGAGAGGAGCAGAGAACTTTTATGCCACGGAAACTGGATTTCTTCTAATAGAGTATATTATTATGCCTAATAATATTCAAGACTCATTCATTTTAATCACCACGTTTAACAGGTTCGAGAAGTCCACTGTGCTCATGACAGGCTAATCGGATCTGGACCTACAGTTTAGAATTGGATCAGAACGAGTCTACAAGGTGCCTTAAAAGGGAATCGGACCTGAGACCACTGCAGAGAATGCGTTTTTATTTCTTTGTTTATTATTTTTACTCCTCATATCTGACCTTCAGTTTACCGTGACAATGGAAGGAATTATGATAACAACATAGGCGTAGCAAAGGGTGGGCGAAGGGGCCTCGCGTCCCATGAGCTTATTTTTAAAAAAAATGTAATAAATAGACGTGAGAAGAATAGATGGAAAGAGCTAATTTTCGTGGGCGATAAAACTCCATCATCATGTTTTTAACCGGTTATAAATTCTAGTTAAATATTACAATTTGAATGAATAGGTCAACTATTTAGTATTTTTATTAAACCGGGTTGTAGCCGTCTGATTTTAGAATATTCAGGAAGCCAAGCAACAACAACGGAACGTTCTCTTACAAAGGTTGATAAGCATAAACACAATTTTTGACTTCTCATAACTTAGCGTTTCGAGAACATCGAGAAACATTATACACATCAGAAAGAACAAAAAATTCAGGAAACTTTACGTATTTGGTGAAATTTCTTTCGAAATATGACCAATTATCACAATAATATTTCAGACGTACACAATAAAATGAGATTCACAATAAGTATCCAAGTTCTGAAATTCAAAATTAACTGATACAAATAAAGAGCAACGATGTCAAAATGTCTATATTAAAAAAAGAGTAAAATTAGCTAAGTTCAGTGAACGTGACCTAACACAAAACAGCACAACAATGTTTAACATGCAACAGTTATTGTTCATTGTTGAAGTTCGTTACAGTAGCTATGACGACCAGACACAAATGAGAATTATGTTGTACTAAATCTTCAATACGGGATTTCCATTCAAAAGTGGAGAGATGCTGGCAGCTGCAGGATAGTGCGTAAGTTTTTGAATTTTATTATTTTCAGTCGATTTTCTCTAATTTCTGACTAATAGCGACGATGCGAATTTAGTGATGATGTGATTAAATTTAAAAAAAGGACACATACAAGGACACCCTTGCCAAGAACACGGGAACTCCTGTGGCAAGATCGAAAGTCTGTCACTTAACACACTCGGTCACCGAACCGGCGTGTTTGTTATTATTAATGCTACATTAATTGATTTGGCTTATTTTACTTCGCTTTTCTGCCACTTTTGGCTACACGCGAAGATGAACATGATTGGACAGTGACAAAAAACACCCATTCCCAGGTCGGCATTCGAACCCGGGACCCTTATTAATGCTATATATGTTTAAACGTGTTTGTCTTTAAAATAGATAAACCCTGTGACCGACAGGTCTTAGAGTGCCAAAGCCTGTCAACCAGTTTTCAGTTAGATGGCGTCTAGTCAACTCAGAATCCCATCACTGTTGCTGTATATAGTTTGATAGATTAGATTGCAGAATGGATGCTACTTATTCTCTTTATCAGCTTTTTTGTCTACTAGTTATATCCCGTGTGTTCTATTTTGCGATAACAAAATATTACACACAGGATTTTCCTGAAGTAACTTGGATTCTTGCTGTAACACGATTATGCCTTGTTTCCATATTAAACACACTATAGTTGCTAACAAGGCAGTTTTTTATTATGATTATTTTTATGGAAAGCATTTTACACGTTACGTTTCCACCCTATATCTCATGGATTCTTGTTATTCGGATGTCAAGAAAAACTGTAGGATCTCTCCCGATAAGGTTTTTCCCTACCGTTTGGTAGGAGACGTCGTGGAAGTTCCACCTAGGACAATGGGCCTGCCTCTGCGTTGGTGGTCCTATACTAGGTGTGATAGTACATGACGTTTTCCAAGCTCTTCGAGTTAGTCAGCTCTTGAATATTGCTGGTTCGGGAAGGTCCTATGTTTGCTCAGCATCCACTGTTATGCTGGGGTGAACTTGGCCAGCTTGCCACAGTACAATTACGGTAATAACAGTAATCTCTGAGATTTTTATGTCACTTCAGGCAAATGTAGGTGTATAAAGAAGTAAGTCTTGATAGCCAGTGTGTATGTAAGTATGCAGATGGTAGGTATGTAATGTAAGACCAGTAATGGTTCTTTCTTTTGGGTCTGCGAAGTAATTCCTTAAGCTTGTAGGTTAGGTTGAGTGATAGGTATTTCAAGTGCTTTATGCAAATTTTATTACCCTAGATTTATGTATGTCAGTATTTGCAGACTCAAAAGGAAGAATGGTGTATTATAAGAGATCGCTGTGGACATGAAAGCGAGATCTTGTTATACACAGATGCAATCGACATTTATATTGAGTGTATTTGCAAGCGATAGCTATATCAAGTCGATTGCAGTTGGTTCTCCGGCGCAAGGCTGTAAGGTACAAATGGCCTTGCGTCCCTCTTCCAACTGTAAAAAAGAGGCCCTCACAGATGGTAGAGACTTTGACGGCGTTGTGAGGCTTTCCACAAACATCTACCTGTACCAACGTTAGTTGGCCACATCTTTTCAGGACCTTGAGAGACATAGATTACCCACGAACCATATCAGATGGAAAGCACACCAGATGTCTAACTTCATGGCCTCAAAATCAACAGCGCAAGGATCCATTCTAGGTTCCGAATTGTGGAATCTAAACTTCAAGCCATTTCTCAAAAAATTAGGAAATATTTCGGAGATCAAAAGCACAATAGAGTTCGCTGATCGCGTAATAATTGTTATAGAAGGTAATTCAAGAACAGAGTTGGAAAGATAGACCAGTATTGCGATAAACTCTCTCGAGGACTTGTGTGATACGGCGAAATTAACGATTGCCACCAAGAAGACCCACTTTATAATCCTAAAGGGTACGCTGAATGCTAATAAATATCCACAGATAAAACTCAGAAAAAAATCTTAGAATATCTAGGTGTGAAATTACGAGAAATGCAACGATGACATGAATTACGTAACTTCAAAAGCTGAGCCTGTAATAAATAAATTGGTAGCAATAGATTCAAACACATTCAGACTCCTTATGTCGCTTATAAACCTATACATATTCATAATCTACAACGCGATAGTTTCTTTCGACGGACCAATCTGAGAAGACTACCCAATATGGCCTACCTAAGGTTTGAGATTGATTCTAATGGTGTACAAAGTCAGAAAGGAAAGTGGCAAGATGCAAAAGAGGGAACATTTCTGGACTCTTGCTTGAAATTGGAGACAATTTAAAATAATAACATGGGTACGGGGAACATTTTATTAAAAAGTTACGTTAGGCCATATTGGGTACATAGGTACCCAATATGGGCTAGTCATATATAACTATGTTATTTTTATCGATAGATAAGAATATTGATACACTTACATTTTATTTACATAATGAAATATGAGATTTGCACAAAGAAATAACATTGTTTACAAACCAATAAACAAGGGAGTGACATGTCACAATTTGTTACCAGAAGACCATGGATTACAAATCAAAGTCTGGGCAAATGAAAGGTCCTTTAGCATCCTTAGTGAGTTCCACACACAGTACGTGAACATAAGAGTAACAACTGTAACGTTTGCGCATGTCTTCTACGATATATTCCTATGTAGGCCATATTGAGTACACCTTACATATCGTTCATTTATCCTTCGTTATGAACAGTACTTTAGATTAAAGTCTGAACTAAGTACATTGTTGTAAAGTGCAAATTATGAGCTTTCATAATACGGACTAGAGATATAAACACGTATCACTTGGAAGATGTAGTAGTAATAACTTTCATTTGCAATATTAGATCACGTAGATCCCAATCACGAGGTTCAGCTATTTTGCTTCTTTGTCTTCAAGTTACTGCACTATAGGTACAGCCAACAGGTTCAATCACGTCATCCGGACAGTCAAAATGACCTACTAACGCCATCTGTCCAATTAAATATGTATCTACGTGGGAACAGCAAATAGGCCATATTGGGTACTAGGCCATATTGGGTTCAGGTACCTTATGTAACAAGAATAACATCATCACAAATGAAAACCAAATAATCAAATACTGTTACGTGCCCAAGTAATGTAAATGGTTTGCCAAAGACGAATAGAGATGGCTGCACCAGTCGTGCAAGGTTAAGAATTGGCATAATATATGTGAATAATTTTATAAATAAGAACAAAGCAAATTGGAAAGATGAAAAACAATAGAATATATTATAAGAAGACAAAGAATAAATATGAAAGAAGTAAATTAATATATATATTTTATAAATCAAATCAGTGATCACATGTAAGTTAATATGAAAATTAAGGAAGTCAAAGCACTGATACAAGTTTGTGTATTTGAACAGATATTGCATCTGTCTGATTGATTTACCATTCCCATAGGGGAAATTTTGTTTACATCAGTGGCGAGCGCGTTCTGATCGACGCCCCACAGCACTTTTTGGTTGCGCGGTTTAACCGTAGCACCTACTTGGATGCGCGTGTAAATCGTTTGCACCAAGTATACACTCTGTTGTACCTAGTTAGTGGTGGCGCGTTCCAATTGCAGCCCCAAGGGAGGATATTAGTATTATTCCCAAAGCTTAAAGGAAAAAGGAATTCGTTAATTAGTCAAAACCTAAATAAATTGAAATCCAGAGGGAAGTTCACAAAGAAGACAAGAAGGAAGTCCAGATCCAGAACGTCCATTAAGAGGGAAGTCCAGATCCTCCATATTGAGAAGGAAGTCCAGATCCAGACCGTCCATTGAGAAGGAAGTTCCGATCCAGACCGCCCATTGAGAAGGAAGTCCCGATCCAGATCTGCCCATTACGAAGGAAGTACAAATAGAAGAATATCCAAATAGAGAAAATAAATAATAAAAATAATATTGAGATGAAAATTGACTGTAAACGAGAAAATGATAGAAGAATGTAGCTTATCATGTAAATATTCTTACTCCATGTATCCTGTTTTTAAATAATATATTCGTTTAAACGTCTCCATTGGAAGGCATCCTGTCTGGTTTCGTTGTCTACAAAGAACCCTACCCTGTAGATAAGCTAGCTGAGTTTTAACTTTAAGGTTTATGTACCTTTGCACCAAATGAAGGTAGCATACAGAACCACCATATACTAGTTCAAGGAAGGCTAAGAAGAGAGAGTTTCCAATGTAATTGGCAGATACGCCCCTACCATTGAAGAATTAACTCCCAGATCATCCAGGAGTGGCAGGAAGATTGGACGAACAGCTTGAACTGTACCACTTCTTCCCATGTATAAGAGAGAGGCTGATAACGACGGTTTACTGTCGTTGACGTTTCCAACGACGAACGGACACTTCACTTACGGTAAATGGTCGACCGGGTTCACAGCTTCCAAATTCCTCAGCACACAAAATAACTTTATGTTTAAGTGCTGCATCATATGAATGATGCTTCTGTCTGCATTTTTAATGTCCGTTTGATGTGCACTTTGCAAAAGCTTGCTCACTGACCACCTATTTACAGGAACAGCAGCATTAGAACAAATCACAGAGCTCACTACTAAAAATAGACTGACACTTTATTGTGAAATATTGATTGTTCTAACACAAAAACTTTAAAGGAAACAAAATTTCGTTAAGGGTGATATTTTTTACCAATACTTGTACTTCGGTAAAACATCGAGGAGAAAACTTGATTACTGAAATTTGCAAATACTTCATTCTATATATTACACTAACACCATGGTATATTTACCTACAGGGTTAGAATTCAGGCGCCAACCCCTTTTCCCCAGAAACACTAGCGTACGCAGGATTTTGTTTCGGGAGGGGCTGGAATTGTAACGATGGGAGTGCTTTCTAGGGGGGGTTGCATACACAATACGATATTTCTCTCTAGAATTTTCCTCTCTCAAAATGGCAACGGGGGTATTTTAAGAAGGCCACTCTGGTTTTTCCACTAATTTCTTCACTGCTTTTATTTGAAAATGTTGATTTTTTTAAAATTTCGGAGGGGGGCTGTAGCCCCTTCAGCCACCTTTCTGCGTACGCCAGTGCTCAGGAGCCAGCTCTTTTTTTATTTCCAAATATGGTCTAAGAAAGCCACGAATCCAACTAAGATAAAGCTACATATGATCTTAAAATATTTAATTTATTAATTGGATTGGATTAAAAGGAATTAATTCTTGCGCGAGAGTGCCCTTCCTCAAGAAGGCTCCACTGGTAACAGCATGAAAAACTATGCAATAATTCTAATATATGGCCGACTCTATCATATCGCCACAAATTTTAAAATTCGACTAGCAACAGTGCAAAAAAATATGGCATGTTTATTATTGTGATGTAATATTACACGTGATGCAGAAAACACACAAAGTTTTAAAAAACACATCCTGTGCTCGTTATTTTTTGAAGAAAAAGGCAATAGAAATTTCCATAAGCGAACTATAAATATTTTTTAAAAAACATTATTTAGCACTGAATTTGAAAATTCAGGCATCAGGTGAAAATTTTCAAGGGTCCTTTATTTTTCTACCCCTGTTTATGCATACAATACGCCATCGAATCCAAGGTTAATGTAAATTTTCAATATCAAAGATCCAAGAAAAAGGTGCGCCTGGAATTCGAAGAAATACGGTATTTAAATTTCATATCTTTGCTGATCGGGACTTTGCATTCGGATCTCGCCCAGGCCCCCCCCAGGGATAAGCAAGGTATTTTTCCATGGGGCATATTAGCCCGATAATAGTGTTGCCCCCTCAAAATACACCACTTGAATTTGAAATTATCGCATTAATGTAAATTACTATGACGTGTGAAATATATACTTTTAGGTTGACATTTGATTTCTAAGGGGTAGGCGTGGCCATCCTTGCCCCCCTTCCCCTTCCAGACCTCTAGGTCTCTACGTTATTATACTTTCACCTAGAAATTTAGTGTAGAGGAATCTTATCGCCGTTATTAAACGATATTGTTGCCCCTCCCCAACATTGGACGAAAATCTCTTGAAATCTCTAGGGGGGCAAACATTGAGGTAAAAGGGAGCAAGGCTAGTTGTTCATATAAAACAGTGCAATTGTAGGTTCGGTGAGGTACCCGACTCTGAAATTCGCCGCTCCCAACAGTAATTTTTGGATCCGCCACTGACTTTTGCCGGCCTTAATCAAAGGGTCTGCGCACGCCTATGGTCAGTCCCAAGGTCGTGGGACTGGTGCAAATTCAGTTAGAAAATGGGTGCCTAATTTTCCATTGAATTTGATTTGATTTTTTATATTTATCGCCGCTTGTCTGCTACTTTTCGCTAACCGCGACGATGAGAATGAGTGATGATATAATTAAACGGGCCTGGTCAAAGCAAACTATTGTAGGTGGCAGCACCCCTGTTGTGTCCCCACGCTTTTCGTGGGCAATTGATGCTGAAGGTGCTGCTATTACATTACATTTCAAGTTTAATTTCATCTTAACCTCAGAAATTGTGTCTGAACAAGATAGTTGAATAATCAGTGCTGTAAAAATGAGATTTTTGAAAAGAACGATCGTCACCAACAGAAAAGATATCGGAACTCAAAGAAGCCTGAAAATTTGCACAGCATTTGTTTACGTCACTTGTAATATTTGCAATTTAAGTGCTTTATTGTTGTGAATCCGGTAAGGAATAATACATAATAATTCCGCGGTAAGGTAAGAATTTCTCGTGTAAATCGATATAAAATGGGTTTAGTGAAGGTTTAAGATTATGTAGCAAGTCATAAGTTTCCTAAAATTACATTCTCCTGAAACTAAGAATTAATACATGAAAGCGCAACGGCAGGGTAGCTGAAACGGGCAAAATATAGCATGTTTATGCACAAAGAACACTAAACTAGACGTCCTTTGGGTCGTCCTTAGCTGCCAAGGGTCGATACGTATTTATCGCTTTTATGATTAATGTCTCCAGTCGTACTGTGTTACGTGTAATCTAAAAACTTTCAACATGAGAAGAGCTATAAAATAATTTCTACAGCATAGACATAATTCTGAAACAGTTTGAAAATAATCAGTCACATTTTTTCGGATTGCAAGAACAATATTACGATACTCGATCCGATGCAAAGACGTTAAAGAAAAGAACTGCCATATGCTCTGCAAAATATGTATAATGACAAAACCTCCGTAGAAATCGATTAAACACATTAGATCAAGAGGTAGTACAGGATGCAACGTTGACGTTGTTTTTCGCGTATTCAAGGAGGGGCCAATAATGAAATATTTTAATGTCAATCTATAAATATCTACGCAACTAACATTGACGATTTTTCAGATTTTGCAAAAATTTTAATAATTGAGTTGATTGAGGAGAGAATCAGGTTCTAGAAGTCTTCAGACTGCAATATTTAGTCATTTTAGTTTTATAACTATTGATTTAAGGCTACCAGACGTGCCGATTTAGTCGGTACAATACATTCTTCTTAACCCCCTGTTGCGATTGTTTCGAGAAAATGTTGGGTTAATTTTTGTTGTTCTTAACTTCCCTTCAGACATACTCTTCATGATAAGAATAATTGCTAATGGCGCATTCCAGCCTTACGTGTGTGACATTTTACAAATAAAATGTAAAGTTCTAGACTTCCGATTGTATTAAAATATTAACAATGAACAAATTTCATTGAATTATGAAGTACTTTGTGACGTCTGCAAAAACGAACTTGAGTATAATAACATAGCAAGCATGGAAAGTAATAACGAAAATGTGTTAAGTATGTGACGCTTTAAAAATGTAGCAAAATTAGACTTAATTTGTATAGGCTACAGATATTAATAATTTTTGTTGACAAATTATGCAAATTATATGCATTCACAAATATTTAACCTTAATGCAATTAAAAACAATAACAATTTCCAGATTAATTCGTTTTGTTGTCTACAAATACGTATAAATTAATTTATAAAACTATTATTTTGTAAACAACATTATTATAGCTGTTCAATGGTAGCCTACTGGTATAATAAAAGTAAATTTGGAAATTTGAAAAAAAAAAATGTTGCGGTACTATTCGAATATTTGTGAGAAACGAATTCAACTCGTGTACTTTCGCTGTGGACGCAATCATGTTATAGATGGGGTTCCTCAATGATCTTAATGACTTTGAAAATATCTGCATGTTGTATTGGATGAAGGGGAACAAGTGTAGGCCTATAGGTTTGCTAGTTTGAAAAGTTTAGAAAATAACTCTGTGTGTCTACTCTAATATTGTACAAATATTCAACACATTATTGTCTATTTTCACAATAATAAACTGGGTAAATATTGTCAGTTTCAAAATAGTTAGATATTTCATATAAACGAATTCAATATTGGTAAAAGCAATATTCACGTCTTTTGTAATTTTCACATTTGTAAACTTAATTGAAAAATGATTGTTTTCCGTCATTCTCATCAAATTCCTACCTCTCCTCTGTAATAAATTCTGATGCTCATGTCTTGAAATTTAAAAGTCTAGCATAATTCCCTTACAGCAGTTTTCGGGGTGAAAATAAACTTTCTTTAAGTTCCCTAGCAACGTCCGTTTCCATAGGCAACAAGCAGTATTTACATCTTTTGTCATTTTCACATTTTTAAACTTAATTTAAAAATAATTGTTTTCCGTCATTTCTTGCGCTCGCCGACGTGGTTCGCTTATTTGGAAGTTTTGAGCGTAACTTTGTGTGCGTACGGGCTCTAATATGGTACAAATATACAAAATATTCAAAATTGTATATTTTCTTAATAATAAAGTAAGCAAGCAATAACAGTTTCAATATAGTTAGTTAGATTTATTGTATAAACGAATTCAATAGCGACATTAAATTGAAAAAACAATCGCTAACTTTGCTCTTTTTTAAGGGTGAAAATGTCTTTTGTTCACGTCCTTAGCAACCGTTTCCACGGACATTTTTTCCAGCACACATTGTTTCCTTCAATTCTCAATTGCCTTTTGGAACGATTTCACGGGGGGTTGTAATCGGTCATTTTTCGCCTCCGGGGCTTCCTTCATGGAGAACATTTATGTCAGCGAGTCAGTCAGTCAGTGGATAAGGGTGAGTGAAAGGAATAAATGTAATTTTAAGCCGTTATTATTATTATTTAAGTTTGATCATATTTTTGCTGACGTGTGCCTGAAGATTTTGTATCGATTTACATTGAGATTTCAAATGTAAAGAACGGATGGGGTCCACATTCTAATCTCGCCCAGTGCCTCGCAATATGTTGCTACGCCAATGACAACTGGCGTACTCATGATTTTTTTCTTTCGGGAGGGGCTGGTATTGTAAAGATGGATAGTACATAGCCTACTTGTTTTCTAGGTGGACGGAATACACAATACGATATTTCGTATATTTAGAATTTTCAACTCTCAAAAATGGCAATAGATGGCCATTTTGAAGGACGTTTGCATTTACTACTCTGCTTTTTTTCTCAGAGCTCTTCACTGCTTTTATTTGAAAACATCGATTTCAACATTTCGGTTAGAGCTGTAGCCCCATCAGGCCCCCTCTGCGTACGCCAGTGCCAATTACTGTGTAGGTATTGTACTAAAGATGAATAGTAAGAGAATATAAATTAAAGAGAGAGTGCGAGCAAAGAAAAATAAGTGAGAAACATGGATTTTGACGCCCGTTGCGATATTTTTACAATATATCTTTACGCTACTTTATGCTTTTCGATTCATCAACGCCCCATTTCGGATTCTTTTTAACCTCCCTGTACAGCGTTAAAAAATTCAAATTTCGAAGTGGCCGCCTATTTTGGCACCGAAAAATGATGGGCAGAAATAAATTACCACCACAGAAAATATTTATTATGTCGACAGGTCATTCGATGCTCCCGTAAACAGAAAGAAGGATACGGGTCGTAAGGGAACGTGGATGTGTATTATACCGTAGAGGATACGAGATAAAGCGGAGAAGATGTTTGGCAAAAGACTGTGTACATCCCGCTGCATCCGTTTGTGTGTGAAAAACTATAAAGGGACACAAAAATCCGTCCCCCGCGAGGGGCTCCAGCCTCCGTTTTAAGACATTTGAAGAATGCCGGTCAGCGTTGCCAACCCTATTCGATTCAAATGGGTCCAAAAAGATTCGACAAGCTTCGTTTGTTTATGTGATCGTCGCACACATCCTCGTTTCTACAGCAATCGTGTTATTTGATCGTGATTATCTTAAGTTGCTCCCAAGGATTTGTAGGTTAATCGCGACTGCTTAAATAATAAAATAAGCGAAGAGTTTGTTTTTTTAAGTCCACTTTATGCACAGAAAAGCTAATTGCGATAGACCCGAAGTTTAAAGTGGGATCCTGACTATCTGCTTCCAACGGGTATCTAACCCGGGACCGCTTGATTACAAGGCGCCAACGTTACCACTGCATCATCGGAGGCGCCCCAAAACAGGTGAAGAATTACGTGAAAGGGTTCAAACATTACCCACAATTCCAACCTACGACCCCTAGGCTAAAGTTTCTTTCGTTTTAAGTCCACTTTATGTTAATCAAAACACAACCTACAGTTTAAGTTGAATCATAGCCTCTGTCCAATATGCCTACTCCTGGAATCGAACCCTGGATGCCTTGATTTCTAGCCGGCAGCCTTACACTAGTAGCACCCCTCGCTTCTCAGTCCTTGCGATAACTATCACACCACAGAAACAGTCACAAAATGAGCGAAATAGAACTCAAACTATTTTCCATCTGTCTACAAATTTTTGCACTTGCCTCCCCGATGGCGTGGTCCCCTTGTAATGGAGTAGCCCCGGGTTTCATACCCGGTGGAGGCACATGTCACAATGCTTCGGGTCCCACTTTAAACTGTAGGTCCAGTGCCGATTAGCATTTCTGTACATAAAGTGCACTTAGAACTACAAATCAATCAATCAATCGTAACACAATCATTAATTCGTATTTTCTTTAATTGTACGTCGCTTTTCTGCTACTTCTTGGCTAATTGCGACGATAAGGACGAAAATTAGATGAAATTGGTAAAAGGACACCAACAAGGACCACCGATGCCCAGGCCGGACTCGAATCCGGGAGCTTCGGTGGCGAGATCGAGTTTGAGTTTGGATTTTACGTGGATTTTAAGTTCATTTTATGCAAAGATAGACTAATCGGGAATAGACCTACAGTTTAAAGTGGGATCCGAACCACACTGTGCCTCCATCGGGTATCGAACTCGGGACCCCTTGATTACAAGGCGACGACGCTCCCACTCCGCCATCTTGGTTAGAAAGTGACAACATTACCACTACGCCATCTGGCCACCACTAATTAATAGATAGCATCAACCTATCTTGTAATAAAAGGGTTCCAAGTTCGATTAACAACCTTTCAGTGAGGTTTTGAATTTAGTTACTTCTAACCTCGCTTTTCTGGCTATTTAGGTTAATCCTGATGATGAAACTGATGGACGATTAGGTGAAAAAACGAATTCTCAGCCTAGGCAGAGACTCCAAGCCAAATCATCGATTACATTTTGAACTGGAGATCCAAATCAGATTAACGTGTGCATAAAAAGGACAAAGATGAAAGATTCGACTTTAAACTTTTGGCGAATAATTGCATTGAAAATAATTTTAAAAATACAAAATGTATATTTATTTAAATTCGTACATCCCTCCACCTTAACGCCATCCCTGAAATATAGACAACGAATAATGTTTCAGCCCGCTTTACGCAAATAGGCTATTCATGACTGTGCCTACAGTTTAAACTGGGATGTGAACCATTATGTTTCTCCACCGGGGTCGAACCCGGGACTACTTGATTACAAGGCGACAGCGTTACCAAGACGCCATTGGGGAGGCCAGGATAAGTGATTTCTGCACAATTCCCTCACTTGGAGATAAAAAAAATCCCATTTTTAACACGTACCAACGTGCCAGCTAAAATAATTATGTCACCCCTAGAGTGAAAATTTGTGGGTTGGACACCCTGTCTCCTTTGGAGGTAAGAAGGCCTCTTAAGAGCCAACACTTGGCGTTATCACCTGTGGCTGGAACGCGATTTGAAAGTTCGTGGTTCGGTGGTTTGGAGGCGCTGTAATCGGGCTGTAACCAGGTTCTACGAAGAGGTCGTAACCTAGGATCGTAAAACCCCAAAAGCATGGCCGCACAGCACCCCAAGTGAGGGTGTTAGCACAAGAGAAGGGGGGGAGGCAGTCAAACCTTATGGAAAAACCACAAACGCCGCGCCGCAAACAGCGCCAGAGGAGGCATTTGAAGCGGCCGTGATCTCGCGGAACCAATTCTGGTCGCTCCTCGCAAGGGCAGTTTGCTCGGACGCTTATTGAAATCGCGGTCGAAGATAGCTCCGTGTGAATAATTTCATCGGTCGGTTGGAATGGGGGGGGGGGGGGTGATTCTATCGCTTAAACTTTAGCTAACAGCTAAGGTCTTCTTTCCTCTCTGTGCGGTTAAGGTTCGAACTGCACTTGATCTCCAATTACGTGGGTTGCTCGGAAAGTAATGCCTCACACTTTTTTTTTCGGAATCCATTTATTCAAAACGTATGAAAATCACTCACAGCATAACTGAATGTTTCCCTTACATAATCTCCACCAACGTCTACGGTCTTAAGCCGGCACGAAACAAGGGTATGCATCCCTTCCCTGTATCATCTCGTTTCCTGTTCACGTGGCCATGTTCTCACCTTATCCTACGCAGGGCATCCATCAGTGGCGCGCACAGATGAAAATCTGACGGCGCCAGATCAGGACTATGGGGGGAAGGAAGACAGTAGTGTAATCGGGTTCCCTCTAAGCCATACTTGGTACGAGGCCTATTATTTTTATTAATTTAAGCACAATGGAAAACCTATTTTGATGATGTTTTTGTCGATTTTATACTATTGCAAATCTGTGATTTTTACCTCATACTTGGTACGAGGCCTATTATTTTTATTAATTTAAGCACAATGGAAAACATATTTTGATGATGTTTTTGTCGATTTTATACTATTGCAACTCTGTGATTTTTCATCTCGTACTTCGTACAATGTCATAATTTCTTACGAGTTAAAGTACACCTACACCCACCTACACTCACCCATGGTGGAATGACAAACAGGTGGATGCACGCGCATGGTTCTCAGCCATACGTCAGAGCTCTGACGTCAACATAGTGGCCACAGCCAGGAGAGGGGGTGCTTTTCAGAGGGTGACAAGTGGAGTTTCCGGGTTTGTTCTTTTCTGTAGACCATTGAACTTAGTGTTTCTTTTCTTGTTGTCTTCGTTTCACTTCTAGTGAGAAGAATCTAAGCGCATTGCGAAAGAAAATATGCCTAACTGTGCTATTTACGGCTGTAGCAATCATTACAAAAAGAGGAAAGGAACGAATATGAAGTATTTTGGGTTTCCTGTTAAAGAAGAAGAATTTTGTTACGAATGGGTATTGGCTTGCAGGCGAAAGGACAAAATAAACAATTTTATATATCTCTCTCTTTATATATATATATATATATATATATATATATACATACACACACACACACACATACATATAATATATATGTGCATGTATTGTGTGCTTTCACGTATCAAATTTAACGTTGCTTTTCTGCCTACTTGGGCTGATTGCCCAACACAAATACTCTTACCCAGTTCAGGATTCGAACCCGGTAACTTCCGTGGCAATATCGCGAGTCAAGAACCCGGCGCCCTCAGTCACCGAAGCGACTCACGTATATGTATATATGCAGTCTTAGGTGTGTGTATATTTACGTATATGTATGTATACGTACTATACATATGTGTATATATAGGGTTATTAATGCAGTCTGTGTTATATGCTCTTTCGTGCCTCAAATTTATTTCTAAGTTCCCCGTGCATATAGTACCGTACCATGAAGGCACATTTTAGAGGTTTTAGGTGTAGGGACCCACACATTCTAGATCTCGGCCATTTAGGAGGTGATGTAATCCGTACCACGCTCCGACCGCCTTCCCCCCCTCCCCCGTGGAAGAAAATCTTCTATAGAATACAGCTGGATCGCGAAACAATTATTGCACAGTGAAAACCCTTCCGTTCCCAACACATCTAATGTTTCTTCTCCCAATATGATCAAAAGCTTACTCATTTAGGTATCTCCAGTGACGTGCCCAAGGGAGGGTTGGTGGGTTCATTACCCCATTTGACACAGTCCTTAAAAAAAGAACGTCAAAAACAGGAAAATATGGCAAAGTGAGGACTGACACCCAAAAATAGTATGTGTAACCTCTCTCCCTGCCGAAAATCGTTGGCACGCCACTCTTTATCTCCGACACATTTTTAAAAACAACTCACCAGAAATTTTTATAATTTCGTATTACAGACTGAAGTAAAGCACCTTTAACACGATCAAATGAATCATGAACAAGTCCTTGAACTGAACGCTTAAAAGGAAATGATGTCAGAGACAACGCCATTTTTCTCTTGGATCCAAGGTTCGGTCAAAGAATTTCTATTTAGGAATGGTTCTAATTTACGCGCATTTATATCCTCAGTATATTCTAGAACGTTGCGCAGATAAATGATTTATAAATATTGCCAGTAGTTCGACTCCACTTATTGAAGAACATTCCCTCTCGCGCCTTCCAGAGATTAAAAATTACAACGAATCGCTCTACGTATGGCGATACCTTTGCTGTGCAGCTTCCAAATGCTGACAAGTCTCTACATAGTGCTCAAGTTTGCTGCGACAATACTGAAAGCTCAAGAAAAGTTTACGTGCAATATTATCAACAACAGGGTTATAGAACATTCTCCGTCTTACCTTGATAAGTATTTCTCCCCTTAAATTATCGTCACATTATTCAAAAACCAAAAAATTATAGTTTTATCTAATGTAAACAGAAATATTTCCTGAAGGTGTGTGTGTGGGGGAGGCTCGAGACCCCTGATTCCCATCTTGGATACGCGCTATTAACAATAACAGGGTTGTAGAACATTCTTCGTCTTGCCTCGATAATTGTATCTCTTTAAATTATCATCACATTATTCAAGAAGACAAGAATCTAATTTTATCTAGTGTAAACTGAAAAATTTCCTTTCCTGGGGAGGGGGGCTCGAGCCACCTGATTCCCACCTTGGAGACGTGCTAGTAACAATAACAGGGATCCTCAAGGTGGGTGGGGGGCCTCGAGCCCCCTGATTCCCACCTTTGATACGCGCTATTAATAATAACAGGGTTATAGAACATTCATCGTCTTGCCTCGACAATAATTTATCCTTAAATTATCATCATATTATTCAAGAAGACAAATACCTAATTTTATCTAGTGTAAATTGAAACATTTTCTGCGGGGGGGGGGGGGGGTCGAGCCGCCTGATCCCTACCTTGGATACGCGCTAGTAACAATAACAGGGTTATAGAAGATTCTCAGTCTTTTCTCGATAATTATTTCTCTCAAATTATCATCACATTATTCAAGGAGCCTAAATCCTAATTTTATGTAGTATAAAGAGAAAAAAATCCTAAAGGGGGTGGGGGCTTGAGCCCCTTGATTTCCACCTTGGATACGCACTATTAACAATAACAAGGATACACAACATTCTCCGTATTGCCTCGATAATTATTTCTCTCCTTAAATTATCGTCACATTATCTTATTTCACACCACAAGAAACCAAAAACCTCATTTTATTTAGTGTAAACCGAAAACTTTCGGGGGGGGAGGTCGAGCCCACTAAGCCCCCTCCTTGGATACGTGCCTGGCTCAGTACACCATGGTTATGGCTATTCCGCGTGTTTTGAAGTTATATTGAGTCTGTAGTTGAAATTTGTTTCACGAAGAACGCTTCACTGTAAAGCGAACGGACTCCCTGTAGTCCTCTTCTGCAACGATGATGACGTCATGCGCCGGAAGGGAGAGTTTTCTGGATCGGCTTGCATCCACCTCTTTAGTATTTACCTCTTTAGTAGTATTGTTAGCAATGCTAACAAGAAAAAGGAAAACAGAGAAGAGGAAGAAGAAGGGATTATCTACGAAGTAAAATGTAAAGAATGTCAGAGTGTGTACATAGGAGAAACGAAAAAAAGGCTGAAAGACAGGTTGAAACAACATAGGGATGATGTACGACTTAAGAGAGAGAGAAATGCAATATTTAAACACACGAGAGAAACAGGACATGACATAGAGTGGGATGAGGCTAAGCAGATAGGAAGGGAGAAGAGAATGCTAGTGAGAAAATGGAAGGAAGCCAAGGAAATAGAGAAGAAAGGCGAAGAAGACACAATGAACTGGAATGGGGGACTGAAGTTAAACAAAGAATGGAAGAAGATGTTGGAAAGAGTGGAAAGGACAAGAGAAAAAGAGGAGAGGAGAAGGAAGAAAAATGAAGGGAAAAGAGCGTGAGATTAAAAAGTCCAACCACATTCTATATGGAAGTGTTTAGCCTTTTAGGTGAAAGTAAAGTTGGAAAGTGAAAGTCATCTGCTAGAAAGTTCCAAACAACTTTCTAAATAGTCTGGAGGGAGTAATGTTTGTGTATATATATTACCCTTCTTGTTGTATCTGGTTGCTTTTGTACTTGATACAGAGTCTGAAGAAGACCTTGCTAGAAGGTTGAAACGTTACGTTAGTTTATGTTTTTTAATAAAATAAATTACTGCCTTGGTCAGCATATTTAGTTTTTCATAATCATGGAAACAAGGCTTAATGGAGTTACAAAGTGTATTGCACCAACAGCTACAATTGTTCCTCCCCCCAACACAAGGCAGTTAACAGAGGTGTACTTTTGTTGTTTTACGACTCTGAGGGCTTAAGTTACTATGTTCACCTATAGTTGTACATATTAAAAAAAGAAATGACCTGAGCAATAAAATATAACAATACCGATCCTGACCTTTGTCGGATGACGTAGTGGTAATGTTGTTGCAATCCCACCCCCGATGGTGTATAAACTAAAATGTTTTGCATAACATGAAATACTGTTAATGGAAATGTGTTGTTTCTAATATTCTATATAGAAAGCAGATAACAAGAAAAAGAAGAAAGGAAATGTTTCGGTCAGATACGAAGACTCAACCCATACACATATATGATCAGACAGAATATCAACGATGCGTTTATAACTAACATGTGATTATTCAAAATTCAAATAGTGCAGTGGGAAACAACTAACTAACTAACTCTAGACTTCTTAAAAACGAAGAGAGCAAATACAAGCACAAGTGTAAATAATTAAATAAGTTACAAGGGGCTGAGACATGGTTCGAATCTTTTGATATAGGTATGGATGCAGACAGACACTAAGTTTTGTGTATGGACACAATTGATAATGGAAAAATCTCCTTCAACACAATAACATAGTGGTAATAGTAGTGGTATTTATACTATAACCAGTGCCGGAAAGTATGAACCCCCCTCAAGCAGTTTTGCTACACTTAAAACTTGCTCAACATGAGCATATGAGCTTTTTGCTCAAGTGTGGAACTCTTGCCTAATCCAAGATTTTTGTAAAAATGCCCTCAAGAATTTTTCAGAAAGGAAGAGAATTTTTCAGAAAGGAAGAGAATTTTTCAGAAAGGAAGAGCCCCCCTCAGATTGATTTGCCTATACTTACAAAAGGCACTTCTGTGAGATTGTTGTCCATAAATTTGTTAAAAATATGCCCCTCTTGACCACACTTAAAACTAGGCCACCCACACCCACCCACACCCACCCACACCCACCCATACCCACCCACACCCACCCACACATATTTACTTCCGGTCCACTTCCGGTCCACTTCCGGTCCACTTCCGGTCCACTTCCGGTCCACTTCCGGTCCACTTCCGGTTCACTTCCGGTCCACTTCCGGTCCACTTCCGGTTTGCCTACTTCCGGTCTACTTGTGGCCAAGTTGTGCCCTATTTCTGCTTTTTTTTATCCAGCATAGAGTTTTGATTTGAACCCCAATAAATTGTATATAAATACCAATGCCAAAAATATCAACACACATACACACACATACACATACACACATACACACACACACATACATACACACATACACACACACACACAGCACAGTGTTGAACCCATCTGATATTTTTATCCAGCATAAAGTTTTGATTTGAACCCCAAGAAATTGTATATAAATACCAAAGCCAAAAATATTAAGTGTATACACACATACACACATACACACACACACACAGCACAGTGTTGAACCCATCTGATATTTTTATCCAGCATAAAGTTTTGATTTGAACCCCAAGAAATTGTATATAAATACCAAAGCCAAAAATATTAAGTGTATACACACATACACACATACACACACACACACAGCACAGTGTTGAACCCATCTGATATTTTTATCCAGCATAAAGTTTTGATTTGAACCCCAAGAAATTGTATATAAATACCAAAGCCAAAAATATTAAGTGTATACACACATACACACATACACACACACACACAGCACAGTGTTGAACCCATCTGATATTTTTATCCAGCATAAAGTTTTGATTTGAACCCCAAGAAATTGTATATAAATACCAAAGCCAAAAATATTAAGTGTATACACACATACACACATACACACACACACACAGCACAGTGTTGAACCCATCTGATATTTTTTATTCAGTATAAAGTTTTGAATTGAAACCCAGGAAATTGTATATAATAAACAACAGCAAAAATGCCAAGTCAAAAATATTGTAATCAATGCAATAAAAATATATTTAGCTCTAATTGGGCCAGACACCAAAAGATTTGTAACCCAGACAAATACAGAACTCCCACAAAAATTTGCCCCAAATGCCATAGAAAATATAACATGCGATACTTCACATATATACATAAAGATACTTGCTCTGCTCAATCATCAACACAACCATCTACATCTGGTCTGAAAAGGAAGCATGAAGCACCTGTTAATGCCAGAGCAGCAAAGCAGCCACGCTATGAACCTATCCGTAGCAGTTTTAACGGCCAATTAAGGGATCACCGGTTTGTATCAGAGCCAAGATGTGGAATTAAGAATTTTTTGAACAGTAAAAATTCTGATCTGCAGGCAATTCTAAATGCACAAAATGGCTCTTATAAGCTGTCCCTTAAATTGTTTGCACAATATAAGAAACCAAATGGCACAAAATTTACACAGCCCCACATAACAGAAACTGTACCGGTTTATTCAAATACAAATTCGGACAAAATAATAAGCAGGTTGATAGATCAATTGAATATGAAACACTCTGAATTTGCGGCAAAAGAGTCTGGATGGAGCCTATGCGGTTCTCCACACAAGTTATATGTTAATATTTCTGAATTCAGCCCATTAAAAGGTTCCACATATCTGACATTACCTGCTAATATCAAAAACAAACAAGCCGTGGTCAATATAAAAAATAATGACCAGAAATGCTTTTTGTGGTGTATTTTAGCTGCTCTGTATCCAGTTTCAAGAAATCCTGAGAGAATAACTTATTACAAACAGCATGAACATGATTTTGACGATGCAATGGAGGGTTTAGAATATCCAATGTCTGTTCAGAATATTGATAAATTTGAAAAAAGAGCCAGGCACATCAATGGCAAGCAATTATCTATTAATGTATTTATTTGTTCCACTGGCAATTGCCCGATAGCACCTCTCAGAATCAGTACACTTGATGATGAATCTGCTGTTCCGATTGATCTGCTCTTAATTGAAGGGGATAGCACATATCATTATACTCTGATAAAAAATCTTGAAGCTTTAGTCAGAACACAACTAGACAAATCCAATACAATATTCAAGTTGTGCAGAAGATGTTTAACTGTATTTGATGGTCAAAAAATGGTAAATGGGGTTCGTGAAAAAAATGCAGAAATTGCAAAAAACAAGTTAATTGAGCATCTGAAATATTGTGGGAACCATAAACCTGTTCATATGGTGATGCCCAATCCAAGTGAAAATTGCAAATTCAAAAAGTTTGAAGCCTTGTTGGAACACCCCGCATATATTGTCTGTGATTTTGAATCGAACCTCAAACCTCTTGCATTTTGTAGCCCAGATCCTGATGAATCTGCAATTACACCATATCAGGTACATGAACCTTCTAGCTTTTGTTCTGTGGTTATACGGGATGGTGTAGCTAGTGAGCCATACTTATACGTGGGACCAAATGCCATCAAAATATTTGCACATAGAATGGAAAATGAGTGCCGTGACATAGCATCTAACAACTTATTAAAATCAGAGCCTATGTTGCCTTTAACAGAGGAGCAGATTGAAGATTTCAACAATGCAAAAAAATGCCCGGTATGTGATTCTGAATTTTCAGATACAAAAATCAAGGTGAAGCACCATTCTCATACAGATGGTCGATATAAACAGGCCCTGTGTAAAAGCTGTAATATTCAGATCAAGAGACCAAGATTTATCCCCATATTTTGCCATGGAGCATCCAATTATGATTATCATCATTTAATCAGGTACGAGGGGTTTGAGAAGCAGAATTTAAATATTTTAGCTGAAAATGATGAGAAATATATATCTATTAGCAAGATAATTAAAGTTGATGGTGTTCCTATTCACATAAGATTTCTTGATTCTTACAGATTTTTACCTGCTAGCCTGGCTACACTGGCAAATCAATTATCTGATGATCAATTCAAAATCACACGTGCCTCGTTTCCAAATCTGGACCTGAAATTAATTAGGCGGAAGGGTGTATATCCATATGACTATGTTACAGATTTTTCTAAATTTGATGAGTGTTCCCTGCCTCCACAAGAAGAGTTTTACAGTAAAATCAGAGGATCTGGAATCACTGATGAAGATTATCACCATGCTCAGTTGATGTGGAACAATTTAAATTGCCAGACATTTGGTGATTATCACATGGCATATTTAAAACTTGATGTGACCCTCTCAGCTGATATAATGCAGGCATTCAGAAAATCTTCTATGCAAAATTATGGACTGGACCCAATATATTTTTACAGTGCCCCGGGCATAGCATGGTCTGCAACGTTTTTGAACACTAAAATGCATTTGGATCTGATCCAAGATCAAGATACGTATCTGTTTATGGAGAAATGTATAAGAGGGGGGATGGTGCAATGTTCTCAGAGATATGCCAGAGCAAATAACAAATATATGCCTGATTATGATCCAGCACGGCCATCAAATTTTATACTGTATGTAGATGCAAACAGCCTCTATGGTCATGCCATGATGCAAAAACTGCCATATGCAAAGCTTGAGTGGGTTGAAGATTTCAATATTGAAGATCTTCAGGATTTTGATGACAGTGACTATGGCCTATTCTTAGAGGCTGATCTGATAATTCCTGATAATTTGCACAATAAATTTTCTGATCTGCCCCCAATTTCCGAGGTTCAGTGCTCACCTGGCTCTAAACAAAAGAAATTGATGATGACTCTGGAGCCGAAACAGGGTTATGTCATATATTACAAAAACCTCCAGTTCCTGATAAAACATGGTGTTCAAGTGACCAAAGTTGGAAAAGTTTTGAGGTTCAGGCACTCAGAATGGTTGAAACCATACATTGATACAAACACGGAGCTTCGAACATCTGCAAAGAGCCAATTTGATAAGGGCTTGTTTAAATTGATGGTTAATTCTGTGTATGGCAAAACTATTGAAAATGTCAGAAAACATACCGATGTTAAAATAATTACTGACCCCAGCCTGAGCAAAAAATTGGTTGCAAAGCCCAACTTCAATTACAGAAGAATTTATGATGAGCACATGGCACTTTTCAACATGAAGAAAACAAAGATCAAATTTGATAAACCTATTTATGTAGGGGCTGTGATATTGGAATTGTCCAAATTACATATGTTAACATTGTATTATGATGTGTTGAAACCTTTTTATGGTGATCGTGTAAAACTGATGTACATGGATACGGATAGTTTTATTCTTGATATTAAAACAGAAGATGTTTATCAAGATATGTCACAGCCTGAATTGTTTCAATACTTTGATACCAGTGAACATACAATAATTCAACCCCACAACAAAAAGGTGCCTGGCAAGTTAAAAGATGAGACATGTGGTGATGCTATTGTGGAATTTGCTGGGTTAAGTGCCAAGGTGTATAGTTTTAAAACATGTAGTGCCGTTGTCAAAAAGGCCAAGGGCATTGGCAAAGTAGCTGTGGAAAAAGAGCTTGTATTTGAAGATTATAAAAATTGCATCAAATCTCAGAATTTAATCAAAACATCAGAAAATAGAATCCAGAGTGAGGATCACTTGTTGACTTCAAATATTGTAAGAAAAGTGGCCCTGGACCCACATGATGATAAGAGATGCATTTTATCATGTGGCATACATACTCTACCATGGGGGCATTGTGATTTGAAAAATGGGGATCAATGCCCAATTACAGAGCATGATTTGAAATAAATAAACATGCCTATGAACTTATTTGGGTTCAAAAAACAGGCTATTATGGAGCTGCCAACACCACAAGCCTCTCCTGATATGCTGTCTAAACTGAGTGGCTTGTTAATTATTCATCTGAACAGCATACTTACAGATGTTGATGATGAAACAGGTAAAACATTGTACATATTTAACAATAATTTAAATCATTACCAATTACCTGTAGGTGGTCAATTGCAATTTATTACAACCCCTGAGGGTGATGTCAAGATTTCAATAGGGAGAAATATTTATAGAATTAACCACTCAAACATGATTTCTGGCACTGTATATACTGTTTCTGCTGGTGACTGCTTATATATTGAGGTCCCTGGATCTTATGACAAGCTTATACCCTTTTTTATAGAATTAAGAATCAGATACTCTATAATAAATAACCATTAAAATAAAAATGCCTAATGATATATTTGGCCATACAAGGCATGAAGATCACAGTGATGAGATTCTGATGCTTGATGTCAGAGTCAAGAAATTAAGAAGTGATTTACAAGCTTTACAAACCACACTCAATGCCAGTCTTCAATTAGAAATTACAAATTTATAATCACAATGCATGGACCCTCTTCTTAAAATTGATTCTGAACTCAAAGTGCTGCTTCAGAAATATACTGATCTGGCAACTTTGGATAATTTTCAAAGTTTAGAAGAAGCTGTAGCAGCTCTTCAAGCCAAATTTAAGACCCAGGCTAACAACTCCGAGCAATTGAAACAACAATTGGAAGATCAGATAAATAATGTCCAGACACAGCTCCAAACAATTGTCAAAAGCATAAAATCACAAGAAGATTTTGATCTAGTGATTTCCACTCTAAAAGAACAGATTCAGTCACTCCAGATACCTAATCTGGACCCTCTGAACAATGCCATAGCCGAGGTTAAAGAAAAAATTGAGACACTTGAAAATTTTATGAACAATTTACCATCTTCTGATGCTTTGAATGCAATAACTCGGAGTGTTGCAAATATTAAGCTGCAACTTGAAACATATGAAGATTTTGGAAAAATTCAAAGTTCCATAACCCATCTTGAAGGTACAATAGCAGCAGTGCAAAGTGATTTGGCAAATGTACTAGAATCCCGCTTGCCTGGAATTGTAGATACCCTTGTCAGTGTCCAGCAACAAATCACAAAGCTTGAAAACCTCAACACTGAATCTGAGCTGTCTCATTTTCATCACTTGATAGATGATATCCAAACAAAACTTGAAATTTTACAACAATCCACACCCTCTCAGGCAGATATAGCTCTACTCCAAAATGCTATGCAAAATGTGGCTGATGCTTCTGAATTAAACAATGTAAAATTGGCACTTGAATTTTTGCAGAATACAGTATCAAATCTTCCCACATCACAGGAACTTAAAAATATTAAGAGGGCAGTGAATCGCATATTAAAATCAGAAGATATCAAGAATATCCAAGCAGAGATCAAACATCTCACTCAGACAGTTGCCACTCTACCAACTAATCAACATATTAATGAACTGCATGCCCTGTTTGAGGATATCAGAAGACAGGTCCATGATCTTACTGCTCAAAATTCAAAATTGGCAGTTGTTGAAAATTTGCAACAAATTGTAGCTAATATCAAGCAACAGCTAGGGACCATGGAATCCAATCAAGCAAATGCTCTGTCTGTTTTTGCCACCCAGCTTCAAGAGATTGTGCAACAATACAAGAGACTTGCCGTGGACATAAAGATCAAGCCAGGCCATGATGATGTTGTTAGGACCATCAATGAGCACCTTGAATCTGTAACAAGCAGATTGCTTACAGCAGAAAAAGAAATAACAGGCATAATCGAGAATCCAAAACATACAGTAATTCTTGAATTGTACAGCATCCCCAACAAAGAATATGATTCACCATTTACACCAGGTGGCAAAATATATATGCTGTCCCCTGCACAATTTTATTACCAGTTTTTTGTTGGAGGCACATTGAGACCAATCAAGATCAAATATTGGCATCAGCCACAGGCACACCACTACCCCACATTATCAATAACAAATGCTGAGAACAAAGTGAAAATCACCAGTGTAGAGTTAGAGGATTTTACAGATCCCAATACATTAGAAACAGCCTATACTGAAGATGATGGCACTTTGGAATTTAAAATACAAATAGGGGACAAATTATATTTAGAAAATCCTGCAGTATCAGCTGCTGAACATCCTATAGTTGCAATATTCTTGTTTACATATTATGTCTAGACAAATTATTGTTGATGAATTACACAGACAAGCCCGACATAATTTTAAGAGACTCCCAGTAGTCACAAAGGGCATAGATGATTTATGGCAGAGCGACTTGATTGAAATGGCAAGTGGACAGTTGAAAAACTTAGACAAAATCAACAAGGGCTACAAGTATCTTCTCACTGTAATAGACACATTTTCAAAATTTGCCTGGGCTGTGCCACTCAAATCCAAGACTGGAAAATGTGTTACAGAAGCCATCAGAACAATCATCAATCAGAGTGGAAGATCACCGCGCTATTTGCAAACAGATAATGGCAAAGAATTTTATAATTCAGTGTTCCAACAATTTATTAAAAGCCAGGCAATAAAACATTACTCGAGTTACAGTGACCTCAAAGCCTCAATTGTAGAGAGATTCAACAAAACCCTAAAAAATCTTATGTATAAACAATTCACACTGCAAGGTAATTATAAATGGATTAATATTCTTCCAGAACTTCTACATAAATATAACAACTCGGTCCATTCCACAATCAACATGAAACCCTCTGAAGTAACTTCATCTGATGAGCAAAAATTGATCAGGACTGTTTATTATCCTAGATACCAGCCAACAACAAGAAGGGCCAAATACAGGGTGGGCGATCAAGTAAGAATCAGCAAATATAAGCACTTATTCAAGAGAGGCTTTACAAGAAACTGGAGCACTGAATTATTTACAGTGGTTCAAGTTAAACCCGGGACCCTTAACACATATATAATAAAAGACCACCGAGGAGAAATTCTCAAAGGCAGGTTCTATGAACAAGAGCTCAGCAAAACTAAACAGCCTGACACATATCTCATAGAAAAAATCATCCGCAGAAAAGGCAACAAGTTATTTGTCAAATGGCTGGGTCATCCGGAAAACAGCTGGATCGATGCAGACAAAATAATAATATGAGCACCTGGGATGTTATAAAAAGGCTGCCAGAACCTGAACAGCAGAATAAGAGAAATGGCAAATTGCTGCCTGAAAATATTAGGTGTCTTATTGTTGGGCCATCTGCTTGTGGTAAAACTACACTAATGGTTGATAATTTTTTATTGGCACCCAACTGGTTAGACTGGAAAAACAGGCACTTGTATATCTTCTCTAAGAGTTTGGAACAATTAAAATATCAGCAACTAATGAAGCTATATGATGGATTGGATATAGCCACTTTTGAACCAGATGTTAAGCCACTCCATGAATGTCTCGATAATTCTGTTGTTGTGTTTGATGACATTATACTGGATAATCAAAACAAGGTTAGAAATTTCTTTACACAGGGCCGACACAAAAACATTGATTGCTTCTACCTGGCACAGACTTTTTCTAAAATACCGAAGCAACTGATCCGAGACAACAGCAATTTTATATGTGTGTTTCATCAAGATCATACCAACCTCAGACACATACATGATGAATATGTAGGTGGGGACTTGAGCTACAATAATTTTTCCAAGTTTTGCAGCAAGTGCTGGAGCCAGGACAGTTATGGGTTTGTCACTATTGATATGACAAGAACACCCAATAGTGGTAAATATAGAAGTAAAATCAACGATTTTCTAGACGTTGAGACGTATATAAACAACCATGAAACGACCAATCATTGATGATCTTAAGTTAAGAGATTATCTTGTAAAAAGATTTAAGGGATGGAAATCAGAGAACCGTGGAATTTATGAAAAACACAAACAAACAGAACAGCCTGTCATTGATGCTATTAATAATTTAGGTAAAAATATCAAAACTGTTACAGAGCAAAATCAAAATTTGATCACAGAGCTTGTGCCTGTAGCTGCAAGGAACATATTAGATTATCCATTCACCCCACTTTCCAGTATTCATACACCTAGTCCTGTTGCTCCTAGAAGAATTGAAGCTACTCAGGATCCTATTGAATTGGGTCTTCTTGCTCAAAAATATTTAACCACACCTAAAGACAACAAAGATGAGGTCTTTGGCTTATATGCTGACACAGAGCTTGATGGGAGCATCATACATAGAATTGGCAATTTCAGAGTAACTTTTATGGGGGATGATCTGATTGTTTATTCAGAATCTCGTCTCGGAGAAAAAGGTGCTTTTGTTAAGTACCCCGGAACACCTGGATTGTGGGAACTGATGACTAGGAAAAGGCCTGGCAGCTATACAGATCAAGATTATGATTATTACAAAGAAATATTAATAAAATCAGATGCTCTATACCAGAACAATGATCCCACACAAAAAAGAGTCAAGTCTAGCAGTGGAGCAAAATACAATAATTTAATCAAGCCCATATGGTCACAGATCAAGACAGGCAGTGGAATCAAACAATACAACACCCTGCCTAAAGAATTTGTGTGGGTTGATGATGTCAGGAAACTTGTAGATAGGTTGCTGGTGATAGCTGGGGAGGAAAATGCTGGCAACCACAATTTTTACAATGAAAAGGTTGGAATTATGGACATGATAAGCACAAAATTGTCTAATTTTATAGTGAATGACCCTAAGGGGATTGGATATCTCATAAAAATTATTAATACTCTACCACCCAAATTTTGGAATATTTCTGAGGGTCGGGGCCTGGTTAATGACATTATAAACAAGCTGCCATTTGAACTACATATTCCAGGCTATCAGTATTGTGGTCCAGGCACAAAATTGGACCATAGATTAAACAGAGGTGATGCTGGTGTTAATCCCCTAGATGCTGCTTGTAGAGACCATGACATAGCATACAACACACATTCTGATCTAGACAAGAGACATGTTGCAGACAAGAAATTAGAAGAGGCTGCATTTGGTAGATTTGTAAGCAAAGATGCTTCTTTAAGTGAAAGAATAGCAGCATTGGGGACCACCATAGCTATGAGCACCAAACAAAAACTGGGGTGGGGGTTGTGAATATGTATATAATAAACCTACAATGAAGGCCAAGGGTGTAATGTATCAAATACCTTATGCAGGTCTCAAATCTCTTGGGCCTCTTGACAGTCTTTTAACCAAAAAGCAGCGCAAGAAAAAAAGCTCTTGTATTGCAAAGGGCCATGGTATGAAATTGTTGCTTAGTACCCCCCAATTAAAAAAATTACAGCAATCAAGAAAAAAATCACATGTGGGGGGTTTCATATTTACCATCCCGGCCATCTTAGCTGCTCTCGGGGCTGTTGGGAGCTTGGCTGGGGGATCAGCTGCCATAGCAAAAACAGTAATAGATGCCAAGAAAAATAGGGCAGAATTAGATGAGCAGAAGCGCCATAATCTAGCTATGGAGAAACAAGGCAAAGGTGTTAAGAGAGCCATGAATAAGTTTAAAAAAAACAAGAGCCGCTTACAAACCAAGATATTGAAGCTTTAATCAAGCCACTGGGCATCAAACATTTTAGAGGTGTGTACATGTCTGATTCTTTACCGGAACAACCACTCAACAAAGAGTGTGGCATTGTTAATTTGGATGAGTACAAAAATCAGGGCACTCACTGGATTTGTTATCTTAAATATTTAAACAATGAGGCATTTGTGTTTGATTCATTTGGAGGTGTTCCACCTGAAAATTTAATAAAATATTTAAAATCACCTAATCTTTATTACAATAATGCCCGTGTTCAAAACTTCAAAGATGTTAATTGTGGACATTTGTGTTTATCCGTTCTCAGATATATGTCTCAAATAAATAAACCATCAATTGAAAATTTTCAAAAAGCCTTGTGGTATCTGAAACATCATGGGGGTATTCCATCTCACCAGCCAAAATTCAATATTGAAACTCAAATTACATGATGACATAGTGTATCCCAAAACAATAGCTCTCAGAGCATTTTATGGCATGTACTTAATCCCTAATATTACACACCACAACAACAAAATTGCAGTAGGGGATCAAAAAATTGTCATCACTCCAGGGCAATATAATCTGTCCACTCTAAATGCACAATTACCCTGTGTAGTGACACAAAATTCTGTCACTCACAGAGTAGAGATTGTATCTGCTACAGAAACAGTGGATCTGGGTACTATAGGAGAGCTGCTAGGATTTGAGAACAACACAAAACTTGAAGCAGGCATCAAACACACTGCTATGAATATACCTAAATTCTTAGCCATAGAGACTCTGAATATTCACTGTAATGTGGCTGAGGGTATGATTACCAAATCAAATGGCATAGGCACTCACAAACAAACCGGCATCATTGCAACATTCAAACCTAATTCCGAATTCATGGAGCCCATCATCTACAATCCATCCCCAACATTATATTTTCCTGTGTGCCATAATAGAATAGATAATATTGAATTGATGGTCACTAATGAAAAAGAAGAATTAGTTGATTTTGCTGGAGCCACAACAACTGCTATCATAGAGATTAATATTTAAATAAAAATACATACAATGGAAAATATTGAGAGTTATGAGCTACAATCATTCCCCCCAAACAGGAGGACATTTGCAAATTTAAATCAACCCAACACAGAAATCGAGGTTGATCTTGATGTAGGGGACGGCTTTATACACCCCCACAGAGCAGATCTATACATCAAATTTGATGTTGTAAAGCTCGATGGAACAGATTATCCGGCAAATTCAAATATAAGATTGGTAGATAATTTTGTGCCGCATCTGTTCTCTGAAATTGAGATCAGAAAGCATGGTGTTGTTATAAACAGAGTGGATTATCCCGGCATTACCTCCACAGCTTTGGCCACACTAAAATTATCCAAAACCGAGGCTTCTTACTACAGAATCGGTGGATTTGAGGCTGGTGATAAAATATTATCTAAAAACCACACTGTGCTGTTCCCGATGCGCCTGTTGCCAGGATTCTTCTCGGATTACAAAGAAATTATGTGGAAGGGTGGGTTAAGAATTACATTTAGAAGAGCTGCCAATGATAATAATGCTTTGATGAGGTACAGTACAATAAACTATACCGGGGAAGCTCTGCCTAATACCTTACCAGATGCAGGCAAATGCATTATTCAGACTATGGAGCTAAGAATCCCGGTTGTTGAATATGAGGCCGGCTATGCTCTTAAATACAAAGCTGATATAATAAAAAATCCACAGATTCCTTTACAATTTTATACATATCAATGTGTACAGAAGCCTGCAACTGGTACTTATTATGAGTTTGATGCCACAAATTCATTCTCCAGTATACAATACGACATGCCGGATTTTGTAGTGGTATTGTTTCAGACTGGAAGACACAACAATCAGGAAAAAAATTCAAGCAAATTTGATAACTGCAACATCAAGAACATATATCTTAAAAATGGTAGAAATGAGGTATTCCCTAGAGAAAATTACAATTTAGACATTTCCAAGGATGATTTCCTCAAATTATATGAGGCTTTTTCTTCCTTCAAACGTGTCACTACAGGCAATACTGATATGTATTACACACCAGATGAATTCAAAACACAGAGACCCATGTTTGTAATCAACACTTCAAAAAGGAAACAAGTTGTGGTGAATGACAGGACAAACATTAAAATTATCTGTGAATTCCACGAGGCTTTACCCGATGACACCATATGTAGTGTTATTCTCATAGGTGAAAAATCATATGTTTATGATGTAAGAAATGAGAGAGTCACAGAGCAATTCTAGAGGGTCTCTGCATATTGCATTGTCTTAGTACTAGATATGCAAGATGAGCCTGGTGTCCAATTGAACTTAGACCGGAAGTAGACCGGAAGTAGGCAAACCGGAAGTGGACCGGAAGTGGACCGGAAGTGGACCGGAAGTGGACCGGAAGTAAATATGTGTGGGTGGGTGTGGGTGGGTATGGGTGGGTGTGGGTGGCCTAGTTTTAAGTGTGGTCAAGAGGGGCATATTTTTAACAAATTTATGGACAACAATCTCACAGAAGTGCCTTTTGTAAGTATAGGCAAATCAATCTGAGGGGGGCTCTTCCTTTCTGAAAAATTCTCTTCCTTTCTGAAAAATTCTCTTCCTTTCTGAAAAATTCTTGAGGGCATTTTTACAAAAATCTTGGATTAGGCAAGAGTTCCACACTTGAGCAAAAAGCTCATATGCTCATGTTGAGCAAGTTTTAAGTGTAGCAAAACTGCTTGAGGGGGGTTCATACTTTCCGGCACTGGTTATAGTATAAATACCACTACTGGTAATGTTGGTCTTGCCTTGTTCCTATTGATAACATAGTGATTACACGAAAGAAAGAAAACAAAGAAAAACACTGTCCCCTATTAAGAAATACTTCTCGAAATTATTCAACTACTCTTTTTTTCTCTTCCTATCTTCGTAACTAAAAAAATGTTTTGTCAAATGTTTGGATGACTATGAAAATATTGAAACATATGATGTAATAATAAAATATTGTTGCATTGTAATCAAATGAATTTGTTGAATATGTAGAATATGGTAGGATATATTTTAAAATTTTAGAAGCTATTTGTTATGGTAATCTTTCTCTTAATTTCTCTCTCTCTCTCTCTACTCTTTCTTAAATTTTCATCATCATAGTTAAAATTAATCCAAGAGAAAATATATATTTTGTGTTGACATGGGAAGCATAAAAATGCATGATGCATGATCAATAGTTAAGGTTAAAAGCTGAATAAACAGGGAGGGTGATACACGTAAGCTTCTAGGCATGTGATTTGCACAGAATTAAATACAAAATTGAGAGATGGAAGGCTTTTGTTGCTAAACCTTCGGGTTTAAGAAGGCAAGAGAATTAGTTGTTTAATACGGAGCTAATTAGAAACTGCCATCCTCGAGGCTTTATGATGCAAGCCTCGCCTTCTACAAGTTTATTTTCGACATGATCCTTGCTCTTGTTATGCTTTTTACAGATAACATCAAAAGCTGTGACATGCGATTTATTGGCTCTTCTACTTACAACATAGACACTCATGTTTCTTTTTACATCGCAACGATGAGGATTGTTAGTATTGTATGGGTTTTGATGAGTCTCAGACTTCTAGGAAAAATAAAATTCTGTAGGATTTTTTGTGTAGTAGTGAGACATGCTAGCATCGTAAATTTGAACAGCACATAACTTAGATTTTATTGAAAAGCAAGCGGAAGCCGTTGGAAGCAGTTTGAAAACTGAAATGGCTATGCAAGGACACTTATTATAATGTTAATATTTTAGTATAATGTTTTGGGAATTGTTTCTCGATAATGTTTGGTATTTAATTTAATCTATCGTTAGATAAAATACATAATTATTAGAATTTAAGGACGGAAAATATGAACAGCGAATGAATGCTACGTTTCACTAATCGTGAAGATGAGTATCACAGTACGTTGAAACGTTTATATAAGAACGATGGAACGTACTGTGATACTCATCTTCACGATTAGTCAAACGTAGCGTTCATTCTCTATTCATATTTTCCGTCCTTAAATTCTAATAATTATTTATTTTATCTAACGATAGATTAAATTAAAAATCCCCCGATGCCTCTTCCATGGATTTTCGTGGGTTTCCGTTGTTGAAACGAGCCTTGGGAAGCAGACGGCTCCGCACAATTGAGGGTCTTTGGAAAGCTTGTCAGGAGGAATATGATCTTTTGGACCAATGTGTTCTTCGACGCAGTCTCCTCCAATGGAAACTCCGCTGCAGGGCCATTGCTGCAAGACAGGGGTATCCCGTGGAGCACCACCGCTCGTGGCGTCACGGTTTTTCTTAAGGTGAGGTGGGGTATAATTTTGTTACCATGGACGTGAAACGACCTTCTGTATTCATTGCCAGATTGTACAACTGTATAGGTTGTGGTTCATAAGCCTCGTCCATCTCATTCCAGGGACTGCATATTTTGTATACAGTTTATAGTGGTATCACAACACAGGTTATAACTCATTATTAAGTCTGTTAAAAAAAATCGTCAGTCCATATGAGAATTCTTGCTGTGAAATTTTTATGCTGTTTAACCTAACAGGATTCGAATCTCCGAGAGATTTAAGGTCCGCCTATGGTACCTGATAGACGACACCTTTGGGTTTCATAGTGATGGTATTTTATTTATATATCATGCGAGGTTAGGAAGAAAGTTCGCGCCTCAGTCAATGCGATGAATTGTGTGATAATGCTGTCTGTTTCCGCGTTTGACTCATACCAATCGTACGTATATCGTCTCCTTCCTTCCCTCGCCTCATGAAGCTCGTCCATCCTATCGGCCAACTTTTTGCCTGCAGCCCGAAAAAGAGAATCAGGATTCTGCAAGTTTTTCATACCGCTTATTTTGCGAAGATTGTCCATAAAAATCATCTCGCACGGTGGACGAAATTCAGGCGCTATTTTGCTTAAGTCGACAAGCCTCGCGACATCCTCACCTCCGTCGAATGTGTACGCAAAAATCTTGTGCAGCAGTTCGAGTGGTAGGTCGGTTATACAAGTTGTCATTTTCACGAGGTGTTATATAAATAGAGGTTTCTCGGTATTTATATATAAATTTTCTCAGGGAAAAATACAAAACGCACAATCAACTCAAAATTCAATAAGATTCTATTTACTAGTAAAAAACACTTTTAAACTTAATATAATTGATAGAATGTAACTTAAAAAACAATAATTATAATTATAATTTTTTTTCAGCTCTGGTATTTATATATAAATCTTCTCGGGAAAAAATACAAAATTCAATACAAATACAAATTCATACAAATTCAATCTGTGTGAAAAACAACTTTAACCACATTCAAAATAAAATAATTTTAGCTATTACGATAAAATTTTCACCTATGTTATTTATACAGAATTTCCGGAGACAACAAGTAACATCTGATCACACCAAAACTTAATCTGATCGAAATTACTATGAAAAAAAAAATCACTTGATACACTTTTTTAAACTTAAAAATAATAAATAATATGTAGCTTTAAAATAAATTAAATGCTTAACTTTTAACAAAAGAATTATGAGGAGCAATGCAACAACACGTCCGCACTCTTCAAACACTCTCACGATACTGACTGATCTGTAATGCGAAAACCCTTTAAATAACCTGAGCGCGGACCGCGTTGAAAACATCCGAAACAGTGAGCCAATCAGAAAACACCACGTCATCGCATTACGTCATAATCCAACCAATCAGAAGATACCACGTCATCGCATTACGTCATAACCAACCAATCAGAAAACAACACGTCAAATACGGGGTCATCATAATATTGCGTAATAACTTGTTGCGCAACATGATGCAATAATTTACCCTTACGAGCCATCGCAATGTTGCGTAATAACTTGTTGCGCAACATGATGCAATAGAAGTAGACCGAAATTAAATTTGCGTGGGTGGGCGTGGCGTATACTTAAAAAAAAATGGAAAAACTCACAAGTGTCTGTCAAGTGGACCGGAAGTGGACCGGAAGTAAATAGGTGTAGGTTGGTGTGGGTGAGTGTAGGTGGGTGTAGGTGTACTTTAACTCGTAAGAAATTATGACATTGTACGAAGTACGAGATGAAAAATCACAGAGTTGCAATAGTATAAAATCGACAAAAACATCATCAAAATATGTTTTCCATTGTGCTTAAATTAATAAAAATAATAGGCCTCGTACCAAGTATGGCTTAGAGGGAACCCGATTACACTACTGAGGACAGTACAACCAAATTTGGCGATTGCCTCCTGGGTTCGGAGGCTTGTGCTCGGTTGTGAGACTTCGAAGAACCTGTTGTGCGCATACCTTCGAATTCCCCCAAAGTGTCAATAATTGCCATTGCACTGCCATTACTAACGGAAAGCTGTACGGCCAATTGCAAACTTCTGATGTGCCGATCCGCACGAATAATGTCATCGGCAACATGTCTGGGCTGGTGGCTGTGGCCGGACGTCCAGACCGCGGCCGATCATGCAGCTCCATTTCTCTACTTCCTGAAGCCTTAACTCTCTTCGTCCAGCGTCCAACGGTGCTCCTATCGACCACAGAACTTCCACACACACAGCACACGATCGTTTGTAAAGGTTTTCCACACTTTCTTTCTCCGCCACTAAGAATTCAATTACAGTTCGTTGTTGGTAACGTGTGGCAATCACAGACGCCTTTTTCACGGACCACTACCGCGGCGCTATCCGTCTGACGACCATGTACTTACACGCATGTGTGCATTAAACTTCAATGTTACTACCCTTCCATTTTCACACTGCTCTCTTCATTCTGGCATGAGAAAAAAAAATTGTGGGGCATTACTTTCTGAGCAACCCACGTAGTTGCCTGATTAGATCATGTCGTGAGGAAGCGTACTGTATTTTTCAAGCAGTGCGCCTGTCGTTTATTCCGAAGTCTCGTAAGCCAGTAATCTTCGACTTCGTAGGTGTTACGTAGATAAGCATAATTATCTGACGGTTTAAAAATAGCAGAAATAAAACGAACAGGTTTTTTCTAGAGCATATTATATAAACGGACTAAATTCTTCACTCTGTCCCGGGTATCTCTGGAGCAAGGAAACTAAAACAAGTCTCGGCGCAAATAGTGACGCGAGACGGAACGCAATTGCGTTGAGAAGGGGGAGCGACTGTAGTTATCAGTCTTGCCAGCAGCGTCTACTTCTTCGCTCTGCCCACTCGAACTGCCCCTTCGCCTTCTTTGCAGCGCGGCCTAATTCCAGAGTAGTGTTGCCCACGAGACGATACTTTGGCCTGTCTCGTCTCGTGGAAATGCTGTCTCGTCTCGAAAATATTCGTTTGTCTCATGACACATGGTCAATCTCGTCTCGTCTCGAATTTTTAAAAGCCTGTCCCGTCTCGTCCCGTGGGCAACACTACTCCAGAGATAGAGGGAACAGAGTATAATCCCAGTGATTAATTCAGGGGGTGGCCCGGGAGTATTTTCCCCGCTGAAATTTAAAAAAAAAAACGCCCTCCGAAAATTTCTGTAATCTGGCAAAGCATTTGGACAATAGCTAAGAAATCTGGCCAACCATGTTCAGTTTGGCTTTCTTTCATTCACTTTAATTAACATAGAATGCATTTTTTCTGGCTATTTCGTAGTAATAAGCACTGATTCAGTCCTCTTCATACTTAAAAGTCAAAATAATGAACGCATTTAAATTATCTCCCGTTTTGATAACTGCTAAATTAAGAAATATGATGGATTATGATACGCTGCAAGCTTGTGTGAAGATGTCAGTTGAGGGGACGAAGAACCCACACAATGTTTCGTTGATGATGTCACCTTCATGTATGCTGTAGGAAGCCTAGACGTCTTAGTTTACTGTAAATGTAAGTATATTATGCTTCTTAGCAAAAGAAATACTTATGTTCATAAAATCCACTTTACTCAAAGAAATAACAGCTTCATATAATTCAACTTGATCACTCTTTCAAAACTCCAAACCCGAACTAAGAGACAAAACACAATCGTAATTCCCATGGCAACAGCCCTTGCAAGATACGAGGTGTGGCTAGAAAAAAACCGGACTGTTGCTACAAAATCTTTTATTGGTTATTTTGTACAATACGGACATTATCCCCTTCAAAGTACTCCCCTGCACTAACGATACACCGATCCATACGAATCTTCCATTGCTGGAAGCAGTGCTGGAAATAATTTTCTGAAACCATGTTCATGACCTCCGTCGCTTTCGTTTTCACAGATTCTACGGTCGTAAATCTGGTTCCTTTCAGTGCTGAATTGACCTTTGGGAATAAAAAAAAGTCGCACGGAGTGGCGAATAGGGTGGATGTTATAACACTAGGATCCCATGCTTGGCCAAAAAAGCCTTGACTGACAATGCCGTGTGGGCAGGAGCATTGTCCTGATGAAGAATACATGACTTGTTCTTTCACAAATCAGGTCGTCGTCTTCTTACTCGCTCACGAAGAGTCGTCAGCACCATAATGTAATAATGTTGGTTGTGTTGCAATAGGTCGAATACTCAAGCGACGATCTTTCCGAATCAATTCACCGACATTTGCAATGTTTGATTCCATTTTTGACGTGCAAGGCCGTCCAGGACGCGAGTCATCCGCGATCACTTCTCGTCCCTCTTTAAACCTTTGAAACCACTCAAACAATTGCGTGCGTGATAAACACTCATCTCCGTATACTTCGTTCAACAAACCATAAGTTTCTGTGGAGGATTTTCCGAGTTTCATAAGAAGCTTGAAATTGATATGCTGTTCTACTTTCACACTTAACATTTTTCCGACAGAGCACAGACGTACGGTTCAATTCGTCCACAAGCTGCAGCGGAACTGCACGCCGCGCAACCTGGAAAATCACACAGTCGATAGGCAGGATAGCACGTTATACACTCATGCACCGCTTGACCTTGACGCGCTTGTCGTTTGTCGACAGCAACATCAATCCGGTTATTTTCTAGCCACACCTCGTATGTATATACAGTTCAGTCAGTCACTATTCTGACATTATCAGTGATAGGTTGAAATATCACATACCACAAGTATCACAAAATAAATACTAACAGAGATTAAGATTAATAAAAATAATCATTTGTACAACGAGAAACGTAATTAGGAAAGAACAATAAACATTTGTACAAGAGGAAAGGTAATAAATAACAATAAATATTAGTGCAATGGGAAAGGACGTGTCAAAGAAAGGGGCAATTTAAAACCATTAGTATTGTTTTATTAGTATTATTAAATATAATTTGATGTCTATGACATCCCCCACCCGGGGGAAAGTGACTGAATACAACACCCTTCGAACTGGACTTTATCTCCAAGCAGTTGCCCGATTAGATCACGTCTTGATGAAGTGCATGGAAGCAAGCAAATATAGTTCCTATACTCAAACACGGAAACAAAACTCACGTTACTTCTTATCGTCCGATTTCCTTACTTCCTGCACTTGCACTACTAGCCGAAAAAATAATTTCCAATCGTATCCTTGCGCATGCTACTCCATTCCTCTCTCCCACTCAACACGGTTTTCTTCCTCATGCTTCATGTGGCACAAACCTTGCTTGTTTGCTCACCAACGCGGTTAACTGCTTGAGTGCCAAGCAAGACATGGATGTCGTTTACTTAGATTTTTCTAAAGCGTTTGACTCTGTCCCTCATACAAAACTCATCCATAAACTTTCAAACAGATTCAACATTCACGGACCTCTTCTCAAATTACTATCATCTTACTTGCACAATAGAAAGCAAAAGGTTATCATATCTGGTTGCTCTTCGTCATGGCTCCCTGTAGTTTCCGGTGTGCCTCAAGGAAGTACTCTAGGGCCCCTGTGTTTCACTCTTTTCATGGACGATATTCATGAATATATTTCTCCAGAATGCTCAATTTTATTGTATGCTGATGACTGTAAGTTATTTAGAAACATCGCTTCAGTTGAAGACACTTGTTCCATGCAAGACAATCTCACACACATTGAACGCTGGTGCCAAGACTGGAATCTGAAAATAAATCCCGAGAAATCTGTTTTTATGAGGTTTACCCTCAAATCCAATTTTACAGCACCATCCTATAGATTATGCAACAAAATCATCCCGTTCGTACAACAGCACAAAGATCTTGGAGTCATTTTCGACAGCAAACTCACTTTCAGCCACCACATAGGTTACATAACTTCGAGAGCCATGAAAACCCTTGGGCTAATTTACAGATTTACAGATATCACACATGTTTCTGCCCTCAAAACCTACTTTACATCGTGCGTCGTACCTATTGTTGAATATGGTTCCTGTATTTGGTCAATGACCTGTGATAGCAATATAAAGAGAACGAACAAAGTGGTAAATTTCTTTATCAGAATAGTCAAACATAGATGCCCAGCCCTTGCAAACTTTTCCAAACATGAAATTCTATCCACTCTTCAAATTCACGATCCGTCCCTTCGCCGTCAAGTTTCAGATCTAACATTTCTTTTCAAAATCATGAATGGACAACTTTTCACTAACGAACTCTTGCCACATCTTCACATCCGGATCCCACGTACCAACAGAAAATGCAACAACTTCTTTTATACAAAAACCTCAAGGCTATCCCTAGAACAAAGGTCATTTCTCTATAGGCTACAAACAAGGTACAATACACTAATTGATCCTCCAGGCTTCCATCTATCTAAGCAGGCTTTCAGAAATGCGTGCATCAAGCAGCTGAAGAGAAATTAATATTTGTTATACCCTTGATATTGTTTTATTATTATTGTTTAATTTTTATTATTTTTATTGTATTATTCTTGTTACATATGTGTGCGTGCTTCTCATTTGTTAATTTCTATTTTTCTCGCTATTGATATCCTGATTTAAAATGGATTCTTTCTGTATTCAGGATTTCTCAAATAAATAAATAAAGTGTATTGGACTTTTCGTATTGTATTGCATCTTCAACTTCGTAGGGTGATTACTGCGTATTTGAGGAAATGACAACAACAGGGCAGAGTGGTGTCCAAGATGTAGCAAGTGTCGGGTTCAATACATTGTGCGCAAATCTTATTTTGTTGCATTGTACTTTTGTTACTTTTCGTCGCTCTCCTAACCCTTTTGGCTAATCACGACAATGAGGAGCATGATTTGATTATATGAAATTGATTTATTGATTTTGCTTCTTTTACTTTTCTCTCTGCTGCCATTTTTTGACTAATCGCGAAGATGAGAATGAGTGATGGTATGATGGTAAGGACACCCACAAATAATTCCCAGACCAAGATTCGAATCCGGAACTCCCGGCATCTCAGTGTGCTGTGCTGCTAACCACTCCGCCGCGAATGTCGGCGATCATATGAAACTGATTAACTCACAAAGAACACCATGCATGCCGAAGCATAGATTCGAACCCGGGGTCTTCCATGGCGAGTTCTAAAGTCGACCACTTTGCGCGCTCGACCACAGAGCCGTTGTGCTTCCCTCATGGCGAAGAGATAACGTCGTCGCCTTGGAATCAAAGAGGTCCCGGGTTCGATACCCGGTTCGAATTCCACTTTAAACTTCAGGCCCTGTCCCGATTAGCCTATATGTGCATAAAGCAGACTTAAAACGAAAAATAAAGAACAGAGCCATCCTGAGCAACTTGTACTTGGGCGTAAAATGAGTTTGTGAGCTTAGCAACAAGCAATAAAACAATATACAACAACGACAACAACGATGTTGCAATATGCGTTATGTTCAAAAGTGTTGACCGAAATCATTCAGATGTAATCCATGATCTGATCTCCCACATGCTATGGCAGGGAATTTAGACTTCAAAAGTCTATTCTTACGGACGTTATCGTGCTTATAACAAATACAGGGGTTGCCGCAGATAAAAAAAAAACACTCGCTCACCCCTTAATACAAGTTTTTGTATGTAAATATGCATGTATGCATGACACTTTAATCTAATTTCATTTTCTCTTTCTTGGGAGTGTTCGCCACTGGCGATTGGCCAAAAGTGACATGAGAGTGACGCGTAATAAGAAAATATAACAGTAATCATGACAATTTCTGTGTCGAAAGAATCGAATGAAACGAAATTGAAAACGTTACTTACCGAAAGACTTGGTAAAGACCTCCTTATCCATGTCTTGCACTTGTTTCAGTGAAGTTTAATGGAAAAGCAAACCGAAAGTTTTATCCTCACACTTTTGCGTCACTGTCAAACACATGCACTAAACACCAGTCGACTTAGGAACCACAACTCTACACCACACTTCTCCGTGACAGTGACCTAATTTTGGCACATGGTAAGTATACTCGATGCTGTACAATACCGTGCAGGTGGGGCGAACAAGGAACCTGGTTCATAAGTCGAGGGAAGCTTCATGAAAACAGCAGACAATCGCATTAAGTGTTTTCGTGATAACTGCAGTTACCTCCACCCACACCACACACACACACACACTACACACACCTCACGTTCAAAAGCTATCATGAAGTGTAGCTCCGTGTAGTTCTCTGCACGTTTTGACGCCCTTTGCACTCAAGTATCTACACGTAGTTGGTTGCAAGGTGTTACACTTTAGAAATAAATGCTAAACTTTACTAAGACAAAACGGGATGGCAAAATGTACACATTAAAAATATACTGTTTCGTCATAAATGCTTACGTTTGAAAATACATAAATACAGCGTAAATAACTTACATAATATGAAGATATGCATTGCACTCCAACCATGCATTCCTTTAGAATTAGAAGTTATTCATTGATTGCCGATGAATGGATCCTGAATTCTTCAGTACATACTTCTTTTCAGATTACATTAGTAGATAAAAAATGTGCATCCCACTCCAACTCTGATTTCTTGACCAAACGACCACAAAAAGTTGAAAAACTCATTTTCTCTCCCCGTTCCGCGCCTCATTTATTGCGCTGACGATATTTCACGGGCGCAAAAAGGCAGTGATGAGTGAAAGATGAGCTCTCATCCTCTCATCCTTCTCATCTCTCTCATTTCTTTTATTCTTCTCTCATCTTCTTATTCTCCTCTCATTTTTTTTTATTCTTCTCTTATTCTCTCATCTTCCTCTCATTCTCTTATTTTTTTATTTTCTCATCCTCTTATTTTTGAAAGATGAGTGTACCTTATCGTAATTTTCCAAGTCTGGGGCCAAATGTTTATATATTGTGATCTTCGTAAACCTCTCCTCTTATTCTCTCATTCTCTTATTCTCTTATTTTTGAAGGATGAGTACATCTTATTGTAATTTTCCAAGTCCGGGACCAAATGTTTATATATCGTGATCTTCGTAAACCTCTTCTCTTATTTTCTCATCTTCTTATTCTCTTATTCTCTTATTCTGTTATTCTCTTATCCTCTCATTTTTTTGAAAGATGAGTGCATCTTATTGTAATTTTCCAAGTCCGGGACCAAATGTTTATATATCGTGACCTACGTAAACCTCTCCTCTCATCTTCTTATCTTTGAAGGATGAGTGCACCTTATCGTAATTTTCCAAGTCCGGGACCAAATGTTTATATATATATCGTGACCTTCGTAAACCTCTCTCTCGGGGAGGGAACGATGTACCACACACACACACACACACACACACGCGCGCGCGTATGTATTGTGACGCAAACAAACAAACAAAATAATAATTGTTGTTTTTTAGGATACCTGGCCCCTATAACCTCGCCAGGGTGCGTGGTGCCCAGCCAAAAAAGTAAAGGTTTTCTAATGGCTGCGGTTATAGATTACCGCACCTCTGTAGGGTTTCACGTGTTTTTTTTTTTCCCCAAACTTCCATGAAACCCTACAGAGGACCTCCGTAATGCATGCAACGTGTACTAACGACTCTAGTGTTATTTGATGTTGTGATATTTTTGGATATAGAGTTTTATTGTGAGATATAGATAAAAATAATTATGTTTATTATAATATTTTCTTGATGAAGATGGAGAATATGTGTGTGTTACAAATAAAGTTGCATGCTTTTTTTTCTAGTGTGTGTATGTGTTTTTGATGTTTCGACAGCATCTGAAACGATAAAAAAGAAATTTTATTGTTAATTTTCACGTGTAAAAACAACAACAAATTTTTTGTGCAAATTTTCTGATTGTCTCGTGCAATAGTGCAAAAAGATATTGTAACTGATAACTAATGAAATTGACATTTGTAACTGATCTGAACTAGTGAAATTCGTATTGTGCTATTGTAACTGATTGTGCTAGTACAAAAAATTTCTTATTTGTGCAAGAAAAGATGTTAAAAACTTGTTAAAACTGCTCTGTGACCTCTCGTTCTTCACGTCGTAGGCGAAGGACTTCTCTGCAATCAGGATGACACTGCATAGGGTATCCTCGGGCAAGGCATCGTGGAACTCGCAGACGACCTTGATGTTGGTTCGATCGTTGACCACAACCTTCTTTCTCTTAGATGTGTTGATGACGGTCATGGGTCTCCGTGCTTTGAACTCGCTGGGCGTGTAGTACATGTCCACGCTTCCCTCGGTCACGCGTTTGTAAGCCGAAAACGCTTCGTAAAGTTTGAGGTAATCGTTTTTGGTCACGTCGAGGTTGTAATTCTCGCGCGGGAACACTTCGTTCCTACCGTTCTTCAGATAAACGTTCTTGATCTTGCAGTCGTCGAACTTGCTGGAATCTTTTTCCTGATTCTTGTCCCTCCCGGTCTGAAAAAGCACTACGACGAAATCTGGCATGTCGAACTGTATGTTGTTGAACTGTGTCGTCACGTCGAATTCCATGTGACTTCCCGATGCCACCTTCTGTACGCACTGGTAACCGTGAAAGTGAATCGGTACCTGTGGACTTTTCAAGATCTCCGCTTTGTACTTGAGGGCGTAATTTGTTTCGTATTCCACCACCGGCATTCTCAATTCCATGCTCCGGATGACGCACTTGGCTGCTTCGGGTAAAGTGTTGGCTATCGGCGTGGTGCCGTCCGGACCCAAAGTAGCGTATCGCATGAGTGCGTCGTTGTCGTTGGCCGCTCTTCGAAACGTGATCCTCAGTCCTCCCTTCCACATGATCTCCTTGTAGTCCGAGAAGAAACCAGGCAGCAGACGCATGGGAAAGAGCACCGTGTGACTTCTTGTCGATATTTTGGCCCCGGCTTCGAATCCCCCGGCCTGGTAGTACGCTGCGTCCGTTTTGGATAATTTCAAAGTTCCCACTGCCGTCGACGTGATGCCTGGATAATCTATTCTGTCGATGACGGTGTTGTGTTTCCTCACCTCCACCTGCGAGAACAGGTGAGGCACGAAGTTGTCCACGAGTATCAAGTTTGCTGCTGCGGGAAACGCGTCTCCGCTTTCTTTCTTCACCACGTCAAATTGAAGGTAGAGGTCCGCTCTGTGAGGATGAATGAACCCGTCGCCTACGTCCACGTCGTATTCGATCTCCCTGTTCGCTTCGTTCAGATTGGCAAACGTGCGACGGTTGGGAGGGAAAGATTGCAATTCGTAACTTTCGATTTGCTCCATTTTACATGTATGGTTATTTATTATACGTTGATCTCCACGATGGCCGTCGTAGTGGCACCTGCGAAATCCACCACGTCTCCTTTCTCGTTCGTCACCACCAACTCTATGTCGTCTATGCGGTTGCGACATACTGGAAAATAGATCGGCGAAGAGGGCGTGTAGATGATCGGTTCCATGAACTCGGAACTTGGTTTGAAAGTGGCTATGATCCCCGTCTGCTTGTGACTTCCTAACAATCCGTCCGAAGATTTTGTGATCATACCTTCCGCCACGTTGCAGTGTACGTTCAGAGTCTCTATGGCCAAGAATTTAGGAATGTTGGTTGCCGTGTGCTTGATGCCAGCTTCGAGTTTGGTGTCATTCTCGAAACCTAAAAGTTCTCCCATGGTGCCCAGGTCCACGGTCTCCGTCGCGGATAGGATTTCCACTCTGTGAGTGACCGAATTTTGAGAAAGGTATGTGCCTTTGGGTAATTGAGCTTGCAAAGTGGAAAGATTGTATTGGCCTGGCGTGACGACGATGTGTTCGCTTCCGACGCTAATTTTGTTGTTGTGCTGCGTGACGTTAGGTATGAGGTACATGCTGTAGAATGCACGCAGAGCCACGGATTTAGGATAGACGATGTCGTCGTGCAGCGTGAGTTTCAAGATTGAAGATTCGCTCGTGAGATGGAACACGCCCATCCTAGTGATGCTGTTTGAGGTTCCACAATGCTTTCTGGAAATCCTCGATCGTAGGGTTATTTATTTTAGAGAGAAAGACGAGCACGGAGAGGCAGAGATGACCGCAGTTCACGTCTCCGAAATCTTGAATGCGTTCGTCGTTGTAGTATATAGAGGTTTTGTTTGTTTTCAGATAATGAATTAAATTTGTAGGTGGAACACCTCCGAAAGAATCGAAAACGAATGCTTTATCATCATTTTTGTGGTAACATATCCAATGCGTGCCTGGATTTTCTTGACCGTCCAAGTTGACTACTCCGCATTCTCTTCTTTTCACGCTTGAAGGTAACGAGTCGGACATAAAAACTCCTCTGAAGTGTTTGATTTGTAACGGTCCGATCAGAGATTCAATGTCTCGGTTAGTGAGTGCCGTTGTTTCTTTTTTTAAAACTTTCTCATCACGCCCTTCCCCCCTTTCTTCTCCATGGCCAGGTTGTGACGTTTCTGTTCTTCCAATTCTGCTTTGTTCTTCTTCGAGTCGATGACGGTTTTCGCGATGGCGGCACTTCCGCCAGCCAAACTTCCAACGGCCCCCAATGCTGCTAGGATGGCCGGGATGCTGAATATGAAACCTCCGATCTTTTGCTGTTTCCGCGAACGCTGCAACCGTCTCAATTGAGGTGTGCTGAGCAGCAATTTCATTCCATGTCCTTTCGACAAGCAAGAACGTTTCTTCTCGCGTTGTTTCTTGGTGAGTAACCCATCAAGGGCACCTAGATTTTTCAGATTGGAGTATGGTATCTGGTACACGACACCCTTGGGCTTCATGTTGATGCTCTATGGGTTATTTTTGCGGTATGTTATTTATATATATTTTGATATTTTTTCTTGTGTAGTTTTTTTACGGTATGTTATTTATATATAAATATTCTGAGATTTTTTTTTCACGGCCCCGCAGTCGCTACACAAATTCTATTACGTGCTTTGTTTTCTTGCCAAAAAGTTCCTTTGTCCCCTTGTACACGATTCGAGTTTTGTTCTCGATTAAAATAGATAGCTTCTCGTCAGATAACATGTTAGCGTATCGATCTGGTAAAAATAGACTGTATTGTGCGTTGAGCAACAGGCGTACCTTGGGACCATACTGGGTAGAAACGATTGAACCGGAAGTTATCGTGTAAGATTTGTCGACTTCCAATTCCCGAATTTTTACATACTCGACTGACAAATTTAGCATTTGTTTTAATGCTTGGAGCTCACTCATTTTTTCAGTTGTCATTTCGAAGAAGAGAAATTTTCAGTGTGTGTGTTAGAGAAATTTAATTTTTTTTCACGATGTGTGTTACTTATATATACCGAAGATTATTTTTTTCACGATGTGTGTTATTTATATATTTTTTTTCATGATTTGTATCGAAGATTTTTTTAACAGAGGAAGAAAGTTCGTGCTTCGGAGAACGCGATGATTTGCGTGATGATTTCTTCAGTTTCCTGTTTGGACTTACGCCAATCATCAGTATATCGTCTTCTTCCCTGCCTCGCCTCGTGCAGTTCGTCCAACCTTTCGTTCAATTTCTCCCCCGCGGCCGACAGAAGAGTGTCGAGATCACCGCACCTCATTCCACTGATCTCCCGAAGACGGTCCTTGAGAACTATTTCGCATCCCATGTGAAATGCCGGCGTCGTTTTAGCTACGATCACAAGTTTATTAACATCTCCGTTAACTACCTTTTTGAATATTTTAGATAGTAGTTCGTGCGGCAAATCAGTTATGCAAGCCATGTTGTTTTTTTTTTACTGGATGTTATTTATATACCCCACCCCAATTTTTGTTTCGTGTTCATGGCGATGGTGGTACCCAGTGCGGCGACCCGTTCACCCAGCGATGCGTCTCTGCTCACGAACCTTTCGAAAGCTGCGTGCTCTAACTTTCTGTCTGCTTCGTGACGTGCATCCAGATCCGTCTGCGTGGTGTTGTAAGCGATGTCGTGATCTTTGCATGCCGCGTCCAACGGATTCACACCCTTGTCTCCTCTCTCCAATCTTTTCTCGAGTTTGGTACCCGGTCCGCAGTACTGGTAGCCAGGTAGATGCATCTCGAAAGGTAACTTGTTGATGATGTCGTTCACAAGGCCCTTTCCTTCGGCCACGTTCCAAAATTTAGGAGGCAGCGTGTTGATGATTTTGATGAGGTAACCTATGCCCTTGTCGTCGTTCACGATGAAGTTGGAAAGTTTCGTGCTGATCATGTCCACGATGTCAACCTTCTCGTTGTAGAAATTACGGTTGCCTGCATTCTCTTCGCCGGCTATCACCAACAATCGGTCCACGAGCTTCCTCACGTCGTCCACCCAAACGAATTCTTTGGGTAACGTGTTGTAGCGTTTGACGCCGCTGCCTGTTTTGACCTGGTTCCAAATCGGTTTGATGAGATTCTTGTACTTCTCGCCGCTGCTCGATTTCACCCTATTCTGCGAGGCGTCGTTGTTCTGGTACAAGGCATCCGTCATGATCAGAATTTCCTTGTAACTTTGGTAATCTTCGTCGGTGTAATCTTTCGGCTGCTTTTTGGCGACGAGTTCCCACAGTCCCACCGTACCCGGATACCTGTTCCAACTATCCTTGTCGCCTAAATTGACTTTAATATCGTTGCCTTCGAAGGTCACCTTCGATTTCCCAATCTTCCACACCACACCGCCGCCTTCGCTGGTTTCCATGCTGGGATACAATCCGAACACTTCATCCTTGTCGAATTTCCCCGTACTCAGGTAGTCTCGTGCCAAAGGTCCCAACTCGATTTTATCCGAAGACGTGCTGCCTATGGCTCGACGTCGTGCCGGTGCATCCTTCAGTTCGAACGGTGTCGAAGGAATGCTCGAAATAGGCGTGGGTACGGCGTAACTTTTAGCTGCGAGCGGCACTAGTTCGTTGATCAAATTTTTATTTTGTTCCGTGACACTTTTAATTTCTTTACCTAGACCACTGATGGCATCGATCACAGGTTGATCCTGACGTTTTTTCTCTTCGTAGAATCCACGATTCTCGGATTTCCAACCTTTGAAGCGTTTCGCGAGGTAATCGCGAAGCTTGAGATTTTCGTCTTCGATTTTTCGTTTCGTCATGACGTTATTTATACACGTTGTTTCTCACAACGTTGCAACGTTTAGAAAGTTGTTGATTTTGTTTCTGTATTTTCCGTCGTTGGGTTTCCTCGTCATGTCGATCGTAGCGAATCCGAAATCGTCACCGTTCCAGCAAGAAGAGCAGCGTTCCGAAAATTGATTGTAGTTCATGTCTCCGCCTACGTAGTCATCGTACGCGTGCTTGAGGTTGGTGTGATCTTGACGAAACAAACATATGAAATTAGCGTTGTCGCGTAGTAACTGTTTTGGAATTTTGGAAAACGTTTGAGCTAGGTAAAAGCAATCCATTTCTTTGTGACGACCTTGCGTGAAAAAATTGCGAATTTCATTTTGATTTTCCAGGATGGCGTCGTCGAACACAACGACTGAATTTTCACGACAATCGTCGAGTGGTTTTATTTCCGAGGCGAACGTTGCAATGTCCAGACCATCGTACAGTTTCATCAGTTGCTGGTATTTGGATTGCTCTAAACTTTTCGAGAAAACGTACAGGTGCCTATTCTTCCAATCTAACCAATTCGGTGCGAGGAGAAAATTGTCCACGAGCAGTGTCGTTTTTCCACACCCCGAAGGTCCTACGATCAGACAGCGGATGCTGTCGGGGAGCAATTCACCGTTTTTTTTCTTCCTTCCACTTTCCGAATTAGGTAAACGTTTCATAACATTCCACGTACTCATAGAATCACTTCGTTTGAATCGATCCAACTTGTTTCCGGAAGTCCCAGCCATTTCACCAAAAGTTTGTTGCCTCTCTTGCGCAAAACTTTTTCGATAAGGTACGTGTCGGGGTATTTAGTTTTAGAGAGTTCCTCCTCGTAGAAGCGCCCCAATAAAATTTCACCGCCACTGTCTTTTATTATATACGTGTGACGGTTCCCGGGTAGAACTCGAACCACGGTAAAAAGTTCAGTGCTCCAGTTTCGTGTGAAACCCCTGTCGAACGTTCGCTTCAATTTACTGACCCTCACCTGTTCTCCAATTTTGTATTTAGCTTTTTTTGTCGTGGGCGTGTACTTTCGACAGTAAACGCTAGAAATTAAACGTTGCTCGTCAGACTTGGTAACGTCAGCTGGCTTCATGCCTATCGTTCCGTGCCGTGTGTGATTATAGTCGTTAACAAGTTCCGGAAGAATGGTGACCCACTTGTAGCTTCCCTGAAGCGTGAAGCGTGACCACATGCGCGATTTCAGAGTGCGATTGAATCTTTCCACGATGCTGGCCTTGACGTCACTGAAGGTCGAGTAATGTTGAACGCTGTGTTTCCGAATAAACTTTTGGAATACGGCATTGTAAAATTCCTTCCCTTTGTCCGTGTGCAGAAACCGAGGTCGTCTGCCACCGCTTTCGCGAAAAATTGTCTTGAATGCTTCCGTGACGCACGTTCCTGTTTTCGCCTTCAAAGGTAGAGCCCATGCAAATTTCGAAAATGTGTCTATGACGGTGAGGAGGTACTTGTTGCCCTTGTTCAATTTATGTAGGTTTTTTAACTTGCCGCTACTCATTTCGACGAGGTCGCTTTCCCAGAGGTCGTCGATTCCCTTGGTTACCACAGCCAAACGTTTGTAGTTGCGGCGTGCAGGTTTATGCAATTCTTGGACGATGGCTTGCCTTGACATTCTTTTTAGAGATTACGTTTGAAGAGAAGCACCAGCGTGATGGGATTCAAAGAGGGTGGCACCTCGCTCGTGTTTTGAACGATCAGCTTATCGCCGGCACTCACGTCGAAAACGGTAAGGTCTTCGTCTTCCTGTATTTCATATATGTTGCGCGTTTCGTTCCAACGCGCCAGAGGAATGTTTCCTGCTTTCTGGACACCACGATTCGATATCAAAGTCATGGTGGGAACACTAGCTTTTCTGCCGTGAGACCAGTACGAAAATTCGTTTACCTGAATCGTGCCATCGAGGAGAAACTTGTAGTACGGATGATAAGGATGCAGCATGTACAGTTTGTTACCTTCGACGAACGTGGAGATTCTCTGTTGATTGGGTACGCTGTTGATTTCGATGGCTTGCAGAGAATGCAGTTTAGCGAATTTAGTATCGACGCTAACGAGGTTGCTGTGAAGCTGACCCAGTGTGTTTTGTACGGGCACCAAATGCTCGACTATGGTATCTGTTACGGTAGAAAATGACGGTTTGATTTTCACTTCCACGTTCAACTGCTTGTAGCTTTCGTTGAGTTCTTGCAACTTGGCACCGAAAGAGGCCAGCGTCGATTCCTGCGTTGATTCCAGCACTCCAACTTGATCTCTGATGTTGACCACAATGTTCTGAAGGTTCTCGATTTGATTCAATTTCGAGCTCTTCTCGGTAAGATCGTTCACGATGATTCGCATCTCTGTAAACTGCGTGTGAAGGTCGGCGACGCTCTGCGAAGTGGGCAGCGTCGACACCAGCGAAGCAAGTTCGTCTCGAATCTGTTCCACGTTCGCCGTTTCCGTTTCCAATCGTTTCAGCATACGTGATATGTTCCTTTTCAAAGCGTGTAATTCTTTGGAGGTGGGGAGATTGGCCACCCTACTCTCGAGATCGCTCAACGAACTTTTGATGTCACTCGAATCTGATAGTGCCGTCACCGCCGTTTTCAATTTTTCCAAATCTTCGCTCGAAGGCACGCTCGTTCGTAACGATTCCAAGTCACCCTGTATGTTGTCCAGTACGTGATGAAAATGAGTAAGATTGGATTCGACGTTCAAGTTTTCCAAATATTGGATCTTCTGCTGAACCGTGCTTAACGTGTCCTGAATACTCGTCAACACACTTGCTTCAGCGTGAATATTTTTAATTTCTTCGTTGATCAATTCCAAGGACGCCTGAAGCGTAGCGATGGTGGTTTGAATGTGTTCGAAATCTTGATAAGCCTCCAGTTGAATTTTTATGTTCGCGACGCTTTTACCGATGACCTGCAGTTCGTCCGACGATGGTAGGTTCGTCATTGTATCTTCCAAAGTCTGCAACTTGGATTTGATTTCTTCCAACGTGCCGGTGAATTCTTCTTGTAATTTAGAAACAACGACCTGCAAGCGTTCTACATCAATATCATTCACGACGGTTTGAAGTTCAGAGAAATTCTTTTCTATTGCGGAAGTTCGCTCTTCGATTTCGAGTTTCAATTTTTCCAAATCTTCATTTTTCGATTGAAATTGCTGTAATTTGGCCAAATCATTTTGAAGCGAATCCATGCTCAACTGTATATTTTGAATGTTGTCGTAAGAAGGTACGTCGACATAATTTTTTATCAGTGTTTTCAGTTCGGAATCGATTTTCAGAATGGGATCGAGACATTGCGTTTGGAGCGTAGCGATCTCAGACTCTAAACTTTTGTTTAAGGTCTCCTGCAAAGCGATCAAATCGGTCCTCAACTTCTTAACTCGAACGTCCAGCATGAGAATCTCTTCTGCATGGTCTACACGCTTGGTGTTGCCGAAAATGTCGTTAGGCATTTTTGGTTAATGGTTATTTATAATAGAATAGACGATTCGTAATTCTACGAAGAGAGGAACGAGTTTGTCGTAATCTCCTAGGAGTTCCACGTAAAGATAATCTCCTGCAGACACATCGTACGACATGTTAGAAAGTACCTTGTCGTGCTTCATTCGAAAAATGTTTTTGCCGGTAGAAATTTTGATTTCGCCTGTGTTCTCCGGATTCACGGTGATTTGAAGTTTCCCATCGATCGGAATTTCATAGAAATGTAAATTGTTATTAAAAACATAAAACATCTTGCCCACATCGTCATTTATTTTTGTCCATATACTATTAAGATGTACAATTAGTAGACCATTAAGTTTAGATAACACGGAAGGTAAGAGGTTATTGGAATTTGGTGATGCAGTGTCCATGTTGTTTTGTTTGCGGAAACCAAAGAGATTCATTGTCCTTGTTAGTTATTTAACACGTTGTGCCTTTGCCATTCTTCAAAACAGACGGAGGAAAAGAGGGGCCCTCGGGCGATGAAAAATAAGAGTTGAATTTAATGAGCCTCGGTTTGGAGCGGGCTTAACAACATAATAACATAATAACAGCTTGCAACTTTTCATCGCCCGAGGGCCCCTCTTTTCCTCCGTCTGTTTTTTTTTTTAAGAATAGCAAAAGACACAGCGGACTTCATGGCTATGGGGGGTTACAGTTAACACACGTCACATTTATCGCTTTTATTGTAGTGGCCCCACTCTCTCGTGTGGATTTTACAATCGAGAACACGTAACTTGTTGTCTGTTGCATCCAATGCTACTTTGGTTACGCGCGTCGTGTACAAATCATGCAATTTACTTGTAATGCGATGATCGGCGCTGAGTTGCCTTTTACTATGAAAAAGGCATTCCTTGTAGTCTTGCATGCTAAATTTGCTGGTACTTATTTTTCCCACACCCTTCGCTTTCTTGATCTCTTTTTCTTCTGCAATCTTTACACAGTACATTTTGGCACGAAGCCCCGCAAATTCGCTGATGTACTTCCCGCCAACTTCATCTTTGTATTTTCCAATCGTCATTTTGTTTTCTGCCGAATGCAAGTGATGGCCTGATGGTAAGTTGCTAAAATCAAACAGATGCTTCATCTTAGTCAGATCATGTTCGAGGCTTGGTGTTTGGATTAGAAAAATGAAGCTATCCGTGTCAATGTAACATATTTGGATGTTATCTCCATAAAAGGGTTGAAACTGATCGTAGTACGATTGGTACATGTGCAATTTTGATAGTTCAAGAACGGTGGCACCTATGGCAATCGGCTTGTTGAGCATCACTTGCTTCTTGTTCCTCTCGACGAATACTAGATTCTCGTCGAAATTGGTGAAGTTTTTGAAGTAGGGGGACGCGACGATCTTTTCAAATTTCTTTTCGTCCGTGACCAACATTGCGTCGATGTAATTACGCACGTTCTCCATCGTCTTGCCGTAGATGGCGTTATTGAACAGTTTGTACAGATCCTTGTCTGCAGGCGATGTCGATTGCGCTCTGCGGCGCGTGTTCTCGGTTATGTAGGGTTCCAGCCACCTGCTCTGTCGGAACTTCAATCCTCTATGAACTTTCTTCAACTGCAAGCCGTGACTTATGTAAAATTGGAGGAGTCGGTAGTGCAGAACGTAATTCCGCTTGTTCTCCATGCTTAGTATGAGTTTTGGCTCCGATCCTCCAGGTGGCTTCTTTCTGGTGGGGGCCAGGGCCAATCCGTGATGTTTCTCGTGAAGCGTTTCGGGATAATCGAGATCCACTTCTAAGAAACAGCCCCATTCATTATCTTCGCTCCAGTTGAGAAAATCTTCGCAGGAGAGTTCCTCTTCGGTCATCCACGCGTAGTCGCTGATGGGAAGACACTGGGACATGGAGTGGCCGTACAGGTTGTTGACATCCCAGTAGACAATATAGGTGTTGGGCTTCGATGCATCGTAACCAGGCGTATGAGGATTGTTTGCCTGAGCATGGCGTCGGGGACATTGGACGATGCCACCGCGTATCGCACTCTCCATGAAAGCATACTGTTCCTTCTCTGCGATGAGGCCCAGTTCCACGTTGGTGTATTTCATCATCGATTCCCAAGTCAATCCCGGCGTGGTGAAGAAATACGCAGGATCCAACTTGTATATCGCGATGCATCTCTTACGAAACGATTCGAAAATATCCATCAGAAGTGTCACGTCCAATTTCAGATAAAGATCGTGATAATCGCGAAAAGTTTGGCAATTGAATGCCGTCCACACACTACGAGCGTGTTCGTAGTCCTCTTCGGAACAGACGTCCTCCGTGAGATGAGAATAAAATGCCTCCCGGGGTGGAAGTTCCGTCTTGTTAAATTTCTCGAAATTGTTGACGTACTCGTAGGGGTAGACGCCCTTGCGACGCAACAGATTCAAATTCTCATCTCTCCCCGAAAAACACATTTGCTTGGTGGCCACAAGATCTTCGTCGCCAAGTTGAGATGCAAGGCTTGCGAGGCTGGAGGACAGGAAATTGTAAGAGTCCAGGATTCGCACTTCCACACTTCCTCCTTCTTGGAGAGGGATCCAAATTCTTACCGCAATATACTTCTCACTCGTTCTCGGAATGATGCTGATTCGAGAAGTTATGTTGTAGAGCTCTTTGACGAAGAGATGCGTGTCGTACTTCTCCGTGTAGTGCAGAAACACGGCAACGAAATGCGACTCCTTAATTTTAAGATTGCACGAATTACAGATGGTGCTCAGAAATAATCCATTCTGATGGTTATGGTGGACGACCTTGTGATTTTCGGCGGTAAAAAGCTGGTTACACTCCTCGCATCTTGTCGCCGCGTCATGTCTCTGTTGTTGTTCCGTCGTGAGAGCAGGTGGAGAAACGTAAGAGCCTTTCAGGCTGGGTGCAAGTTCTCTCGCGCATTCCGCTATCTTCGTAACAAAATGTTTTGCCGCATCGGGTCCGCAATACAAGATGACATCATTTAATTTTTCTCCGTAGATGGAAAAACTGCAAGGCTCGTGGTGAAAAATTTGGATCGTGCTTGAGGTAGAGGGATCAGGGTCGCAAGACGTCATGGGAACTTGGAAGCTTTCAAAGTCGGCATAAAGGACGACGGGATGGTGGAGAAGAGCCTGGTGTTTCTGAAATTTCATCTTGGTTCCGGGTTCCGGCATGACATCTTCGGGTTCTGCATTCACAGAGCCAAAACACTTGTGCTGTTCTCTCATCTTCTTACCCCCGCGAAAAATTCTCAAACACCGATCGCAAATTTCGATCTTATCGTGATTCTTGCTGATCTGTCTTCCTACTAATCCTGAGAAATTCCGTATCAAACTGTAACGGCCATCTACAAGCAAGAGTCGAATTACATTATTCTGCCTTCTCGCAGGTCTTAACACACGAATATTGCCGGAATCGTCAACCCCAAAAACAGAAATATCGATATCTTCTCCTTTTTCCTCTCTATAGTTTTTTAAAATTTGATTGATCTTATTCAGGGGCACAGGATAGGAAATTCCTCTCATCATATTCTCGTATCTCCCCTCATATCCTCTGTAATTGGACAGACGTTCGGGGTGAACATTATTAGCTGGGTGTAATGCGGCGATGACAGACCATAGGAAACTCTTCTGATCATTACTTTGTATGTTCAACACTGCATTTTTTTTTTTTTTGTTTTTTGTTTTTTTTGAGCGCTGCGTAATGGTTTGAAATTGCAGACTCTAAGTTCTAACATGTGGCTGCGACCGCAAAGACTCCATCCACTTCCTCTACCTTCAAACTCTTCTTGTTTTTGTGTCAGGTGATCAAATAGCCGTGTCACTATCTCGTCAAGATCCTCGTTATTGTCATTGTGCAAGCTTTCACACCCTACGTAAAAGCTAAAAGTGCTTGACTCGGACGAGACAACTTTCTCATACAGCAGAGTCAAGACGAGATGAATTTTAATTGCAACATTGAGGAGGCAATTACGTAATTTATCAACTACCTGAGATTTCACATTGTTGAGGAAGATGCTCGAGTCACATTTTTCATCGCTTCCAGATTTATACGTTATGATGCGTGCACTTTTATTCAAAGCACCCTCCTCATGCGCATCAATGCGAGATTTCTTTGCCGGGGGGGCGTCATCATGTTCCGGTAGACGACATTTTTTCAAATGCCTAGCAATATTAGGTTTCGAAATCAACTTTCCACAGTTGCGACATGCCACTTTCCCGCAAAAACCGGAGGGACCTGGTTGCGGTTCCATTTTTTCTCTCTGTTATTTATATATATATATACAGAGAAATTTTTTTGGGGGGGTTGTGGTGGTGGTAGTGGAAAGCGCACTGAAACAGAAGGAAAAAAAATTGAAAAAATGCTAGACATTTTTTCCTTCCACATATATATATTAGACGCGAACAGTATGTATGTATGTATGTGTGTGCACTGTTGTAGGAGGTTAAAAATATACAACATGTAAGTGTGTGTCAATTTTTTATGACTCCTCTGAATATGTGTGTGTCAGACGTAAAACAAAAAATATTAATATATCATGAAAAAATAAAAAACTTACCTTTCAAGAGAGATAGAGAGAAACTTCAAAATAAAAACTTGTAGCTCACTAAAACTTCCACGATGATATATATATACTGCCAGACAAACAATTAAGAATACTGAACTGCCACGATTGACGTTCACCTTTCAAGAGAGATAGAGAGACTTCAAAATAAAACTTGTAGCTCACTAAAACTTCCACGATGATATATATGTATACTGCCAGATAAACAAATTAAAAAATACTGAACTGCCACGATTGACGTTCACTATGATAATAATGTACAAAAGAAGAAACTAGTACGTTATATAGGAACTCCTCTCCTTTTTTCTCCTTCTCTCCTTCCTACTCCACGCGACTCTCTTTGGTGAAAACACAATAAGCAAATAAAACCCTTGTTGACTGATTCATTCATTCATGCTATATTTTTTTCAACAAAAAAACTTTTGTGATACGTACAATATCCTGTGGGGGACAAATAACAATAAACGGGACGTTGACAGTTCCACCCATGCATGTATTGTCGATCATTTCCCCTCGGCCTCTATTCCACGCCCCGTCAGGGTGTGGTGTGTGAAACGGACGATCCCCAGCACAAAACTCAAAAAGCGGAAGATGCTGCTGTGTTTGCTTCCGCCGCATCCGCTTCTGATTCTATTGTTATCGGGGATGTGATGGGTTTTTTATTCAGGACCGTGGGAAAGCTGAAAAAAATAGAATCTCTTCGGGCGGAAGAGGATGCAAGGTGAATGGGTTCGGGGAGGGGTTGCTGTGGATAGTTTGGTCCGTGATGAAAATGTTACATTGAGCGACGAAACACAATTTCTCCACAGGGACAGGAAAAATTCTACCGAGCGTCGCTATCCACGCGAACATTAGAAATTGCTTGAATGCCTTGGGGGCTTGGCATAGGATTATCGATTTTCGTTTTTAGAGAATAATCAATGTAAGATTCTAGCATCGAGAATAAACAACATTGATTAAATTTTTGACAACATTCGCAGTACAAATCTAAACTCGTGATGATTTCGCCGCCACCACGCACCCCTGGCGAGGTTATAGGGGCCAGGTATCCTAAAAAACAACAATTATTATTTGTTTGCTTGCGTCACAATACGGAAAATAATAAGAGGCATACGCGCGCGCGTGTGTGTGTGTGTGTGTGTGTGTGTGTGTGTGTATGTGTGTGTGTGTGGTACATCGTTCCCTCCCCGAGAGAGAGGTTTACGAAGGTCACGATATATATATAAACATTTGGTCCCGGACTTGGAAAATTACGATAAGGTGCACTCATCCTTCAAAAGATAAGAAGATGAGAGGAGAGGTTTACGTAGGTCACGATATATAAACATTTGGTCCCGGACTTGGAAAATTACAATAAGATGCACTCATCTTTCAAAAAAATGAGAGGATAAGAGAATAACAGAATAAGAGAATAAGAGAATAAGAAGATGAGAAAATAAGAGAAGAGGTTTACGAAGATCACGATATATAAACATTTGGTCCCGGACTTGGAAAATTACAATAAGATGTACTCATCCTTCAAAAATAAGAGAATAAGAGAATGAGAGAATAAGAGGAGAGGTTTACGAAGATCACAATATATAAACATTTGGCCCCAGACTTGGAAAATTACGATAAGGTACACTCATCTTTCAAAAATAAGAGGATGAGAAAATAAAAAAATAAGAGAATGAGAGGAAGATGAGAGAATAAGAGAAGAATAAAAAAAAATGAGAGGAGAATAAGAAGATGAGAGAAGAATAAAAGAAATGAGAGAGATGAGAAGGATGAGAGGATGAGAGCTCATCTTTCACTCATCACTGCCTTTTTGCGCCCGTGAAATATCGTCAGCACAATAAATGAGGCGCGGAACGGGGAGAGAAAATGAGTTTTTCAACTTTTTGTGGTCGTTTGGTCAAGAAATCAGAGTTGGAGTGGGATGCACATTTTTTATCTACTTACATTTTGTAAAAGTTGACACACGTGTGATTAAAGTTCGCCTTATTAATTAAAGTTCGCCTTATTAATTAAAGTTCGCCTTATTAATCAATATAGCTTTTAAGTTTGTACTGAAAGAGCGTTCTTCACTTGTCCACAAACCATTCATGAACGCGAACACTCGGTTCAATGGGGCATTAGTAAATAGAGAAGAAACTCCAATATTTAATAAAATTGGAATATGGCCCATTGTTGACGATGGAATGTGAAATAATTTCTACTCAACGATTTCATAGTTCAAAGTAATAGTGAAGGGGTCCCTGGTTCGATACCCGGTGGAGGCACATAGTGGTTCGGACCCCACTTTAAACTGTAGGTCCAGTCCCGATTAGCCTTACTGTGCATAAAGTGGAGTTAAAACACCAAATCAAATCAAAGTAATAGTAAGGAAGGTGTATTGTTACAGTAATTCTTTGCCGATAAGTCACTGTTACAAACAAGGTACATTTTGGCGTCCCGTTTTGAGTTTTAAAGAAATCGGGACAGACCCAAAAAAGGGGGGACTGGCTAACATTGATGCCGCTTGTCGCTCGGACTAGGTCGTTTTCTCAATATCGTGCATGGTATCGCTTCGGTCTGTTCGTCTCACGTGCGCAGTGAATGTTCTCTACAAATTGGAGGTGCTCGTGTCGCTTGTCGCTTTGGTCTGGAAGCTTCCTAGTGATTTTTTACATATAAATCTGAGTGAATAAAAAAAACGTAAGACTTGTGCAAATAGATACAATAAAAAAAGACAAACGTCGAGTATTTTAGGGAGTTTTTGGAAGAATTGACAAGGAGATTTCATGTGTCTATAAAAAAGCATTCACCACGCATGGGTGACAACGAGACCAAGGCGACACGATGTAGGTCAACTGGGGCGAATAGGGCCACTTTTAAGAAAATCACCTAGAACTACTGTATTGAATGTTTTAATGTAGGTTTTTTTTACACAAATATAATGAACCATATGTCTACTACAGAGTCCACATCAAATTTTGCATTTCAAAAATATTATAATGTTATAACAAATAAAAAAGAAAGACATGCTTTGGCCCTATTCACCCTAACATGTCCGGCTGAATAGGGCCACCTGTAAGGTGAATAGGGCCACATATACTTTATGCATATAAACTGTATACAAACCATAGAAAAATCATACATAATTTGGAAAATCACATAAAGTACAATATTTCAGAAAATAAAATTATAAAATGGCAGGATTTGCTTGCTCAAAGGTGCTAATTTGTTGGACATTTCTTTTCGTATGTTTCTGCATTGTTAAGACAACGTCCGCAAGTAAATATCTTTCTTCTTTCTGCACCCACACAACGAGTATGAAACCACGCTTTGCACTTGGAGCAACATATCTAATCTCCGAAGGACGAAGACCGAGGATGGTAATATGAAATGTTACAGAATGTGCACACATCCCTAACACTTTCATTCTTATTTGGAGCTACTTCAGGTTCATCATTTACATTATCTTATTTTTCTTCCTTCGTGTTTCCTTTTCTAGGTTTTCGTTTCCTCTTGAATAGTGCTTTGCGGAGAGATTCCAGGGACGTTAGTAACTCAGCACGTTGTTTAGGCCTAGGCTTACGAGATCCTTTTTGAAGAATCTTCTTGGGAGTAGGTATTACATCACGGAATGTAAAACTTGCATTGTGAGACATGGTGCCACACTCAAATCATATCTCAGGTTCACTTGCTGACGTTTCCTTCTGTAAAGGCTTTGAGGTGGTAGGCCAACCATTGTCTTCTGCTTCATTAGTAGGCCTAGGTGAACGAGAAAAAAGAACATTACTTTTATTTATCAACGTCAGGCCAATTACATACATTTAGCATTTCAACCAGAAAAGTGGCCCTATTCACCCTGATTGGTAATATATAGAAAAATGAGTTGGCAACCCTACTTTGGTTCATTTCCGATAAAGAAGGAAGTCATGACAAGTTGTCTTTGTCTTTGTTGAAGCTAAGAAAATTAAAGTTCTAAATTTTCAAGAAAACAACAAAGCGTAACAAGAATGAATACATGACAGAAATATTAACAATAGGCCATATTTCGTAACACTTACCTTCGATTGTTGATGAAGACTGCTACCCAACACAATCAGCACCCAACGTTCACGGAATCGAACTGCGCAATAAACTTGTACAGACTCGCAGTCGACCGACCGTGTGGCGCCGGCTTCGCCCCCTCACTTCTATAACATGTAAGACTGATTTATGTTGTGAGTGGCCCGATTCATCTGACGGCCTTATTCGCCCCAGTTTTCCCTACGCCATTGAGAAAACGGCCCAGTTCATGCGTTATGTTAATCGGGACTAAACCTACAATTTAAAATGGGATCCGAACCCGGTTACCTCTGCTTACAATGCGACGACGTTACCACTACTCCATCGCGAAGGCTCTTGTATCGCTTGTTGAATAAGGTTTCTGCCCTTATCTCACTATTGTTTATAGTAGACGCTATATTCCACATAGAAAACTATGTGACTGTATTGCTTAGTGGAGGGGGGTATTCAGGAACGTATTTAGTGGGATTGTCCAAGCTCCGCAAAAGTACATAAATTACATAATTAAAATATACTTGTTTAACCTTTGATATATAATCGATTGTTATTTATTTCCTCTGAATTTATTGGAAGGCAAGAATTATATTGGGACATTAATTAAATAATGAAAATATACTATTTTAGCCTTTGTTATATAATCGATGGATATTTTTATTTCTTTTGAATTTATTGGAAGGCAAGAATTATATTGGGACATTAATTAAATAATGAAAATATACTTTTTTAACATTTGTTATATAATCGACGGTTATTTTTATTTCCTCTGAATTTATTGGAAGACAAGACATACGGCTTTGAAGGACACTACGAAAGATTTACTCACACTACTACTTATGATTATACTTCGGATTTTTAGGTTCTAAGAAATGTGCTTTTAGGTTCCTAAAATAGGCTCTAAAAATCCTAAAATAGGCTCTAAAAATCCTAAAATAGGTTCCGTATTATAAGTTGACAAGTTTAAAAACAAGACGCTGCAATCCATTGTTTGCGCACCTCACATCACATTTCCCCACTGCATTGTCTGCGGCGACGTTCGTTCGCAGTGTTGCAACCTGGAGGGAGCGGAATTGTCTGAGAATTTTCAACGAAATTTGAATGTGAAAGGCATGAATTAGTATCCCGTCACCTACGCTAAATTCTAAATACATTTTGATATTTTCCCTTTAAACCTTAAATGAATTAAGTTATATTAGGGATATTTCTTACCAGCATAAGAAATGTATGAAATAAAACGATAGAAAAATGAAAAATATATAAACGAAAGAACTGAGCTCGCCTTCTAAATGTTTTCCAGTTCTCCTTCTTCAGTTTCACTCTCCCACTCATCCGAGTCTGTGTCTAACGATGAATCTGTGTCCGTGTCTGAATCGGCTTCACCAAGTCTAATTCAGTTCATCTACACGCTCGTCCATAAGTCCATCTCTTTCAAAGTAAGAATCTTGCAGCCAAGAGTAAAGAGCATGAACATTTCAATGCTTTAGAAAAGAACACAGGCAAGCGTGTTATCAGATTGCGTTCTCGTAGTGATTGTTGTAGGATAAATAAAAAGGAATCACCACCCCACTAGTTAAAAAAAAAAAAAAAATGGCTACTGCTTGATGTCGCATTCAGAAAATGAAGTCATTCGCCCTGTAGTTTCTCTTCGTTATAAACCTTAACGCACGTGCGTAATACTACAGTTTACGATCGGCGCACCTCAGGCATTTTCAAATACCGGATGAAATGAAATGAACCACTGATATAATAGGAGCCTGCATGCACCGTCAGGTTAACTCTTTGCGGCTCAGGAGTTGGATAAATTTCCCGACCCTTCCGGCGCGGAGAAGGTTCGAAATTTTTTTTTTACATTAACACTTTTAATATCTTTTATTTTGACGTAAGAATACATATTTTCATAATATTTCTTAAATTCTATTGTAATTGTAATTTTAATTTGAAAAAAACTGGTGGTTATCAGCACTAACCACCACGCAAATGTAACATGTTTTTTTATGCAACATATGTGAATGAAAATTGTGAAATACAAAGGTTTTCTTTACCTAAATTCAACTTCAATTTCGGTGAAAGGTTTGGAAACAGTCTTTATCCTTCCGCAAACAAAGGGGCACATTACAAACACTGCACATCCATATTGTGCGGACTGGATTGCTCTTCGTGCTACACTTAGCACATCTTCTTGACGTGGACCTCTTAGGTTGATGGCTTGCACTCTGGTTCCTAATACTCGGCATGACACTAGGTTTGTGGCGCTTTATTTCTACACTTCTGTTTGGGGGAGTGTGTGGAGTTGCTATTCTTTTGGATATACATCCCTCCTAAATTCCTTGTTAGTGAACTTCTCACCTTCAATTTGATTGTGAATAATAAAAGCATTTGTTAGAGCTGCATCAAGAAAGTGAAAAAATAATCTCAGGTACCATTTCTTACTTTTGCGGTCAATCTGGTAATCATTCTTCAGTCGATCAAAATTATCGACAAAATTCATATTTTCATTGTACTCCTTCACAATCTTTGGGCAGGGCACATCTGAAGTAGTACCATCTTTTGCCTTCCTACTGATGGTTATTGTATCATTGGGATTGTGGAAATTAGACAAAAAGTTCACTGCTCGTTTATCCTTCCATCTTATCATTGTTATGTCATCATCGGACTGTTGCCAATCATATTCTCCTCTCTTTAGTTCCTTCTCCGCTTTGAGACTAGGTAGGAACTTCCGTGCAGGATTCACTGTCCCACATGCAAAAATATTTTTGGCTTTTAGAGTTAGCAGCAGCTCATAGCTATTGAAGTAGTTGTCTACAAATAGAACATGGTTTTTATCAATAAAATCATGACAGAGACTGAGAACAACTCGGGAAGCCAACCCTTTCTCACCTTGATCGCTTGTTTTCCCAGTATAGATTTCGAACCTGTGGTTATATCCAGACGAGTCACAGAGCATCCATATCTTGAAACCTCTTTTGATTGGCTTATCCCTCATGAATTGTTTCATACTAGATCTTCCTTTGAATTTTACCATCGATTCATCGACGACAAGTTTCTGATAAGCTTTGTAGTTTTGCGCGAAAGAGTGTGCCAGATTGTTCAGAAATGGTCGGAGTTTATATAATCTATCAAATTGTGGATCATGACGCTCTGGTTGAACAGCATTGTTGTTGAAATGTATGTGACCCAACAGACAACCAAACCTTTTTACACTCATTAGTTTTGAAATATAATAATCATGCCAGTCTGGTTTTGATGACCAATAATCTCTGTAACTTGACATTCGTTTGAGACCCATAAAAATGTTCATTCCTATAAATACTCGAATTTCATCCATGTCTGTCGGTTGGAAGGGCTTACCTTGTTGTGTAGCATATAAGTTCGTGTGAAACACAATATGATTGAGCAGCTCATCATTGAAAAAGAGTGAAAAAATTGCAAGAGGGCTCTTATCTTGCAGTTCCTTCACAGCATCAGTCGGTCCCACCCTACTTGAGAAATGTGGCACTGGAGTTGTTTGATGAGATGTCTGATCCCAGATTGGTGACCTTGTTACATGAACCAATGGCACAATTGGAGTACTCACTGTGACCTCATTTTAACCATCCTGTTGTCTGACGCTCATTGATGCACTAACACAACCTGTGGCACTTTGTGTTGATGTCGAAGGTCCTTCGTTAGTAGGAATATTGCACCCAAGAAATTCATCTTCAGAGGACGTTTCTGCAATGCACATTCCTTCTGCACTTATTTCTGGGTGAAAAGTGGGATCTGCATCTGAATCATCACTACTGAAGTCCGGCCTCTCCGATGGCGCAGTGGTAGCGTCGTCGCCTTGTAATCAAGGAGTACCGGGTTCGATACCCGGTGGAGGCACATAGTGGTTCGGATTCCACTTTAAACTGTAGGTCCAGTCCCGATTAGCCTTACTGTGCATAAAGTGGACTTAAAACACTAAATCAACCAACCAACTACTGAAGTCCAAATCGGAGCCTGAGGGTATGTCCTCAGCATTAAAAAAGTCTCGAATATCCTGATCAGTCAGCCTCTCCATGATTCTAGGAAATATGTAAACTTTACACAGAGTTCCGAAAGCAACCAAATCTGCGCGGTGGTCAGCAACACTAACCACCTACATATGAAGAGTTCCTTTGTGAACGACCGCACAAACACCTCCACTTCTTGGCACAGACGTAGCCACGGTAATGGGGAAATATAAAAGCACAGTGGATTCGGCAGAAAACGAAAAAGAACTACCATTACAACAATTAGTCATTAACAATCACTGTTTACAACAACATTCAACAAAAGAGGCACCATAAAGGAGACTGGAGTAAACATAAGAAACAACAATCCCCAAAATCTCATTTCAGACAAAAGGCGATACACCTCAAAGCGAAACATTCGAGTTAAAATACCACACAAAACGAAAATTTGCATTTCAAGTGGTGGTCAGTGACACTAACCACCGAGCCGAAAAGGACAATCTTGAGGTGGTTACCATTGGTAACCACTGCGCCGCAAAGAGTATTTTCATTAACTTCGGTGCTTTTTTTTTTTTTTTAAACAGTTAAAATTGTTTGTCATATTTGTTTTAGCTTAATTTTGCTGAGTTGGCACCACTGGTACTCTCAACGCCAGACCAGTGAGTAGAAGAGTGGTGGGGAGGATGACGTAATAGGAAGTGCTCCGCAGCGATCTGCGCATATCGGGACTTAACTTGTCAGGCTATAATCCATAAGATTATATTTTATTTAAAGTCTCTCTGGATGCTTTATGTTGACCAGGGCATTCACTTGTTTACTTCAGTTGTCTCAACCTCTGTAGTATGTAAATAATGCACAGTGTTGTGCTATGCAAACTTCCTGATGTATTCAGGATATAGGAAGTTCCATCAGCCTATGGAGTCAGCTGTTTGCAATAGAGGTAGTAATAATCACGATTCGGCATGGAGGAAGGTCTCCATGGCCTGGGTGATGTAGAGATGAGAGAGACTGAGAAGGGACTGACTTTTGATTTGGATTGAGGAGAGAGAGGAGCTTAGAGAAAGGAGTTGAGAGAAAGTGAGGCGAGGCCTGGTCAACCTACAACGAAGCCTAGAGAGGTCTTAGTTTATTTTATTCTTCGAATTTATCATCACTCTTCAGATAGACAGGTAATTATCCTAACCCAGCCATGATTCAGGTTCGAAGGTTCATAAAACCGAATGAATGACCATTGCCTTTTCTAGTTGTTACGGTATTCTGTTTCAGTTGTGCCTTTCGCACTGCCAAGCATTTGACTTGTCATGTCAATGACGAGTGCTCTCATCATCGAGGATGAATGAGGAATAAGTTACATCACCCATTGATTTATTGTGGGAGTGACTGGTTTTGATCCCAATCATTCTGTAGAATGATACGTGGTGGAGATGCTGGGCATTCTGCAAACGGTTCTGGAGAACTGGAAACGTCGTATGCACAAATGTCCACACATTGAAGTTATACTGTAAATCCCTATGTAAGCTGACTTTTGAATAACCCTGTATTATTCATTGGTAATGTGTCCATGATTTTCTTTCTAATCGGTTCTAAAAAAATTAAATTAGGCTCGAAAAAATCCTGAAATAGGTTCCTCAAAAATACTGATTAGATACAATCGTTAAAAACAAAATTTCACAAGAACCGTAAAAACCAAATATTAATTTTCTAAACAAATTTTCATTTTTTTATATCATTTTCAAAATTATCTCCAAATTATATAATACTGCACTTGTGCTGTTAGAGAAAGTTACTTGTTGGGATGAAAAATGAATTACGTATGTATAATTTGCTGCACAATATCAGGGTGATTACTCACTTGGAATTCCTTCAATTCCGGAAATTATGAAATTGAAGTTGATTAGGTAATTTTGATCAGGGAGGGAAATCGTCAGGAAACATGTTTCAAACATGCCAATAATGGAATTATTTCGCCACGAAACCTAGTAAATATCTCTAAACCTAAAAAAACCTAAAAAAAATATAAAAACCTAAAGAATGTTTAATTTAGGCACATACCTAAAATAGGTTCTAACAAGCAAAATAGGTTATTTTAGGCACTATAAAACTTCGTCAGTTGTTCCGTTTTTTAATGAAACGCTGATATAACTTGTTATTTCTTAATATACCTGCAAAGGAAAAAATAGGTTAAAAACATAAAATACGAGGTCTACTTATGATAGAGAATTGAATATTTATTGAATAAGAAAAATCCAATTGACAAGAAGTAAAGTTACTGATTAATATTTTATGCATATAATGCATATCTATTTGATATTAAATTCCTTGCCAGTACACTTGCTTTTATACAAATTTTTATTATCTTAGCTACACGTAAGCTAGATAATGAATATCTAGCTGTTATATCTCTATTCTTATATCGTCTTTTTACCCATGCATATAATAATAACAATACAATATTAATTACATTTTTAGTAAATATTATTTTAATTTAGTCTAATTGTAGCTAATATAATTACTTTAATTTTAACATTATTATTATTATTTATTGTACACTTGATTCGGATCCCGCGAAGTACATTTCTAGACACATGACTGAGGTTATTGCATTTCCTTCTAGGGGTGTGGGGGTCTGTCTATAATTACTTTGGCAAATGGACAGTGGACACTATCTTTCCCAAGACTTTCTACTTGAAACAGGAGAAATTTTCTGAAGTGTGAAAGTATTCTCTTCAAAAATCTTTAGAAATGGTATTACTAGCAGAATGGTTATGAGGTGTGGACCGAAATATGAGAACGGTGTTCAAAGGGTAGAGATTAGTCGCTGACCACCCATTCTAGAGTTGATGTAATCTGCTCAACTCGCTCGACGTTACTTTCGCTTCTCTACCAGACTTTCGACGCTTGATCCAGCGAACAAAAGACAATCTAGACGGCGGAGGAAGAGAGGCGGAAAAGCGAACGGGAGGATTGGTGGGGGGAGGAGAACAAAATGGTGGCCAAAGTTGGAGGGAAGATTCCTAATCAAACCTTGGAAGCGTCATTTTCTACCGAGAGGACAATAGAGTTTCTTCTTTCCTCGCTCCCCCACCCCCTACTTCCCTCGCACACTCCAGATCTTCCATATCCGGGCCACACCTCTGGGGGGAAGACGGGAGACGTACAGCCCAATCGCGACTCCATCGTAACTCCCTGCTCATCCCGGGGACGCAGGAGGAATGTAAATGCGATGTGTCCGGAACAGATCAAGGTGCTGCTGTCTCTTTTCTACGTTGCTACGAGCAGAAATATAAGTTAACGAAATCTCATTTTTTTTACAGGAAAAGTCATATATCTACAACCAGAATTTGGAGTTTATCATTGCATCAGAGATTTTCTTTAATGTGGGCTACCTTCAGCGGTTATGGCTACCAAGATTGTATTTTTCTCGTCTCCTTTTCCTCCTACTGGTCTCTCTTCATGTGTTCCCCTTTTTCTTTCCTTTTGTTTCTGCATCCTTTCTTCCTTTGTTTACCTATCAAGTCATATCCTTCTCTCTTTCTTCCGTTGCATCTCCATAACTTACTGTCTATCTCTTTCTTACTTTGTTTCTTTGTCTTGTTCTTTCTTTCTGCGTTTCTCTTTTCCTTTATTTTAGTTCTATCTCTTTCATCCGCTGTTTATCATCTACTATCTTCCTTTCATTCTTTAGTTGTGTCTCCATATCTCATCTCTCTTTTTCTTATTCTGTTTTTTATCTTCTTTTTTCCTCCCGTGTTTGTCTCTTACTCTCCTTTTGTTATATGTATTTCATTATCTGTTTATCCATCTACTTATATCTTTCTTGCTCTTTTTCTGCAATTGTCTTTCCATATCTTTCTCTTAAAGTTTGTTTCTCTATCCTTTTCTTTCGTCCTGTGTTTCTCTTGTCTCTATCTCTGTCTTCATCTGTTTATCTATCTACTTATATTTTTCTTTCTCTCTCTCTTCATTTGTGTCTTCATATCTTTCTCTTTTTCTCACTTTGTTTCTCTATCTACCTCTCTCTCTCTCTCTTTCTCGATATATTTCTTTCTCTCTCTTCATGTGTTCGCCTTTTTCTTTCCTTTTGTTTCTGCATCATTTCTTCCCCTGTTTATCTATCAAGTCATATCCTTCTCTCTTTCTTCCGTTGCATCTCCATAACTTATTGTCTATCTCTTTCTTACTTTGTTTCTTTGTCCTGTTCTTTCTTTCTGCGTTTCTCTTTTCCTTCACTTTAGTTCTATCTCTTTCATCCGCTGTTTATCATCTACTATCTTCCTTTCATTCTTTAGTTGTGTCTCCATATCTCATCTCTCTTTTTCTTATTCTGTTTTTTATCTTCTTTTTTCCTCCCGTGTTTGTCTCTTACTCTCCTTTTGTTATATGTATTTCATTATCTGTTTATCCATCTACTTATATCTTTCTTGCTCTTTTTCTGCAATTGTCTTTCCATATCTTTCTCTTAAAGTTTGTTTCTCTATCCTCTTCTTTCGTCCTGTGTTTATCTTGTCTCTATCTCTGTCTTCCTCTGTTTAGCTATCTACTTATATTTTTCTTTCTCTGTCTCTTCATTTGTGTCTTCATATCTTTCTCTTTTTGTCACTTTGTTTCTCTATCTACCTCTCTCTCTTTTTTCCTGCTTCTCTTTATCTTGTTTCCCTAACACTTTCTATTTCTAAGTGTGGGCCTCCCTGATGGCGCAGTGGTAGCGTCGTCGCCTTGTAACCAAGGGGTCCCGGGTTCGATACCCGGTGGAGGCACAAGTGGTTCGGATCCCACTTTAAACTGTAGGTCCAGTCCCAATTAGCCTTACTGTGCATAAAGTGGACTTAAAACAACAAATCAACCAACCGTACTATTTCTAAGTGTACCAGGGGTGTCTTTTTATGAATACATCCAAATGCCAAACTCTCTTCCACGTAGCACATCCTTTTTACAGACTAACGAAGCTCTGGCGCCTGGACCTGCAAACAGAATAATACTCTGTAGGGCTTGTATCGTCCATATGTGTTTGTGATTGTCCCTTCACCAACCTCACCATATTCAGCGGCCCCTGACTTTAATTTAGACAGAATTGTAATAAAAGAATTAATGAAAAATGCGAACCTGCGACAATTCTTGTGTATGATTGATTGATGATCTTTTTTAAACAAAGTAACATAAAACACTGTTTTATTATGCTTATTTGTTATGTTGCAGTGACAATTCAGAACTTGACAGTGTTCTTTGCAATAGTTCTTGAGAAAACAAGTGAATATCTATTGAACGGAACTCATGTAATTATTTGTAAGGCTTTGCATTTTCCATGAGTGTGGCTTTAAGTAAACACCAATAAGAACAAAATGATACAGTTAACGTTATAATCATAATGACAATGCTATGAATGTTTAATTTCGGTTTTACCTTTACCGAATAATATCAAATCTCAATCTCAAACGTGATCAATTCAAAGCAACCAGACACACTTACTCGTACTGCAGTGACACCTAGCGTCATTATTGGACAACTTGATTAACCCAAGTAGTAAATGACTGCGTGGTCTTTGTGCTAGCTTCTCCCCTTCCTTTCGTCTTCGGTCGGAACCCCAACTCACCGATCATGAAGGAAATACAAATGCGAACGCAGCAATAAAGGTATAAATCGTTTTTTTATGGTTTTATTGTGCTAGGGGAGAAATCGTAAGTGAGAGACCCAGGGAGAGCAATTCTAGCCGTTTAGATGAACTTGTGCAAACATACGGTCGCACATCACCGCGAGGTAACGCCAGGGCAAATTAGAATCAGATGCAGTCTAGGATTCTCGTTCGTTGGCTGTCGTAGTTAGTAGCGGAACTGCATTGCACGGGTTGCCAACCCCCGTACTCTTAGCACTAGATTTGGGCATTGATCCAACTCGATGGTGGCGCCATGGGCGTCCAGAAGGGGGAAAATGAGGGGTGAAAACTCCCCTGGAAAATGCAGGCCAGTCTGAAATTATGTATTTCACAATGTATGTAATATAATTTCAATCACTTTGTTCAGCAGTATCTACATCTTTAATGCAGTTACTATCAGGCAAAGGGCCTCCCCGATGACGTAAAGGTAACGTTGTCGCCTTGTACTGAAGGGGTCCCGGGTTCGATACCCGGCGGAAGCACATAGTGCTTCAGATCCCATTTTAAAACTGTAAAACTGTAGACCCAGTTCCCGATTAGCCCATCTGTGCATAAGGAGGACTTAAAATCCTCAAACACAGAAATATTTTTGTCCTGAATTTTCCACCATTTCTGTTATTACCAATGAAAATCTTGCAGTGATAATTTAATTTCAAGTTAATATAACACTAATAAGCCAGTCTAAATTGTAGGGGTCTAAACTAAATTTTACATTAAATTGGTGGTTTTGAAAGAAAATTGAGTAAAATTTTCTTGCTTGCTCCGGTAACAACAGAGGCACATCAAGTTTATAAATACTACAAAGTACTGAAGCTGCATTACGTCAATATTGCTGGTGTGAAATATGTAATGAAAAGCTTCTATTTTCATATTCGTCTTAGCAGTTTACTAGTGTTGCCCACGAGACGAGACTTTGCCCTGTCTCGTCTCGTGGAAATGCTGTCTCGTCTCGAAAATATTCGTTTGTCTCATGACACATGGTCAATCTCGTCTCGTCTCGAATTTTTAAAAGCCTGTCCCGTCTCGTCCCGTGGGCAACACTACAGTTTACCTTTGCGCTTAAGCGCTATTATCCAATTAAATATTCAAAATGGTGACCGTTGTGCCATTAATTAAAGAACAATATCTAATTGAGTAATAGCGCTAATGTGTAAAGATGTGCTACCTGTCTTCCTCTAAAACCAAATAATTCTGATGGAAGTAAAAAATGACGTAGAACGCGGCTTGTGAGGCACTGGATTCTTCGTCCTATGCTTCAAATTTTCTAGTAACAGCTCTGTATTTGTATAAATATGTTTGAACACTGACGTACGCAGAAATTGTAAAGGTTGATAGTACAGCGAGATCCATGAGTATTACCGTGCAACTTATCCATGACTATTTTCATTAATTTTTATCTTGCATTCTGTGTGTTTTTAAGCTATGGACTTTTATGTATGCTGGTGAAGAAGTTGTCAACAGCTTGATTTGAGATTTCTTTTAATTCTTGAATTAATTGGGTCAAATAAAGTGCACGAACATGGTGATGTACAATTTGCACGGCAATACTCATGTATCCCACTGTACATAGCTTTGTTTTAGTGGAGGCGGGATACACTATAAAATATTTCGCATATTTGGAGGTTTTCTCTATATTAAAATTTTACTCTTAAGACAGAAATTGTAATCAGGGATCATTTTATGGGTGTTTGCATTTACACCTTCTGTTTTTTTCAAGTTCTTAATTGATTATCATTTGAAAATTTTGATTTCCACAAAATTTCGGGAGGGGCTGTAGTCTCATTAGCTCCCCTCCTGCGTACGCCAGTGTGTTTGAATGTTTGAGTTCTGCCTAACTCTTGAAACTAAAAGTATTAATGTGGATTATACGTTTCTGCATCATAATAATAATAATAATAATAATACACATTAATTGGAAAAAAATTGTTTCATTTACTTTCAATTCCCCCCTTCAGAAAAATCTCAAAATGGGAAAAGTACGAAGCTATGAAATTCCCCTTTGTTCCCTACTCTACATTTACTTCAATTTAAACACTGGATGTAAGAGCGGGGTGAATAAACAGTCTGCTGACGTCACAGGTCGCAACCATTCTACCAAAAAACCTTCTTCACCAAAGTTCTACCGCGAAAATTACGATAACATTAATCATAAGGGTAAATTCAGTGCGCCAACTTTCACTTACACACATTGCCCTTTGGAACTTCTACTTTCAACTGTCTCCTCCATCCCCCACTTCTTTTCTTTATTTTTCGGTGTCGATAACATCGTCGAGAAAAAGTATTTCTTTTCCTCCACCCATTTCTATAGCTCAATCTTACGAAAGAAAAGGGAGGAAAAACTCAACAGATATAGCCAAGTTGGCTGATAGTAGAGGGGGGAGGGGGGCATCCCTCTTTCTTGGTAGCCATTGAGAAGCCTTCGTTGCAAAAGGGGAAAAAATGGAAAGGAACTGTCGAAAAGGGCGGGAGGAAACAGAATTCTTGCCACCGAATTTCTTCTCTCTTTATTCTGCTACAAGAGGTCGCCAGGCTCGTTTCCTCATTCCTTCCTGTGCTTTGTGAGTGTTGCCAGATGCTGGTGCAAAAGTTACTGATGTACCGAATATATCCTTAGATTGTGAAAGGACGCCCAACTACTGGAAATATTTCAAGAGACAAGTATTATAGTGTATTTATCACGGGTCAAGAAGGGCGCTCAAAAGGGTGGTTGGGCGCCCTTTCATGTTCTTGTACACTCTTTTTTCAAAGCTTATTTTCAACTGAAAATACTATTAATTCTTGCAGTGCAATAGTACGCCAGATTAAAACCATGTCATATTGAGCATAAAATAATAGGTATTGAAGTGTGAGACCGCTAACATACAAGTCATTGATCTTAAAGAGAAGCCGCATTTATTTTCCTGTACTGGTGACAGTCTATACTTAGATCAGCATCTGTTGTCTTAATCTCGTTAGCATTGTTGTTAAGAATTGTTTTTCTTGCTGGCCCGTTTGTGGTTTTCGATAATTACCTGCAGGCTCCAGTGATGTGCGTCTACGCGTAAACAACGATAGTCTACATTCTACACGTAGACTATTTTATACACGTAGATGACTTAATCTATGTAAACATGGCGAGAAGTGATAACTTAGCAAAGGGCGCCGTGAAAGTAAAACAAAATTATACTGCGTATCAGTTGCTGATGTGTGAGAAGAACTTTTCATGCTCTTCCTTCCAAATTCGAACAATTTCTCACCTGGGAAAAAAAAAACCTAACATAAAATATTCTATTGTTTTATGGGGAAACTACTAATTTTGCCTCATGACTGCCATCTGTTGTTTTTTTGCATACTATTTATCTTCTTCCATAGTTGATGATAGAAGAAAAGATACATTTTGTTGTAAATAGGATTGTTGTCAGTTCGTTAGGAACCAATAGTTGAAAATGCCATTTTCCTTTCATGAAAGCCTTGAAAATTAATTTTAATGCACTTTAGATTGTATACGTAGTCTATGTAAACTACAACCCAATGTAAACTACGCGTAGATTACTTATAGACAACGCATGTAAACGTAAACTTATAGTGTACGGCACATCACTGCCTGCAGCTTAATACACAGGTCAGTAGCAAGGGCAATCTAGGGAGAAGAGAGAAGACTGAAGCTTAGGGTGCCGTGCACAGAGGGCGCCAGTCAAAGTTTAAAAAAAAAAAAAAAATAGGACGGGGAAATTTACGCTTGACTGAGGTATAGTCTGGTAACACACTGCTGAAATTGTATATTTCCCAAACTGGTACGAGTACGTTTTTAAAGATATGCTTCAGACATCATTATAATATTTTTTCATATGCTACTTTGTAAATCAGAAATGCAAACTATGAATCTTTAAACATAACCTGTGTTACTTTTAATGCGTTTTTCTTTGTTTCCTCATTTCAAATTTGTAGGATGTAAATATCACAAACCATGCCGTAAGAAAATATCTAAGGGCGTACATAAAATTTCGGTGCTTGGTAGTGGGGGGAGGTGGTACAAATCCTGCCTAGGACGCCAAAATATCCAGAGTGCGCGTCAGATCTCCTGCATATGGCGATAGCAGGAGATTTGACGCGCACTCTAGTTACGGGGCTGAAATTCTACGTAACATGTTGAATTGTTGTTTTAAGTCCACTCTATGCACAGCTAATCGAGACTGGACCTACAGTTTAAAGTGGAATCTGAACCTCTGTGCCTCCACTGGGTATCGAACCCGGGACCCCTCGATTACACGGCGACGACTTTACCACTTTATTTTTTTAAAGGAATACCCCTATTGGGCGATATCCCCCTCATTCACACTTTTTCTCAACATTCGTACATATCAGTTTTTATCTTTCTTCTCGGTTATCTCATTTTACAGACAACACAAACATCCAAGTCCTAGCCGGTATTTGAAACCGGGACCCCTGTCGTCATAGCGCGCTGTGCTAACCACTCCGCCACGGAGGCCGACATGGAAGACCCCTACACGGCAGCCACACATCGAATTCATACATGTTAATTTCTTTCAATTCTCATTTTCATCAGGAGAGTCGAACACAAACATCTACGTCAGAGCCTGGATTCGAACCCGGGACCCCTGGCGTTGTACCATCTGTGCTAAGCACCCTGCCACGGAGATCGACTTTTTTCTATGTGCCTCCACCGGGTATCGAACCCGTGACCCCTTGATTACAAGGCGACGACGCTACCACTGCACCATCGGGGAGACACGTAACATGTCTGGTAAAGGTACTACTTAGGACATTTTTCTCAAAGACTTACCAAGAGTAGAGTCCTGCATAATACTACTTTCTCCCGCTCGTAACCCCCACCTCCACATAATAACAAAATCTTCCACATTTTTACACGACCGCTTTACAATAAGTTACACATAATTGAATTCAACTTTATAAAGAAAACACAAGAAACAATTACACGTTTATAAATATGTTTCTCTGAATTAAGAACAGTTAAAATCACTTTGTCCTATTTTTGTCTTTGTTTTGCCTTTCCAATAAGGTTGTACATATGACTTTTCCTCCCATGAGTAAAATTTTAGAAACACTTTTTTTTTAAAAAAAAAAAAAGTTAATATGCACTATTCGTTTGAAATCGTGTGAAATATTATTTACACAAAACAATGTAGAGCGCTAAGGATTGGTCTTGCAGGGAACTTCAGCTCAGCCAAGGTAGATAGGAAGGGCAAAGAAAAGGAGAATGCGTATCTAAAAATTAACGGGAATAAACTTTGTACCCTAAATTAGAAACATTTCCACCCCACTGCCTCCAGTTATCGGCCCCGTTTCGAGTGAAAATTGTCATAATTTAAAACGTATCAATTTTGCCAGTAAGGTGAGTATTTGCCATGTTGAATAAACAGGTTTAAATTCGTACGCGTAAACTTTAGTAAATACACTTTTGCAGTTCGTTAGCAGATTAATTCGTTCATCAAAATGCGCTCACCACCAGATTGGCAGATAATGAAAGAATCAATGTTGACTCTTGCAATTTGTTAACACTCTGGCACATCGACGTGAATCGAAAATTGTCATTTTTCTGCCCTTGGTTGATGAAAGTAACATGCATCATGTCCATACAGAGTGCGTATAAATGGTTACTGGCGGTTTGGTTCAAGTGAATACCTTGTGTACTCCAAATGCTATTAGCTCTTTCTTTATACTCCCCGAGATGCAACAGGGAATGTTAGAAGAGCAGGGGCGGCCCAAGATAAAATTTTCACTCGGACGAGGTTAATTTTTGGCGTCCCCCCTGCTATTCACCCTGCCCCTCCCCCATCTTTCTCTCATGGTCCTTCTCAAAAAAATGTTATGTTTCGGTTTAAATGATGAAAAATAATAGCAACATTTTGAAAATACTGTTACTGTTAAAGAACACGTTTGTTGTGGTATGTGTTTATTTAATACCTAGATGATCACATCAAAAAAACAGTAATCTCTTAAGCTTAAATTACTACATGATTTCGCAATATACTTATTATGTTATACATCAGTAACTTCAATTGATTCTTGCCAACTATAAATCCAACTCTTTCTAAAACAAATAGCCACGCACCCAGTGGAGGCACATAGTGGTTCGGATCCCACTTTAAACTTTAAGTCAGTCCCGATTATCCTCTCTACGCATAAAGTGTACTTAAAAATAAAATTAAAAAGAAAACAAATATAGTCACGCTTATGAAATCAGAAATAAGGGCACGCTCCGGGCAGCCGCCCTACTACACAAGAGAAAAATATTTTGAATTGCTACAAATGAAGCAGCTTTCAGACCAAAGCGACAGGCGACAAGCAACTCACGTCATTTGGAAACGAACCTTCAGAAATAAATTCAACCTTTTGTCCGCGTGTCACTCGGGTTGGGCCCACATATCGCCCACTGAGACGCCGGAAATGGGTCTGTTGCGTTGTGTTGAGGCTTTTCTCCGCGTCTGCACACAGAAAACTAAATGCATCATATCGATTGATGCACTAAAGTGTGTTTTATGGCTTCTTCAAAGCATCAGATTCACATTTGATGCATTTGGGTGCATTTTTGTATGTCGTCAAATAAACACCAAAGTGCATAATTTGATTCAAGTGAGGATTTCTCTCAGTCGAGATGCACTTCAATGCATCAGTTGATGTTCGTTGATGCACCTTCCTGCATCTTTTTGGATGATGCACTTTAACGTTTGGTCTGAGCTACAGAGTTTATGTAGCTCAGACAAAACGTTTAAGTGCATCATAAGAAAGATGCATTCTGGTGCATCAAAACGCATCACGGTGCATCAAAACGTACCAACTGATGCATTGAAGTGCATCTCGACTGAGAGAAATTCTCACTTGAATCAAATGATGCACTTTGGTGTTTCTTTCACGACATACAAATATGCACCCAAATGCATCAAATGTGAATCTGATGCTTTGAAGAAGCCATAGAACACACTTTAGTGCATCAATCGATGCATTCTGGTGCATCAATCGATATGATGCATTTAGTTCTCTGAGTGTAAATGGACGGTTGGAGTGCCTCCCCGAATGCGTTGTAGTAACGTCGTCGCTTGTAATCAAGGATCCCGGGTTCGACATCCTGTGCATGCACATAGTGGATCATATTTTAAACAGTAGATTCAGTCCCGACTACCCTATCTGTGCATAAAGTGGACTTTAAACTGAAACTATGGGAGTAACATACGTACACACACACACACACACACACACACACACACACACAAATACACGCACATATAAATAGACAGATAAAGCTATCTCCAACTCATTTCAACATGTCGTGAAGGCATATGAAGGTATAGGCTCTACACAATAACAATGTCGGCTATTTGTGGAGCTGATGTGATCAGCACCACCCTTCGGCCGTCATTACCCTTAGAGGCTGGATGAACCACAGGGTATCTCTCTGTGCAAAGATATTGGTGAAAAAATTTGCACTTGAAATCACCCACGCGGGGACAGAACAGAATCTCCAGCGTGTAGCAATCTGACGCCCTATGACTAAACCACCACGATTCCTACATACATATTCGCTTCTTCATTTAAATAGAGGTATAAAACTAAAAAGTTCAGATTACGAACATTTTATCTCAACAAGCATGTGCACACTTGTGAGTGTTGCTTCATCAATTGTATCTAATCATCATTCATCATAGTCGTCCCTATCTGCCCTAAGTGAGAGAAAAGAGACTTTTTAAAAATATATATATATACGAGGCGTATTTTTAAAGTAAGTACCGTTTTGAAATTCCGCCGCTGCACTGCTGCGGTCGGTGTCCCGTGCATGCGCACTGTATACCTACATCTGTTGGCAAGCCAGAGACGGCATTGCGGCAACAATCGATCGTGTATACATTTGCTTTTGCGTATTTAAAATGCCTCCGCCGATTGAGAATCCCGCCGACTGTGAAAGAATGTTCATGACGAGGAACGAAGTGGACGACCCTCAGTGATCACTGTCGATTTGGTGCAGAAAGTCGACGAAAACGTGAAATAGAACAGACGCTTCACGATTTCTTTGTTATCAGAGGAGTTCCCTGAAGTTTCAAGAAGTGTTATCTACGAAATTGTTACCGAACGCTTAAACAATCGAAAATTGTGCTCACGATGGGTACCAAAAATGTTAACTGAGGCGCACAAAAGCAAACGTTTAGGTAGCGCCTTGACTTTTCTTGTCAAGATCTCATCGCATCATTTGGCTGGGAACAATATGATCATCCTCCATACAGCCCCGATCTAGCGCTCAGTGACTACCACGTGTTTCTGCAACTGAAGAAGCATCTCGGAGGTCAGCGCCACGATGACGACGATAGCCTCAAAACGGCCGTGTTGCAGTGGCTGTTAACTCAGGCGGCAAACATATGACGACGGAATACAAAAGCTTGTTGTTCGATATGATAAGTGCCTTAATATTGGTGGCAATTATGTGGAAAAGTAGATAAAAGTGTGGTCTTTCATGTAACAATAAAATTGTTACAAAAAAGTTTACTTGTTTTTTGTACATATCAAAACGGTACTTACTTAAAAAATACGCCTCGTATATATAACATTATCCAATCAGCTATTTTCTTATTTTATAGCTTACGTACATTACGCAGGAAGAAATTATATTAAATGTAAGAAATGGTATAGTTTACAACGGGTAGAACATGATGTATCTACAAATTGTGCATAGGTAATTTTCTTTAAAGAACCATGGTAAAAGTAAAACAATATCGATTTAATTCTGAACGTGAGAGAGAGAGTCGAATGTAACGTAACAGCAGACAGTACAATACCCACATATGTGCAATATTTCCGCAAATATCACTACGCAAAACTTATTTTCGGAATCACCCTCGTAAAATATAGATTGGGTGGTGAAAATGTATGGTTTTTCTACGTGGAATTTTCGGAATGAAAGGAACAAAATGAGTGCTTGTAAAGGGTTCCAACTCAAATGCAAGCAGTAGACAGAAGCGCAGCCACCGGAGGGCGTGGATGGGTTCTGACCAGCAGATTCCTAATGCTCAAACAAATAATATAGCAATTTTGAAACAAGAAGGAAATTCAAGGTCAAGAAAAATAGATAAAAGATAAAACGATGGAAAGAAAGAGAGAGAAAAGGTAACCAGACAGAGAGAAAACTGAAAATAGAGGAAAAGTGAAAATGAATAAGATATTAAGAAAGGAAAAGAATGGGAGAAAGAAAGAGAAAGAAGAGAGGAATATGGAAAAATAAGGAAAGGAAGGAAAAGAATGGGAGAAAGGAAGAAAGAAAAGAGACAGATGGAAAAGTAATGAAAAGGAAAGACAGTGAAAGAGTGGGAGAAAGAATGAAAGAGAGATGGAAAAAGAAGGACAGGGAAAGAATGGGAGAAAGAAAGAGATGGAAAAGAAGGAAAATAAAGTAGATAGAAAGAAATGGAAGGAAAGAAAAGCAAACAGAGAGAATGAGAGTCAAATGGAATGAGCGATGGTGAAAGAAGGAAAATAAAGTAGAAAAATAAAGGGACAGAAATACAGGAAAACAGAGAGACAGTCATGATCACAGATGCAGAGGAGTCCCGGGTTCGATATCGGTGGAAGCACATGGTGGTTCGGATCCCACTTAAACTATAGGTCCAGTCTCGATTCGCCTATCTGTGCATTAAGTGGATTGAATCTACAAACTTTGAGTATACCCGACCCAAGTTCTCCGTCGAAATGAATAGCACTAGACACTTCGTGACACTCGAGGTTGTGATACTAATCAATTTTTTGCAACACTGCTTTCTTTAATTTGGCTCACATGACGTCTTTAAGTCAATTTTTACTAATTTAATACTTTATTTAACAGCTCAAGGCAAGTACATTTCATGCCTGTATGATTCCTAAGATGCACCATAAAGAGTGGAATTTTACTGTAGTTGGCAACACTGCCTCCAAAAGTACACCCCCCTTCGCTCCCCTCGGTCCAAGAGTTGAGAAGGAGAACGAGATGATTTTTACTCGGGAATGGTTGTGGAGATGATTTTTGCCGGGTCGGACCCCTTGGGATTTCATCCTCGACTCGGATCTGACCATTCCTCTTCCTGGGATCTGGCCCTCTCTTGCACCTCCCCCTCTTTCCCCGTCTTCATCCCCCCTCTCTTTTGCCTTCTCTCTCTCCTCCCTCATTTCGAGTTGCCCGTGATCTACTGCACTCCAGTTCTCATAACTTCATCCGACCCGATCATGGCCCACAAGGGACCGTATGACAAATGTATCCTTCCGCCAACTTCAAATTAGTTCCAGCCTCCGAATGACGGGGAAACCATATTGCTACACGTAATATAACAAATAACGTCGACTCCTGTCTTCAGGAAATAGGTCTCCCCGTCTCTCTCCTCCCACATACCCTTCTTCCCCTTCCCCTCACACACACACACACACACACACATACGTACGTACACATATTTTTCTCTTCTTTCTTCTTAGTCACTCGTTTTCTTTTCAACTTTCTCATTCCGAAGATGTGAAAACTGAAAAGCAGAAAGGGAGGGGGTGGTCCTCTGCTTCGTATTGTCTTCCACAGCATCCCAAGATCGTTTCTCACTCGTCTCGTATTGTTCCTTCAAAGTTCTGTTTCAGCTGGGACCTTTTTCGGGTGAGAACACAAAGAGTTAGCTGAATAAATAAAATGTGAAGCTCAGATTTCTTGCTTCTTCGCTCAAAAATGGCTCAGCAATTGTTTTATAATGAAGAAGCAGCCCGGAAATATATTTTGACGGCCGCGCAGGGCGCTTGCCCGGCCGTTTAGTCGCATTACGTCGTTCCGAGTCTAGACCAGTGACGTAGTTGTTCGCACGTGAGTAGCGCAACCAATCATCATCGTCTGAAGCTATATCTTAGTGATAATCAACCAGGATGCGATTAGAGCGCGATGCTTAATGCATATATCTCTCCTTGACACCCCCCCCCCCCCCGCCATGGAAATTGGCATAATCAATGTTATTAACGAAATGTCAATACGAGGAATGAAGTACAGTTAGTATTCGGACCGAATAACCAAAGATAAAACTGCGTTACAACGACAAAAAAAAAACATTTCCAAGAAACAATGTAGATATACTAAATAGCAATGGCTCCTACTCCTATTGCCGGACCCTGTGGCCGAGTTGGCTGCGACGCCAAGGGTCCCGGGTTCGAATCCCGCTCGGGCTTGGTTGTTTGTGAATGTCCATTCATCAATTTCATCATTTCATCACTTATCCCCTTCTTCGCAAATTAGCCAAGAGGCACAAAACGCGAAGTAAAATAAACTAAATTAATCAATCACCAATGTTTAGGTCATTAAATGCCTTACCCTACTTAGAACTAATATAATGAAGTAATCATCATCCTTGCTGTCTTAAGAATTCTCATAGTAGGCCGGCCTACTGCATTATCCATATACTTCACATTCTAATTTACTAATTTCTCGAACGGGACGCGCCTATTGCACAGCGCGCTATGACAGGGTCTCGGATTAGAATCCCTGCCTGGACATGGTTCATCTTTCTGAATGTCCCTTCATCAGCTTCATCGTGTCATCACTCAGCCTAATCGGTAATGAGTTTAAAATACGGGAACCAGGTTGTATATATTTTTTAATATTTTACCATTTAATCCAAAGAATAAATGGTTCCATCGGATTCGATGCCCGGTGGAGTGGTTCGTATCCCACTTTAAACTGTAGGTCCAGTCCCGATTAGCCTTACTGTGTATAAAGTGGACTTAAAACACAAAATCAATCAATCAATCAATAAATGGTTCCACAGTTTTCAAACATTCAAAAAAATAGTTTTATACGAGAGGTCAAACAACACACATTTATGATTAGTTTCCCCCTTAACGTTCAAAGCTTTTTCTTGAACGAGGTGTGAAAAAATAATAACAACATAGAATAACTGTACATTTCAATCTGCTTCTTCTTTTTTAATGTAAGTTGTAGTACTAATCAGCCGGCCCTTGTGAGGGGCAACTCGGGCACTCGCCCAAGGCCCTGTGCTGCAGGGAGCCCCGCGTCAGATTAAAATAATTGTTTGTGTACGGTTTATTACGAGTTTCTAAGACGCTGGTGTTTCCAATTAAGCAATTAATCTGAAAATTACTGACAATTAATTTGATTTTTCCTTACTTCATGGATTATTTCGACACATATAATTATCCAAAATTACTGATATCGTGTTCTAAACAAAGTGTATTACCTACATAAAAACAGTGTTCAAATATTTGAATCAAAAATATTTAACATGCACTATTAGTTTGAAATCGCGATGTGAAATTATAACTTTATGTGAAACAACGTAACTTCCCTAGTGTGTCATGATTCAATGAAGGAAAACAAAAGAGAATTATGATGAGAATGTTATTCGATATGATTCAAACTTGCCACTTTGATAGATAATCTAGTTTGATATTTAATGAATGAAATGAAAATAAACGGTAATTTACAAACTTTCATTTGTGTGTTTAAATCTTGGTTTTAAGCTTCAATATGTTCTGTTTAAATAAGTAATAATTCATTTTTTTCAATTTGTAATTAATTGTAATAATGTTTGTATTATGATTATATAAAACACCTATATTTCAGACTGAGGAACAAAAATCTAATTTTTTTTTTCAGGCATCTGAAAATTTTATTTAGGTCCCGCGTATTGTATGCCCCAGTCCCCGTACCTAGGCCCTGGTACTAATCATTCCGTAGTACTGCTGGGAATTTAGTTTCACAGGCGCAAAAACTGCAGCCTACACATACGTTTGAAAATGTAAAAAAATGAGCAAAATGTGAAAAAATGTATATCAGGGGGCGAAAGCTAACTGGGATCAGAGAGCGGAAACTACTAGTAACCGATATATTTTATCCCAAAGTACGACCCACGCAAGTAAACACCTCTTATCTCGGACTACTCTCACTTATTTTATTCAAAAAGTGCAGTGCCTCAAGCTGAAAAATGTTTGATCGAGTTTTGGGGTTAGGAAGGGGCACGCTCCTATGGTTTAACGATGACGGCTGCTTTGCGAAAATTTTGCTAGATGGGGAGATAATATCCCCCCGCATTCCCCTTCACTTCTAACACTGATAAAATGAGGAAAAAAAACGTTCACATGCTAACGTTACCAAATCTATCAATCTTAACAAAAATATTAATTTCCTATGAGCATCAAACCCAACATTCCTAACCTATTAACGTATTATTATTAACACCGTTAAATGTAACACTCGTAATGACATTAAACCCATCATAACTAAAAGAAAACCACGATCAAGAACACTGCTGTACGCAGAAGGAAAAAGGGGAGGGACTGAAAATAGGAATTTTGAGAAAATGGAAAAAATCAAATGAAAGCAGTATAATTATTTTCGTCTTCGAATAATTTTTAAAAAGTAGGTTTAAAATGGTATTTGGAGGTATCACCGAAATCGATTTACGGCGATGTAATCTATGATCCAAGCCAAGATTCAATCTCAATAGAAGTTATAAGAAGTACCATTAACTTTGAAAATTTTAATAAACCTTAAAATTTGGAGGTCCATCGCATTCTAAAAGTGTTGCAATTTCTAAATGATTCATTTGACCTGTAAAACTTAGATTCATAGCACTGAACCCGCGTTCACACTGAGCTGTAGATATTGGTACAATTGAAGTTGAAGATTGAAGTTTATAGAGCAAGGCTAGCATAATCTAAGATTAGCAGGAAAAAAGGATACTGATTACTACTTTCATCTAGTCAAATCACCTATAACTCATTTATTTCGTCCTTTTTAACATTGCTACTTACTTATTCTGCATTGCGGAACATTCTATAAGGTGTAATTCTCACGAAAATAATTTCAATTTTTCATATTACAAGTAATTATTGTTTTTCCTTTTTTTCGCTTGCGTGACACACAATATGGCGCGACCGTTCTGAATCATCGCGCGTCGTGCTTGTGTTTTGTCCATTGGGACTGGGTATGCAGTGTTTCCAACCTTCTAAACCAAAAAATACCCACTTCCGTGTTATTAATTTTCTATTTTTTCCCGGGTTTGAAATTATGCTAATACCTAAAATTTGGGGTCGTATAACATTTGACGTATAGCCCCACGAACCATTCACGGTAAGGCTATGTTAGGTTAGGGTAGCATAGCTAAAATTTGGGGTCACGTCATCTTCTTGAAAAAACACGGGGTGGTTGGAAATAGTGACAGGGGGCTACGTCATCAAACGCACGGAACATCCGGTTCTCTTAGAGGAAGTACATGGAAGCAACACCAATTGCGATATTTTTATACATATAAACATGAATTATCGCTAAAAAAGATGAAACGATGACAGAAAATACATTCGGGAACTTCAACAATGCTAGAGAAAGTTATTTGCGTAAGTTGTTTCGGTAACAGTTCGTTATATCGGAGACACATTAAAATCGGATATTTTGTGTTTTGCATGGCTACTAATTACCAATTGTGTATTGCGGAACATAGTTCAAGGTGCCGTTATGCTTTTTACACGAAAACAAACACAATTTTTCACATAGAGAGTAGGTTTTGTTATTCCTTTTTTCGCTTCCGTAACACACAATAAGGCGGGCAGAGGTTGACTAGCGTTGTAGGTATGCAGTGTTTCCAACTTTCTCCGAAAAATACCTACTATCGTGTTCGTCACGTGTGCAAATTGTACATCATGCATGGGTAGCTGACGGATAGCCCCACGAACCATTTCCGATAAGATTTGGTTAGGTTAGGCAAGTTAAAAAAAAGGGTTGGAAACACTCGTATGCAGCATCCGGTTCAGGTAGCGAAAGCAATGGCACTTGTGCGTCGGTGAGATATTTCTCTTGAAAAGTACATGATTTCCCGGTCAAATAGATTCCACGATGAAAGAAAATACCTCGACGAACGTTGGAAACTTTAAAGAAACTCATTTCCGTAAGTAGTTTCTTCTGTAAAAATGAAGAAATTCGTTTTGACTAGATGAAAGTGTTACCGGATACTGAAGATGGTATTAGTTTTCATGCATTTCTTGCATTATATCTTCCAGATGGCCAAGCGTACCTGTAAAGGGGGGGGGGGTTATAGTGTTGCTCACGGGACGGGACATGTCCCGTCCCGTCTCGTCTCGTCTCGAATGTCTCGAAAAAATAAAAGCAAAATTTTTAATCAGTTGCAAATACTTGTTTGCTTGGAATAAAGTATTTAAATTAGAAACGTTGATAAGCGCGTGTTAAGTCAAAATAATAAGACTATTCTAGAGAGAGGCATGAATGAATACCTAAACTTATTTGCTATACTCTTTCGAAACACAGCGTTACTCCCCATTTTTTTCAAAAAAATTATTCCATGTTAATAACTTTATGTTACGATAGTACTCCAGATACTAATACAATTCTGAATAACATCATGAAAAGGGCAGGTAGAGAAGGTGGAAGGAGGGGCCAAAAGATCGTGGAATGTCTGCGTCCGAGGTTTATCTTGTAAAAATAGTCTCAGCTCTATAGGCTGGAAAGATAAACGGACCGACGGATATGGTTTATTTTTATTATTTAATTTTTACATCAAAGGGTGTACAGAAGTGATTGTCATTAGGAAGTAGGAAAAGCATTGTAGGAAACATGGCAGTACAAATTGAAAAGGAGTTGTTGGAAAAGTTATTAAGGAGTCCAAGATATTAGCAAGACTAAGAGAAGGAGATAATTAGGGACAAATAATCTTGCATTATCCCACTCCGAACAGCTGAGAGCTAAAGAGGAGGAGAAAATACGGTAAATATGGAAATAAGTAATTTGGTGATTTAAGTGTTTACAGAGAACCACGACAAGATTTTACCACATTATTATTTGCACGGGTTGCGAAAATATTAGAATGTTATGGAAATTTCGGATATGTCTTTGTTGAGAAAATTCTTGTTGTTTCCCTCAGGCATTCTACAGGTGGTTGGATTCGATTTTTTTACGTCCGTTTGAAGATTATTTCCAATGTTTTTTTTTATTTCTTTATTTCTTATTTAAGGAGAAATAATAATATTGTAATATTGTAATAACGAAATACTGAGGCTGAAATAGAATAGATTTCAAATGAAGGAAGTGCACTAAGTACTGTATAATCGTTGTAGAAGGAAAATTTGTTCTATGAGGGGACTCCCCGATGGTACAGTGGTAGCGTCGTCGCCTTGTAATCAAGGGGTCCCGGGTTCGATACCCGGTGAAGGCACATTGTGATTTGAACCCCACTTTAAACTGTGGGCCCAGTCCCGATTAGCCTTTCTGTAAATCAGATGAAGGACTGTTGTAGCTGTTCTTTTTTTTTCTGTAAATTTAGCCTTCACGTTTATGAGCAAAATACATGTAGTATCTACTGTCTACATTTTCACTCGTTACTAAACACATTACACAAGGTAGTTTTATCGAACTTCAGAGGGAAGCTGACAGCAATGTCAGGGTGGCGGGAGCTTGTTTACGACCAGGGTGTATTCCGAGACTATTTTTCGCCGTTCCCCACTGAAAAAGGTTTCGCTTTGAACAATGGACACCGTTGCTTCAGGGGGCAAACACCAAACATAGGGCGAGGTTGACCTGCAGTAGCGGGTACGTGCCATAAATCCAGGCCTAAAGTAGGAATGAAAGTTGATGCAAGGGAGGGGCAATAAAAATTCTGTAATTTGGTTTGCTTGCTGACAGGAAGTTTTGCAGGAAAAGCTGAAAAGGAAAACGGCAGACTTTGAATGAAAGAGGGACAGTGAACACAAGTTATTTGTATTATTCGCCGACACACAAGCTTCCATTTCGAAGGTGAGGCTATCAGCAGCGAAGTTATTAGAGGGTTGGAAGCAGTGACGACGCCAGAGGGGGGCAGGGGGACGCCCCATGTCAGACACTTCGCCCCCCCCCACCCGGGCCCCCATCTGAAGTTAAATAAATATCGAATAATAAGTGAGTTCATTTATAAGAGTATGACGATTTTCACCTTTTCAAAGTGGTGTATTCTGCATGATATCACTTTCCTTGATTAACAAATATTAATTTGCTTCGTCCAAGATTCGAGCGCCGCCCTGGGCATAGGTGATTTCTCATTCATTTATGTCATGTAATAGCCGAGATTAACCTAAGTTTTAACCAGTCTTAAGAACTGGGAAAAAGTGTTGAATGTGGATGGTTTTAAAACATCACGAATATTTTCAGGACCACAAGACATCATCTGTAGTACGGGCTGACAACGCTAATTATTAAAAGACATTCAAAGTTGATTCAAGATTTGGTTGGTTGGTTGATTTGGTGTTTGAAGTCCACTTTATGCACAGTAAGGCTAATCGGAACTGGACTTATAGTTTAAAGTGCCTCCACTGGGTATCGAACCCAGGACCAAAGGTGATCGAAGAAAACCCGACACTACATGTCAGTTGTTGTGGATTCATCGCGGTTTCTTACTATTCAGGGACTTGAATTTCGAGATGATGAGTCTTAGGAAACCCTTAACAAAGGGGATTTCTTCGATACTCTTGAAGCTAATGAGGGGATATTATTTGGAAATGTATTGAACGTGAACCTTAAAATGCAAATTACACTTAAAATTCGATTCAAAACATATCGCGGGCAGGTAAAAGAACGCTTATTAGGATTTGCCACTCTTCAATCATTAGATGCAGGTTCGCTCTTTCTGGTACATATCAAAATCAAAGAACTTCTTCCCACGAACTCCATAGGTGCCTGTAATTGTGTAGCACAGACATACGTTGGAGTGGTAGAGTAAGAGTAAGTATTGCCAGGGTCAGAATATTTCTTGAATTATGAGATAACCGTAACCTTTGTCTGATTTTTTATCCTGTGATAACATTTCCCTGAAAGGTGAAACATAAATTTTGCCCAAAACTCTTCAGCGTTACGAAGACGGTTGTCCTTAAAATCTTTGAAAAGGCTTGCTCGAAACAGGATGCTGGATGCAAACTGCCTCATTTGGCTGTTCTTGCCATTGAGAAGAAATGTCAAGTCCTGGACGTACCAAAGGTGCGCAATGTGTTCTTCAAAGCACATAGAGCAGAATTCTCCTACAGGAGAATTGCACTTCACTAAGTGCCTCACATTGTTTCTAATACTTAAGAAGATTCATTTCTTCCAACGTCACGTTTATTTTGCAAGAAAATTAAACTCTTTGAAGCATTATTTTCATCATTTATATTATTATCTTTTAACTTAAATATTTATATCAGTAGTTTCATCTCAAGAATGACGATGAATTATAAAATTATGAATGTCTTTCAATACTGAAATAGGCCACTAGAGACCACGCAACTTACCAATAAAAAAGAATTAATGTCTTTATTAAAACGAATCATGTGGAGATAAACTCGTAATCAAGAAGTAAATTTAGGCAGTAAACGTCCACTCTAAATAAAAAACAAACACAAAACACCATACATGAATATAATAATAATTATAATAATAATAATAATTACTATAAGTATTATTATATAAGTATATATATGTGTAGTGTTTTCGGGCGTTTTAATGTGAATGCCCCCTTACAATATTTTGTTGCCAGCCTTCCCCGCCCCCCAGTCAAATTTCCCTGGCGCCGTCACTGGTTGGAAGTAAATTTATTAGGACGAGGAAAGTAACATTAGCTGTTGACAGTGTTTCACCAAAGGACGTGATATGTGCTACTGTTTGTATAAATGATAGAACATTTAAGCAAAAATTTATAATTGTTGAGACTTGAGAGTTGTTTCCTTCATTTGATCGTAGGAAGAGGTTTTCTGAGACAGAGTGGGATTATTTTACACATAACAGTTGGGCTGAAAAGTTCGTAGGCTAACATAGTAAAAAATATTTTTTTGACAAAATTCGATTTTATTATTCAATATAGTTGCCTTCGAGGGCGATACAACGATTATAGCGGTCATACAATTTTTCGATGCCATTTTTATAGTACGATTTCTCTTTAGCCTCAAAATAGGCCTCAGTTTCGGCGATTACCTCTTCATCAGTGCTAAATTTCTTTCCAGCGAGCATTCTTTTAAGGTCTGCAAACAGGAAAAAGTCACTGGGGGCCAGATCTGGAGAATATGGTGGATGGAGAAGCAATTCGTAGTCTAATTCATATAATTTTGCCATCGTTTTCATTGATTTGTGACACGGTGCATTGTCTTGATGAAACAGCACTTTTTTCTTCTTCAAATGGGGCCGTTTTTTCGTGATTTCATCCTTTAAACGCTCCAACAACGCTATGTAATAATCTCAGCTATCTCGATCAACTTCACTTTACGATCATTTAAAATTATTTTGTGGACTTTTTTGATGTTTTCGTCGGTAACAGACTCTTTGGGGCATCCACTGCGTGCATCGTCTTCGATGCTCATTTTGCCTCGTTTAAATTTAGCAAACCACTTCTCAACGGTTGATTTTCCTGGTGCAGAGTCCGAATAATGTTTATCAAGCCAAGCCTTGGCTTCAACAGCATTTTTTTTCGCCAAAAAGCAATGCTTTATTAACACACGAAATTCTGCTTTTATCCATTTTTTCACAATAACAAAAGCTGCTTCACTCACAATGCTATATCTCACGAACTAATTATCCGGCAGCTATGAAATTTATACACGTATCTTTTGAAGGTTAGTACTAAGTAAAAATCACATGGATTTAATTCTAGTAACGCCATCTACGAGTCAGCCTACGAACTTTTCAGCCCAACTGTTACATGGGAAAGGGTGGTTGTTTAAAGATAGAGACGTATTTTACACATTTTTTAAAAGTTCAGATAAAACGAGAATTTAGCCTTACTGTTATGAAAAGAAATAACGCAGTACAGGGAAAGAATAACTCTACACATTTCTCGCACCTGGTGGGATGCAACACAAGAGTATTGCAGGAAGTCTATGAACGAGGATGAAGAAGGATATGTGAAATTTGACTTAGCTGCGGGTGAATTAGTTTATTCTAATATTCTTAAGGTTGATATATATATATATATTTTTTTAAGTCCACTTGATTCGCAAATAGGCTAAATCGCGAGCCGACCTACAGTTTAAAGTGCGATATGATCCACTTTGTGCCTCCATTGAGTATCGACGCGAGGACCCTTCATTACAAGACCTCGACGTTATTACTACGCCATCGGGGAGGCACCCAATTTACACAAATATGTTGATTCCAATAACACGTTATATGCATAATCTGATAATGATGCACTTTGGGTGCATCTAAACATATTTTTTTTCAACTATAGCATGTTTAAAAGAATCATTGAAATTGGGATTTTTATAACTTCAGGAGGCACGGCTCTGTAAATGTGCGATATAAAATTAATGCAGGTTTGTCTTCCATACGTGGTGGTTTTGTCACGTTTCTTCGCTTCGTAAAACATACACTTTTGTAGGAAAGGCTTCTTGCATCCTCCTGGGGCCTTGCTCTAGCTAAACAAAAAATATATTTTTTTAGCATAATCGAGGGTTACATATTCCTGCCGAACTTACAAGAAAACAAGATTTTATTGGGATCATACTGCTTTGAATGACAGTATCAATGACGTTTTATGTACGCTACTACTTATAACAATGAGCATAAAATATTAATCAGGAACTGGATGTAACATATTTTTTTGTTATTCAGCAAATATTTAATTCATCACCTTTTTTTGACATTAATTTTCTTGCCAGGACAGCTGTTTTTATGCAGATTTTGACGATCTTAACTACACGTAAGCTAGATATTAGCTAATATTCGTGCTGTTATATTACTATTCTTCTACCATCTTTGTAACATGTCATGCAATAACAATAATAGAATTGATTAATTTACATATTCAAGTGAAAAGACCTATGAATTATATTAATGCATTAATTTAAACATTTGCTTAATTGTTGTCGTTAATGTTATTATTATCATTTTTTCTGAAACACTTGGCTCAGACACCCTCCCCCGACATATATTTCTAGATGCGTGCTTGCCGAAGGATAAATTAGATCAAGCGGTGGTTGTACCGGACTTAGTATAGAGGCTAAACGGAAAACAAAGAAGTATGTGCGTCATAAGCTGAACATAAGAAACAGCACAATATCACAAAGAAACACTTTTTGAAACTTATGTCATAGAAGATGTGTAACAATATTAAGAACAATAAATGATTTCTATTTGTAATATACTAAATATTTAAATTTTAAATAGTCTTTTGTGTCCGTACTACACATTTAAAAACTTTTTTGTTGCTCCCCAGCGCCAAGCTTAGAATTTAAAGAAAAAATTTATATTTTCATAGTGCACGGAAGTTTGACATTCAGAACGAAAGAAGGTCTATTGGAAAATATTTCAAGACTTCCAAAAGGTATAGCAGTAATGAAAAAGAGCACTCACTTATACCGTGTTTGTTACAACCTGTCCGGCTTCCTGCAGTAGCTGATCGCTGGCTTTTCTAGCATAAACCAAGCGGTGTTGCTGCTGTAGACCGCCTGAACTCCGTGCTGGGGAAAGCCAAAGCCAGGCAGCAAATTAAAATACGCAACGTGACCACAGCTTCTACGTAAGCTCCTCTCTTCTGGCTTCCATTCGCTTCTCGCTGCCCAGCAGACGACTTTTTTCTCGTTTCTCATTGGCACCAAAACTGTTGAGCGATCGCTAGCGCGGGAAACGGGACAGGTTCTAACAAACTCGGTATAAATGTACGATGGATAGACAGTTCTATGAAGCGAGAAAAACCACAAAGTAGATTTCATAAGATACCTAGCACTCAGTAACTAACAAACTGCATTTTTAATATTAATGTCCTCATGATTAACGAACCTTATTTATTCTCACCACGCAATGGGTAAAATATTTGGAGCATTATCCCACTTTCCGGAAAAATATTGTGTTTCTGCTACTTTTGACTTTTATTGGCATGATATCCCGGATCACTTTTACGAGACGAGACGGGAAAAAACGAGACGAGACGAGACGAGACGAGACAGAACCCGTCGAGACGGGACACGAGACGGGACAAACGAATATTTTCGAGACGAGACAGCATTTTCACGAGACGGGACGGGACAGACCAAAGTCTCGTCTCGTCTCGTCTCGTGGGCAACACTAGGGGGTTACACAGAAAGGCAATTGCCATCCTCGATGTCAAATTATATACAAATAAAAATACATTTCATAAAATTTTCTTGCTCGTTTTGCTCGCAATGGCTACTTTCCTTGTTGTTTTCTTAGCCTCATCAAGTTCGGAGTAGGGATGGCCAAACGGATCCGGATCCGGATCCGAAAGTTTCTGTACTGGATCCGGATCCGAAAGTACCGGATCCGAGAGTTTCGTATCTCAATCCAATTATAATATTACCACACCTTAAAAGGTATTATTATCTTCGATTACAAAAAAAAAAATCATTAGTTAGTCCTACAATAATTTTTTTCAAGTGTTGTTCCTAAAATACTTTGCTACGCATCGGCTAACACACTTGTGCACAAAAATAATCTTACTTGTTTAACATAAAATCTCAGAGGTGATTTTGTAAATGCCATTGAAACGAATATGTATTCATTCGAATGTATTGGAAATGGAAACACACATAAATGTGAGACATTCCATTCCAGGATGAAACCTTTAACACATATAACAAGATAGAAATGTTATACAAAAATTATACAATTTTTCTACAGTTAAAGTTTTACAAATTAAAACAAAACATTATAATATATGCAGTGTTATATAATTACAAATATATATATTACAAATAACAAGGGAGGATATCTAATGTCCCCCTCCGATTTCCATGAAACTTGGCAGGTGTGTGTATAAACGGGCCCAAAGAAAGAAATGCGTGTTTTTTTGTTTCGGCTAAAAAACTGTTTTAGGGGGCAACCCCCCTCAAATGTCAAGATGAGGACAAATTGAAGTGGGGATCTGACCCCTGTGTTCCCCTCCGATTTCCATGAAACGTGGCAGGTGTATAGAGGGGCCAAAAGGAAGAAATACGCGTTTTTCTGTTTCAGCTAAAAACTGTTTTAGGGGGCAAAATCCCCTCAAATGTCAAGATGAGGACAAATTGAAGTAAGGATCTGACCCCTGTGTCCCCCTCCGATTTTCATGAAACTTCGCAGGTATATAGAGGGGTCCAAAGGAAGAAATACGTGTTGGTTTTTTTTCGTTTCGGCTAAAAAAATGTTTTAGGGGGCCAAACCCGCCTCAAATGTCAATATGAGTACAAATTGACGTGGGGATCATCTGACCCCTGTGTTCCCCTCCGATTTTCATGAAATTTGATAGGTGTATAGAGAGGCCCTATGCCCCCTGTTTATTCCTATGCCATATTTACGTGGTTTTGGGGTCGGATGCCCACTTCAATTTCTCCTCATCTTGACATTTGGGGGGGGGGGTCCCCCTAAAACAGTTTTTTAGCTGAAACACAAAAACACGTACTTCTTCCTTTGGGCCACTCCATACACCTGCCAAATTTCATGGAAATCGGAGTAGCGCACAGGGGTCAGATCCCCGCGTCAATTTGTCTTCATCTTGACCCTTGAGGGGGGTTTTGCCCCCTAAAACAGTTTTTTTTTAGCTGAAACACGAAAACACGTATTTCTTCCTTTGGGCCTCTCCATACACCTGCCAAGTTTCATGGAAATAGGAGGGGGAGACTTAGACCTCCCTTGTAAGTGTATTAATTAATTACAAATCGCGCAAGCGCGCACACACACTATATACATGTGTGTATGTATGTATATTATATATATATATATATATATATATATATATATATATATATATATATATATATATGTGTGTGTGTGTGTGTGTGTGTGTGTTTGTGTGTGTGTGTTAGCAGGTAACAATATGTTATAAACACGTTCTTACTTTCCAAAGAAGCGCATGTGGGAGGGATAACAAAACGGATCCGAATCCAAAAATTCCGGATCCGCGGATCCGGATCCGAAACTTTTTAGGTCCGGATCCTTAGGATCCGGAACCAACCGGATCCGGATCTGGCCATCCCTAGTTCAGAGCCGTAGCAAAGGGATGGCGGGAGTCGGCTCTGAGCGACGAACAATCTTAATGAAAAAAATGTAAAGGAGAAAATTCCATGGCGCCCTATTAAATCAATATTGTTTTTAGTTTGCAATAACTTGGATCTAAGAATTTAGATCTAAGGTCTCTACCCTTGTTTTTTATTTTTTTAAAAAAAAAACAGCGATTTTACAGTACCGGGAATTTCTCTATTTTGATTGAAATTCGGCATACTCACTAATTTTGGCCCCCTAATCACGAATCTGCAGTTAAAATTTGACGTGGAAATAGCAAAATAATCGAAATTAAGTGCTTATTTCTACACCCTCGATTTCGGACTTTTTTTTTGTTTTGTTTTGTTTTTTGTGAACATACGTGATGCTAATTGTGAAGAACATAAATCTGGAGCGCGGAAATTTTTTTACCAATGTATAACCGACTGAAGTTCAAATATTGCCGCTTGAAATTTTTGAGTCCAAATTTCCCACCGATTCCGGGCTCCTCCCCTGGGGTAATTGACCTACCGCCCCCAACCGGTACCGCGGCCCCGCCTCTCCTCCGCTCCGGCTACCCGGCTTTCACTATAGAGTCCCTTTTAAAGGCATGTTAGAAATTTGCCGGACTCACCTGCCCCAAATAAGCGCCAAATTTCAACTGCACATTCATGATTACCAGACCAAGATTAGTAAGTGCACCGAATTTCAAACAAATTGCAGATATTTCCGTTATTCTAATTAACGTAACCTTTCTTTACCGTCAATGAATCGTGGAACAAACATTTAATCCACACTATTGAAGACGCCATTTTCTCACATGCAAATGAACGCTCCATGCAATTGGTATAACTATTCATACAACACTCTAGGAACCGCACCGTGGCCAAACTTACCTCTATTCGAAGCCGTTTCCACGACATCTTCTCCCTCCTCACTGTCATCGTCACTATCGCCATTCTCCTCCGAGCTTGTTGGATTGCACAATATTCCAGCAAGTTTAAAAAATTCCAAAGTCCGGTCCGTTCGTAATTCAAGGCACCTTTTCATACCCCAAATGAACACAGCAACAAGTACGCAACGAATACCGAACCTCACTTGTCCACATCAAATATGACTACCACAGTAGTGTATAGACAATCATACCGGTGTTAATTCCACATAATTTAGGAATTTCTATACGTGAGCGCCAAATTGTAACTGCAGATTCGTGATTAGGAGGCCCAAATTAGTAACTATCCGAAATTTCAAACAAATTGAAGAAATTCCCTGTATTGTTAAATTATACCAAAAAAAATTGCCTCCCCTCCCCCATACACAAATGGAAATAAATAGGTATTTTTTTCTTTGCTTAGCTTTGCCCCCCCCTAAATATCTGAAGGAATCGGCGACGATCTACATAAGTGCTTTTTCCCAGCCTAGATATATTGTCGTTACTGTTAACCTAAGGAGGTAGAAAAGTGACGTAATACATAATTGGAACACTATTTTCTGTTGTTTATGGTCGTTGCACTTCACTTAAAATTCAGAGCGATAAAAACAAACTCGTTAGCCATTTGGCGATATTAATGATACGACTGACAGTACAAAAATAATAATATAATATGTGAACATGTATACGCTTACCTCAATGAACACCACGGGGCGTGCCGTGACCTTTCGTGATAGGCAAGCGATGGGTTAATTTTTCGTTTCGGTGAATTATAACAATTTCAAATATAATATAGGTCTGCACACATCCCTACTTACAATAATGTGCATAATGGTGAAGTATCGGACTTGAAGTGCATACATACCGTAAAATCAAATTTTCGCAGCACGGTTTATAAAGAAGAAAAACAGCCTCTCGATATAAACTTGTAAATTTCAACCATGAAGAAAATAATTATTTACTTGATATTTGAGAGTAACTGTGAATCAAATTACGTTTTTTCTTAACCCTGAAAATAATAAACATCCTATTAGCATAGAGTTTCGATATTAAATAAACGGACAAGTTTCGGTTTCTTACTTGGCTAGAATTATGAATCATGACTTGTCTTCAGTTGGATGCAAGCGCAGATGTGATTCTGGGAACGTTCATGTCTTTGCACTGCATTATAAAAATTGCTCAAGTCACTGTAGCTTGTATAGTTCCATGTTCCTAAATTTGTATTGAACAAAACACATGGCCAACAAAATATTTTATTAAGATCATTGCTGCCACATAACCACATAATATTGTTGTACTGAGATGTTTTAAACTGCCTAATAAAAACTTTCCCGTCTTTCTTAGTTGGTTTGGTTATGCACAGTTCAGGACACGGTCGCTCAAGATTCACAATCACAAGCTCCAACTTTACACCATAAGTTCTCGAACTGAATGGTTTTGAAAGAAGGTCCCTAATCAAGGCCTTACCTGCAGCACTGCAAATCGATGGCTCTTCTGGTATGTCAACCATGGCGGAAATTTTCAATGTAGAATCATACTTTTACACCAGGTACAAAAACACGACACAAAGAACAGAAAAAAAACAGCACAATATCACAGTAAAAACAAAACGCATCCGCAGCACACACGCTTCTAAATTAACCTTCTTTTTCGCCCTGCCGGCAGTGTTACATACCCTCCATATTTCCGAGTAACTGACCACATGACGAATAGTACCGGTTGTGATTTCATTTCTTATAAACAGCATACGACTGGTGATCACTGGCTAACTTCATAATGTAATTTCTTGATTACTATAGAGTTTCAAACATGAAAATCGTACCGCGTTAGGTGGTGCTACGGATGCACAGAAAATTCTGGAAGTTAGCAATACTTGTGGCCAGGGTGGACGAATTCTTTCCAACATCCTTGCCAAAGACAGATGCTGTCTTGGTGTTGCTTGCCCTCGGCCTTTTTCCTTCGTAAACGGGGATGGACAGTGTCCATGCAAGAACTGCATAAGTCTGCATAACTGAATAGTACCGGCTGTGATTTCATTTCTTATAAACAGCATACGACTGGTGATCACTGGCTAACTTCATAATGTAATTTCTTGATTACTATAGAGTTTCAAACATGAAAATCGTACCGCGTTAGGTGGTGCTACGGATGCACAGAAAATTCTGGAAGTTAGCAATACTTGTGGCCAGGGTGGACGAATTCTTTCCAACATCCTTGCCAAAGACAGATGCTGTCTTGGTGTTGCTTGCCCTCGGCCTTTTTCCTTCGTAAACGGGGATGGACAGTGTCCATGCAAGAACTGCATAAGTCTGCATAACTGAATAGTACCGGCTGTGATTTCATTTCTTATAAACAGCATACGACTGGTGATCACTGGCTAACTTCATAATGTAATTTGTTGATTACTATAGAGTTTCAAACATGAAAATCGTACCGCGTTAGGTGGTGCTACGGATGCACAGAAAATTCTGGAAGTTAGCAATACTTGTGGCCAGGGTGGACGAATTCTTTCCAACATCCTTGCCAAAGACAGATGCTGTCTTGGTGTTGCTTGCCCTCGGCCTTTTCCCTTCGTAAACGGGGATGGACAGTGTCCATGCAAGAACTCATAAGTCACTCGAAAAGCGGGGAGAAAGGCGAGCAGTCCTCTTCTTCTAACGCGGTCAGTCGTGCCGCATCGCCCAACGTCGTCAAGGGTGTAGCCGGTTTATGTTTCAAGCCAAAAGAACAGAAAATAGAGGAAATGAAAATTCTGCAATGTAAATATCTTATAGTAAATAAATGCATTTCTAATGTGTATAAAGGCATTGAAAAATAGTGTTTTAAAAATCAACGCAAGAGGCGCTTGCCCCGCCTTTCCTTACGGCACGCTTCTGCTGGGATCCCATTGTAAACGCCATGGATTCTCCAGCTGGGAAAATTCTCAATTTGAAACCTCTCGGTGAACAAAACGTAGACATTTTAGACTGCCCAGTAACTCGAAACGCTCCCTAGCACACCTACCCACAATGACTCGGGTCATGTGATCCCATGAGCCTGCCTCGTCTTCACCTTCATGGCAATGACTTATGGTCTTCAGGCGTAAGAAACAACTGAACGATACTGAAAACCTGAGTACAAGACGGAGTTTGATGCATGAAATCCTAGGCGTCGGGAGGGGAGGGCATCCAAAATCAAATCGTTCTTACGACATGTTTTTGTAGGTATCTGATTCTTGTGCAAACTGATTCTTTTAATCAGTGCTTTCTTTTCTGGAAGAAAATGTTCCGGTACTCTTCAACTTGATTTGTTATTGTGTTTATCGCGGGCGTCCGCAGGGAGGGTAAAGGGGGTAGTTTGATTCCCCCTTTCCTTTTATTTGAAACTATTTTGTTTCTTACTTTCCTTGTATCTTCCTTCTAGTTTTCTATGTAATTTCCTCCTTCGTGATTCTATCAGTTTCTTCTTTATTCTTTCTCTCTATCGATGTTCTGCTATCCCTCTTCCTTCTCTCTCTTTTATGCCTCTGTCTTCTGTATTTCATTCTTGTTCTCTTGCTCTCCTATTTTCCTTCGTTCTCACGTGCTTCTTTATTTCTCTCGCTCTCTCTTCCTTTCTCTCTTTTTAGCTCAGCTATTTCTTTTTCTCTCCCTTGCCCTCGCTTCTCTTTCTATCTCTCTCTCTCTCTCTCTGGCTTTTTAATTATCTTCCTTTCTCTCAATCTCTACAGCTTCTTTCATCTATCTTTTTCTATCTCCCTTAAAACACTTCTTTCTCATGTGGCATGTAATCATGATGTCAATGTAACTTAAGGATGTAGCTTTTCGATTTTGATACCTGTGTGGAAAATTTTCTGCAGACGGAAGAACTATTTAAAATATTGTGGTAGGTTCATAAATGATCGTGCATCCATGTAATCACTAGACCTCGGATTTTTTGGTTCTAAAGAGTGTGCTTTTAAGTTCCTAAAATAGGCTCTAAAAATCCCTAAAATAGGTCCTAAAATCCTAAAATAGGTCCTAAAATTACTAAAATAGGTCCTAAAATGTTAAGTTAGGCTCGAAAAATCTCGAAGTAGTTTAAAAAAGCAACTTAAAATAGTTCAAAATTCCTGGTAAATGCTGATTAGGTATAGTCACCAGCAATGAAAATGGGACACCTATATCCTGAAATATGCACTATCTTGCATAACGTTATGTTTGTTGCCTAACCCTACGGCGATGGCAGAACTTACCATTGGAAATTTCCTATTAAAATCCACTCTTCGCCGTATAGTTAGGCAGAAATCTTTTTTTCATGTTATCCACAGTCAAACTCTGCAATTTTGTCTGTGAGGATCATCTCGTATGCTGAAAATAATATTTCAACGAAAACACAGTCAGTGGTGCAAACTTCAATGCTGAAATGTTAGTTTGCAAGGCGTGAATGCCACAAAGCACCGAAGTGACGTGAAAGTGAGCAAGACCACACACAGATCAGACCACTTTGGATTCTACAGGTAACAGTGGCACCAGACGTCTTGCTTTGTTTAGAGCTTTGAAAAATCACCATGCACTTTGAGGAAGGGAAATCGATATAGAGTACGTTTCAAACACGTTCGTCATCGAATTTTTTCGTGATCGAGCAAAGCAAAGGCCTCTGTGTGACATAAAAATCCTGTAAAACCTTTAAAAATATATAAAAACCTAAAAGAAGGTTTGATTTAGGTGCATGAACCTAAAATAGGTTCTAACAAGCAAAATAGTTTTTTTTAGGCACTATAAAACTTCATCAGTTGTTGCGTTTTTTTAACAAAACGCTGACATAACTTATTATTTCTTATATACCTGTAAAGGAAAAAATAGGTTAAAAACCTAAAATACGACGTCTAGTAATCACAGAAACACATCTTTTCGCTAAAATGAAACGTGACTAGTTTAATTCTCACCTATAAAAAGGTGCTGGTACTACGTGTACCGCCAAAAAAGCACTGTTTTAATAAACATTATTAGAACAAAGTACTGAAGGTACGAAACTTGCATTTTTAAAAAATGCCGGTTGGGCGAGTAGACTAACATTCACAATTTCCAGAAAACTCGTATTCAATGTATTTTATATTATTTGATGTTTACATAAATATTTTAATATTAACGTTAGGGATGTGCCGAAGCCGATTACAGATGTATGAAAATCGGCCAAAATTGACACATCGGCATCGGTATCGGAATCTATATATAGTTTTATATTCTAGTTTTGTAAGGTTTATTGAAAATTTGGTTATGATTCGTCATTATTGTAGAGTTTTTGTAATAAATTTATTGCAAACTCATTCAGAGGATCAACCTAACTATAAATCGGAAATAAAACAGTACGTTGCTGAACCAGGATCTGCTGTTGTATTGGCAATTCAAAAATGAATATTCAAACCTGAAGCAAGTCTTGAGAAAATACTTGGGCATACCTGCTGCATCAGTATTCAGTGATTGAGTGTTCAGTGTTGCTGAACAGATTTGAGATAAGAGAAGTAGGTTAATTCCTGAAGTGCTTCTCAAATCTCGTGTTTCTGAAGTTGAATCTGGCATAACAGGAATTCATTTTGCATTTCAAAGAACTGCTTGTGTACTAATGCTTAATCTCTTGAGAATCCATGTACTTCTTAAAGGTTCACATAGTATTTTGTAGATGTAAATGTACATTCGCATCTCTTGAGAATATATATGTATATACATATGATATGCAATAGAAATGCACATAGCAAATTTATTTTTGTCATGCTGAAAATAACATCCCATTTCTATTTAATAATCTTATGTATCGGAATCGGTTAAATATCGGCATCGGTATCGGTTCCAAAAATTATCGGCGAGTACATCGGCATCGGTAAATTTTCAGCTTCGTCACATCCCTAATTAACGTATTGTTAATTGTAATATAGTGCGTCAATTCAGTAGTCGTTAATCTCGGCGCATGGGCATGGATGTTTGTGAGTGTCCATTCCTCAATTTCATCATATCATCACTCATCCCTATCTTCACAAATTAGCCAAAAGTGGCACAAAAAATCGAAGTAAAATAAAGCAAATCAATCAATCATTGAATCTCGTCACTGTCGTAGCAGGAGACAAAAGATAAAAGAAAGAAAAACAACACTATTTAACGAAGTTAAAGCGTTCCGTTTCGCTAAAATTTCCATTTCGGGCCGTGTCGAAGACTAAGTATTTTAAAAACTATTGATAGCATTGTATTACATCGAACAATATTCTAGCAATCCTTTTTCAGACAGTAAAAGAATAACAAATACCGGATGATTCAAAAGTCGCCATACATAGCATACAAAGCAGTTTTGTAGTTACACAAGTTCAATATGACCCCCTTTGTGAATGCACATGTCGATGCGTTTGACCCACTTAGTTCTATGCGTTCGTCCTTCGTCAATACCATTGTGTCACTTTCACTGAAAGAAAAGAACAACGAGTGTGCTATGAAAGTATGGCGACTTTTGAATCACCCTGTACATTAATCGGGGATAGATTCACTGGACACTAAATTCAATAAGTCAATACCGGAAATCAAATCCAGGGCTTGTTGGTTATAAGCAGGCTGTTAAAAGTCCAGAAATCGTAGATAAATTCAATTCCGGCCCGGAAGAGAAAATCAGAAATCAGAAATGGGTTTTGGGGACCGTAAAGAAATGTTTTCTCTTTAAAGTATTTCAATTCAGTACCGGAACCAAAATATCACTATAAAAAGAAAAAGGCTACAAAAAAGTTTCATTGAAATCGGAAAGTGGTACAGTACAACTGGGAAGAAATTTTATTACGGTTAATGTAAAAAAAAATCAGTTAATTATTTTTGATCGAGTAGTCAGAAGCACTGGCGTACACAGGATTTTTTTCTTGGCGGGGGGGGGGGGGGGTTGCTGGAACTGTAAAGGTGGATAGTGTAACTGCTTTTCAAGAGGTGGGGATGGCATACACGAAAAGATATTTCGTATATTTACAATATTCCACTTTCAAAAATTTATCACTCTTCTCTTTCCGGAATCCTTCACTGCTTTTATTTGAAAATGATAATTTTCTAAAAATTTCAGATGGGGCTGTAGCCTCATGAGTCCCCTCTGCTTACTCCAGTGGTCACATCTATCACGAGCATTTTCTGTATCCATCCGCTATCATTACCACCATGCTATTGCTCCGTAAGAAAATATTCCCCATATATTCCAACGTTGGTAGCCTGAAAAATTGGTAGTTTAAAAGCTTAGAACAGTTTACATGCTTTGCCTGTCCATACACGTTTCACAAATAGGTACTCTGTATATGTCCGATACTATGATCAGAAGAAAATTATTAATACGATTTATTAAATTGTGACAATGCAAAACAGTTGTATTTCGGAAGCAAATCTTCGAGCCTGATTAAATCATCACACGCGAGCAACTTAATTTATATTTTTTATAGTTACTTTTGGCTGTCATTTTTGACAACGTACCTGCCTAATACCGGACAATTCTTAGACATAACTCACATGAAAACCGAAGTCAGTGTTTCTCAACCGTCGGGCCGTGGCCCGGTACCAGCTACTGTCATCTATTATATCAGTCCGCGAGAGGTTATCCTGAAATTTGTCGTTTCTGTTTGCGCAGCAGTTTTTCCTTATATTTTGTAGTGAAATATTCTGAGGAGAATAATATTGAACGAGACGAAAGCTCAGACGTAGATTGTCTAAATATAAGATCGAGGCGACTTAGTTTTGAACACTAGATTACATTACATAAATATTTTCACAGTGCAGTTTTTTTCCAACCAATATCATATATTATAGTTATCAGTTTTCCAAGTATAATAATATAGTCGTAGATTCCACAATTAGTATTAACTGGATTTTTTTGGTGTTCCAAATGCAACATGCCATTGATTTCTTGTTTGTAATTTATCGTCGCTCTTCTGTCTCTTTTGGATAATCGCGACGATGAGGACGAATAATGAAACTCATGAAGATATAATCCCAAAGAACCCAATATGTTCAGGCCGGCATTCGAACCCGGCATACCTGGCGTCTTAGCGCTCTGTGTTAATCATACCGCCACGGAGGTCTGTGTAACAGGCCATTGAAATGCTACACTTACCAAAATAATTTAATGATGTTGGCCTGAGGAAATTGCAATATTTCATTAGACCCTGTTAGTTTGACAACTAATTTAAACCTGATTTTATATTTCACAGTAAGTCTAGGGGAACTCTTTACGATTATCCCATAATTTAATTATTGATATTTATTTTCAAGGGTACATATTAATTTATGTATAAAGTTTAAAAAATAGAAAGGTTAGGAGTTGGGACCGAGGCATCGACTTTTAAAAAGAACACGAAAGTCGAGAACCACTGACCTTAACTGATAAAACCAGTTATGCACAGACGTTTTAAAAAGAAGAAATATTCTATGACCTAAATGTTTTTGTTATGCACAGACGTTTTAAAAAGAAGAAATATTCTATGACCTAAATGTTTTTGTTATGCACAGACGTTTTAAAAAGAAGAAATATTCTATGACCTAAATGTTAAATGCACTGCACTGCATAATTTGAAATTGTGAAATAGAGCATCGGGTTTGTTTGGCCCTTGACTCTATGAAAACTGTGTGATTTGATGTGTGTTTAGTATTTATGGAATCTGCCTGTGGCTGTGCGTGGCTCTTGTATGTCCAACTGTCGGAACACAAGTAAGTTTTTTTTTGCCAAAACGGGGATTTTAAATATATAAATATCGACAACGTGACGTGATGTGATTTCAAAGTGAGAAATTAACAGATCATGTTATCTACTGGAAATTCATGAACAAAAACATACATCGTTCTTTGATTTTCTTCGAACCTTTAGAAATAATAATAACAATGTATAAAAACTGCATGATTTATTTACTTGCACACACAGACCAGCACGCAGACGACATAACTCACAGAATCTAGACAGTCTAGCCGTGTTCTCGATTGAATAAAAATACATTTTGGATTAACTGCCCTTATGCGCCATCTACCGTTGAATGAAAACAAACCGAAGCAGGGAAAGAAAGAGGTGGAAAATTAATAATGAAACGAAAAAAATATGAAGACCTAAAGTTAGTAAGATGCGGGAATGAGATGAATCGTGTAAACTGCGCAAGGTGGGGGAGAAATAAAATGTTTATATCACCGTTTTACAGGCTGGAGTAGCCTCGATAACAAAAAATCTTCCAGTACTATTATATACTAGTATATTCATAGCCACTCAAAAAGCAAGACCAACCCATTCCCGACGCATTGCTGTAAAAATGCGCTGTAACACAACAGAAGCAAGAGTTAGGTTCTTGGGGGTAGGAGGTAATACGATATCTCGAGAGGTTATGAATAAGTCAAAAGCTTGCCTCATTTTCTCCAGACATTCGTTTCCATTGCTTACTGGATTCCACCGACCGTTGTCTCTTCAACTTGTTGAATTGGTCGCGGCGCACTCATCTATTGTTCATGAACGACGTAAGCTTGTTTCGCCGAGTCGGCCGCTGGAGGCAGCACTGTACGGTGTCTACATTGGATTCGAACGAGCGTTTGTGTATAAATTTCACCTTGCACGATATTTGATTATTTTGATTGGGAGTGTGTGTGGGAGAGAGTGAGCAGGCGGAGATTCGAGACTTTTCTTAAATCGTCAGATATTCATTTTTCACTTTGTCAAAATGCGATTACACACAGTGACATGTTTAACTATCTCAAGAATTCGAAATCTTATACAAATTTAACTACAATTCACCATTTTTTAAGGAATGTATCTATTGTATACTATAAAAGGAGAAAACGTACTTGGTTAAAGATTTCTGTTCTTTCGACTGAGATATATGTATCCAGTCGTCGTCGTCCTTGTCCTCCCCAATCAATCTATTCTATTCTATAATCTCCATAGAGTATTTAATGATTGATTTGTTTCATTTTACTTCGCTTTTGTGCCACTTTTGGCTAATTTTGCGAAGATGGGAATGAGTGACGATATGATGAAATTGATGAATGTACACTCACAAACATCCATGCCTAGGCCGGGATTCGATCTCGAGACCCCTGGCGTCAAAGCGCAGTCTGCTAACCACTCCACCACGGGGACCAGCTATATAGAGTATTCAATTACGACAGCGTGTCTACTACTGTAGCCTATTAATGAAAATGACTTTTCTTTTAGGTTTATTGGACGTTTTACTAAATCTGTCCTCCCCTAAATTCTTCCTTTTCTTCGATTAACAGATTAAATATGGTGCACCTAGTAGCAAAAGTAATTTGTAACCAGTTAAAGTAAATGAATTACTAAGGAACATGTTCTAATCCTCCCCTTCCTATTGCCTCATCACACATATTGCAGAATGGCTCCAAGGTGTAAACTTTTTATCATATATATTTTAGAAAATACATGTTGAATTTTATATTATCCCTCCCCTTCCAATTGATGACATGACTAGCCCCATTATATCCCCATGAGGACACCTCTAGGAAAATGGCCAGTGTGCTGGTGGAAACTGAACTGCAGAATGCATCGAATAATACTATTTGAAAACTCTTTATTGAAATAAGAAATATGGAGACTGTGAGCGAAGTTGGGTAATGGGAATTTGGAAGGTGTTTTTTTTTGTTCTTATTTGAAGGTATTTTAAATAACGATGAATAAATTTAAAGCCACAGTTTCCTTGCTCCTGCTTGTGATCGTTTTTGGATGATGTGTGTCTAAAGCTGTTTGCACACGATCAAATGAATCAAGAACAAGTCGTTGAATTGAACGCTAAAAGCGACAATTGGTCATTGAACAACATTCCTATTGGAAATCTTGAATAATTCGAAATTGCACATGTATAACATCCAAGAGAAATTGGACAAGTTCACATTTTACCAGAACGTGACAGTGTTAATGAAATTATTTTGTCATTGGGTTCACATTACTTCTTCTGGAGTCTCAGATTTCATTTAGACTCCTAATACCGAGAAAATATGTCAACATCATACTTCTTTCGAGCTTCTAATATACATTACATCTTCCTTTCGAAACAAAATCTTTGTTACGGCTAATTGCTAGTCTATTTACCTATTTTTTTCGTGTCGTACACACTGTCACCTTTTGGTAAAATGTGAACTTGTCAGATTTTTCTTCGTGTACGGGTGCAATTTCAGACCTTTTTTTCTCATGCCCAAGCCGGGTTTCGAATCCTGACCAGAGGGCTGCATATCGGTCACAATCGCTTACTAGGCCCGCCTGGCTGGTCGGGCGGGCGAGTAAAATTATATACCTGAGTTTTGACCCGTCAAGCATCGAAAGCCCACGGGTAACTGGAAGGCCTTGCAAGACGAAGCTCGCTTATCTTCAGCGAACGCTCATTCCGGTTTTGCACCGTCTCCAGATACATGAGTCATGCAGTCACCGTTGCCAACTTTTAGATTCTAAACTGTTCTAGGAGCACTCAAAATGTTCATCACTTTTATCAATTTGAAATTGCAGACATTTATTCCTTGGTAGAAAACATTTGTATCACTCAAACCCTGTGGCGGCGATTGGGTTCCAAAACTAAGGGGCCAAGGTGCAAAAGTGGGGGGGAGGGCGGGGAAGAACAGTTTAATTTCCCTTGATACATGAGGTTAGCGTGGTGCAAAAGTTTCAAAAAGTCGGGGGGGGGGAGGCAACTGCACTCTCTCGGCCCCGCCCCTAATTTCCGCCACTGCTGACACCTGTAAAGGAGTACGAACCAAGTTTTGTAAAAAGTGCCATCGTAAATATTTTGGACTTTGTGTTACTGGTGGTTGTTCTACATTATATTTTTGCGGGGGGTGCTCCCCTATGGCGCAGTGGTAGTGTCGTCGCCTTGTAATCAAGGAGTACCGGGTTCGATACCCGGTGGAGGCACATGGTGGTTCGGATCCCACTTTAAACTGTAGGTCCAGTCCCGATTAGCATTATTGTGCATAAATTGACCAAATAAATGAATCAATCAATCAAACAGATTTTCTCTCTGGTGTAATTTTGCCAATTCAATATCCGAATTAGTTGCTCAAGATCCCCCCCCCCGACACTAAGGCATGATGGTCCATAAAATGGAACATGAAATCAGAATTTGCATTATAAAAGGTTTTTGAATATTGTCATCTCTTTCAACAAATCGTCGTTCGCTCATGTTGTTGTAACACCAGTAAGCCTTATTTACATGATATGAAAAACCCAATATGCTGACCAACGCAGAAATTTATTTAATTTTAAAACATAAACTAAACGTAACGTTTCAACCTTCTAGCAAGGTTTTCTTCAGACTCTGTACCCAGTACAAAAAAAAGTTGTTGCTAGTTATCTAGTTCTACAGACCGCATTGATAGTAATACGATGCAAAATATAATTATTGTATTTTGTATCTTCATACGGGTGCAAATAGCAGGCAATGCTATTTACACATTTCAACAAACGAACAACGTAAAAATGAAACCGAGAGGAGATTTACGATTTCAAGACCAGAAAAGTGACATAAAATGAATAAGACACAAAAACCTATTTGAAGACCTTCGAAACATATTTGGAAAATATGTGGTAGTTGGTTTGACATAATAATGAAACTAATTTGAGAAGTTACAAAACTCTTAGGTACAGTGGCGTAGCAACATATCGCGAGGCCCTGGGCGAGATTAGAATGCAAGGCTCCATCCGTTCTTTAAGTTTGAAATATCAATGTGAATCGATATACAGTCATCAAGGAAACGTCAGCAAATAATTATATTTATATAATAGCCTATAATAATAATTAATTTCTGACGAAAATTATATTTAGTAGTACGCGACAGAGAAATTTACACTTGGCAGAGCTACATTAACACGCTGCTGGAATTTTCATTAACCAAGGCAGTAGTAATAGTACGTTTTTTAAGATGTTCTTTAGACAGTAAGACATCTGAAATATACTTAAATAAGAACCTTTAAATATAACCTATATATTATTTAATGAGTCGTTCTTTGTTTCCTCATTTCAAAATTTCTAGGATGTAAATGTCACAAACCATGGCTTAAGTAGAAAATATCGAAGGACGCACATAAAATGTCTGTGCTTGATAGAGCGGGTGGGAGGGGCTGCGCTAAACCACAATCCTGTCTAGGGACACAATCGGTTTCAACATCAACAAATCATAAAACGATAGTCATTTGCCCCATAAATGTGAAATCTTTGGTGTAATCAATTGATATAGCTAATTTGACTTTTTTAATTAGCAATTTTGACTTTGTTGCACATTAATTGTACCACTTTACTTTGAATTTTAGGGCTTAGATGATAATAGTAATTGTGAATCTCATTTTGTTGTTACGTCTTAATGTTCTTGTAATATTAAATATTTGACGCAGTGGCGTAACAAAATCGCAAAGTACGCGTCCGCAAGAAACAAATTTGGGTCCCTCAAGTACCTATAGTCAGATTCTTCCAGGAAATATATGTAATTACTTAGAATGGCTGGTTATGGCTACACTTAGATTAATAATTATACAAATCGATGCTCTACCTCTGAATTTTCACATATTACAACATATTAGTTAGCCAAATATCAGCTGCCATATTTATTTACAGTTTAATGAAAATTACACTATTTACGGTTTAACGTGATTAGTATTTTCTACATTATTCTATTTAAAAAATGTGTTATTTTTGCTTATAAAAATTATTGAATTTTAAATCAAGGGAAATTTAAGTCTTTTTTTCAGATGACATATTACATATATTTTCGTATGAGCTTCACCCCATCAGGACATTGTTTCCTTTATTTCCTTTCTTAGAGCATAATAAACACCATTAAATGAATACGAAATTAATATACTTTCAGAAAAAGTGATTCTGATATCTACAAATTTCTTGTGTACATTATTCTGTAATTTTATTTAAAGTGATTTCAATAAGTTATTTTTTTAAAAATAGAATTCCCCAATTTAAATTTTGATTTAAATCAAACCACCTTGCTTAACAGAAAGCTGGCTTCTGGGCAGCGAATGATACTTTTACATTAGATCTTGCCCTTTCTCGTTCAAGAGTGAGATTACTGAGTCCGGTAAATTTGGACTGAATCATGCCATTCGACACTACCTTCCAGAAGTTTTTCCTAAGTTTCAATTTTGAGAAAGATAGTTCTTTTTTCGTGGTTGTTACTTGAAGAGTAGGAAACAAACAGAAGGTGGTACAGGATACAGAGAACACTGGAAGCTAGTGTAGAGCTATCAGGAGAAGAAACTTTGCCAAAACACTTGATTTCAGATTTAAGCACATTCCTGAAACGTAAAACTTTATCAGGATATTCTGAAGATAAATCATCTTCGTGCCCGTTACAGAGGGCAATAGCTGCATCTGAAGTTGTAAGAACGAAGGAAGAACTGCTAATATTATCCATACCCTTCTTCAGTTTAAAACACCGGAAGCATTTAAATGCCCCATACTTTGCTCCGTGGCAGTTTGAGGTGCTTTATCATTAACATATTAAAATCGTGTAGGCTATGCAATGTCACGAGACAGAAGAAAAACCAAGACAAAGCGCTTTCTATTCAAGAAAATAATAATTGGATAAAATTGTCCAAGCAATTTTTGCGTTAATGTTTCACATGAGAAATGAGAATTGTTTTGACTTTTTGAGACCCCTTAGGCTTAGAGCTCCCGCCCGCCTCTGATTTGACGTATTCATTCAAATTATAACGTTAGACTAGAATATAAAGCCAGATAAAAAAATGTTTTAATTTTATTGCCCACAAAAATTAGCCTATTCTATCTTTCTCACTTCCATTTATTACGTTTTTCGTATCAACCTCATAGGACGCGAGGCCCAGGGTGGTCGCCCACTTCGCTCATCCCTTGCTACGCCAATGGTTATACAACCTCAAGGCACCTGCGCCTAGCAGAAATATAAATATTTCCACGCGTAGTGAAATATAATGGCCGTTGGCAACACTGACAGTAGTGCTCACCGTCTACCTGCAAGAACTACATCGAGTCTCACGGGTCTTCGTAAGACCCGGGTAATAGACAAACCTGGCAGGCATCGATGCCTGTGCACAACTGTGACGTGAAGCTCACTTGCGCGATTTCGAACACCTGGGCTTGACGTGCGTGTTGCATATTATTGTAGGCGCGCCTCCTCGCAGACGGGTTTTCTCCGGGTCTTGTGCAGGTCTCTAATCCTGACGTCGTAGTCCGCTGTGATAGCCTCTCCGCCACGAAGGTTGCTTTTGGTTAAATTACAGGGAAATTGCATGGCACACACAAATAGTAACAATCTTGGGTTAATCCATACCAAATGCTCAATAATAGTAATGATAATAATAACAGGTTGCCTCATAATTTATTTTAAACTCTTATTTCTTTTTTGTACGATTCCGTTTTAAAATGGCGGCCATTTTTATTTCATGGCTTCCGGCACTGTTGGCCTTTGCTGACAGTTGCAATAAATTTCATAACTCAGCTAAGAAAAATTAGAAAGCTTGAGTGAAAAGATTGTTTTCAGTACATTTTAAGCTACATTTTATGTCCTGTATGCTTTTTAACCATCTCAAATGCAAATGGCTGATAATTATTTTTTTGAAAGAAGATATAGGCTACATCCAAAGTTTTATCAGAAATTATTTGAACTCTATTACTTAGTTTTCTCTTTTATTTATAGCTCTTTGTAAATTCTCGTTTTCATTGATTTTCAAACTTTGAGCCGTAACATCACTGAGTAAAGACTACTACTCAGTGAGGGGTGCCTGTAAAAGAAGGTTTTGATATTCCATGGATAACAGGGAGATTTGGCCAAAACAATCAAATTTATGTTAGTAGTTACAAATAAATATTTACATTTGAATAAACCAGCATGTAATTAGAATTATTGTATTTATTAGTTACATCATGTAAGTGGTATAGTAAGCTCATTGCTAACCATTGTGAATTAAAAGGTTTGTAAGGTAGAGAAGGGTGGGAAATAAGGGGCCGGGAAATCGCCCGGGGCTCCGCGCTCAGGGGCGCCAAAACGGTCTGTCCTCCTTGAGTAGCACAAAAACTTGAGTGTGGCTATTTATTTTTAAAAGAGATGGATTTATGTAGACAAGAATTAAATAAAGTTACTGCTTCATAACATAATAAATATACTGCAAAATCATGTAGCGATTTAAGCTCAGATATTACTGTTATTTTGATATTATGTATGTATTAAATAAATTCATATTTACAATAAACGTATTTTTGAACAGTAACACGTATTTTTAAAATAAGGTTATTATTTTTCTAATTTCAAACCGTAAAGGAAGGGTGGGAAAGTAGAGGGGGGTTGCCAAAAATCCACCTCGGCCGGGTTTTAAAATTTTATCTTGAGCCGCTCCTGATGTATACCCTGCCCCAGGTAACTGTGGAGCAAGGCCGCTCATAGCGTCAGAGAAGCGAGGGAAATCTATTGGCCAGAGCGAAGCAGTACACGCTGCTGGGAAGGCAGTCGCTTTCCCCCACTCCACGCAATACCGTTCCTCTCAGGTGTTCATTGGTGGAGCCGTCTCCCGTCACTACTTGCGCAGAGACTTTAATTCGTTTGCCTGCTCTACAGTTAGCTGGGACAGAGTTTAGAGGGTTTTTCCCCGCGAAAGTCACTGTATAATTTAATTTTTATATCAAATTGAGATAGCCCCGTCTAGTTTGCTGCATATTTTGACTCGCTTTGACTCTTTTTGCACCGAACCGTCTAGTTGGTAGCACTGTGCCACACCGAGTCGTCTTTGGAGTCAAGTAGCAAAGAGAGGCATTTGTTGAATCTTCTGAACTTGAACACCGCTTTCCGTCTAGTTGGTTGAACGTAATTTCCTTGCACCACTCTGACACTGGATACATCGAATGTCAAAAAGTGCAGCCAACTGGGCTGATGACGAAATCAAAAATTTTCATAGAAATTTCTCATACATCCTTCCACCATCATCCGGAAGTAGACACAATATGAGTCACATTAAACACGATATTTGACTGCTATTTCGGAAATTCAGTAAGTAAAGATAGGTAAATATCCATTTTTTATTATTTACGTTGTTTTATTCATGTCATGGTATAGTCTGTATTTTCTATACTTTTTAGATTACTACCGAGGTGCATTAGTTGCTACATTGCAGAACGTGGTGTGTCATGGAAGATGCAGACTTCAATACAGTTGTTAAAAATGCGGAAACAAATGGCACAATTTATGTTGAAAGTTCATCAAAAACAGTGTCTATCCTATCTTCTGAAGACGAAATGCAGGGAAATGGGATAGACCCATCATTTGCAGCGAACGACTTGTTGGAAAATGGAATATTGATTGAGACGAACATGGGGTGTGTGTTAGAACCACGTTTACTTACTGGTTATTAACAAGACCTTGGTATTATGTAATTAAACTCGATATTGAAAAGAATATTAGGAATTAGAGAGACACTGGTTGCATAAGCTGGAAATTAGTGTGAGAATGTTAAAATTTCAAAGAGGTGAATTGTCGTGGTACTTTGGCCAATCTTTGTAACTAGAGAATAATTTTGCTATAGTGTTTTTATGGGTGCAATTAGTACAAAATATTTCGTTACTACATGCAGATCACCAGCTAATGAAGGGAAATTATATTTGATGCCATCGACTTATGTAAGGAGTAAGTCGAAGCTATTAAAGTATAAACGATGTCTTATTTAGGCTGAAGTTTCGATTGTTTCACGATATGGTACAGACATCTGTTTCATGGTTTGATTTATATTTATGTCTGTTAGCACATACTTCGGATTTTTAGTAATTTAGGGTGACCAGATATTTGTGTACCAAAAAGAGTATAGTCTATAGGTTGAAGGTGGGCATGCACAAAACATAAAAAGAAAACGAAAATAAGGGTGCCTATTTGTTATTGCTTCTATTATAGCCCCTATAAAATAGGCCTACACTCTACAGATTCAAATTACTTATGGGTCTAATGTAATTAGCTAATTACAAATACTTACTCACCAATGGGCACCATCATTTATACTTCTGGGATGATTTTGCTTTCTTGAGTATGTTTAAATCGTCCTTTATTGCCAGTCCAAACTCCTTCAGGTCATGTCCACATTGAATTTCACTTTCATTACTTGTTCGATTGTTGACACCAGGAGTGTACTTTTTTCCTCTCGCCAATAAGTTTTAGTAACACTAAAGAGTCTTTCACAACCAACATTTGTACCAGGCAGAGTAAACAAGAATTTTGGTACTATTATCGTATGAGGGAAACACCTACGAATGATATATTTCGGACTTCTTTACATTGCTAACGTGTTATTTTCGAATGCGGAACATTTCTTAAGGTGAAATAATGCATTTCTAACTAAGATAATGTCTATTTATTCTATTTACGAGTACTTACTGTTGCTTGTTGTTTCGAATCTGTAACACATTATGGCCGTGATAGCGTACTGGTTTAAGGGCGTTCTGAGAGTGTTTTGTCGATTTATGCAGTGTTGCAACCTCGTTCACCGGAAAAATATCTACTTTCGTGCCCGGATTTGAAATTATGCTAATACGTCGCATTTACCACGCTAATAACCTTCCGATTTACCACGTTCATTGTCCGTACACAGCAATTCGGAACCATCTTTCTTTCGCAATTCGTTAATGCTCTTCCTTTACGCACAACAATCTTGCAACCTTGAATATTGACGTCAGACGAGGAATGCCTACGTGGTTAGGTTAGGCCTGTTAGGTTAGGTTCCATTAGCATAAATACAAAGAAAAATTAATATTTCCGCTAAGAGACGCGTTACCTTGTATTGCATAACATGAAAAAGCTCTCTCCTGTGACGTCAGAACACAATGTTGCTACAGTGTTGTGCGATAAGTGACACCCATTCGGGTCGGAACCATCTTTCTTTCGTAATTCGTTAATGCTCTTCCCTTACGCACAACAATCTTGCAACCTTGAATATTGACGTCAGACGAGGAATGCCAATGTGGTTAGGTTAGGTTCCATTAGCATAAATACAAAGAAAAATTAATATTTTCGCTAAGAGACGCGTTACCTTGTATTGCCTAACATGAAAAAGCTCTCTCCTGTGACGTCAGAACACAATGTTGCTACAGTGTTGTGCGATAAGTGATACCCATTCGGGGAAAATGGCTTGTTCCGTGGAGCTGCTGTTCTTATGGTAGGGTTACGTTACGTTAAGAAAACATAGTTTATTTTGTTTTTTTATCGATTTCCATACTTGACCTCCAATTATTACATGCAGATTCGTGATTAGGAGGTCTCAATTAGTGAGTAGGCGAAATTTCATAGCAATTGGAGAGTGGTCCGGTATTGTAAACGCGTTCCAAAAAAAATTAAAAATACTCGACACGTACTTCTAGTGAAAACACGGCGAGGCTGAAACACTGGCTACGGGGTTGCATCATCTTAACACATGGAACATTGCACTCTCATGCAGAAAGCAAATGGCGGGAGCAGAAACAGCGTGTCGGACAGAGATTTTCGCAGAAAACAACACGCATTCACATTAAAATGGATCAAATCTATATTCAGGAACTTCCACAACGCTAAAGAAAATGATTTCCGTAAGTACTTTCTCCTGTAAATTTGAAGGAATCCGTTTCCCTCATACGATAATGTTACCAGAATTTTATAAGAAGCACAATCACTTTTAAATTTGGCCCACCCTATACTAAATCTTTGAACACTGACCTCCACTTATCCATCATTGCTTCTTTTCTTTCCTCCCAATCTTCAAGATGTTTTTCAACTGCTTTTGAAATTGCACAGAGTAAGTTTCAAAAATATCATTATTAGGGCTGAGCCGATGCCGATGTATCGGTATCGGAAAGTATCGGTTGGAATTCAGCTACCGATACTTTCCGGCATTTTGGTCTTTCACGGGGACCGCAAAAATCCCGCGCTACATCTTGACAGTCTAATTATCCTGGAAATTATGCAAAATTAAAACTTCCTTTTTAGTTTACACTAATTTTGCACGATAAACTATATTTTGTGACTACATAATATCTGTTTTAATATTCTGATGCAATTCTTGAATATTCTCAAGCAATTTTCTTGGTATGTTGATGCATATAATTGGAGGAGAGTATTTACACACCAATATTGATCAATATTTTGAACAAATTGTAATAATTCAATTTTCAAGTATCGGTATTGGTGGGAATCTGTAAGAGTATCGGCTCAGCCCTAATCATTATCATTAAATTCCAATGAATTTGAAATTCCAATGAATTTGAAATATGTTTTGCTTGTTGATGGAATATGAAAATGACTCTTGAAATTGTTCATAGGAAATTCTTGAGTCAAGGAGTAAATACTTCAGTTTGTTGACATCTTGACGTTTTCCGTTCTGTGGATTTTAAGGCATTTTTACACGTAAAATAATGAATGAAATTAAATAGCAAGGAAAAGAGTATATTTAAGGATTTTTGCAATTTGAAAAGAGTATAGAGTATATGAACCTCTAAAAGAGTATAATACTCTTAAAAAGAGTATGTGTGGTCACCCTAAGTAATTACTGTGTGTTTGCTTGAGAATGGTTTTTCACTTATGCTCCTACATGATCCTTCTCTTACAGCCAGCCACTTGTTTACTGTCAACTTGGTTGCAGACTGCTGCTGCCATCTAGGTCACATGTGTTGTTCGAAGAGTTTTTTGTAATTTACGAGTCTTTTTTTAGGACTCTCTAGTGTTCAAATAATGTCTCTAAATGCTTCCGTGGCTAGGTTAGCCAGGTTAGGTTTAGGGCTCTTAGTATTACAGTAATTTCTCTAAATGTCTAATTGCTATCAACATCTCATCATTTTGGTTCTGATCTCAAGCACGACACCCCTATGAGCCTCCTTGTCAGCATAGGACCCTATAGAAAGGAAGCATCGATGTTTGTGTAAGGTATCTTTTGCATAGTCTTTTCACCTATAAATAGGACTTCTCAGAACTGCAAATAGTCTAATTACTTTCAGAAAGCTTGAAATTTACTTTCACAATCATTTTCACTAGTATTCTATGATTCTTTATCTCTCTTCTATGAACGAGAAATGCCTTGTTGATGGGAAGTGTGGATGATTGTGTAAGGTACTTTAAAATGTTTTTTCGGCAATAAATTGCACTTTTCGAAACTCCAAACATTGGTGCTTACTTAAGGCTACCAGACATCCCGATTTTTTTGGGATAGTCCCTTTTTTTCAGTCCGTGTCCCAACTTTTTTCTGACCTCATTCGGGATGTCAAAATTTCCCAATTTCTTGTCAAGCAATTTGTTCCTTTATTTTCTAGTGTTTACTCAGTCATAATAAACATACAAACACACATTTTCCACAAAACATTGTTCATTGGGAAATATAAAGAAAGAGATAACATGCAAGAAACAGTTTCTTGCATGTTAACAGTTGGAGGGGTAGTTGTGTTTGTTGGTAGAGGTGGCCGTCTGTGAGGTAATTGTCGGATGGAAAACAATGGCGCAAGTTGAACACAACAACCAATGCCGTAAGTTAGTCCTCAAATGTGTGCTGTGTTCAAAAATATCGAATAAAATCTGGAATTAAAAACTACACGAATAGTTTGTAAAAATATTGCTCTCTAAATTTTAAATTTACATTATCATATTCTAATTTCAGGATACTAATCTGTTTTCTTCATTTCCAGTAATATGCTTTTCTTCTTGTTCCATTACATATTGTGCGTAATAACATTTGTTTATTTTGATTAATTAATAACATATGTATCATTTATATGTATCCGCACGTGCATGCGATCATGCATTGCGACATAGGAATAGAGTAGTAAAAACATCCCGATTTCACGTTCTGAAAATATGGTAACTTTATGCTTACTTTCAACAAGGTTCAAATTTGCTGTAACAATCATTTCTACAACTCTGCAGTACTTTGTATTTTCCCTATGAAACTTTGAAAAAAAACTTAAAATTCAGAATTGTTACCTTTTTGTTGGATTTTTAGTCTTCCACGATGAGAATGATGACAAATTGCAGTGGTCAAAATAAAAACCTGGAATCTGAACACAGAAGCGGTTGTATTTCATTATCTTACATCTATGTGAATAATACTGATAATGCAGTCATAGTAATAATAATAAATAAGTAAATAAGGCAATTGGTAACCACTGAACATTCATTGTCAACCCATCCCTTTAGTGAAATTTGTGCTTGCTTATTGCAATTAGTTCCAGCTGTTAGCCTCACTGTTGCCTAAAATATGTCACAGTTCCATACAATAACCCATGAAGTCTTAACAAACAGCCATCAGGAAGATTGTGACAATGTGGTTTTAGATCACAGCAATCAGCATCATAAAATATTTATATAAAATAACACCATTATTAAAATTTTGGTAAATGCAAAATATTCATTAATTAAAATGAGTAGATGATTTAGAAATATCCAGACAAAACTTGAATATGGTTCTGTCATGTGGAACACTGATATTTTGAAACGTACATCAAATTTAGAACTAACTGCAGTAAAGATTTGATTTCTATTGTGATTTAGTGTAAGAGTTCTGTATGCACAAATTTAATGGAAGGCTGGTCCATGACATCATGCTAATTTTGAAAATATTGAAGGGGAGGTTTTGATCCCTTTATGAATCTCACAGTTTAAAATACATGCTCCAAATATTACAAAACAACCTAAAGAAGCATTTTATGTCAATAGGGTACAAACTAATACTGTAGAATGATCACCTATCTGTACAATGTTGTTGAAAAGCATAATAAAAAAACATTGATATGTTCTCTGTTGGTTATAAAATTTTAAAAAGTATTGTAAACACTTTAAAACAACGGTTATTGAAAGTTGTCACCAGGGTGGATTAATTTAAAGCAGGTTGATTTAATCATTTTAAATAAATAATTTATAGAATAATGTACATAAGGATTTTGTAGATATCAGAAACACTTTTGGTGAAAGTATTACACTCGTAATCATTTAATGGCGATAATTAGGTTCTAAGATAGGAAAATAAAGGAAATAAAATACGAGGGGCGTTCAAGTCAATCGGGGACTTATTTTTTTTCCAGGTTTAAATAGACGCCTAGGCTGGAGGTTTTGTATGCAGTAGGAACTGGCAACTGTGTGCTGTTACTGGTAGGCGGTGCTTATTTCCCGCGCTTCTGCATAGACCGTTATTCAAGATGGCGGACAACAGTGTGGACGTCTACATGGAACAGCATGTTGTGATGAAGTTTTTTAGTGAACGAGGACAGAAAACGTGCTGAAATTTACAGAAGACTTCAGGCTCAGTACGGTAATGAGACACTCTGTCGCAGTAAGACATTTGAATGGTGTAAGCGCTTCAAAGATGGCCGTATCTTTATTACTGACGATCCCGGTCGTGGTGGATCACAGCCCACGCCAGTCATTCCTGGGAACATTCAGCACGTGGAGCAGCTGATCCTGGACAATCGTCGCATAACCTGTCGTGAAATTGCAAGTATCAATACTATACTATCAACAGTGAGTATTACTGCAGTGTTCTGCGTGATGTGCATCAGAGTTTATGGAAGAAACGTCCGGGTTTCATCACAAAGGGTGTTCTCTTTTTGCAAGACAATGCACGACCGCATACCGCTCAACGCACATTCCAAACATTCCAGGAAATCGGCTGGGAGATATGACCACACCCCCCTATAGTCCTGACTTAGCGCCAAGTGATTTTCACCTGTTTGGACCCCTGAAGGAATTCCTTAGAGGAAAACATTTCAACACTGATGATGAAGTAAAGAATGCTGTCCTACAATGGTTCCGCCGTAATGATAAATATTTCTATGCCGAAGCATTCCAGTCGTTAGTTAAACGCTGGGATAAGTGTATAACTGTAGCAGGAGGTTATGTGGAAAAATAAATCCAATTACCACACTTTGAAATTTGTTCTTCTATTTGTTTTAAAAAAAGTCCCCGATTGACTTGAACGACCCTCGTATATGTACAGATGGTGTGAAGCTCATATGAAAGGAAATATAAATACAGAATTTCTCTTGATTTAAAATTCAATAATTTTATTGCAAAAATAGCAAACATTTTGTGTAGAAAAATATACAAAATACTAATCATGTTAAACCATAAATATTGTCAATATCATTAAACTGTAAATAAACATAGCAGCTGATATATTTTGAACTATCATTAAAAAAAACTCCAAAATTCAGGTACAAATACTATAAAAATATTCAAGTTACAATTATAGACTACATCCAGAATGTTTTAGTTCCACTGGAAGAAAAGTTACTGAAATTATTATTAGTTTCATTAACAAACTCAACGAACATTTCCATAATAGTTACAGTATCAGAAACAGAAAAATGTATATTTACATATATTTTTTATTTGCTTTAATCAAACTGTTCAAATATTTTACAGTGCCATTTACTAGAAAAAGCCTTTCTATAAAAAAAAAAAACAACATATATGTATGTGCATGGTGCCAAAAACCATTCAAACAATTTTAAGCATGTTTTTAAAAAGAAAATCATGAGTTTTATCCACCCTGCTTGTCACATAACCTATATAGCCAGGGCTAGACAAAACTAAAAATGATTCAGGCACCAACACTTTCATCTCAGGAGCAAGTTTTTTTTCCTTTTTTTTTTTTTTTTTTTTTTCAATTAAGGGCTAAGGAAGCCATGAATCAAATTAGGCCTCCCCGATGGTGCAGTGTAATCAAGGGGTCCCGGTTTCGATCGATACCCAGTGGGAACACATAGTGGTTCGGATCCCACTTTAAACTATAGGTCCAGTCCCAATTAGCCTTACTGTGCATAAAGTGGACTTAAACACCAACTCAATGAATCAAACTAAGATAAAGATACACATTTTGAAATTTGACCTTCAAATGTTTAATTGATTAAGTAATACAAGATTGGATTAAAAATAATTAATTCTTCCACCGGAGTGCTATGCAATACATTCTAATATATGACCGACTCTATCATAGCAACTACCAACAGTGCAAACATTTATATTTGCATTTTTATTATTCTCATTTAATGATACAAGTGATACTAAAAACACAAGCATTAAAACACATATGGTGTACTCATTAATTTTTTTTAAAAAGAAAACATAATGGAAATTTCCATAAGCGAACGTGTTATGTTAAAAAGAAAATTTTAGAACTGACCTTGAAAATTGAGGCACCAGGTAAAGAATTTAAGGTTTCATGGTGACTGGGCACCATATATTTGTCTGCCCCTGTGTATAGCTTTTAATTTTTTATTATGTTGTGTAGCACTAATTGTAATATGAACTCTGTAACGAGGCCTGTTAAGTTTATTAACAATAAATTAATAAATGTGGTGTCTTTTGCTTCATCATGTAATCTTAAGCAAATATTAATACAATATTTTTACTTTTGCCACAGTTTAGCATGTGTGTCTCTGAAAGATGCGCTAACAACTGGTGTAGGAGGATTGAAGCTCTCTGTAGAGGATTTTCAGAATGTGGCAGCCCAGCTGCTAACACAGCAGATCCTGGTGGATAATGAGTGTGGCAACAATTTGCCGGTGATAAATAGTCTTTCAAATGTGAGGATCAATCTCATATCAGAAGAAACTCAGGTACGTATGATTTCTCAGTTGAAATAAATAATATTTGGACTTAAAGAAGGTGAAGGACAGATTGATCGAGAAGATAAATAACTCTCCGGGATTTCGGAAGCCGATTGCTGAGTGGTCAACTCATCCAAGGGGATCAGAGCAATGAAGAGAATAACTATTCGATGTGTCTTCCCTTGATGACTTGACAGACGTCAATTCTGTAATCTTGCACGTATGTGGTCCACAGTCTCAGGTGATGGCCCCGACATACCTGTTCGTTTTACATCTGTTGTCACCAATGGAGGACATGGAACATTGCAAGGTGGGTTAAAAACTTGGATATTTACTCTCTTCACTTACACACTCTCATTTCATTCCCGTGAGTGACTTGGCCTCTGAGCAACCAACATCCAAAATTATTAAACACCCTGTATATTTAAAACACTCAGCAGGAGTGAGTTACGCATCTATACATTGCAGTAATCTTTTAAATACTTGATGAAAACATTAGTTCACCTGTAATTATTTGTAACAATAAAAAATGCCTTCTTGATTGGAAGCACAGATGCTTGCATAAGGTACTTTTTTTTTTTTCACCGATAAATTGCACTTGTCAGAACTCCAAACAGTGGTAATTGCTTTCACCAAGGTTCAGATTTACTGTAAGAATCATTAAGCATTTGGAACTATTACCTAACCAAGTAAAAATGAGGTTATTATTCGGAAAATAAGTTACCATGAGATCATGTGCTGAAAGTGCCCCCTCCTCTCAGACATACACTTGAGCCCATTTTACCATGTTGTTTGACACATACCTCAGCATGCATATGGAATATTGTATTATTTACCTGGAGATTCCTGAATGGTTTGTGGCCTCTTTTTATAAACTCTGTCCTTGAGTTAACCCCATAGCAATAATTGACGGATGGTCTGAAATGACACGATTCACGAAGAAGCTCTTCATGGGGCATTCCAGTGTTACGTGTGTGACATTTACACATACAATGTAAGGTTCTAGATTGGATTATAATAATCATAATGAACTGATTTCATGGAAGTATGAAGTATTTTGTGGAGTCTGCTAACAAATGAGAAACTTGAGTACGTTGACAATCTGAATGCATGAAAAGTATTAGCGAGAATGTGTTAACGTGTGTGATGCTTTAAAAATATGGCAAAGTTTGACTTCATTTGTCTGTGAAGCACACAGGCTACATATTCTAATAACTAGGGAGCGGAAGTTGATGAAATGTCATTTTTTTTTCCTGACATCTCGGACACGATGCCCATTAAATATACACAATATTACACTTTGTCTAAATTCCAAAAAAAGGTAATTTTAAAGTGCATTTTTTTGCATTTTTTGCCAATTTTCAGGTTTTAGGTCATTTTCCCCGATTTTCGGCATTTCTCGCAATATTTGGTGTATTGTTTAGTCATATTTTGCCACTTCCTTCATTTTGATAATCTTCTTGAGTCTTTTCTCCAAGGTCAACATAGGCCTATATACAGGGTGACTGGTAATTAGATGTATTCCCTGAAAGGGGTTAAAGTAGAGACAATTTGCAATAAATTTGACCATATGATACCCCGTCCGAAAATTAGTAGTTTTCGAGATAATCGAATTTCAATTGTTTTTTTAAAAAAATGACAATTTTCCAGATAAAAAGATGAATGGAGAAAAAACTGCTCAATGTATGGAACTTATTTCAGCATTTTCTGATAGCTAACAAATAAGTGGTTTGTTGAAAAAAAAAGTTTTTCCCAAATAACAATCACATGTAAGTAACGGGTGGGTCTAAACTTACAAGTGATGATAAAAAATGCAATCTTAGTTTACTTTTCAACATATTAATAACAAAAATGGTATGACACGAAGCGTACACATTACTTAAATTACTTCCTTGTGTCATCTGCTATCCAACAAGGAACAAATGTTGCTAACATTCACATTTGTGTACAAGAAATAATACTTCATTCATCTTCATGTGAATGGAATCAATGAACAATACAATTAAAGAACATTACACGTCTTGCTCAAAGTGGGCACCTCCGTTACGAATGCAGGCACACAGGTTTTTACGGACATTTGGTCTCTTAACTCGTGATGTGATGGTGTCCTTGAGGTGTTGACCAGCTGTTAAGATCCTCTCCCTGAGCTCTTCTTGCGAGTTTGCCGGTGTGTTGTAAACTAAATCTTTCATGTGGCTCCAAATGTAGAAGTCGCAAGGCATCAAATTGGGGGAACGGTCCGCCTCGGCCAATCCATTTCTTTGGGTAATTTTCATCCAGCCACTATTGCACGCCCAGGCAGAAGTATGGATGGGCGTCATCAACAATCATTTGATTGAGCCATTTTTCCTGCCCCAAATCTTAAATGGCATCACTTATGAACATTTTTTGAGGAACGGGATGGCAATGTTGTTGGAGGATGTGCCTCTAGCTACAAGACGTGACATGATTTATCAGCATGATGACTGCCCATCTCGATCCCCCAATCGATTTGACGCCTTGCGACTTTTACATTTGGAGCCACATGACAAGACACCGGTATACTCGCAAGAAGAGCTCAGGGAGAGGATCTTAACAGCTGGTCAACACATCAAGGACACAATCACATCACGAGTTAAGAGACCAAATGTCCGTAAAAACCTGTGTGCCTGCATTCGTAACGGAGGTGCCCACTTTGAGCAAGACGTGTAATGTTCTTTAATTGTATTGTTCATTGATTCCATTCACATGACGATGAATGAAGTATTATTTCTTGTACACAAATGTGAATGTTACCAACATTTGTACCTTGTTGGATAGCAGATGTTACAAGGAAGTAATTTGAGTAATTTGTACGCTTCGTGTCATACCATTTTTGTTATTATTTATTTATTTATTTATTAACCAATCGCCTATGACAGAGCGGATGCTCCAATTACAATAGGCATTACAATTTGCTATATACAATATAATTTACATAAATATATAATACATGATACAAACACACAGTAATTATTACACAAAACATTAGTTAAATATGAATACAAAAAGTTATACAAATACAAAAGTTATACAAATACAAAAGTTACACAAATACAAAAAATTACATACATATTCATGTTACAAATTTTGAACAGAGGAGAAAACTAAAGGACAGAAGAAACAAAACATAATCATAAACAAATAAATAAAGACAAATAACAAATAAAATAAACAAATAAAAACAAATAATACGTTGCCAAGTAAACTAAGGGTGAATTTTTTTATCATCATTTGTAAGTTTAGACCCACCCGTTACTTACATGTGATTGTTATTTGGGAAAAACTTTTTTTTTCCAACAAACCACTTATTTGTTAGCTATCAGAAAATGCTGAAATAAGTTCCATACATTGAGCAGTTTTTTCTCCATTCATCTTTTTATCTGGAAAATTGTCATTTTTTAAAAAAACAATTGAAATTCGATTATCTCGAAAACTACTAATTTTTGGACTGGGTATCATATGGTTAAATTTATTGCAAATTGTCTCTACTTTAACCCCTTTCAGGGAATACATCTAATTACCAGGCACCCTGTATATCTCGCAGGATTGCAATTTCTTGGCAAAAGAAAATGCTGAACTGGTGACAGTCTTTGTTGTGTCGGGGGAAACCACCAGGTGCCCGTCTGGGGCAAACTCAGATATTTCAAACAATTTCTGAGGTTATTTTTCGACGTACTTTCTCCTTGGGAAGGGGGCATGTCATGTCTATGAACCCTTTCCCGGATGCGTCCCTGATTTTGGTTTCCCTATTTTTTATATATTTTTTTAATTTTGTAAACAAAAATTGTCTTACGTGGATCGTGATAATTTCTATTTATTTATTTATTTATTGAAATTTCCAGTACAGCAGAAGCCATTTTAAACCGGAAAGAAACAACAGTAAAACAGTACACTAGTGTTAAAATGAACACACGAAACAAGATAAAATAAAATAAAATAAACAAAATATAAAAATAAACATAAACAAGTCAAGACAGTTCCAAGGCAAACAGATGTGTTTTACAAAAGCATTACTTATATACAATTTTTTCTATGTTGGTGATGAAAGATGGATATGAACTGAATATATCTGTTTGGTTTGAGATTTCATTGAACTGATTTGGTAGCCTATGAAATAATGAACGTTGAATGAGTGAGGGTCTTGGAGTTGCAGTGTGGAAAGTTTCCTTGCTCCGTGTTTTATGTTTGGGCACTCTGAGGGAGAGTTCGTGGAGTGGGATGCTGCATCTTAGGTTTCCATTAATTATCTTATGTAGTAATTTCATATCTGCAACGTATCTACGTGATTCTGGAGTATTTATGTTTAAGTTTACAATCAGATCTCTCTTAGGCAGGTGTCTCAGGGCAGGCACTCTATATCGAACGATGGAGAGGAAAAAGCTGAGAACACGCTCGATCTTGGAGGTATGAGAAGGGGCAGCCATGTTCCAGATTGGTGAACAATATTCTAGAATGGGGGACACAAATATCTTGATGTAAATGGAAGGTGCTTTCGGGTTATTGATTTCGGTGAATCTGTAAAGTAGGCCTAGCATACGCATTGCCTTTTTTGTGATGGTTGATATGTGATTATCGAAATTTAGTTTTGAATCTATGAGGATACCTAGATCTCGGTGTTGTGCTTCTTTTGCTAGAGGGAGGTCGGTGAGCGTATAATTGACTTGAAGAATGTTTTGTTTCAATGAAATTGTTATGTATGAGCATTTAGAAGGGTTTGTGGACAGTTTCCATCGCTTACACCATTCAGAGAATCTGTTAATGTCATTTTGGAGAATTTGCATGTCTGATGGCTGTTTTATTTCTCTCATAATCTTGCAATCATCGGCAAACATTAGAATTGTGCTTGAGATGGGGGAATTAAAGAGGTCTGTGAGATCATCCAGATATAATACAAATAACAGAGGGCCAAGAACGCTTCCTTGCGGCACACCAGATATAACAGGAAGCCAGTTAGAATGAGTTCCAGGAAGTATAACACGTTGTTGTCTATTTCTTAGATAGTCTTTCACTAATTTTAACGTGTTTCCAGTGATGTTAAATCTGTTATCTAATTTATGCAGTAAATAATGGTGATCCACTGAATCAAAAGCTTTGGACAGATCAAAGTAAACAACATCTAACTGATTACGATTAGTAATTGCATTTATGGTACAGGATTGCATAGAAGACAGATTGGTAAGGCATGAAGAATTTGGAAGAAAGCCGTGTTGTGCTGGGTTAATGTAAGGGGATGTGAATTTCAGAAGTCTTTTTTTTTTTCAGATTTTTTCACAGACAATAGCAAGTGTGGAAAGGAGAGAAATGGGCCTATAACATGCAGTATCGTTAGCATTTCCAGATTTAAAAATAGGAATGATATTTGCTTTCTTCCATTGAGTGGGAAAGCAGCCTTCAGAGAAGCACCTATTGTATAACATTGCAAGAGGAGTAGCTAGTGAGTGAGCTGTTTTTTGAAGGAAAATAGTAGGAATATTTTCTGGTCCAGATGCTCGGTGAGAAGAAAAGGATGTAAGGAAGTGCAAGACTTCACCTGGTTCTGTAAAGATGGTAGAAAGAGAGTGAGAACAGATAGATTTGATAGGCGGGTGATCTAAAACATAATTTGAAACAAAATTATTTTGAAATGTTTGATTGAATAGTTCAGCTCTATCATTACCAACAGCTGAAATTCCATTGTGTGTTACTTCCAAAGGGATGCGTTTGGTTTGTCTCCGTGAATTTATCAATGTCCAGAATATCTTCGGATTAGTAAGGAGTTCATTTGTGACTGTGTTTACATATTCTGTGTATTTCTGTTTCATAAGATCTTTACTATGCTTACAAAGTGCTTTGAAAGTGTTGTGTGTGTGGGGATTGGGGAAACTTTTCCACAGCTGCCATGCTCTCTTTTTGTTGTGCAACAGATGCTGCAACTCTTTATCGAACCACGGGGGAAACTTTTTACTTTTCATTGTTTTATGTGGCACATAGTCCTGAATTAGGGCATGAATAACGTCCGTAAACAGTTCGACAGCCTTGGTCACGGACCCTTCGGAAAGCAGGTTCCAGTTGAAAAGGTCAATGGTTCGACGGACGGCGTCCCACGGCGTTTTCTTCCACAGCGGAATCTTATGCCTGGGGGTGCAGAAGGGGAGCCTTCCGCTTTCACCGGGATTTTGAAGGTAGCGCACAGCAACTCGTGGTCCGACTGAAGCAGATTCAAAGAGGGCGTGACGTCACAGGTTTCAAACGAGGACAATATGAAGTCAAACGTTTACAGTGCCACAGAAACACACCACACTACATCACCAGGCAAAGATGCGGGAAATTAATGCATGTTACACCAATTCATTCAGTGTATACAACTTTTTTATTAAATTGTTTTAAAGTTATTCGGTTGATTCCATTGGAATTCCTCGTTGCATATGTTAATTGAATGTGCATGTGGTATCTTTCGGTGCCTTTCTTTTAAAACAAAATTGCATTTTGTTTAATTTACTTTTCATTTCAATTTTTAACCTGAAACTAAAATTTAATGGTCATTTTTTGCATATTTACATCATTTTTTCCCATTTTTTAGGACATTCTATAGGTCATCAACTTCCGCTCCCTACTAATAACTTTTGTCAGTGCAAATCATGTTCACAAACATTTAAACCTTAATGCAATTAAAAAGAATAATATCAGTAATTTTCAGATTTATTTATTTAGTTTTTTACATAAAGTAGGAACACTTTTCGTGGAATGCCCATGACTTTTGCATGGTTATCTGCTCTTTGACACATTGTCACAGAGTAGCTGGTCTCCTGAGACAACCAGCATAATGATTTTTGAGGGAGCAAAGCCATCTTCCTTGATGTGGCAGTAGCAAAATTTGTACTCCAGTAATTCCTTACAATAAGCCCATGTTGTATCATAGTGTATGCCATGTTACTGTCTGTGTTGCAACAAGAATGGACATGTTAAGAAGGGAACACATTGAAGGCCAAACCAATGCCATTACCATTATCTACAGAAAACTCCTATATTTTGCACATTTGAATGCACTTATACAGGGTGTCCCACGTAAAACCAGCCCTCGTGCATTTCCATGCAGAACAGGTGGGTCGGTTTTACGTGGGACCCAGTATTCACCACAACCACATAGTTATAACTAATTTAAATTTATTTATTTATTAACCAGTCGCCTATAAGAGAGTGAATGCTTCAATTACAATAGACATTACAATTTGCTATATACAATATCATTTGAAGGGCCAGGGGGAAAAACGATGAATGTTCATTCGAGACGATTTGCCAGGAAATGAAAAACTAATGCGTTTTTCAGGCACTACTCACCGTTTCCCAACCAAGGCCGTTCTCATTCTTATAGTACAGCTTCTGAGCTATCAGATGGCGCTGCGATCTCAAAATGGGCGAAAAATCTACATTCATCGTTTTTCCCCCTGGGTCTTCATTTACATAAATACATGATACAAACATATAGTAATTATTACACAAAACCTTAGATAAATACGAATACAAAAAGTTACACAAATATGAAAAAAATACACACATATATATATATATATATTACAAATTTTGAACAGAGGAGAAAACTAAAGGACAGAAGAAACAGAAATAAACAAGTAACAAGCTATAAAAGCTTGAGAATAATAAAGAAATTATACAAATGCCATTATTTAAATAAGAAACAGCAGTAATCAATACAAAGCAAAGTTCAAATTTGAATTCATTTATATGTATACAAAATGTAATTCTAGATATATGAAATAAAAGCTATAAATTGTATTTGAGACTATAAATATATCACTCTAGAATTGGATCTGTTTTATTCGTATATTATATCTAATATGTTATTTAAACTATATAGAAAGTTTTTAATATTAAAAGCAAAATCCAAATCAATTCCATTCGAGACAATATTATTATGTTTACTTAATAATCTTATGATTGGAGAATTTTGTGTTTGATTTATTGCAGTAAAATGGTTGTCTTACTCTTAATAAGTTATAATTAACGTTAAAGTTTATCAATTGTAAAAGATTTTCACACTCGAGTATACCATTAATAAGTTTGTATAGTAATATATGGTCAGCCATTTCGCGTCTTTGTTGAAGTGTATCACATGAGAATTCATATAGTAATTTAACATAGGAGATGCGATCTACATATGAAGATCTCTTGTATTTTTTGTAGTAAATATGTTGTAAAATTTATTCTGAACTTTTTCAATTTTATTGACATGTATGGGTTCCATACCATACTCCTGTATTCTAATTTTGCTCGTACAAGATTATTAAATAAATATACTGAAGAGTTGATATTAAATAAATCTTTGGAGTTTCTTAAAACAAAGCCAAGTATTTTATAAGAGTCGTTAACTACTTTTTCAATATGAGTATCAAAGGTGAGTTTGTTGTGATGTGGGACATCACACTGAAATACCCTGAATAAACAGAAATGTATGTGTGAATACTAAAATACTAATGTTCAATTCTGTCTCGTGATGACAGTGTCCATGTTGTTGATTGTGTGGTAAAAAGTTTTACTGCAAAGTGAAATTTCACATGAAATGACTGAACAACATGCCTGTAATAGTCCCTCACAATTTGTCATGTGAGAACCAGAGGGATGTAACTCCAATTCATCAAATTTACAGGAGAGAGGAAATAATGTATTCTTAGGAATATGTCGGACTCTTAAAAGGGGTTAATTTGAGATACGTAACTCCACTTTACTGCTAAAGATTAGAAGTGAAGATTCGTTGATTTGACTGCAAATAGAGGACAAAAGTGCATTTTTGGAGTTACGCTCCTCTGGTCCTCATACGATGAATTATTCTTGTAGCAATATATTCTCTCATAGCAGCAATTAAACATAAATTTACAGAGATGTGAAATATTTCTTTGCAGGAGAAAACTGTACCTGTTACTGTAAATAATTCATTGCTGAAGCAGGACTTCCAAAAGCAGCTTCCGCAAAGCGTTGATACCAAAGGGACCAAGAAGAATATAGGGAATATTCCTGTGAAGAAAAGACTGACGAAGAATGACATGGTGTCATTTGTTGCTACCTCATCTATTCTTCACTCGGCAGCAGCAGCTGCAGGTGCTGTTGAACATACTCAGGTATGTTTGAAAGTGTGTGTGTGTTGACATACAGTAATGTGTAAATGCGTGTCATCATGTCAAGCTGATTTTGTAATTACTTTACTAGTGTACTGTACTTCATTGCCATCTGAAGACTGATCTTGATGTTCTTTAGTTTTTAGATGTTGGTTGTGGTTACCAAGAGAAACGTTGATGGCATCCCATTAATCAACTAAACTCCTCACAAAAAGTTTGGAATATGAAAATGACTAGGAAATACGGACGTACAACCTTTATTCTACCACACAATAATTCAGCCTGAGAACATACAGTGATAGAAACTGAAAACAGTTGCGGGCGTCCACTAGCAAACCGAAATAAGCCCAAATAATGCAAACAAACAAGTGTACATGTATCCAGGTGGAAACGACTGATGATGTTTCCGTGCAAAAGTGTGTTCCAACTCACTGGTCCAAAGTGACTTAGTAATGTGTGTGACCTCCACGTGCATTGTGAAATACCCTGACACGTTGAGGCATCCCTGCTATGATTGCATCAATGACATCCTGGTAAAGTAAGTCCCATTCCATGTGAGCAATGTGAATGAGGTCCTGCAGTCTGGAGGCTGTGGATGATGACATGGCAGTTTTCAACATCTTCCACACATGTTCGATGCAGTTCATATCTGGTGACATGGGGGGGCCAGTCCATGTGGTAAATATCAGCCTCGCGCAGGAAGTTCAGTACCAGTGCTCTGCGATGTGGGCGTGCATTATCGTCCACCAACACAACATCCATTACCATACTGGGCACAAAATGGTTGCACGAATGGCCGAAGGATATCCTCCATATACCTTCGGGCCATTAACCTCCCTCGTATAGGAATGAGCGGTGTCCGACGACCATACACGATGCCTGCCCAAAACATCCATCTGAGATGCTTCAGGGTCCATCTTCGTACTCTTCCCCCGATGGTGATTCCGTAGGGACACACATTGCACAGGCCTGTAGGACCCTAAGTGTACACTATGCAGCCAATTGCAAACTGTTTGGGTTGAGACATGGATACTATACCTGCCGCAAAATTAGTTTGGTATTGACACTTGTGAACCACATGTTGAAATTGGGTCTACGTCACTGCGGGAGGGTGGGTTGCTGGCATGCGAGCCAATCAAAATCTTCCCAGTGCTTCACCCAGGCCCTGGTTACCTAGCAACAGAAAATGTTCTGGCCTCCCCCATGGCGCAGTGGTTGCGTCATTGCCTTGTAATCGAGGGGTCCCGGGTTCGATACCCGGTGGAGGCACAAGTGGTTCGGATCCCACTTTAAACTGTAGGTCCAGTCCCGATTAGCCTTACTGTGCATAAAGTGGACTTAAAACAGCAACTCAAAACAGAAAATGTTTTTCTCGGTGTTGCCGCTTATTGGGCAATTCTTCCTACGATCAGATTTCATGTTGTTGGGAGAGGACGTGTTGTTTGTTTGTTGCGTTGCGTTACTGTGATATTTTAACAAGTCCGTTTGTTTAGTGTTTATTGAATTTAGAGTATTCTTTGTTGTATATAGCGTGTTGTTTTAGTGTGTTATTTTTTGTACATAATTTTCTGTGTTCTGCTTGAGTGTGTCGTGTGCTTGTGTGAAGAATGTCAAGCACAGGAGGCAATACTCAAGATGACAATGTACCAAAGAGGCCATGCACTAAAAGAAAAAGGAATTCTTCTCAAAGGACAAACGTGGGAGATGGTTTGTTCTGAGCGCAATAATTTGAGCAAGAGAAAAACAATGGGGGGTCGAATCATTTCTGTAAACAAAGTTCTGGACAGGACTGCTGCTGCTTTCGGCGTGTCTAAGAACACTATTGTTTCCATAGGGAAAGAAAAATATAATGTGGTAGAAATAAATAAATAAATAAATAAATGTGAGGCTTCAAAATTGGAAACCCCAGGAAAGAAGAGGAATATCAGTAAACGCATGACAAATTTAGATATTTTCAGCAAGATGCTATTCTCACCATATTTACTCTTATTATAGGAGGAAAGATCATCCCATTGTGGGGAAACTGCACGTTTCGTTGAAAGATTCGGCATTTTTTCAAGGGGGGGAAACATCTTTAAGGACAGTCATAAAATATCTGGGATTCTCATACAAAAAAAAAAATAATGGACCCAAAATAAAGTATGGAGATGTGGAGGTAGAGCTACACACATTCTCGACCTCGACCTAAGTCATATTATGGAGGTGATGCGGTGATGTGGTTTACCAACCGCCTTTACCACAGGTTTGCCCCAGGTACTCACTTAGGCTGAGTCGATCCCGGAGCTGCTCGGGATATTTGAAAAAGTTCCACAAACCACCGCGGGTCTCACGCGTGAAAGTCAGATGCCCCACCAACTGGACTTTGTACACTTCAGTTGCGGTATAATTGAAAGACGGGCAGACTTGAACAGCGACTTCGGAAAGAAATGATTATTGAAAGTGTATATACAGAATGGATTGAAAAGGTAACCTGTAAACAATGCTAGTTTCATTAATTCGTTCATGTTATAAGGGAGATGGAAATGAATAGAAAAAACAATAACACATTCATCATTGTTTTTCCATTTTCCTCGAAAAACAATAACACTTTTCATCATTGTTGTTCCTTTTCATAACACGCTTTCCTCGACACAGCGTCAAACGGCTGCAGTGCATACTGTACCGCATGATATGGCAACACCGTGACGCGTGTTCCTTCAGCTCTCAATACCAAACTAATTTTGCGGCAGGTATAGATGCCTGCACGATAGACTGGTCCTGCCATGGTGTTGTCACTCTTGGGCGACCACTCCTCCCTTAGTCACACATGCCGTTGGTCTCCCTGAATTGTTTCCACGTTTTGGAGACTGCCCCTAGCGTAACCCAATAAGGTATGCTACCTCCGCCTGTGTACGACCTCCTTGCAGCAATGCCACTATTCTGGTTCAATCAAAATGCGAAATGGAGATTGTGAGAGATCGTTCCTCATAAGACTCTTTCACTGCTCCGTAGACACCTCTTTACCGACTGAGTCGATGGCATGGGTGCATGGCCAGAAGAAACCAATTGCAGGCAACGACGTCTGTTGCCTTGGAATGCAACTACACATGGTATGTATCTGTTTGCTGCCGTTCTAGTGTTTTCGCCAACATTTGCCATAGTCCCTATTACATCCTTTGCTTAATATGACAATATTCCACACTTGTTGTGGCTAATATAACAATATTCCAAACTTTTTGTGGGGAGTGTATTATTTAATTAACATTATGCTCTGTGCTTAATGTTACTATTTGTTATGTTGGTCACCAAGTATAAATGTGTTGAAAATTCTTTAAAAGTGGAAGATTTGTTTATAAATTGTGATACCCTCCCCGATGGTGCAGTGGTAGCATCGGCACCTTGGGTCCCAGGTTTTATACCCGGTGGAGGCACATAGTGGTTCGGATCCCACTTTAAACTGTAGGTCCACACCCAATCAGTGTTACTGTGCATAAAGTGGACTTAACTCCCAACTCAATCAATATAAATGGTGATACCAGTGTATTAGTTGAGAACTAACTATACTGCTTTCATTTATGTGTGAGAGGTAACCATGTCCATTGGAAGCCAGAAGTTGCAAGAAGAGAGCTATACTGTGACTTGAGAACCCAACACAAATCAGGTAAAATATTAAAATCCAAGTATATAATTGAGTTATAATTTTGGCCTATACCAATAAAGTACGTACTAAAAAAAATTACCGATGACTGATATTTTACTGTTCCGATATAAAATTCTAAATGGTTGATTCATTCCTTAATAAATGTGTGTTAACACATGGTTGCAATGCAAAAGAAGCTGCACATTTAGACATTTATATTTAAGAAAAGTAAGACATGGAGATTGTGTGTTTAAATCTATAAATCTATAAAATATACATGGCACAATATTGGGCTAAATTATAAGCTATTTATAGATATATCGTATTGGTAAAATCTGTACTTTTACCGGTACACAGGTATGCCTATATCGGCTGATGCCGATTAATCTGTCTTGTCCCTAAATTGAGTTAATTTTTGCAACATGTACAACTGATATTATAATAGTAGGAACGGAAGCTCATAGTCTATTATTATTAGGGGCATGCATATTTTGTTTTTGACGAAAACACGATATGTGGAAAAAAAACAAAAAAAAAAAAAAACATTGTAATGTTAATACAGATACTAATGTTTTCCGCGAAGCTGTTTTAAGTAATTTTCTATTAATTTCGGTAGCCACTGCCACCATTCTCGTTGGAATTCCTTGTCGTTGGTGCATTTCTGCTGTTTCTTCCTAAATCGCATCTAGGTGTGCTGTTGTCGCCTGTATGTCTGTGTATGTGTCGTCTGCTGTTCACCAGTGTTAATTGCTGCAGTAAGGGAAGCCAAGGATGGTGTGCCTGACCACTATCTATGTTGCGTTCATGGTTGTAGTGCATGTGTTTCTTTGATTTTTGTGTCTATCAGAGTGTGTGCTTTGTATTTGACATGTACTTTTTCGATCTTATGGTTGTGGAACTTGATATGCCTTGCAAGTCCAGTGGTGGGTTGGACCATTTTTGCATTTGATAGGTGCTGCTGAATTCTCTCACTGATAGGTCTGATGGATCTGCCGATGTAATGAGCCATGCACTCGAATTCAGCATCATAGACACCTAGGTTGTTAAGGTGGGAGAGGAAGTATCGTGTATGTTTGTTTAGTTGGTCATCTATTTTGGAGGTTGGTTTGTGTGCTTTTTGGATGGTGTAGGGCTTTGGTAAGGCGTTTGGATGTGGTAGGATGATAGAGGAAGGCAAACCACTTAATTTTGTTAGTGGGATCTGGTTGTGTTGATGGTGCAGGTTGTCTGACATGGATTTCAGATTTGCTGCACTATGTGGAGAGTTGACGTTCAGTGTATCCATGTTTTAGTGTCAGTTCCGTTATTGTTGATATCTTGTCCCTCAGGTCTTCTTCTCTGGAACAGTAGGAGAAAGCTCTTCGGTAGAAGTTTAGCCATACATTTGCCTTTTGCTTGGGTGAATTGTTTGATAGTGCATGGATATATTGGTTACCTGCATTAATAGAAAATTATTTAAAACAGTTTTGCGGAAAATGCGAGTACCTGTACTATCTATTACCGCGTCTCTCATTCCCATAGTATGAATTGTAATGTTAATTTTTTATATTTTTGAAAGGTGTGAGGTGCATTTTGCTACCATGGTTTGTCACGAAATGATGCAAAATAAACTGTTGTAAACATGAAATTTAGACTTTATTGACTGAGTGACACCTTGTAAGGTCTAAATTATCCTGCGAGTTATGCAAATCATAGAAAATTGATTGATGTTGCTGTAGAACATTTTTGAGAAGCAAAAGTAAACTCCTTTACACAGGAATAAACTTCATACTCTGCTAACTATAAATGTGCTATGACAAGTGAAAGGTAAATTTTGTGTAAAAAGTATAGTTTTGAAATCAAATTTAGGTTTTTGTTCACCATGTTTAGCACCAAAATGACATTTTATATACCACTTTTGAACCCAAAATATGCCTTTTTTTTTTTTTTACCGAAATCTTGATCTTTTATTGACCATAAATATGTGGCTCTATCTGTTATAATCTGGGAAGTCCAATTCAGAGGAGTAATATAAAGTACCAAACTAATGATTTCATCTTGTAAATAAATCACATTATTCTTCCTTGTTTTCAGTCTCTTATTGGGTCTCCCATCTTCACACCAATGATGGTAACCTGTTTTCATGAAATTTCCCTCCCAGATGACAATTTTTTTTTTTTTTACGAAATGCTAACCTAGCGTATATTTATTAATTGTTATTATAATGCATATATGATAGAATAAAAAGTTAAAATTCATTTGCAATCAGAATACCTGCTACAATAAATATAATTTTCATATTAATATAGGTAGTGTTTTATGTAGACATTTCAGCAAAATGCAGGCTTGACAAGAGTTTGTACCCAGGTCTCTGGCATGCTGTGCCATTTCCTACCTACCAAGCCAGTCCTGGTTTCACCTGATTTTTTAAACTTTCGACAGACAATTCAGCATTGGCTGGTTCTGTAGATCAGTTGGTAGTGCAATGGCACTGTATGCCAGCCAGAGACCTGTGTTTGAGGCTTGGTTGAGCCTGCATTTTTTGCCAAAATTTCTACACAGTACATCTTTGTGTGTCAAATTATATGGGAATGTAGTGGTTTGCTTAACAATAGTCACCAGTTCCTTACTATATGCAGCTAAGATATATATATATATAGTGTTGTTTTTTAAACATTTTTATGTGCTTGGTTTGAAGTCACTCTGAAAACTCTGTTTTTACCTGCATTTGGCAACTAGGGTACATGTTCATATTTCATTCCTGTCTCTGTAACTTTCAGAGTTATATCCAGGTTCCATCAGTTATTGTTTTCATTATTCCTTCATGTCTTGATGCATCTTCTCTGAACCACCTATTTTTACAAGCTGTTCTTGCTATTTCCCATGTTCCAGGATGACTATTTTATATGTGAATATGTTCCTTTGCAGGTAAAGAAACGTGGAGGGTGGCCAAAGGGCAGGAAACGGAAACCTGAACTTGCAGAAACCAGGCCTCCGAAGGCTCCAGTTACTGGTTACGTTTTGTATCTAAATGAGAGGAGGAAGTATTACAAAGAACTGCCATTTCCTGAGGTAAGTACGTTGATCTTCTTTATTCATGCTGAAAAACATTCTTACATGTGTAAGATGTAATACCTTACTGAGAAGTTATTTTAAAATTGTGGCTCATCCAGGGATTAAACCTGAATGTTGACACTCCATGTCAAGTCACTACACAATTTAGTGTAAGTATGTGTTGACGTATTGGCCATTCCGGGAGCTGGTGTTCTTCTGAAAATAAAAAGTGTTACATAAAAAAAAATGTGTTCAAATGCTTGTAATAACCCTAAACTACAGTAGGAATAAGTCATTTTAAGGTAAAATGTGTTGATTTTATTCACCTTCAGTGTACACTTGTTTTTCACAACTGCATGCCTTTCTTGTTGGGTGTTGAGGGCTTGATTTTCTAATGTGATGATTGTTTGGCATCCCTTCATATTGCTTCATACTCTGCCATGCCTTTTCACGTGTTTCTCCCATGTAGACCTCCATAAAGTCTTACACTTATAATGTTTCAGGATAATTTAAAACCCTGATTTTTTAACAGCTGATATGGTTTTTAAGGAGACAGTTCCCTGGATCTTCTGACTGGTGCAAATAGCATAAGTACTGAAGCACTCCTCGTAAATTTTTAACAAAGTACATATTGATACAAAGTACATTACATATGGAGGCTCGGTTTTTTTTATTATTTCTTTTTAAATCATGCTGTGATTATATTTTTATGTTCTGTCAGATCATGTTGATATTGAAAAATTCTAAGGAGTACATTTTGTTTGCATATGTTAATGAGAAATGTTATTTTCAGGTAACGAAACTTCTTGGAAATGAATGGAGCAAACTAAGTCTGGATGAAAAGCAGAAATACCTAGATCGTGCAGAGGTTGATAGGAAACGATACAAAGAGGAACTTAAAGTATACAGACAATCGGATGCATACCAAGCATACCTCGTAAGGAAGAGGCTAAAAAGTAAGTCTATGTTGAATGTAGTTAGTTGAAATACCATCCAAAGTATTAAACATATGATGCTCATGTTTTGATAACATTACAGTAAAATACAAAATTTCAAGGTATATCCTTCTCTTAACATTTGGTAACTTTATTACATTAGATTTTTACACGTAAAGGAAATGTTTAATTGTATAAATTCAGCCAAACTTCAATGTTGAATATTGCTATACTGTCATTATGTGGAATGTCTCATGAAGCAAAGCTAAACCTTAGCTTAGTAGTAGTAGAGAGAGAGAGATCTAGGTTGAAGTCGTGACCAAACTACATTCTTGCAAGATTTCTATCATAGGGTCAGGGATAGATTTAAAGGGTAGCTGTCCCTTACACTTTTCTACTCTATTTTATGTGGAAGTGCAGGTATGTATTTGTAGGTATGTTATGTTAGTAATAAGAAAAAATCATCTTTTCCACCAAATCTTGTCACATCTAAATGCATTCATTTTACATTCATAATAATGTTTTACACTTTTCATAATTGTTAAAAGTTACAAATGTACCTTTATATGCTGCAGTGTCGAAGTGTTTGGAAAATTGAGCATCTGCCAGGTTGTCAACAACTGGAAGGTACCAGTTGCTGAAATTTCAAACATTATATGTTTAACGGCAGATGCACTAAAAAGTAGGGCTGAACCGATACTCTCACCGATACCGATACTTGTATAATTCCAATTTAAAATAACAAAGGCTATATTATATATATATATATGTGTGTACATATACATACATACATATATTTTAACGATGGTCCGCCATCTTTGACTAGGTGCCCAACCCTCTTCTCACCCGAAAATCAATCCTCCAACCTCAATCCTAACTACATATATCCCACTTTCCCCCCAAAACCACAACTCCAACCAGTTTTCACACGACCACCATCAGCCAGCGCATTTGCTTTTCACAGTCAAATGACTTGACGGTTAATACCAAAGAAATAATCAAAATATTATACTTAAAAAAAAAAAAAAAAAATGGTTCAAGTATTTCACAAACAACCTGTACTAGATTTCATGTCAGAACTTCAATTATTTCAACCTAGAACTCCAGCTGAGTACATGAGGATGTTGCATTCTGAGGAATCACCAACTCGTGTACACACATACACACAGGAATAGGATCAGAAAAGGTGCCAGAAGGGCGGATAAATACAAATGATGAAGGAGACAGTAAATAAACACTTACCACACGAAGAGAAGTAGTTCAATATTTCACGATATATGTCGCATTTTCAGAGTAGAAGATAGATAGATCGGCGTCACATATAGTAGCGGCACGGAATACTGACCGTACCGTCTCTACGGTCAGTGTTGCCAGTAACAGTCGATAGAGAACAAAAAGTACTTTAACCAGTGTTTACTGTAAGGTGGGTGGATAGTTTTGGGGAGGAGAGGAAAGGGTTACTGGTTGGCTAGGTTGAGTCCGGGGGATATAGTGGCGTGCATTCCTGCTATATAGGCCCTTTCCCATCGCCTGCGGAAAGATGTGTCAGAGTGGGGGGGGGGTAAAAGATGGATGATGGCAACACGGAAGCAGTTATTGAAGGTGGTGTTATGGCTGTTGGTGTGGATGGCAACTGTGAAATCTGAGTTTTGGGTGTTTGGGTGGAGGAACGGTGATTATTGATCCTTAGGTTCAAGGGGGTGGAGGTTTCGCCTAAGTAGAAGTTGCCGCAGATTTGGCAGAGGAGGATGTAAATCAGTGGCAGGTGCCCTTAGGGTGAAGGGTGAACTAACCTGCTGCTGTGGGGATCAGGAGGGTGGGGGAGGTGATAAGTATGGGGCACATCTTGCATCTGGGTTTGTTGCACCTGTGAGCTGGGGGAGTGGTGTGGAAGGGGTGGGAGTGTTTCGGACCAAGATGTTTTGGAGGTTGGAGGGGCGACGGAAGACTACCCTCGGTTTATCGCGAAAGATGTCCCTGGTGTCAGGATCACTGTGCAGGATGGGGAGGAGGGAGTGGAGGGTATTTCTGATTTTCATAATGTGGGGGTGGTATTGGGTGATCAGAGCTGGAGGGTTTGGTTTTGGGTTGTTTGGTGCGGTTGTGGGAGGTGGCTCTAGTGATTTGTTTGTTGATGAGGGTGGAGGGGTAGCCACGGTTGGTTAGGGCTTGGTGCAGGCGTAGGTTGTAGTTTTGGCGGGATGAGGGGGATGAGTTGAGGCACTGGCCTCTGAGAGCAAGGGAAAATGGGATGACTTTTTTTGTGTCGTAGGGGTGTGAGCTGGAGTAGTGGAGATACTGGAGGTGGTTGGTCGGTTTGATGTGTATGGAAGTTTCCAAGGAAGGTCACTTGGTCTTTGGAGTGGAACCAGGTGAATTTGAGGGTAGTGAAGTCGTTCAATCGGCCAGCGCCGACGTCGATGTCAGATTTAACTGTAAATCCATATTATATAACTTGTGCATCGAGTACATTAATGTAATCGCGAAGTCACGCTGATGCACTTATGAAATCACACAGACATGATAACTTCCCTGTTAGTCATTTAAAATTAAATACATATTGCTGATGCTTGGCATTATTTGCATCATTCGTGAACATATGGTGTGTGATGGTTGCTATTTTTGGCAACTACTTATTTAAAACACTACAAAGATACGACACGTAGTAGTTACTTATCCAGACAACTATTATAAGTATCGTGAGCGTAAGAATTTCACTGTCACTGCATGTTATTCCACACGTATTCGGTCACCAAAAGAGTAAATTCTCCTCTTACCTCGTGTATAGCCACCCGAAACTTCCTGTCACGTCGCGGCTACCTTATTCCATTCATTTTACCGGAATCTCCTTAGTTGTGAAGAATTCCACTACCATTTCCCTCACACGATATGCATATTCAGGCTGACAAGCCTTTTTCAATCTGGCACGCCCTACTGCAGTGCAAAACTTGCAATATTTCACAGTGTTTTTTCTATCTCACACCACTACCATTATCGGTAAACTGCTGAACCTTTTTTTTCCACCACTGCGCTGAACTTACTCAACACACGAATCACTTTTCTTATCCAAACTGGACGAATTCTTTAAACACCTACATTTAAATGCCTGTTAAGGATATTGCTTTACGCCAAGTACAACAATAAGATAAGATACGACATAGCACCATTAAAAAGCAAACGGGAAACGTCGGATTATTTTTTTGATAACCTTCTGCTGTACTGGTTCCTTACTTCGCTCCCACGTTCTGCAGGCTACGGTGCATCAAAAGAGAAGTTAAACAAAAGAAGCATGGTTTGGTATTCGTACAATAACTGAGGATTTTTAATCCAATTTTCGTGAAAGTCCAAACTCTAGCATTGAACCTCAACAATGACATTTTTTTGTGTGCTTTTAATGTTGAAAATCAATCTTATTGTTATACCGTATCAGGCGTTTCATACCACAATTTGAACATTACATCACTGACGACAAGTCAGCGTGTGCATAAAACCAACTTCCATTGCCACATGTTGGATAAGGGTGCGGCTATGCTATCCTGCACACATTCATGAGCAAGCAATAATATTAACACAACAGGACCTATGACCAGCACGTCATAATATATTGGATAAAAGGAAGGAGGTCCATAAGGGCTAAATAAAAAGTGAAAGAGGAGAGAGGAAACACTCATCAGAAGCAGAAAAACTTCAAATTTTCGTGACGATTTGTTACATCATCAGGAGTTGAAGAAAGGTTCATGGAGTGAGCGACATCAACAGTGTGATAACGTGGCCTGCAGAGTTGCCAGATCCAGAAAGAAAAAGTAGACAGTTTCACACACGAAAAAATTATGTTCCCTCGCCTTGCTGTTGAAAACTGTTAGTGGTGAAAGGTGTAGGGGGAGGTAAGGGGTGTTGCTGAGGGGGGGGACATCACTGAGTGGCCTTGTTCAGGCCTGGGGGTGTGGTTGCTACATAGCCATGAGTGCTCAATTTGCCAAACACTTTGACACTGCAGCATATAACGGTACATTTGTAACTTTTAACAATTATGAATGTAAAATGAATGCATTTACGTAGATGTGCCAAGATTTGGTGGAAAAGATATATATATATATATATATATATATATATATATATATAGACACACACACACACACACAAAAAAAGCTGCGGTAGCTCAGTCGTTAGGATGTCTGACTACCATGCGAGAGACCCTGGTTTCGACCCCCGGTGGGGAAGAACTGGGACTTTTTCAACCTGTTCAAGCTGCTCCGGCGCCCACCCAGCATCGTATAAAGTGGATACCTGGAGGAAACTCTGGGGGGTAAAGGCGGCCAGGGGCATGGTGCTCATCACATCACCCTCAGCTCGGCCAAGATCAAGAAAGTGTGGGGCCCTAACCCCACACTCCTATATGCCTTCATGGCATGGTGCAAAGCACTTTTATATATATATATATATAAATCAAATAAGGTAAAAGGAAACACTCACTGGACAGTAGGAAAATTCAAAATTTTCGCTAATTTATAGCATCATCGGTGTGAGAAGAAACAGAAGACGGAACCGGAAGTTGGGGTCCTGCAGAGTTGCCAGGTCCCCATTGAAGAAGCAGCGGTGCGTAGAACGAAAAAAACACTGTTTCGTCACCAGGCTCGTCGTAAACTGTGAGTGTGTAGGATGAGTTGGGAGGGAGGGTGGGAGGGTGGGTGAGGGTTGGGCATTACTGGGTGGCCTTGTTCAGGCCAGGTGGAGTGGTTGCACTCATGGCCGATATATAGGCCCTCTCCCATCTTTTGTCATTCCTCACCCCCAACCACCCACTGACTGCACCTCCATCTTGAACCTTTCCAACCACAACCTCACAACCACCGAAATTGACGTACTTTCCAAAGGTCTTACCTTCTCCCCAGCCTCCACCCCTAACAATTTCCGGCTATTATTTGACATACAAACTTTCGCCCGCAGAGTTAGGTGGACATACTTTTGGGCCAAGAATCCCCCCTCCAAAGCTAATCCATCTGACATACATCCCAGTCTCCTCCAATTCTGCCCCCCTTCCCCCCATGATCCCCCCTCCCTTCCCAACAACCACCCCCTCGAAAGATACATCACCTCTGTTGTGAACAATGTTTCCGACAGTACATACCTCCAAAACCCCTCTTCCCACCACAATCTAACCCCAGCCCAGCACCAAGCCCTCCGGTCCCTCCGCAACAACCCAGACATCAAAATCCTCCCCGCTGATAAAGGGTCCACCACAGTAGTCATGAACTCCTCTGACTACGTGGCGGAAGCCTCCCGTCAACTCTCTGATTCATCGACCTACAAGCCCACCACGGTTGATTCATCTACCACACACCTAGACAAAATTCGGGATTTTGTCCTCTCCCGAGGACCCCCTGAAGGCCTATCCAATTCCACCATCTCCTCACTCATACCTGACAACCCCCGCACCCCCACTTTCTACCTCCTCCCGAAAATTCACAAACCTAACAACCCCGGGAGACCCATTGTGTCCAGCTACAATTCACCCACTGAACGCATATCAGCCTTTCTAGACTCTCACCTCCAACCCCTCGTCCAAGCCCTGCCCTCCTACCTCCGTGACACCAACCACTTCCTCAACATCATCCAAAACTTACCATCCCTACCACCCAACACCATCCTCACAACAGTTGATGTCACATCCCTTTACACAAATATTCCCCATGCCCATGGCCTCCGTGCCACGGAATCATTCCTTAACAGCCGACCCAAACCCCACAATCCCAGCACTCACTTCGTGATACAACTAGCCAACCTTGTACTTACCTGCAACAACTTCTGCTTCGGTGACCAACATTACCTGCAGATACGTGGCACAGCTATGGGTACCCGCATGGCCCCCTCTTATGCCAACCTGTTCATGGGCAGGCTGGAACAGGAATTCCTTGACTCCCAGCAACTGAAACCACTCCTCTGGCTAAGATTCATTGATGACATTTTTCTCCTCTGGACACATGGCGAACCCTCCCTCACAACATTCCTAAACCGACTAAATGAGTTCACCACCGTCAAATTCACCTGGTTCCACTCCAAAGACCAAGTGACCTTCCTCGATGTGGACATCCACATTGCGGGAGACCACTTGGAAACATCCATACATATCAAACCAACCAACCACCTCCAGTTGAAACCCCGTTATCCAGGTTGGGACAAACAAAATTCTAAACTTTGAAAGGAAAAGGGGGGGATTAGCCCAGCTATTTAAATTTCCAAGAATATGCTATGTACTATGTCTTAGACACATCCACCACTTTCATGGGCAATGACCTTTTTAACTGCGGGAAGTCTCTAAAAAGAGAGATGTCCACAAATACCAAAGAAAGTGGAAGGATTATCTGCAGGTGCCTCTTGGCTTTCAGGACCTCATTCGGGTTATTGTTACATAAGACTGCATCTGTACGAACAAAGCCTGGTAGACTTTTAAGAGAACTAAACAGAAGCAGGAAACTCCTATGGGGATAATTTCACGTTACGCTCGATTTGCACATAGTTTGATCTGCGTATGCATCTTTGTGTCACGTACTTGCTGTTTACAGAAACTTAGAGTACAGGTTCATTTAACAACTGCACAGAGTACCCCTGGTATCGGCCGATCGGTATCGGCTCAGCCCTACTAAAAAGTAAAGTGCTCCCCTGTGCTTTGCACCATGCCGTGAAGGCATATAGGGGATGTGGAGTTAGGGCCCCACACTTTCTTGATCACTGTCGAAGGTGGGGGTGATGTGATCAGCTCCACGCCCCTGGTTGCCTTTACTCCCAGAGTTTCCTCCATGTACCCACTTTATACGATGCTGGGTGGGTGTACGATGCTGGGTGGGTGCCAGAGCCATGAACAGGTGGAAGAAATCCTGGTTCTTCTCTGCCGGGGATCAAACCTGGGTCTTTCGGATGGTAGTCAGATGACCTAACGACCGCAGCTTACAGAAAATGGAATTTTATAATGAACGATGGGCTATGCCTATCGCTTGTCTCCTTGGACAGTAATTGTACGATGGACTATGCATGTCGATCGTCCAGAAAGGGTTAAAGACAGTGGAAATAAATTACAGGAAATTGAAACTTCTGGCTTTATGAATGGTGCAAAATAATCTAACACAGTTATTTTTAGTGGTTTTTATTTTATTTTATTTGCGACGTTTCGTTCTGGTTTCCCAGAACTTCTTCAAGCTACACTAAGATATACATGTACAATAACACAACCTCACATGGCTAGTTATTCTACACTTCTAAGGAATGTGTCCTTATTTCCTCCTAGGTAAACTGGGTTTTCCCTGCAGGTGTTATAGCTGGCTGTTTCTCCCCCTCCCCTCCATCCTGTAACCTACTCTGCTTGTCTTCCCTCCCCTCCTCCTCCTGGTGGCCCTGACCTTTCCTTTCTCCTTTAACTCATCTGGCAAGTTGAAATCTTCCATTTTTGTGCAGAAAATTGAAGGTGGCTCAGGAAACTTAACAGACTTACTTTCCATATGCTTTTTTATCAGTTTCACCCATTTCATTCCAATTTCCCCTTCCTTTTGATTATTTTCTCTCCCCTGTTTATGCATATGTGCTTTGCTTCTTCCACTTTTCTCTCTCTTTTATTTTTCTCTTTTCCTTCATTTGTACCTTCTTAAGTGCCCATATGTCAACATACACTCACTCAATGCTGTTCTTGGATCTTCCTCTTTAATGTCTCTTATATGTTCTTTAATTCTCTTGTTGATACTTCTCCCTGTCTCTCCTATGTATTTGCTTCTACATCCACCACATTCTACTTCATATACCCCTACCATTGCCAATTCATCACACTCCTTCTTTCCTTTGTATTCATGAAACCATTTCTCGATGCTCTTTGGTGGTCTGAAGGCTGCTCTTAGCCCATACTTTGCATAGATGTTTCTTATCTTTTTCTCCATCTTTCTTGTGAATGGCACACTCACATACTTTTTCTCTTCCTGTACATCCTTATGTTCATCTTCTTTTTCATTATTGTTTCTCTCTTTTTCATTTTCTTCTCTGTTCTTCTTATGATGTGAATTATATCCCCTGCTTTGTATCCATTTTCCTGTGCGGTCTCTATTATCCACTTCATTTCTCTGTCATAGCTTGCTTTGTAGTTGCATAATCTCGTTGCTCTCCATACAAAATTCTCTCAAATGTTGTCTTTGGTTCTCCTTTCATATGCAGATTCCTTGTGAATATACTTTCTCCCAGCTAACTTTTTATGGTACAGTCACGGACACTTCTGGGTTGTAACAAACCCATTCACTCTCAATGGAATCATTACAAACCAGAACTGTCCGTGATTGTACATCCCGGTTTCAAGTCCTTTCCTTTTTACTTCAATGGTTAGATCCAAGTAGTTAATCTTTCCATTCTCCATTTCCTACTTTTAGAGGCACATATTTTTGGTAAATAAAAAAGCAAAATTTCGGTACGAAAACAGAGTTGATTTCGGGTTCAAAAGCGGTAAATAAAATAAAATTTTGGTGTTATAGCGGATAATAATCAAATCAAAAGTGCTATATAAAATGACATTTTGGTTTTAAAATTGTGAATATTATCCTAAATTTGATTTAAAACTACTTATTACACAAAATAAACTTCTCTTCTAATAGCACATTTATGTAGTTACCAGAGTGTTAAGTTTATTCCTGTGTAAAGGGGTCCATTTTTGCTTCTCAAATATTTACGGCAGAATTAATCAATTTTCCGTGGATTGCATAACTCACAGGATACTTCAGACTTCTGAAAGTGTCGCGTCAATATATAAACGGTAAATTTTGTGTTTAACAGTATATGTCGCATATTGCAGTTCATTTCGTATTATTTCGTGACAAAACAGGGTAGAAAAATGCACCTCACACCTTTCAGAAACATGAAAAATGAACATTACAGCATGTTATTTCATATTTTGGGTTTTCGTCAAAAACGAAATTTGCATGCCTCTACCTATTTTGTATACTTTATCCTTTCATGACCTTCGTTCAATAATCTAAACATTTCTTCTGTTGTTTCTTTTCTTTTGGCTATGTAGATCACATCATCCACGTATCTCTTGGACTGTATCACCTCACTTTTCAAGGTTTCCATTGCTCTCCAATGTATACATATATTGGCTAACAAACATGATAAGGGGTTCCCCATAGCTAATCCTTCCTTCTGTTTAAATACTTCTCCTCCAAAATAAAACACACTATGACTTAGGCACACATCTGCCCATCTTATTATGTTCCATATTGTTAGTTCTTCCACCTTTGCTTCACGTAACCATTTTCCGAGGGAATACAAAGCAATTTCTTTTGGAACACTGGGGTACAATTCTTTTATGTCAAAACTTACTAGATCATGATTTTCATCCCATTCTATTGTTTTCAAAATATTTGTTACTTCTTCAGAACTCTCTATTGCAAATTCTGTTTTCTTCCTGAGGTTTTATTATTGTTCTCACACACTTTTTGGCTAATTTGTATACTGGATGGTTGTACGGGTCTCATTGGAATATTCTCTTTGTGTGTTTTTGGCCATCCCAGTAGCATTTGGACTTCCCGGTGGAGGCACATAGTGGTGGTTCAGACCCCACTTTAAACTGTAGGTCCAGTCCCTATTAGCCTTACTGTGCATAAAGTGGACTTAAAACACCAAATCAGTCAATCAGTCAAACCCTTTAAAATTTTTGGAAAACTAATAACTGCAATGTTGAAATAGGAAATATTTTTTTTGTAACATTTATTTTCATAACAAACTAATAAAAGGTAAGATAACTAGATGCTAGTTTCATAATTCTGAGTAACTATGAATTAATTTGTTTATAATTTGATTATAATTTGTTACCTCTTTTTTCAGACCTTCAGGGCAATGGAACTGAAGAATCGGATATGGATGCTACAGATGAAATTGATGTAAGTTGAGAGCACTGCAAACTTTAAGCATATGTAGGTCATTAAGTGTACTTGATTTGACTTGATTTGATTGTTATCACATTGCACTTGATGAAATAACTTATTTATAGATGTACATATTTTTTCGTAAATAAAAAGGCAAAATTTCGGTGTTATAGTGGTGAAAAATCATCTCAAAAGCAGTATATAAAATGACATTTTGTTTTTAAAATTATTACTATAATCTTAAACTTTATTTAAAAACTGCACTTATTACATGATATAAACATATCCCTTCTAATAGCACATTTAGGTTGTTACCAGAGTATGAAGTTTATTCCTGTACAAATGGGTCCATTTTTTCTTCTCAAATATTTGCAGCAGAATTAATCAATTTCCATTGGGTTGCATAACTCACAGGATAATTCAAACTTCAGAAAGTGTCATAAAGTGTAAATAAACTCGAAATTTCGTGTTTTGAGTCTATTTCACATTTTGCAGTTCGTTTCGCATCATTTCGTGACAAAACAGGGTAGGAAAATGCATCTCTCACCTTTCAGAAACATGAAAAATTAACATTACAATGTGTTATTTCACATTTCGTGTTTTCATCAAAAACGAAATATGCATGCCTCTACTTATTTATGCTTTTCACTTCTGAAACTTGTAAACATAATTCAGTTTTATAAATGTTGATGAACATTTACACAACAATAGTTACAAAGCTACAGTTGTATTACAGCATAATCCTAATTCCTCTTGTAGTTTACGGTTGTTACAAGCATTTACACACGCTGTTTGATGTAATATTTCAGAACTCTCACTCCCTTCATCAGACATTATTTTTAGTTTGATTAATCAAACTTTAAAATTTAAAAGTGTGTTTAAATGCTTTTAACAATCGAAACTACAAGAGGAGTAATTCTATGATGCAAGCATCAAGTCCATGAGGCATTTCATAAAAACTGGTCCTACTGCACATAAATAATAAAATTAATCAATGTGAAATGTATTAGTTTTTTTAATTGTATTAAAGTTTAAATGTTTGGGAAGACGTATAAAATTTGCATATTTCACCAACAAAAATTACTAGCATCTGTAGCCCATATTCATGATGGATGCTCTAAACGTGGTTTAGTAATTACTTACGTGAACTTTCATATTTCCTTGTTGCAAAATTTAATAGATATTTCCGATTCATTTCGAAGACACTGTGACGTCGTACCATCTCTGTTCAAAAAGCCGTACCCTTAGTGAAGGAAGACAGAGTGTCTTCGAAATTAATGGAAATATCCATTAAATTGTGCAACTTCGAAATACGAAAGTTCACGTAAGTAATGTAGCCCATATGCTTCACAGACAAATGAAGTTAAACTTTGCTGCATTTTTAAAGCATCGCACACATAACACATTTTTGTTTATGCTTTACATGCATTCATCCTTTGTCATCATAGACTGAATCATTAGCAGAGAACACAAAGTAATTCATAATTCTATGAAATCAGTTCATTATGAATATTTTTAATCCAATCTCATGTCTAGAACCTTGCATTTTATGTGTAAAATGTCACACAAGTAATTCTAGAATGCCCCACATACAATGGGACATAATATTTGTTTCTGAAATCATTATTTTATTGTTCTAGAACAATGTGAACTTCAACAGCCAATTTTTTATTTCATGTAAAAACTTTTAACTTGCATTACATTGCTACAACAATTGTCAATTCATTTTGCATTTTTCTTTTTTAATTTATAGATGTCTATATTTGCAGTTATTTTAAGGCTTGTGATCATGTTTTATTACAATGCTGCAAAACAAAAATTCAGTTATTGCATCCAAGATGTTACAAAATATGTCTCATCCCAATTATAAAGGAGCTTTCAGACTGAAATGAAAAGCGACAGTTGTCACATGGAAACAAAAGTTCAGAAATATATACAACTTTTCATATAGGAGTGGCTTGACAAGCTGTACATCACTTGTATTGGGCTGTTTTCTCAACAGCATCATGTTACCTCAACAGTGACTGTTTTCTACAGACTGGAGGTTTCAAGTGCCTATTCCAAGGTATGTCGTTTGTGGCAGTGTTGCTTGTGTAGTCTGAAAAATGTCTGTTGTCACTTCAGTCTAAAAGCTCCTTTGGAGATTCTGATTGAGGTTAAATACCATACGTATTTGTCGTGGTGACCAGTGGAAATTAATATGATTATGAAGATCTTAAAATTCATAGTTGTTTATTGCAAATTAGGAATAACAGTTTGTTTTAAACTTTCTTATATGTTGAGAGCTGATGTTGAAACAATGCAGCAACCTTCAATGAGGATGGAGGCAATAGCCACCGAAATTAATACAACAATAATGAAAACAAATTTTGCCGAGAATTGAGTACATCAGCTCTGTGTGTACTTCCATGTCTCTCATTTCCAAAAAATTGAAAATTATTCTTGCGTATGCAGGGTGGCGACAGACTTGGAAAAGCTGAAAAAGTCAAGGAATTTGAGAGGTCAAAAAATGTCAGGGAATTTTGTTTTTGTTGACTTTTTTCATGTCAGGGAATTTTGTCTTTGTTGACTTTTGTCATGGAATGAATGTGCCAGTCGTTTGCTTTAGAAGATGATGTTATGTAGCGCTGCATGGGAGCAGGAAATCTTGTTGCTAAATCTCGGGGTCCCTTTTATGCACAACACAACCACAGGACCAGAACAGAAACCAGTGATGGGGGAGGGGAGGGAGAGAGAGAAATTTCCAGAGGGGCAGGAAAATTTGATAAGCCTCTAAATATCATGTGGAAAATGCATTGAATTATAATTTTTCTTGTCTCTATGGAAGTAGTAAGGGGACAGAACAGTCAACAGATGGAGGGAAGAGGAGGAGGAGCATTACTACTGTGGCACTCTCCGATACTTGTTGGGCATCGTAGCATGGCATTTTGTCAGACATTCTGAAGGAACGTGGAAACAAAAAGGGCACTATGGAACCCTGTATTTTTTTTAATGTCGCATTTGTCGCTTGAACATTTAGACTCCATTGGTGCATATGATTATTTTGTCGGATATCGCCTTCTGACTAATGTTGAACTTCTACAAAATATTCACTACAACGTGCAACAAAAATCACATGCATGGCATTCTTATGGAATTGATTTCTGTTGGATGTCTTTGGACTGCAACATCTGACAAAAATTCCATGCATAAACAGAGCCTTGTACATCCAAATTTGTCTGGTGTGGTACAACATATCATTGAACAAACTTTTTGGCTCCTTATATGCATGCGATTTTTGTCGAACGTAGCAGTTTGATACTTGTCATTTTGCGAAATCCGACAAAATCATATGCATTGCTCTCTCATGAATTCGATGTTTCTTTGATGTTCCAGTATGAAATTTTTTTGCCGTTTACGACGTTTGTCGAATGCAACATCCAACAAAAATTGAGCCTTAGTCTGTTGCACCACTGCAAATATGCTGCAGGAATTTTATTACTCTTCTGGCTCACTTAATCTTATTCAATGTAGAAATGCGTATGAAGGTTTTCTTTCATCATCCAGGCGTAATACTGGTTTTGCACAGGTTAACATTCACTTACAATGACATGAAACTTTAATTCCATGTCAAGAAGAATCCAAGAAATCTCGTTTAATAATGTCATGAAAAAATAAAACGGAAATCTGCATGGGTAAACGTCATATAAATTTGACAAGTGCATGATGCTCCCAACCTAAAGTTTTCTGCAACACTTGTATTACAATTCATGCTCCCCCCCCCCTCCTTTGGTCCTGTCTGTTTAAACTCGTGGAATGTCCAATGTTATGAAATAAAATTATAATAATAAATACGTAAATATTTTAATATCATAATTACTTGAATCATTCAATATTTAAAGCATATCATTTTCTTCTGCAATCGATGTTTCTCAGCCAAACCTGGTGAATTTTTACTTTTCATCTACTGATTTATACTAGGGGCATCCATAAAGTAAGTTCCAATTAGTATGGTCCTTGATTTTTTGAAAATGCGATAATAGTGAAAAATGTTAATTGCTGCAAAGTAGTGTTTATGAATGTGCAGTGATGTGTGGACACATTTTTCCCCCGTTTGAAATAGTGAAATAATGAGAATTTGGCATTAAATGTGAATTGTTTGCATTTTTCGCTAATTTTAAAAATTGCTTGCCTCGAAATCCAACATTCATGTCTTTTTTAGGCTTAAAGATACAAAATGTCAAAATGTGCCATATTTGTGTATCTAGAACATACAATCTTTCCCACATTTTATCCATGAGAAAACTATAGGGGTGTGCGGGATACTGAAAAGTTAGGACCAGGATCTGGAAAAAAAAATTTTCCATCCCGCTTCCGACCTCAGGAAATTACTTCCAGACTTTTCGGAATCCAGAGCAGTCGGGAAATACTGAATGATAATTTTAAAAAGTTGTTATTTCTCGATGTTTTCTGCATTGTAAGTGTCTGAAACTTATCAGAAATTGTTAGTTTTTATTCCAGAAATGCAAAAACGATCATTTAAGGTGAAAATTACATTTAGAATTCGAGATTTCCAGAGCTTGAACATCCCAAATGCCGGGATTTAAAAAAATTCCCATCCCGACCAAAAAGATTCTATCCTGCACACCCCTAGAAAACTATAATTCGTGTTGTACGTGGAATTATTCCAACAGACACATTCAATTAAATATTTCTCAGGATTTTCTCAACTACTATCAGAACAATTTGCACCACAGAGCAAATTAGCAGGGTACACACAGAAGCCCCATCATCAGTATTTGTCACGCGAGAAGTGTTTTGAATCACTGAGCTAAGTTGTGCAATTTTGGTGAAGATCGAGTGCTCACCTACTGCCACAGGGGAATCATAACATGGGCATTTGTCGAGTGAGAAATAATGGAAAATAACTTCCTCAAAAATCGGATCCAACATATCAAACTGTCACGAAAATACATACACCACGTGACCTATATGTTTAAACAGTAGTTTAAAAACACCATGAAAGTATAATTGTAGGTATATTTGCCACAAATTGTGCTAAAATTAAAATGTGAAGTTTGGGAGAAATAACACCGAATAGTAAAAATAAATAAATAAAAAAAGATCAAGGTCCCTACCAATTAGGCAGAATATCAGTAGTAATTAAAAGCAATAGTTACAGTGACTCCTAATATAATTTTCGGCATAATCACCACTGTTCAGGCATTGGTCGTAACATGACACTACATTTTGTGTGCCCATGGCATATGTGTCTGACAACAAAGACTGGAACTATCTGTACTGCAGTGCTGCTGTCAAAACCTTGTCCTGCCAGAAATCTCTTCAGCTGAACAAAGAGATGAAAGTGGGTACATGCAAGGCCAGGACTGTACAGGAAGTGGTCCAAGATCTCTCACTTGAAATGATGTAAAAGAGCCTGCCTGTACTCAGCTGTATGGGTTCATGCACATTGGATTGGCCTTCATCGTCTGATCATACTATCGCTCATGATGTCTGGTCTGTACACCTAACATCATTGCTGGTGGCTCTATGCCGAATTCTGAGCATGCAAATGTCTGATTACCACACATACCTTGCAGTCGGTGGGACACTGTATGAGAGATGCCATCTTTAACCTAGAACTGTCCTAAAACGGCTGTGGTTTACTGCACCAGATTACAGCCACATGACACTTCTTCCTGCATGCATATGCATGTTGCGCTCCGACCACTAGCGCTTCTTCCATGTGACATTGGAACTTTTTTTTCTGGATGCCCCTCGTACATATACTTTCGGAAGCTGTTACCAACAGCGTGTTCCTCTTTTAATATTTCATTAGCTAAATCAGGCGGCTTTACAATGCAGTCGTAGCATATCCGTTCGGTTAAGAAATATTGACCCTGGCAGATCTTGTGAGCTCCTGCTCAGAAATGTGTAGGATAAGCTTTTTACAGGAAATGGTAAGAACACTGGCCTTTGGCTAGAGGTGACAAGAGGCCAAGCGAGGGTTTAAATAGGTGCACATGAGAGCGACACGAGGCCTTTTTACTTGGAATCATCGGAGAAGCAGGAGCTATTGGTCTATTTTCTAAACCGAACAGGGTAAGCTAGTCTACACCCCTTATCTGCCATTTGCATTGCTCACTCCAGTCTAAACCGAATCATGAGTTTATTTTAATGTTAATTAGATAATTGTACCTGGCCCGTTCAGGGCTGTCTCTACCATCAATAGAAATAATCGGGAGGGGCAAGTTACATCCCTATTTAAGATCCCCGCGTTCATGTTGGAACTCTACGCAATAGATTCACCTTCCGTAAATTTGCATTTAATTTTTTATACATATATACCCTTTTCGCCAATAATGATGGTATAACTGCATGTTGGCAGTTTCACAGTACTTCACTAGGATATACTGTGAATGTTTGTACTGAAGGAGAAATCCCATTGATAATGTAAGGAAATATGACGCTTTGTATTTTATGATTCAGTTGTTTCACTTGTATGCAAGAGTTAAGTTGTTTGCTTTACATAGAAAAGAGAAGTAGGTTTGTGCATTGAAAAATGAGTCTGCACTCATGGTTCTTGCAAGCAGAGGGTTCCAAACCTCATTGGAAATATCAACATATAATAACGAGAAAGGCTAAAGAGATTGAAAAATTACCAAATTCCTTTTTGCATCAATCACTTCACTCTAATCTCATTTAGTCGTAACTTTAAAAATAATCAAATATTGTATTGAAAAACTGGCTGCATATGAAAAAATCCCTTAATTCCTCCCTAGCTTGTGAATAGTAATAATTTTCCAAATTCACTATGTTGCAGTTTGAATACACATCTTAGAGAAATGAAGTCAATTTTGTGGAAGCTAGTATAGGTACTTAATATACCTGAATCTGTCTTACATTCTTATTTCCATTTGCAAAAACATTAATTTAGTTTATAATTGTCAGGGAAAAATCTAAATTTTTGTCCTGGAAAAGTCAGGGAATTTCATTTCTTCTTGTCTGTAGCCACCCTGGTATGAGTCTTTGAGGTGAAATATAGCTTTGCATTTAATTATTTCAAATGTTTTATGTTATGGATACATTTGTTACAATCAAAATTGATTCAAATGTTAAAATTTTGCCTGTTCCCTTTCCAGGATGAAGACAATGAAGAATTATACTGCAGAACCTGTGATCAGTGGTTTGTTTCTCTGCATAACAAAAGGGAGCATCTGTATGGAAGACAGCATTTGCAGGTAATTAAAAACAAATAGCACTTTTTTAAAATGTCATGATGTGATTTTATATACAATTTTTTTTCAACTCCAAGTGAAAATCTTGAGACAATCACTGATAGACAAGTAAATGTCCCCCTCACTTTATTGTTTGCATAACGATTGAAAACAGACATACAGCTCACTACTCAGATCCCGGTCAGAAGTGAATTGACATTGTAACAAAAAGATAACAAGCAACAACTTATGAAACGTTGTGCTGAAATAACAAGGATATTTTAAAACGTACCCAGCCTCTCACAAGAATAATATAATTACATGTGAAACAACTTCAATCATTATGTAAGTACAGGGTAAGGCAATGTATTGGGTGATTTTGCAACACTGAATATTGGTAGTTCAGGGTGGCTACTCACTGTTCTGCATGAATTATTGGCTCCAGAATTATGAGTGAATTCTACTTGAATTTTTCTCCGTAGACATGAAAAATTTAAATTTTTATTCATCCAATTCCCATTGAATTTATACATATTTACAAATGCTCTGAGGCAAGTTTTTCACATATATTTTTTTTATTTTTATTGAGGATGGAAAGAAAAGAAATTGCGTGGAATATAAAACAGAATTCTCTCAATCCGTTTGGTTTGTTAGCGTCCTTTGCAGATAGATGGAAGATTATTGCAGATAAGATATCTTCAAGTTGATTAGGTAAATTTGAGTATAAAATTCTTACAAAATGTTCATAGATTAATATATTCCATACCATGTGTGACTTGTGTTTGTTGATGTGAAATGACAAATATAAACTATATTAACATACATCTTTTTGTTGACTCCCATCTCCAGCCTCTTGTGAAAGCTCTGCCCTCCTACCTCCGTGACACCAACCACTTCCTACAGAAAATCAGCACCCTCCCACCATTGCCCCCAAACACCATCCTTGCCACCATTGATGTCACTTCCCTCTACACCAACATACCTCACTCCCATGGCCTCCGCTCCATAGAATTCTATCTCAATAGCAGACCCAAACCTCACAACCCCAGCACCAACTTCCTGACCCACCTAGCCCACCTTGTCCTCACTTGTAACAACTTCACCTTTGAAAACCAAAATTTCCTACAGATCCGAGGTACAGCCATGGGTACCAGAATGGCCCCATCCTATGCAAACCTCTTCATGGGCAAACTTGAGCAAGAGTTTTTGGCTACCCAACCCCTCCAACCCCTCCTCTGGCTCCGCTTCATTGACGACATCTTCATGCTCTGGACACATGGAGAACCATCCTTGTCAGCTTTCCTGGACCAACTTAACCACTTCCATTCCCTCAAATTCACCTGGACGTACTCCCCCAACCAGATCACCTTCCTGGATGTGGACGTGCACATCGAGGGAGGACACCTGACTACCTCCATCTACATAAAACCCACCAACCACATGCAATACCTACACTTCTCCAGCTCCCACCCGTTCCACACCAAAAAAGCCATTCCATTCTCTCTGGCCCTCAGGGGACAGCGCCTGAACACTTCACCCACCTCCCGCCAGAATTATAACCTCCGCCTACACCAGGCCCTGGTTAACCGTGGATATCCCTCCATCCTGGTCACCAAGCAAATATCGCGAGCTGCCTCACATACCACCACCACCAAGAAACCTGCTGCCACCAACCCACCTGTGCTCATCACCCAATACCATCCCCACCTCAACAAAATCAGGCACACACTGCACACTCTTCTCCCAATTCTCCACAGTGATCCCGAAACCAAAAACATATTTCCCGACAAACCCAGAGTAGTTTTCAAATGCCCCCCCAACCTCCAAAACATCCTGGTCCACAACACTCCTTCACCACACATCCAACACCCCCCCTGCCCATAAATGCAACCGCCCCAGGTGCAAGACCTACCCCATCCTCATCACTTCTCACACCCTCCAGGTGCACACGGCCACTGGCAAATTTACCCTCCATCCCAAATGGACCTGCCATGCCTCAAACCTTATCTACATCCTCACCTGCAACATCTGTGGTGATTTTTACCTGGGGGAAACATCAACGGCCCTCAACCTCCGCATCAATAACCACCGCTCCTCCACCCACAACCTGGACTTCACTGTCGCCGTCCACACCAACCACCACAACATCAGTTTCAACGACTGCTTCCGGGTAGCGATCATCCATCTCCTACCCCAACCAGCCAACACCTCTGTTCGCAAAAGATGGGAGAGGGCCTATATATCGGCCATGAGTGCAACCACTCCACCTGGCCTGAACAAGGCCACCCAGTAATGCCCAACCCTCACCCCCCCTCCCGCCCCCCCTCCCAACTCATCCTACACACAGTTTACGATGAGCCTTAATGCCCAACCCTCACCCACCCTCCCGCCCCCCCTCCCAAGTCATCCTACACACTCACAGTTTATGACGAGCCTGGTGACAAAACAGTGTTTTTTTTCGTTCTACGCACCACTTCTTCTTCGATGGGGACCTGGCAACTCTGCAGGGCCCCAACTTCCGGTTCCGTCTATTTCTCCTCACACCGATGATGCTATGAAATTAGTGAAAATTTTGAATTTTTCTACTGTCCGGTGAGTGTTTCCTTTTACCTTCTTTGATTTTTATATATACAGGGTGATTGGTAATTCGACCTATTCCTGGAAAGGGGTAATACTAGAGCACATTTGCAACAAATTTGACCCTATGCACCGGGGGTTTCGAGTTATTGCAGTTTGTAAATTTTCGTGACATATTCCGACTCGAGACCAAAAACTACTAATTCTGAAAAAAACTATTACACCCTGGGCACATAATCGACATGTTGCTAACAACTGACGAATGAGTGACTACTAGGGAAAAAATTCATGCCCAAAATTTCCATACCCACAGAAAGAAACAGTTATTGGAGCACACGTCATGAAGAAATTTGGAAATTATCGTTTAAATCGAAGAGGATTACTAAAAAAAATTGTAACACACTTAGAGTAAAAATTACGGAAAAAACTTCCTCGTTTCATAAGCTCTCCAAAAATATACAGTACAATGTTCTGGCACACGGGTTGGGAGAAAAATCTGATTAAAAAGCAGACAAGGCACGTTGTAGACCTCTTTGTAAAGTGAAAAGAAGTTGTTGGAACGGAAATGAGTGAAGTAATAATGTTATTTACCATTCTAATGATTCCAGGTTGTCAGAATTAACTGTTACGAAAACTACAAATCCTGTTCAAATTGCCTCCCCCGGTTACATTTGCAAGCACGAAGCCTGCGGCGTACTTCAGACACAGTCACTCGGATTGACACTCAGTCTCTTATGTATTGGGCGGCTGTCACAATTCTCTCTCTCAACTCTTCTTGGGAATCTACTGGTGTACTATAGACTAACTCTTTCATGTGACCCCAAATGTGAAAGTCGCATTGCGTCAAATCCGGATTCCTCGCCGGCCAGGGGGTCGGGCTGCCTTGACCACTCCATCACATGGGATAATTGTCGTCCAGCCACTGTCGCACACCCCAGAAATAGTGGGCTGGGTAGCCATCATGTTGGTAAATCATATCCCTTTTTGTGGCGAGCGGCACATCCTCCAGCAGCATCGTCAATTCTTCCCTTAGTTTTTGTAGGTAATGCCGTTTAGTTTCTCTTGTATGTACGCATTGCTTGCATTATAGAATTATTTTCCTGTAGTTTACATTTATTACAAGCATAAGAAAACAGTTTTTCTTTGTGACGTTTCAGGAGAACACATGCTCCTTTCATCAGACATTTATTTTCATTTTGACTAAAGATACAGTTATAACAATGGTTAGTAATTTTTTAAACAAAAAGAATCCATTATATAATGGATGTTGTCAATGTTACATTGTTGTAATATAGCAACTTAACTGTGAAAAAGCAGTCTGTTTTATTTTTATTTCAGATTTTTTAAAAATTATGAATCCCAAATTCATCATTGTTTTCACAAAGTCTCTTGATGTTTTCTGTTACATTAAATTTTAAAGATGGTGGCTTACTCCATTTGTGAAAAAGAAAACTCCATACTGTTACCATTTTCATTATTTAATTTATTCCAGTGTTCTTCTGCAATGAACGAAGCTTCCCAGACATTCAACTCTGTGTTTCCCGTTAATCTTTTTAAAACCCTTCTCTTTTTAATCAAATGCTTCTCTTCGATGATATGAGTTGACAGTTTATATTTGTCATTTCACAGTTAAGTTGCTATATTACAACAATGTAACATTGACAACATCCATTATATGTATAATGGATTCTTTTTGTTTAAAAAATTACTAACCATTGTTATAACTGTATCTTTAGTCAAAATGAAAATAAATGTCTGATGAAAGGAGCGTGTGTTCTCCTGAAACGTCACAAAGGAAAACTGTTTTCTTATGCTTGTAATAACCGTAAACTACAGGAAAATAATGTTGTGGCAGATAGAATGACCCGATCTCATGATTGTGGATGATTCTCATTTAGCGAGAATTTTCTCTGGTGAGCCTTTTCTTTAGATTTTCTGGGGTTATGACCATTAGGGGACCAAAAATGCGCATTATGAAAATTCATAATACCATCACAGTCGAATTTGGATTTGTCCGTCCACAGAATTCTTGTCAGATGATGGGGGTTTATAACGTGCCTTCTCTGCTTTTTATTCAGATTTTTCTCCCAACACCCGTCTGCCAGTTGATAACATTTGTATATTTTTGGAGAGCTTATGAAACGAGGAAGTTTTTTCTGTAATTTTTTACGCTAAGTGTGTTACCATTTTTTTTGGGTAATCCTCTTCGATTTAAAGGATAATTTCCAAATTTCTTCATGACGTGTGCTCCAATGAATTTTTTTCCCAGTAGTCACTCATTCGTCAGGTGTTAGCAACATGTTGATTATGCACCCAGTGTGTAGTAGTTTTTTGGTCGCAAGTTGGAATATGTCACGAAAATCTACAAACTGCAATAATTAGAAACCCATTGATTTCCGACCCCCGGTGCATAGGGTCAAATTTGTTGCAAATGTGCTCTAGTATTACCCCTTTCCAGGAATAGGTTGAATTACCAATCAGCCTCTATATACAGGAATAGGATCAGAAAAGGTGCCAGAAGGGCGGATAAATACAAATGATGAAGGAGGCAGTAAACACTTACCACACGAAGAGAAATAATTCTATATTTCGCGATCTGAGTCGCATTTTCAAGGTAGAAGAAAGAAAGATCAGCGTCACATGGAGTAGAGGCACAGAATACTGACCGTAGTGTCTCTACGATCAGTGTTGCCAGAAACAGTGGATAGGTAACAAAAAGTACTTTAACCAGTGTTTACTGTAAGGTGGGTGGGTAGTTTCGGGGAGGAGAGGAAAGGGTTACTAATTGGCTAGGTTCAGTCCGGGGGGTATAGTAGCATGCAAGCCTGATATATAATCCCTTTCCCATCGCCTGCAGAAAGATTTGTCAGAGCAGGGGGGGGGGGTAAAAGATGGGAAAGGGCCTATAATTGTAATTGCAGTTTAATTGAAATGAATTAGAATTGTGTATAAATTGGAATTGCACAGACCCTTTATATTGTTAACCCGTCATTGCGAGAAACGTTATGTCGATTGTCGTGCATGGTCTCAGAGACTGGGTTTTTAAAAAGTGTCAAATTAATGGTCTAAAGCACCAAATCTTCAATTATTATGATTAGATTTTTTCTTTCAACAACTGAGATTATATAAAATTATAAAAAGGTACTCTTCGTTAATCGGGCATGGAACGGCATATCGGATTTTCAGTGAAAACTAGGTACGCCTATAGCCGCGCATGGACTCAGATAGCAAGTGGCTTCAACAAACCCTCCCTAGTGGCTGGAAACAAAATTGTGGTGTAAAAGAGGAAGGTTAGAAACTCAGCTAGACACACCTGGAACGAGAGACCATGCACGACCAACACAGGGTTAATATATTCGGGTGGGGGGAGGGGTGAGAGGCGGTGATAAGTAATGTTGAAATGGAGAAAACATCTGCTTGTACTCGTGAATTTTTGGAAAGTTTGCCTTGAAAACCGGGAATTATACTTGAATTTTATCATGGTGCTAGAGTATCTACCCTGTACTTGATGCAAGGTAACCTGTGACTACTGCTATCTTCAAGCCCCTGTTTTATCATTCAGTTATGGCGGAGTCTTGGAACAATGCCCAGCATGCATTCACTGCAAAAGCATATTACAAAAACAATAATTAAGTGCTGCTGTCTTTTAGGTAGGTTACACATCACATTACAAAATCACACAAATTTTAGCCACCGGATCTCATCTTTAGGACCAGTTTCCTCGAAGTTTTTAATCCATATTTTGATGACATGGGCAAAAAGCACCAGATTACGACATGGTATATTAAAATGTTTCCGCAATGCGTGCTGCGCGAACATGTACTTATCGTTTTTGTAATATGGTTTTACAGCAAATGCGTGCTGTGCCCATTTCACGAATCCACCGTAAGTGAATGGTAAAGCAGGGGCTGCAAGGTAGCGGTAGTCACGTGTTACCTCTGACCCAACAACTAGCTATATCCAGTGTTGCAAAATTGTACAATTCATTGTCGCACCTTGCATCAATGCTGACAAGATTAAATTGATGAAAGGACAATGGATTAAATAATTACCGTATATCTCTGAATGCAAGATGACTCTGAATCCAAGTTGACCCCATTTTCAACAAGGGATTACAGAAAAACTATTTTCAAAACTTACAAATGTTTACCTTATTACAAGTAACTCAAGGAGACAATAAAAGTACCGGTACACAAAAAATCAAATCAGATACAGACATCCCTTAGTCAGATACAGATATGTATACGTAGGCGTGGCAGAGGGTAGAGTTAGAGCTTAATGGAAGCTTCTGGTTCTGTTCAGTAAAGAAAAGAAAAAAAACTCCACATCATATGCCACAAAAGCAAGACAACTTCGTACTTCTGGGCACTCAATTGCGGCAAAAAATCTCGTCTTGGATTCAGAAATGTACGGTAACTGGTAAATTTATTTCTCCTCCAGCAACTTAAGATACTTTGAGTGAAGCCTACTTTGATGTCCCCATGCTGACCTGTATTGTTGCTGTAATCAGTGCTTTTAAAGCAAAATTGATCACAACGTAAAAAAAATATATATATAATCCTTGCGCACAAAACACAGCTGTGTTTCAGATGCTGACCAATTACTGTATCATTCAAGGCCCACTCTGAAGGGAGGTGAATGATTTATACAGAAAAGCATTGTGATGTATTTTGTGTAATCTTGAAGGAAAAACACATGAGATAATTTAAACCACAAATCAGCAGGTTTTATCAAATTATTTAACTACTTGTAATTTACACAGTCCGACAATTAAATAATGAGACAGTCGTTATGAAATGAAACAGAAACAAAATATTTGAACATTGACTGTTTATTACTCAGAGTATATCCCACCGACATCAATACAGCAATTGGCACCGTTGGCCAATGATTGAAACGACATCTGCTCGCTGATTACATGATGCACTTCCCTCATGACATGGCAGCATACTTCAGACTATGGACCACACTACACCATGAACATGTTATTTCACAGAGAGTACACACACACGTACAACACAAAACCAGTCTCATTACTTAATTGGCAGACTGTGTATGAAAAAAAAACCTTTCATTTTAAGAGCAAAAATTACTTCTAGGTCATCAACTTCAGAACCCTTGTTACGAGTGTTAATATAAGTGTATATTACAGTCAATTGCAGGTGATTTCCAAAAGCAGAGCCTTGCAGATCAAGACGGACACAGCAGTGGTTTCCAGTCCATGTCTACTTCGCTGGATGAATCAAGCCTTGATGGTCCTCCAGGTTTCTGTTCCTTATCTACCAGAAACAAGGATGATTTTCGTTGTGAACCATCCAATGTGTCTGATGCAGTCACCCACCTCTTGACTGCGTATTCAGGTAAGCCTTGGTCACACTTTTGGAGAATATTTTAACCGTTTGCTCTGTTTCCATTCTATGGGTGTGATAATGTTAACAGAAGGACAAAAAGGTAATTTGGGTACATGGTTGTAAAAGACGTGGCAAATCACTGTGAATATTATTTCATATTTACGCAAATGTAATTTATTCATTCGTGAATGTTCCCTGGAAAGAACTCATATTTGCAACAGAATTAATCAGTTTTCCATGATTTGCATAATTTGCACGATAATTGAAACTTCAGAAAGTGTCATGTCCGTAAATAAACTCTAAATTACGTATTTATTTATTGATTTAGTTTTCTTTAGTAATAATAATTTTCAAAAATACGCTATAAAAGTGCAATGGCCATTTTCCATGATTTTTCACCTTGTAACGGAATGTTTTGCAACACCGAGAAAAGAAGCAACTCCACACCGTTCTGTCAGAATTCGAGCATTCACCTCCAGTCACATGGGATGTGTATCAGCAGTATTTATCGGGCGAGAAATAAGAGAAAACCTAAGTGCTCCAAATCTGTAACATAACTTTAATCTCCTTCTTCTATTAAAGAGTAAACAAGGTGGTTGCAGAAGTGAAAGCTTTGTGATACTGAACACAGTGGAAGTGGGGGGGGGGGGGGGAGGTGGCATGGTTTGGTGACTCATTGTATACACAAAATGATATTCTCATTTTGGCCCATATAGCAACAAGTTAGTCAAATGGGTATGATGTAATTCACTCTTGATCATCATAGCAACAGCTTTACAACCTACAACTAAGAAAGTCATTTCTTCAACCTGAATGGTACTGTGCATTATATATGATATTTGTTTTTTGCTTTTCCGCATCAAAGACCAGGCTGCGCATTATACTCACATGTGCATCATACGAGGGTTATTTTTTAAGTAAGGTCAGTTTTGCAATAAAAACGAAGTAAGTAAATGTTTTTAAAAAATACTACATTTATTTTCTGAATTTACATACACTTCTCTATTTTACTACATAATTTCCTTGCCGGTTTAAACATTTATCGTAACGAACTACGAGTTTTTGGATACCCTCCTCATAGAACTCTGCCGCCTATGATGATAGCCAATTACTCACGGTCGTTTTCACTTCTTCATCAGTGTAAACACTTGCCGCCAAGGGATTCTTCAGATGGCGGAAGAGGTGGTAGTCTCTAGGTGCAAGGTCTAGACTTTATGGAGGATGGTCAACACATCATCGCCGGTCAAAGCTGTCAGCAGGTGTTGTACTGATTCATGACAATGCAAGGCCACATGCTGCGGCTCAAACGCAAGATCTGATAGAATCTTTTGGCTGGGAGGTATTCGATCATCCACTGTACAGTCCAGACCTTGCATCTAGCAACTACCACTTCTTCCGCCATCTGAAGACCTTCCTGGGCAGCAAGCATTTAGACACTGATGAAGAAGTGAAAACGACCATGAGTAACTGGCTATCATCATAGGTGGCAGATACCTATGAGGAGGGGATCCAAAAACTCTTAGTTCGTTACAATAAATGTTTAAACCGGCAAGGAAATTATGCAGAAAAATTATGTAAATTCAGAAAATATTTTTTTAAAAAAACAAAAACATTTACTTACTTCATTTTTATTGCAAAACGAACCTTAATTAAAATAAATAGCCCTCGTACATGCGTAAATACGGTATTCTAGAAATTGTGTGTTTTGTACTTACAGAAAGAGAAGAAGAGGTGAAAATATTGAACAAGAGACTGGAAGAAATGCGAGCCAAGAACATTCAACTTACAAAACAATTGCTGGAGCTGAAATCGAGAGAATCCCTGTTGCAAAACAGTTTGGATAATGCCAAAGATCTTACACATGCACTTAACCAAAAGATATGCAGCCTCCGAGTGTTACCAAGTCTTATGAATATTGCATTAGATTTTGAAATAGCATCATGACAATATTGAACTGGGTTATATTATCTGCATTGTTATTTGGATGGTTTCAAATGTAAGTGTCCTTTGGATGCGAGGTAAAAAGACCTTGGGAATCAATCGTAAAAAAAATAATTATAATAAAAACGGTAAGATAATTTGTTGGCCATTATAACCAATCATCATTCATATTTAAATCGAATTTCAGTTCCAGATTCTGTAATTTATTTGAAATATATTGAACAATATGTAATAATAGTTAAACAATATAAAGGAAAAATGATGCTCTTGTAGCATCAATATTACCTCAAGTGAAGTGTTCTTAAATATAAGTATAAAATAATAATAATAATAATTTGACAATAGAAAAGCAGGTGGCCACACACTGTTGATTGAACTTATGTTTATATTTGTCCAGTGGTTATTTCAAGGCTAGATAACATTTGGAAAGTAAACAATGAATAATTCCTTATGTCGTTACGTAACCAGTAATACATTTTATTACCTATCACGATAATCATATGATTGGTGAGAATTTTACTGTTAAATGTACATTTTCTACTTAGAGCAATGGTTTGTGATCTCGTGGAATTTTGTAATTGAAATGTAACATATATGGTGTTTTTGTGCAACACATGCTTCAGACGTAAAGTTTCTTTAGATATGGGATGGATATGTGGATCAATTTATTGTTTACAAAGACATGATTGCAGCGGAGCATGTACGTATGTGATTTATGTGAATGTGGCTGTAGACTGTTTCATTTGTTGTTGTTATGAAAGGAGCTTAAGTTTTATGTTGCGTTGGCATTTTAATGTATTGTTAACTTGGAAAATTCCTTTAAAATGGACCTTCCTGATTAGATTTCTAAAACTGAACATTTATTACAAAGTTTCTGTTTGGAAATGAATTGTGGTTGCAAGTCTTGGCATGGAACTTAAGATACTTTCTATACCAGCTATATGACACTACGAAGTTGACAATTTTCGGAATTACACAATCTTTGTGCTTATGAATATGTTAAAGAAGGAAAAGAATGTTATAATTTTTCATTTGATTTGACACAAGTATATTCTGTTCATTTTAAATTTATTGATTTATAATTCTGTTCATGTTAAGCACCAATGTAAAAACTGTTTCAATATATGGACATGTGTCTTGTTTTTGAAGGAAAAAAAGACCCATAAAAATAACAAAATGACAGAATTTTAACTATCAAAAATTAATGTAACTTGCCACCAGACAAAATCAAGAGGTTGATATTTTTTTTCAGTGTGATCAATAGGGCCAAGATAATTATGTAATTACACATTGTTCTTTTCTGGTGACATTTTTAGATCAAATCAGTGAAATTTCGTGCCAAAATCAGTCTAAAAACAGGCATTTTAAAGTACAAATATTTCCTGACATTTTCATTATACACAATGGAATGTATGGCTCAGAACAGCCAGTCTTGAAATTGTCCAACATTTGCTTCTCTGGAAAGTGTGAAAGGATCAGTTTGGAATGCAATGAAGACAAATATGTTTGTTTGGAGAAAAACCCAGGTACAGTTTTAGCTATCAGGAGACTGCCAAGTGGAGGCAATAGTTTCAATGCCTTGAAAACTTGAGAACACGACAGATTTATGCAAGTTTAAATATGCATCATTACTTCGTGCAAAGGAAAAATATCATTTAGTCAATACAAAGTCCTGTCATGCCATTACAGGAGAAGTTTCATATTTAAAGAATTTGACACATTTGTTACATCTGTTACAAGGATCATGTATTGGAAAAGCAATAGAAATATGTAAAATATGTTAAATATCGTGTTTCTGTTGGTTTGCCTGGCTTGAGGAGGAAGTTGTTTTAAAAAAAAAAAAAGGCAAATGCTGGTAATACAATGTTTTTGATTGAAGCACACACAGGAGATGTACTATGTAGAAATTTTTTCAGCGAAAAATGCAGGCTCGACCAGGACTCGAACCCAGGTCTCTGGCATACCATGCCATTGCTCTACCACTGGGCTGCCGGCTCTCAGTTATATACCAATGGCATGGTAAGCCAGAGACCTGGGTTCGAGTCCTAATCGAACCTGCATTTCTAGCTGAAAAAAAATGTACGTAATGTTTTTGATGTTACGTATTTCTTACTTTTTGAATGCATACTTTTGGATTTTTTAAATACATTTATATGTACATACGGTACAGTTTTTTAGTAAATAATTATCTACACCCTAGTGATCGTGGTAGAATGAGTATGTAATAGGCCACGAAGTATCATCCTCTTGGTTTCGTTTGGTGGGTGTCAACAATTTCCATGATGAACATCATGGATGTGTATTTGTGTCTCATCATTTCATGTTATCATAATTTTTTCTCATCAGTGTGCTCAAGGGGGGGGGGGGGGGGGGCATAGAAGGTACTTTCAATCTAGTGATTAACCAAAGTGATAGAAAGGTGATGTGAAATGAGAAAAGTACAAACATAATGCATAATGGAACAGATCTTAACTGGCCCTTCCTTCTAATTTGGATCCATCCTTTTCTTAGACTTTTCTTTTCAATTATTGGCACATTCCAGCATTACGTGTGCATCATTTTGCATACAAAATTTAACGTTCTAGACATGATATTGGATTAAAATATTCATAATGAACTTATATAGAATTATGAAGTACTTTGTGGTGTCTGCTAACAAATGAAAAAGCCTGAGTATGATGGCATAGGCTTAATACATTAAAAGCACTAACAAAAATGTGTTACACGTGTGACAATGTAGCAAATTATGACGTTATTTGTGTGTGAGGGAATTATGAATCACCCTGTATAATAGACACAAATGTCTCCACAATAGAAACGTGGGGACAAGTGTGTGTCTGCATGTTGCTAACACTCGTAAGAAAAATTTCAGCACTATTCTGCCTGTGCATATCGAGTGATTCATCTCAGCTGGGTATTTCTTCGAGTCCCTTCATCAATTTCATCTAATCAACATTTATTATCATTGTCATTAGCCAGAAGTGTCACAAAAAGCAGCAGAATTTTTTTTAAAATATGAAAAACAATTCAGTGTTTTCGGTATTATGAGGACAATTGAGGACACCTGCCCCGCAATTCCCACCTAATGGGCCTTGCCAATGGCACTGTCACTTTGTCAAGGGGTCCTGGGTTTGATTCCTGGTGGAGGCGCTGGTTTAGATCCCACTTTAAATTGTACATCCAATACTGATTATTCTGTCAGAGTACAAATCTTGAACAAATTATAAATCTCTGGTAATAATACCCACCTCGACCAATTTGAAGAGGCAAGAAATGGATGGATATTGGAGGTCAAAAAACTGTAATCTTGAAAAGGAATCTAAAAATAAATGCAGTGAAACCTCGAGTTGGGAGTTTTTCAGGGGACCAAGTTGAAAGAATTAAATACAGGAAAGTGTACAATCAGGGAAAATTTTGCTATGCTGCGATAATCAAGATTGAATGTTCTGTATAATGCAGGAAAAACGCAAAATAGGAGTTCCACTGTATCATCATGAATTATTGGCCTTGAATGGCAATGTACATTTCTTGCAAAAGATCACCTGGAATGGAGCATCCATTGCATTGTGGTCCTACAGGTGTGTGTACTCTATGAACTACATAAATTCCAAGCAAAAAAAAATAATTATAATATGAATTAACATTTTACACTAAACATTAATAGTTATGGATTCCTCCCGCTCTTAAAATATTGAGAACCAGCAATAACTACACCAGAATCAAGGTAACTTACCTTCTGGCCGCCATTCACAGCGCAGAACAGTTATTTTGACAACGCTAGAATAGCCCCTCTGCAAGCTATGGACCATTCATTCTCTCTCAAACTATATTTGGCTATTGTAAGCTCAAATGTTAATCACCATTTTCAAAGTTTAATCACCCGTTCCCTTGAAACCCCAATTTAATAAATTACAAACCTTCATACAATGTTAAATTATAACTTAACGAAACAGCAAATAGTAATTTTTCTCCCACCCCCATTTTTTTTATCCCTTCACCCCTGATAATATCAAAAAATAGTAATATAATGTCTTCAATGAAGCTAGAGATCTCCTAAAAGGTGCATTTTGAAGTTTTATGGTAATTTTTCATCTGTGAAGAAAATTCAGGATGTCAAAAATACACACAATTCCCAGAATTCAACGAACTCCGTCTATCATGTCCTACAATCAAATCTTCACCTTCAACACAAAAGTTGATCAGATCATGCACAACACAGGCAAACATATGTGTTACATTTCAAATACTAATTTCACACTGTAGGCCTTTCAGAATGTTCCTTGTAACTGGTTTGTGGTATTATGCATTTAAAGTTTAAAAAAAATGCATAAACATGAAACTTAATATAATACCAACTGAATTAATTGATTCTACCGTGGCTTGGTGTTAATAAATGCAAGCAGTGAACTTTTTTATACTTTCAATATAGGTATTTCTATACTTAAGAGGAGAAACAATGCAAATAACACTGAAGGTGCTTTGTAATATTTATTGAATGTAAATTTATATATGAAAATAAAAATTTCAGTGATACATAAAAGGTCATTTCATCAGTAAATGTGTTGTTTGATAATCTGAAAAATGAATATAGAGCTTTTGAGATTACAGTATGTTTTTTTTTTTTTTTTTTTTTTTTTAAATCTTTGAAACTGTAATGCCAAGTATGGTGAAATTTAGTGACAAGGATGGTTTTTGCACATTTTTCTATTAGGTGAAATCACTATTCCAGGATTCAAATGCCTTTTGCAACCAATGGCAAGTAATAGTATGCAAATTGTCCATCACTGTTTTCTTTGTTTTCCACTGTGTGATGGTCATGAATTGAAATAACACCAATTAGCAGAGGATAACTACTACTTTGTATCAACATAGTTTCATTCCCTAAAATCACACAGGATGAAGTGTAAAAAGAAAAAAAAATGAAAATAGCAATAAACAATTTGCTATTATCTTCCACTTGGCTGTACATCATCATCATCATTATTCACAGTTTCCTGCCGTTTGCTGGGTCAGCATAGAAGTCAAGCCTCTCCATTGTTTTCTGGTCTTCCACCACTAATCTCTTTCCACTGAGTTCCAATCTTGTCCTCTTCTAACATTCTCCACTATCTGCTTCTTTCACCCTTGGCTGTACATAGCAAACACAATGAGTAACATACATAAAGATAAAGTTCCCCGTGCATATAGCACTGTACCATGAAGGTACATTTAGGGGATGCAAGGGTAGGGCACCCCACATCCTCAATCTTGACCATTTTGGAGGTGATGTGATCAAGACCATGCTCGGAATGCCTTCACCCCCCAGGGTTGCCCCCAGTTACCCATTGGGACAAGGGTGGGAAAATTCACAGATTACCCACCCCAGGAATCGAACCCAGGTGGCAGTCAGATGCTCTACTGACTAGACCACCACATCAATGCGATATTCTAGAATTGACACACAGGAAAGCAAAGGGACCTACTAGCATTAGTGAAATTACATGTAATAAAAACACATTATGTTGAAGATTTATTAGAATTACATACAAATTAAGTCTTTGTAGGCTAATGTACCTAAACTTAGCAACATTCAGTAAGAAATAGAGAATGTCAGATTTCACATCTCATAATTTGAATGTTCAAATAAAACAATAATAAATTTCAATATGCTAAACTTTTTTCCAAGTGTAAAATAAGGGAGAATTCACACAGAAGAAACACGCAACATGCAACACGCGACACGAGTGTTTCACACCGAAGAGACAAGATGCACGCGGCAAGCGACACTTGGTTTCGTTGCTCAGTTTGCATGATGGTACCGATATAATTGCATTAATCAGTTTATTAGTCACCCGAAAATAACGTAAGAAGAGACATTGTTACATGTAAACCGCGTTGTAAAATTTGTGCAAATTATTGAAACTTGGGAGAGGCATGTTATGCACGAGAAAACTGAGAAATAGTATGCACTGAAATCAAACTGTATACGCTAGACTTTTCAGCCTGAATAAAGCGAATACCTAAACACTAGAGAAATGGTTCTCAACCTTCTTGAAACAATGTCACGGTATTCTTTTTAAGTCAATGCCCTGAGCCGAACAATTTTCCTCGTAAATCTTTACAGTATTGAAGATTTTATGCATGACTTAACATGTACTTATGAAATTAAATATTGATAAATAAATTCTAGCATAATCATAAGAGTAATAATAGTTTGATTATGTTTTGAATTTGAATTTAAAATTTTGGGTGCGTCAGCACTTAGGCTAATTTGCACGCGTCACTTTATACGGGGTCCAGCCTCTTACCATAACTAAACGAACATAACTGTCATGTCGTGTCGTAACTAAAATATTAAAATAATAATTTTTTTTGACTGGTTAAAAGCTGAGGCTGTTAAGAGGCACACAAGGACAAAACACAGGACAACACAGAATTATACTGGTCATGGGACCAGTCGCCAGAGCCTCGTTAGTTTGAAGTTCAGGGTGTACTATGTGGAAGTGAGGTTGACTATTGGGTGTACTATGTAGAAGGAGCACCCCTTGCACCCCTAGTTTGATTACGTGTGTAGGATTGTTGACAAATATAAAAATATGGAAGACAAAGTGGTAACGTCGTCTCCTTGTAATTAAGTGATCCCGGGTTCGATAACCGGAGAGGCACCTGGCAGATCCAGTTCTGATTAGTCTATTTGTGCATAAAATGGACTTAAAAAACGAAAACTCAAAACTCAAATATGATATTGGGATTATGTTACTTGTCAACCACTTTCAGCAGAACCTTTCGCTGCTCAGTATAGTTCATACGAGGGCACAGTATCGGGTCACAGCCCGGCGGTTGAGAAACAATGCACTAGACTACTTTACCATGTTGACTAATATATTTTGGACACACTGTGCACAGACACAATACAAGATTCTGTTACAAGCTCGACACACCATCAATCAGATTAAGTAAAACACAAAATAGTTACAAGTATTTAGGAATTAAGTTATACAACATGTTACCAGAAGCTGCTCACAGTCTCTCTTAAAAAATTTAAAAGTGTACTTCAATCCTGGTTAAAAGAAAAGGTCTTCTACAATCTAGAAGAATTCGAAATCCATCCCAAAAATGATTTAATATTCTAGAATGTATTGTATTGTTTATTTCCTGTTTTATGAATTATTGTTATGTATATTGCCACTGCCATATTTATATTATTTCATCGTCACTAATATTATAATTGTCTTATGTCTATGTACTCTTACTTTATATATGCATATACTCTCATATTAGTATCTATAACATATTGGAGTTCCATGTAATCCCTCTCTCTATATATAATTAGATATTTACATATATACAATAACAAATATGTAACCAATAACTGACGACATCTATTGCATTGTACAATGTCTAACGATGAATAAATATATTGTATTGTATTGTATTGTAAAGTGCCTCCATAAGCTGACTTTTTCAAATAAAAGCAGTCCGGTAAATGGCCAAAACATGGCCTCTTTTCACGATGTTGAAGGCAAATTACAGCCGATAGATAACTGCACCAAAAAACTTGATAAAGCGAAATAAATGTTGTGTTTAAATCTTAAAACATTGTAAAAACATTGTACATATCGATACTTTATTATATCAACAAATTAGAGGATCAAACATAATGCAGGTTGGGCTCTCTTGTAGAGTCTATAAATACAGCTCGTTAGAATGAAGCATTCGCTGCGCATGCGCGAACAACAAACTGAAGCAACACGATGCACAGTATTGAGAAAACGGCACAGTCCGAGAGGCACGTAAGCGACACGCGACACGTGCATCTTGCCATGTCTCTTCGGTTCGAAAGGTTGCATTGATTACTGAGTGTTGGCTTCCAAGCGACATGTGTTTCGTGTTGCATGTTTCTTCGGTGTGAATTCTCCCTTAGGTGTGCAGTACTACATATTTTGAAAAGTTTGTGGAACTGTATTTTTTTTTCTTTTTTTGCCAAATTACATCACTAGTAGTTAGTAGTACTATTAGTAGAAACTAGTAGTTACCAACTATTCCGGAAGGAGCATTGCATTTAAAAGAAACTTCCAGTGTTTATTAGCCAACTGTGTGTTTCTAGTTTATAATTTTATGTCACCTTCTGGAGTCTCCCCGATGGCATAGTGATAACTAGACCTCGGATTTCAGGTTTTTAACCTATTTTTTCCTTTGCAGGTGTTATATCAGCGTTTCATTAAAAAAACGAAACAACTGATGAAGTTTTATAGTGCCTAAAATAACCTATTTTGCTTGCTAGAACCTATTTTAGGTTTATGTGCCTAAATTAAACCTACTTTTAGGTTTTTATATTTTTCTTAGGTTTTACAGGATTTTTATATCTCACAGAGGTATTTACTAGGTTTGGTGGCGAAATAATTCCATGACTGGCATGTTTGAAACATGTTTCCTGACGATTTCCCTCCCTCCAAGTATATGTTTATCAAAGCTCTAAACAAAACAAAATGTCTGACGCACTGTTACCTGCACACATTGGCGGCGAAAGGGGACAGTTCCCCCCTACTTTTTACCCTTGCAATATAGACTTTTAATGCTAAGCCTTGGTTACTAAGATAAAGTAAACTTCTTGTCCCCCCTCCTTCCCATTCTCAGTTTTGGCACCCAATCGTCTCTACTGCCTGCACAGTCCCAAGTGAAACTTCTGATCTGTGCAGCCTTGCTCACTCTCGTGTCAGTTTGGTCCTTTTTGGCATTCACGCCTTGCGAAGTAATGTTTCAGCATTCAAATTTGCTTTAATTGATTGATTGATTTGGTGTTTTAATTCCACTTTATGCACAGTAAGGCTAATCGGGCCTGGACCTACAGTTTAAAGCGAGATCTGAACCACTATGTGCCTCCACCGGGTATCGAACCCAGAACCCCTTGATTACAATCGCACTACTGACTATGTTTCTGTTGAAAGATAATTTTCAGCACATGAAATGATCCTCACAGACTAGAGGTGGAGTTTGAGTGTGGATAATGCAAAAGGATTCATGGGGGTCAATAGGACCATGAAAAAATTCAAGTATAATTCCTGTTTTTCAAGGTGAACTTTACAAAAATTCAACGATACAAGCAGATGTTTTCTCTATTCCAACCTTAGGTATTACAGACTCTCACCCTCCCTTCCACATACAAAAATATTTACAATGTAAAGGGTTTGTATCATTCCAATGTACCAAAAAATTTACCTCATCAACTTCAAGATATATTATTTTGTAATAATCTTTCGTCTGTCAGATAGATTGTTCTGCAAAAGACACTAATAATGTTAACGGATTGAGAAAATTTTGTTTTATTTTCCATGTAGCTTTCTTTTTCTTCCTAAAAAAATAAAATAAAATAGAAGCTAAACTGAGAGAAACTTTCCTCAGGGCATGTATAAACATGTATAAATTTAATGGGATTTGGATTAATAATAGTTGCAATTTTTTACATCTATGGAGAAAAAAATTGGACTAGAGAAATCATCCGGTTGTACCTTTTTCCATGTCTTGCCAAAATTCATGAATATTTTCCAGAACAAATAATTCATGCATAATTCCCGGAATTCAAGGAATTCCAAGTGAGTAGCCACCCTGATATTGTGCAGCAAATTATACATACATAATTCATTTTTCATACCAACAAGTAACTTTCTCTAACAGCACAAGTGCAGTATTATATAATTTGTACATATTTTTGAAAATGATATAAAGAAATGAAAATTTTAGAAAATTAATATTTGGTTATTACTAGAGCCCGGAAGTTTGGCAAAATGCCTCTTTTTATCTACTGCATAAATTGATAAAATTTTTCCGGATATACGTTTCTTATGTTGTTTCGAATGTTTTGGAAGCCTTTTCATTTTGCCTATTTGGGACCCCACTGCCTATTTTTAATTATAATGCCTTTTTTTGCCTTTTTCAATTAAATTTTACACTTTTTTTAAAAAAAATGTGTATATATATTATTTTTCTCCCAAAAAACGTTGTTGACATTTATTTTTCTTCCGTTTATTATGTGAATAATTTTCGCCTTAATTAAGTAATATTGAACTCACGCATGTTTCAACATTGCTGAAGGAGAAAAGTGTGAGAAAAAAGTATTTCATGCTGAGTCAGGATATTGCCTTTCGGTTAACATTTCTTGTGCATGATTGACTGCTGAAGTGGGCAGGTTGATTTCGAACACAAAGAAAATATTTCTGAAATCTCCCTCTCGAACCCGAAAATTTCAGGAAGTTGCGATTGAGCTTAGTTTACCTCAGCAACCAGTCTTGACGAGATAGGGAACCTGGATATCAGCAGCTATATATTATGCTAACAACCTTCAAAAAATCAGTGAGGTGATCGATGCTCTTCCAGAAAATGAAGCGGCTTCAATTCGTGAAGTGAAAAAACTCCTGTGCTATTCAAGTTTACTTTTGCACATTATGGTGCATTGCCAGAGACAATTACAATTATAGCATCCATGAAAATCTTCGAGGAATGTATGCAGCAGATGATGGAAGTGCCAGGAGAAAAGTGGTGAGCCGTTGCGCAAAAGTGCTAACGGGTAGTGAGTGCAAAAGAGGACTTGAAACAATTGAAAACAATTTGTGATATTCTAAAAGGTGAAAATGCTGTTACCAAAATGAGTCCAGCTACATTAGCTTGTTATATGTATGCTCCAATAACTTCTGTCGAAGTAGAATGATCATTTTCTATTATGAAAAACATTCTCTCTGACAGACGACTATCAATGAATGTTTAGAACTTAAAAAGCACCTTGTAGTTATGTGCAATCAAGATGGAGAAAATTGAAATGCTCTTCCCAATTTAGATTTTAACATTTTGTCAGAAATTATAGATAAAAGGAAGCGACTTCTAAATGTGCCTTTTTTTGATTTATTTTGCCTTTTTTTTCATTTTTGGTGCCTATTTACCACATTATAAATGCCTTTTTGCCTGCCTATTTTAACGAAAATAAATGCCTGAACTTCCGGGCTCTACTCATAAGTTGCTCCCGCACTATGGCCTCTTTATGCTAAGCCTTTTCTACCAAGAAAAAGTATATTGTCCTTGCCCCTCACCCAATCGCTGCTACTACAAACATTCAGATAGATTTGTCAGTTGTACAAACCTTGTAAGCTAAGGAAAGTGACCCGCAAGGTTTAAGAAAACTCTTTCAGTCAAAAACTCATACGATGAAAATACGTACTATGCCCAGGAACATGCATTTAAATTACGAGAAACTTCATGATTGTCTACCATCTCACATTCTATCACTGTCGCCGAATACATAAAATCAAATATGTGCCTTGTATTTGCAACACAAGCTTATCCTAATTCACATACTTTCACTGTATTAACATGCATAAAAGAATGTTATTAGAATGTATGGCTCCGAATGGGTAAACTCTTCCTTGAAATAATTGAGTCCATCAGAGACAAAGCGAAAGGAAATGGAATAAGATGCGAGAATAGATTAGAAAGGAATAAAGAGGAAAACAAGAAAAGGAAAGGAAAAATAAGAGGAAAATCGGGAGTGTAAGAGAGAGGGGGATACATACGACTTACATACACATATATACTATATATCATGGTCTTACATTTATACTGCCCACCCTAATCTATCAATATGCATCCCCCTCCCCCTCCATATCATTTGCACCATGGATATTGCAATGACCTCTTTCTCGGAATCTACAAAGCATTCTTTGAAATTGTGATAAGACACAGTTGTTTGGTCCTCTTTCTACAAAGACAATCCAAACATGACTGGATCTGCAGTCAGAGGCATAAAAAAGGGGGGGGGGGGCGATTAACAACAATTAATATTTTTATGTATAATGTATATACTTCTTGAGTATGTTTTGGGAATCAGTTAAAATGGAGTCACCGTGCAATCTAATATTACAATATTAATATTGAATATATTCCGCCATGTGTTTATTACGAGGCTACATTGATGTGTGAACTTTTATCCTGTCCCTATTTGTCTATGTAGAATAGTAAAACAGGTTAGAACAGGGATCGGATTTGTATGAGCTAAATTCTTTAGAAATATGCTTGCATTTATGATCTAAATATCGAAAATACAGGGTGTCCGAAAAGTCATACAACAGACTTCGAACGTACGTAATTTTTGTACAAAAAGCGATAGAAAAATGAAACTTACATTGTGTATTAAGTTTGTTTATGTGGATATTTTTGAAATATTAAACAAGAAACTCATGCTCTACAGTAACGTTCAGTATGTGGAAAAAGTTACTAAGGTGTAAATAAGTTTTTGTACGAAGTAAAAAAACAAACATGGATAAAAGACAGCTGTTAAGTCGCTTGCAAAAATTTTCGATGTGTATCTGGGATCTGTGTTGGTATTTATCGAACTGATAAGAGAATGATAATTATTACGTATTGTATGCATTATGATTTTATGGGGTTAATTATGGCATGTTTATAGAAAAGTTTTTTTTTTTTTAATTACGAGGTATACTGGCAACATTGGTCGTGTCAGAGGACAGTATCATGTGTGCCACACATTTGACTATGTTATTCAATCAATACCCAATACCCATATGAAAGAATATTTGAAAGTTATGGCACAAAAAAATAACCTACCTATCTTTTATTATTTGTCAAGAAAACGTGCAGTGACGTACACAAATCGAAACCCGTTTGAAGATTAAATCGTTTAAAGGTAAAAAGGTAAAAAAAGGTAAAGTGTTCCCCTGTGCATAGCACCACGCCATGAAGGCGTATAGGGGGTGTGGGGGTAATGCCCCATACTTTCTTGATCCGGTCGTGAGTGGGGGTGATGTGATCAGCATCACGCCCCTGACCGCCTTTACCCCCCAGGGTTTCCCCCAGGTACCCATGTTATTCGACGCTGGGTAGGCGCCGGAGCCGCTTCCACCATTAGAAAAGTTCCCGGATTTGAACCGGCCGGGGATCGAACCCGGGACCTTTAGCATGGTAGTCAGACGCGTTACCGACTGAGCTACCACGGCCACTAAAGGTTTAATTGTAATTGTTTAAAAGGCTATATTGACCTAAATATGAAAAAACAGGTCAGGACAGGATAGCGTGAAATCTGCTGTTATTCAACACACGCTCGATGATTGTCTCGAAATTGCAAAAAACAAATTGTGCACAGTTGATATACGTAAATCTGAGCTTATGCCATCTTGATAACGCTAGTGTCTTGTTTGTTTACAGTTTGTCTACTATTTTGGTAATGTTTTATTTCCAGTTGAAAATGGTTCGTGTTGTACTAGAAGAATTAAATACATTAATTAAACTTTTAAGGACATGGTCAGCAGCGCCGACTTGTCAAAATTATTGGGGGGGGGTCTGATCACTGAAATAAAAGTATTAATGACTCACTCACTCCCTTTTTTTCAAAATAAAAATTACGTCTTCTAGTAGCAGTTTTTAAGCAGCTATTATGTTCCTCATGCAAATGAAATGTAACATGAAAAACGTTTAGAAAATGTTTCAAAGTCTCTTTATGTCTTTTGTGTCTGGTCATTTGTTTTTTAGATAACAATTAACATATTTATTGAAAAGTATGTATTTACATTAAGAGGTCAACGTAACAGTTGTATGTCTCGGTAGCCGAGCGTGTTGGGTGGTCGACTCAACTCGCTTTGATCCGGAGTTCTCGGGTTCGAGTCCCGGAAAAGGCATGGGTGTGTTTTAATGTCCGCAACAGACCTGTAAAGAAAGGACATGTGACGGGTGCAAATAGCCTTTGATCATAGCCGTTCCCACTTTCGCAATACAGACTTTTCATAAACTTTCTTTGCATACTTTACTGCAAGCCAGTGTTAAATATACTCAAAGACTTTAGAATTATTTTCTCCTTATTCTTTGGACTAGAGGAAGAGATTTCGAGGATAATTATATATCGTACATATCAATATTGCCTGAAAGTCGTGCTTACGACCTCAAATTGTTCAGAATTCACTAAACAACATACTGGTATAATTGTCATATCACCTCGTCATTTTGAAACTCTTAGTAAAAATGTTAACACTACTCAATACTTAGTATATAGTAATAAGTAGAGCCCGGAAGTTTGGCAAAATGCCTCTTTTTATCTGCTGCATATATTGATAACATTTTTCCGGATATACGTTTTTTATGTTGTTTCGAATGTTTTGGAAGCCTTTTCATTTTGCCTATTTTGCCTATTTGGGACCCCACTGCCTATTTTTAATTATAATGCCTTTTTTTGCCTTTTTCAATGAAATTTGAACATTTCTTTAAAAAAAATGTTGGCATTTATTTTTCTTTCGTTTATTATGTGAATAATTTTCGCCTTATTTAAGTAATATTGAACTCACGCATGTTTCAACATTGCTGAAGGAGAAAAGTGTGAAAAAATATTTCATGCAGAGTTAGGATATGGCCTTTCGGTTAATATTTCATTGTGCATGATTGACTGCTGAAGTAGAGAGGTTGATTTCGAACACAAAGAAAATATTTCTGAAATCTCCCTCTCGAACCCGAAAATTTCAGGAAGTTGCGCCTGAGCTTAGTTTACCTCCGCAATCAGTCTTGACGAGATGGGGAACCTGGATATCAGCAGTTATATATTATGCTAACAACCTTGAAAAAATCAGTGAGGTGATCGATGCTCTTCCAGAAAATGAAACGTCTTCAATTCGTGAAGTGAAAAAACTCCTGTGCTATTCAGAACTGAAGAATGAACTGTGCATTGCCAGAGACAATTACAAAGCTAGAAAAAAGAGGTGAGACTCTTGTAGCATCCATGAAAATCTTTGAGGAATCTATGCAGCAGATGATGGAAGTGCCAGGAGAAAAGGGGTCAGCTGTTGCGGAAAAGTGCAAACGGGTAGTGAGTTCAAATAAGGACTTGAAACAATTGAAAACAATTTGTGATATTCTAAAAGGTGAAAATGCTGTTACCAAAATGAGTTCAGCTACATTACTGCCTTGGTCAGCATATTTAGTTTTCCATAATCATGGAAACAAGGCTTAATGGTGTTACATTAGCTGGTTTTATGTATGCTCCAATAACTTCTGTCGAAGTAGAAAGATCATTTTCTATTATGAAAAACATTCTTTCTCACAGACTACTATCAATGAATGTTGAGAACTTAAAAAAACACCTTGCAGTTATGTGCAATCAAGATGGAGAAAATTGAAATGCTCTTCCCAATGTAGATTTTAACATGTTGCCAGAAATTATAGATAAAAGTAAGTGACTTCCAAATGTGCCTTTTTTTTCATTTTTAGTGCCTATTTTCCACATTATAAATGCCTTTTTGCCTGCCTATTTTAACGAAAATAAATGCCTGAACTTCCGGGCTCTAGTTATTACGGGGGCCTCCCCCATGGCGCAGTGGTAGCGTCATTGCCCTGTAATCAAGGGGTCCCGGGTTCGATACCCGGTGGAGGCACAAGTGGTTCGGATCCCACTTTAAACTGTAGGTCCAGTCCCGATTAGCCTTACTGTGCATAAAGTGGACTTAAAACACCAACTCAAACAAACAACTCTAGTTATTACGGTTCTTGTGAAATTTTGTTTTTAACAATTGTATCTAATCAGTATTTTTCAGGAAGTTTGTACCAAATTAAGTCTTTTTGCAACCTATTTCAGGATTTTTCGAGCCTAATTTAAGGTTTTTAGAACCTATTTTAGGATTTTTAGAGCCTATTTTAGAAACCTAAAAGCACATTTTTTAGAACCTCAAAAATCTGAGGTCTAGTGATAACGCAGTCACTTGTAATCAAGATGGACTGTATCGATCTCTGGTGGAGTTACACATTTGTATAGATCCCACTTTAAACTGTGGGTCCAGTCCCAAATTAGTCTAGGTGAGCACACACAGTTGCTTTAAAACAAACACACCACCATTGGTAACCAGATCACAAGAACTAAAAGGTATGTGTGCCTGTTATTCAAAACTCCACAAGTGACCAGGTTCATGGCGAGATACTGTCTGGTACAGAGGACCAGGCACACTGAGTTGGAAACCCCTTCAGCTAGAGGCCAAAGTTAACTCTTTTCCTGTAATTATAATGATATCTGATGGTATTCCAACGTTGCATTATGGTTTGAGTAAAAAACAAAATATCTGTCATTATTTTCCACAGTATTTAAGGAACTTGTTATGAGTTTTACTGGATGTATGGATTTTGTTGTGTAGTAGGAGGTAGAGTCTCGCAACGTGACCATGCGGTCTAAGGCGTCGTGCTTTGAGCTCCAGCTATGGGACGTGCACAGGTTCGAGTCTCCTGGGGAGCTATGAATGAGTAGCATAACCTTGTCATGGAAACCTGCAACAATGACTCTGTGTTCATCGTGCTGACCACACATCACCCCGTAATGGTTGGATGATCTCGGCAGTCGGTAGGTACGCCCTGGCCCTCACAGTTTATTGTTTTTATAATTAGGAGGTAAGAGGTAGCTATGGTGAAGAATCAGCAGAGCTGGATATCCAACAATATGGTGGTAAACTCACAAAAAACACCATAAATAAAAAGGATGCATGATTGTCAGATTTCTGTGGTGTGTGGGCATATAGTGGTTCATATAAGTTTTTAACTTCCACCATAGATGGGATACACTACATCAGCCATGTCAAACTCTTGGGCCGCACCATCAATACAGCCCGCAACGTCCCTCGATGCGGCCCACCCTGGCCCCATGAAAATTACATGCATGCAGGACTCTGTATATTTGTAGTTATCACGCTTTTCCTTTTCTCATGAAACAAGCCTCGACTCATCCGACCTTCACCAGATTGACCTATTTTCCCTACCTGCCTACATTCTTGTATTCCATGAAGGGGAAGCTGTGGCATTGATTAAGCAAGTTGATTGAAAGGTTGCATCTGAAGTACAAAAATACCTTGCTGGCTGTTAAAGTTTCAGACAACCATGTTGCTGTCTAAGCCTTGCGGTATTAAGAAAACAATTATTGAATACGAATGCAGAATTTTTCAAGTGAAATGGGAGATTGCTTATTTCTGTTGTGAAGTGCGTGGAAAGGTCACATGTTTAATTTGGGGTCAAAATGTAAGTGTGCCAGCGACACTATGATTCTCATCGTTCTAAATACGACCAGTTTCAGGTTAAAGTACAAGTTAAGGAACTTAAAATTGGGACTCACTAAACAACAAAATGTGTTCACGAACGTACATAAACACGGTGAAGGAGTAGTGAAAGCTAGCTATGTAGTAGCAGGACTGTTGGCTAAACATTCAAAGTGCTTCACCGAAGGTGAATTCGTGAAGGAGTGCATAGTGAAAACTGTGGAAATTTTGTGCCCTGAAAAAGTGAACTCATTCAAAAACATTTCTTTGTCACGAAATACAGTTGCAGAGAGGATTGATGACTTACGAGGGCCACTATTTATATTTTGAGCCTTGGCAACACTGATTGAAGTTAGGCGCGATTTGACGTTTGCACGGAATCGTCTGGCATTATTGACCATAGCGTACTTCAAATGTTTTGTCAATAGCTTGATTTGTGTTGTTTATGTTGCCTTGGAGATAGCGCGACGACAATAAAATGAAATTAACTCATGAACATTTTCGTGCGATGATTTTTTACGATTTTCGACGTGGATTATCAAGACAAGAGTGCATCCACTTCCACATTTGGCGATGAATCCCCATCCTTTGCCACTGTGACACACTGGTATAACGAATTTAATAGTAGCCGCCATTCGCTCACCGACGAGATTCGCGAAGGTCGTCCAAAATCAGTTGTTGTTCAAGAAAACATTGATGCTGTGCAAAACCTAATACTGCAAGATCGTCATGTGACATACTGTGAGATTGAGGCAACCATAGGCATTAGTTCCACCAGCATATATAAAATATTACATGATCATTTAGCTGTGAGAAAGGTATGTTCTCGTTGGATCCCACACAATTTGACAAGAACTCAAAAAGACGCTCGCGTCAATTGGTGCAAACAAATGCTCAATAAATACAATCGTGGTGCTTCAAAAGACGTATATAAGATTGTAACAGGTGACGAATCATGGATATATGCATATGAGCCGGAACGTAAACAGCAGTCGACTGTATGGGTGTTTCAAGATGAACCCAATCCAACAAAAGTTGTTCGCGCTCGAAGCACATCGAAACAAATGGTCGCCTGTTTTTTCGGGAAAACTGGTCATGTGGCAACTGTGCCTTTAGAGGAACGTAGAACGGTCAACTCTGAATGGTACACAACAATTTGTTTGCCAGAGGTCTTCGGTCAAATACGGAAAACAAACAAATGCCGTCGGATCATTCTTCATCAAGACAATGCCAGCTGTCACACATCTCGTCTAACAACCGACTTTATGAACAGTCAAAAAATCGAATTGATGGGTCATCCGCCGTACAGTCCTGATTTGGCACCCAATGACTTCTTCTTGTTCCCGAATGTCAAGAATAAATTGCGTGGACAACGATTTTCGTCGGCGGAAGATGCCGTTGATGCGTTCAAAAACCATATTATGGAGGTGTCTCAAGAAGATTGGAAAAACTGCTTTTAACAAATGGTTCGAACGAATGCAAAAGTGTATTGGCCATAAAGGAGAATACTTCGAAAAACAATAAAGCAGTTTTCAATGCCAAATTCCTGTTTTTTCATTGTTAGGCTCAAAATTTAAATAGTGACCCTCGTAGCAGGCGATATAAACCAACAATTGAAAACGAAAATTGCAGGTTTTGTTGCATTTTCGCTCGCAATAGACGAAAGTACAGACGTGTGTGGAGTAGCTCATTTGGCTGTATTCATTCGTGAATGCGATTCTCAGCTCACTGTAACAGAAGAACTGCTTGACATGATTCCTCTCCGTGACACAAGAACAGGAGAAGATATTTTCAAAGAAGTGGATGCTATTTTGCAAAGATACAATCTTCACATTTCAAAGTTAGTTTGCGTTGCAACAGATGGAGCTTCGGCAATGACAAGAAATCGTTTCAGGTTTGTAGCTAAACTACACAAGCAGATCACAATTTCACCTGGCAGTAAGTTTCACCATTTTCATTGTATTATTCATCAGGAAGTTCTTTGTTCAAAAGTTTTAAAAATGGATTGTGTGTTAAATTTTGTAAAAAGGACTGTAAATTTCATACATTCACATGGACTTCATCAACAGCAATTTGCGTCCTTTCTTAGTGACATTGAATGAAAGTTTCAAGGTTTGCCTTATTATGCGGAGGTTCGCTGGCTTTCTTGCCACAAAGTTTTGCAACAGTGTGAAGAAATCAAAATCTTTTTGGAAATGAAAGGTCAGCAGCCGGTTTTGCTTTCTGACGTCAGTTGGCTTCTAGATTTGGCTTTCTTGGTAGACATAACGAGGCATTTAAATAATCTGAATTTGAAACTTCAGGGGAGAGATCAGATTGTTACATCACTGTATGACAATGTTAATGCTTTTAAATTGAAATTGAAACTTTGGGTAAATCAACTATGTACAAATAATTTCAGTCCCAACTTGTCAGGAATATCAACGGCCAATTTGTAAACCTGATATAACCTTTTGGGACCCAAGCGTCTCGATCGAGATACCCAAATGTAACCCTCCCGGTGCCAAGTATCTCGATCGAGATGCTGTGTCAAGGTCGTAGTTTTTACATTATAACTTTTCTATTTTTGTCTAGCATTTCGATTTTTTTAATATTGTTCCTAACACATGTATTTAACAGAAATGTTTTTTTGCATTTTTTTTGTCCATGAAAATGGAGGGGAAAGGGCGGGAAAAGGGACTCTCTTTTGAGTCTCTTTTCAAGGTCAAATTTTTGCCGACACAGGAAGACCGGCTTTGTTGTTCTAAAGCAATGCTTTTCACTCCTTCCTGTTAACTGCATTCGAAGGAAGCTTCTTTATCAGTATCCGATGTCAAAATGAAAGTTTTCCGTGAGGGCGCAAGCAGAGGGAACACTGGTTGTTGAATCTGCATTGTGAATATGGAATTTTGAAGCACGCTGAAGGAAACCTTTGTTTTTTTTTTTTAGCACAAGTGTCCACAAGTTGCAACAGGGGTTACCCTGCATTGTCTAAAAATAGAATTTCATGCAGCTGCAAGAATTGGCTCTCATTTTTCACTGCGTTCTAGCTTTTTGTCCGTGAATGTTGTGCGTAGGTGTCGTTTTGTGCCCCAGTGAGAGGACATTTTTTGGGTGGTGACAATTTTTTAAAATAATTTTTTGGGGTTTTCTCCCTTCCCCATCCATATATACGCAAAATTTGCACAAATGTTGCATTTTGACATTTTTTTCGGGGGGGGGGGGGACACCATTTCTTTAAGAAAAGTATTTTTGAGGGGATTTCCCCCCCTTTCCCCCTCCATATGTACGCCCAATGTGCATAAATTTTATATAGTCTGAATCTCTGGTTCATTCCGCGTACAACGGTATATCACTCATCTCTCTAGGGCAATTAGCCTCCGATCTACACTCATTTAATTGAAACTCTGCATTTTGCTCAAAATCGGCTTGGGCATCAAGGGGCATTTAGTTTCTGAGCTGTAGGGCATTTAGTTTCTGAGCTGTAGTCAATTCAATGTAACTCTGCATTTTGCTCAATTCCGAAGCTTGAGACAGTGGCGTACAAGCCTTTCGTTTCAGGGGTACAACTCGCGTTACATTGGTCATACGGCAATGATGCAAATATTTTTCTGTTTCTTACATGCCAGCGATAATTTCTATGTGCATTTTGAACTTTTCATATCCTTTTTTTCAGGGGGGCGGGGGGAGAAACCCCATTTTTTTTAAAAAAAAAGTTTTTCTCTATGATTTCCCCCCTTTCCCCCTCCATATATACGCCGAATGTGCATAAATTATATATCGTCTGAATCTGTGTTTCATTCTGCGTACAACGGTATATCGTTCATATCTCCAGGGCAAATAGTCTCTGAGCTAAAGTAATTTCAAGGTACCGCTGCATTTTGAAGCTTGAATCAGTGGTGTGCTGACCATTCCTTTTGGGGGTACAACTCAAGTTACATTGGTCATATGATAATAATGCAAATATTTTTGTGTTCCTTACATGTCAGCAATCATTTCCATGTGCATGTCGACACTGTCATGTACTTTTTTCTTGAGGGGAGGGTGGGGGAACCAAATTTTTTTTTTCCGAAATTTTGGAATTTTGAGTTAGCCCCCTCCCCCCTGCCACATATACGCCAAATTTGCTTAAATTTTATATAGTCTGAATCTCTGGTTCATTCCGCGTACAACGGTATATCACTCATCTCTCTAGGGCAATTAGCCTCCGATCTACACTCATTTAATTGAAACTCTGCATTTTGCTCAAAATCGGCTTGGGCATCAAGGGGGTTGGTTACATGTGAAAATGGCCTTGGGCACCAAAAGGTTAAGCCAATATTTGTCCAAAGTAAAAATACTGTTCGATGAATTTAAAAACAGGTTTCAAGACTTCAAAGAGTGGAAGAGAAATTATCCTTGTTTACTGCTCCCTTTTCTTTCGATGTTGCATGCGCCAGTCCCAACCTTCAAATGGGACTCATTGAATTACAATGTGACTCAGTATTAAAAGAGAAATATCACAAGGTGGGTGTTCACAAATTTTTCTCATATCCCCACAGCAGTATCCTCGATTGAGTCATTTTGCTGCTGGAATTTTAGCAATGTTTGGTAGCACTTACCTTGCTGAACAATTGTTCTCCATCATGAAGATTAACAAAACAGCCCAACGGTCAAGAATGACTGACAAACATCTGTTGTCTGCATTAAGAGTCTCCTGTTCACAAGATCATAATGTGGACATCGAGAAACTGGTTTCTAAAAAAAGGTGTCAAATCTCTGGGAAACTAAACTAAACACTTTCTTGCCACAAAGGTTTGCACAACTGCAACCAATTTATAATCAAAACAAACATGTAAAATAATATCACTGACTACGAAAAGATATTTCAGTTTAATTTTATTTCAATAAAATACATAAAGATTATTATAATTAGATTATTTTTCCATTATACATTTTCCATAATCATTCAGTTCTAAGAACAGTGGTATTTGAAGGAGGATTAGGGTTTTTGCATCCCCTCCAGTTGTTAATTGTTGGCAGTAACTAACCAAGAACCAACCGATACTGCGCAGGTAATCACTTGAATCCCCACAACTGGTAATCCTTCAAATAGCACTGATTTTAAGCAGTGCTTTTTATCTGGGTAAAAAGGTACCGGTACCCTTCAACTTCGTTCATGATTGTTATTGCGTTCATCATTTGAACTACTCAAAATATTTGTTATGTTCATAAATGATAGTTTTATTCTCACCTGTAAAAAGGTGCTGGTATGGTGTACCTTTTTGCTTTTCGCCAGAAAAAAAGCACTGGTTTTAAGTCACACAATTACCAGATGCAGACTATCTCTCGTGTGCTTTGTAATTTGAAGCTGTCAAACTGTATTCTTTGCTTGTTTATTGTTAATTTATATCTTGGAGTATGATTTATTTCTATTGACTATTGATGTTTTCAACTCTACTTTATGCACAGATAGGCTAATCGGGACTAGACCTACAGTTTAAAGTGGGATCCGAACGATTATGTGCCTCCACCGGGTATTCAACCCGAAACCCTTGATTACAAGGTGACTTCTTTTCACTACGCCACTGAGGAGGTAATAATGTAACAGCCATCTCTCTTGACGAGAGGGAGAGGGGAAGCTTTTTTGTGTTGTTAGCTGTTACACACATGTTCTCATTGAATATTTTTTGTTAACTTTGTAAGTCTCTAGGAAGGGGGGGGGGGGGAATCTCTTAATTTTAGACTTCAAGGGGTTGGTGTTCAAGATGTGCGACCCGGAGAGTTTTAACGTTATCGTTATGCGGGAATTGACTTTTGACATGCCTGCACTACATGCCACATTGGTGAATCTGTTACTTTTTTCACATGAAGTATCACTTTTCAGTATGATGAAAATTATCCGCAGTGAAGAATTTGTGCTTTATTTAAAGTCCTTGAAACCTGAACAGCTTACAAAACATAAAATAGCAGATATACCAGGTGATCTGTTTGAGATGTCGGAAAAGTAAACCTTTATACACAAGAGGTTAATGTACTATCTCCAAGCAGCTTGTTGTAATATAAGCAGAAAGGATGAAAGTTTCGAGTGAGTGGAGGTTTACAGACTTCAGCCACACGACGGCGCTAATGTGCATGGTAACAAAGGTGGTGATCACGTCACAACAGAGCACACAGTATGTCGTATTGTATGCGAAATTTTCGAGTATTACATGCATGCTACTGCCGCCACGCAGCTGGTCAGTAAACCTCCAATCACTCAAAACTTACATCCTTTGTGCTTATATTACAACAAACTGCTCACAGATAAGTACATTAACCTCTTGTGTATATAGGTTTACTTTTCTGACATCTCAAATGGATCACCTGGTACATTTTATCACTTTTTTTTCTTTATAGACAAATTCTCATGACAGAGGAATTCATGATGTAAAGTTTCAGGTTTCTCCTGTTGATAAAAAACCCAATACCTAGCCACACTGTTTATCACAAGGCCCATTTAAAAATGCATGTTGATAAAACAATCCTTGGCATAGTTTCACAATTGGCCAACTGTAGAATGTTTCCGGCAAACCATAACTAATTGGCCTTACACAAAATCCTCACAAAAAAATAACTGAATTATGCACAATCTTTTTGCATGTCCGGTCATTGTCTTGACTGCAACTTTTTGGGTTTGAAATTTGTCCTGACCACATCGTTCAAGCCTTCTCTGTTCCTGGCCAATTCTATTGCATAGAACTGTATCCTGGTTACAAGAATGCTGTTTTCCTCTGAGTATTCACCACAGCAATCAATCCGCAGAAGAGTTCCAAAGCTGTAATCCTCCACAACATCCTTGAACTTCTCACAAAATGGACGCCATTTCTATAAATATATATGAATTTATAACTGGCACTACTATGAGGAGCATATCAAAAAAACTGGTCGATAATTTTTACGCGGGGTTGGCAACACTAATGAAGTTGAGCATGCCCTAGTATTCTGTGCTTGCAACAGAGATAGAATAATCAGTGGGGTTGCGTACGTGCGAGTAGCAGTAAGGTGAAATGGCTGCCATAATACAAAATCCCGCCAAATATGAAGTGAGATCTGTCATACGATTTCTGAACGCCAAAGGACAGAATGCAGCTGACATCCATTGGGAATTGTGTGCCATTTATGGACCGACAGTGATGAGTGAAGAAGGGAAGGTCAGGCAATGGTGCAGAGAGTTTTGGGAAGGGCGTTCAAATGTCCACATGACAATGAGCATAGCAGAAGGCCTAGTGTTCAGACGGATGATCTGGTGGAACGGGTTAACGAGAAAGTGCGTTCCAATCGCCAGTTCACAATATCTGAACTCGCCAAAGAGTTTCCAGAAGTGTCTGCAAAAACAGTGCATCGAATTGTGACTGACAACCTGGGGTATCGCAAACTGAGTGCGAGGTAGGTAGGTACCAAATGCTCACAAAGAGCAAAGAAGGACAGCTGCATGTGATTTTTTGGCCCGCTGGAGGGAGGATGGGGACGACCTCTTTTCACACATAGTGACGGGGGATGAAACGTGGATATCGTACACCACTGGGGAGTCGAAGCAGCAGTCAATGCAATGGCGGCACTCTGGTTCTCCTAAAGTGAAGAAATTCAAACAAACACCATCAGTTCACAAAATCATAGCAACCATGTTTTGGACCAATAGGGTGTGATGTTTGTGGAATTCTTGGAACCAGGACGAACAATTACAGCAGAGGTGTATTGCAAAACACTGAATAATCTGCGACGTGCCATCCAAAATCGGCGGAGAGGAATGCTACACTCTGGAATTTTTCTGATCCATGACAACGCCCGCCCACACACAGCTGCTTGTGCTGTTGAGACAATTCAAAGATTTTGATGGGAACTATTCATTCATTCCCCTTACAGCCCTGACCTTGCCCCCAGCGATTTCTTTCTTTTTCTTCACCTGAAAAAGTGGTTTGCATCAAAACGTTTCAAAGACATCAACTTTCTCCTTTCTCCACTTCTCTTCCAAATTGGTGCATGACGTCCTCAAGACATCAGTTCTGGACTGGCTGCACTCTAAGGCAGCAGATTTTTACGCAGAAGGTATACAAGCTTATGCCACGCTATCAGAAATGTCTGGAGGTTAATCGTGACTACGTCAAAAAATAGCCAAGGTATGTACTTGTTTATCAATCACAATAAATGTCTTATCCTTTCATTTTCTTCTTGTTTAAAAAATATCGGCCCTTTTTTTTGACATGCTTGAGTTCTGTGACAATTTCATTACCATCAGATTAATTACAGTGGACTCTTTTTTTTAATCTGAACTTGGATATTTCGAATTATAAGGTAATAGGACATTCCTCTTGAAACCAATGTTAAAAATTCATATCGCGAAGGAGAGTCAAATAAATACCTTAAAAGTTGGACAAAAATTATATGGCAGACTGCATACAGCATAAATTTAAATGAGGTATCAACTGTTTTTTATAAATCGATCTCAAGGCAACACTAATCAAGTGAGTTTCAAAATGCCATTTTTGTAATTTTAAAAATGGTGCCTCCTATACACTTGCACCAGTGAAGAGGAGTGGTTTCTTGCTCTCTGTCAGCCTAAAACTTACATAAATTTCTCGCAAATGTTACTTCAATCTCTCTGCATGCTTACCACACCAACAAGTTTACTAATGGAGGAGAAAGTTCGACAATAGCCTCAGGTCGCAGGGAGATGGGTGGAAAGGCCTTTGCAGTGGCTCATGAAGTGACTGCACGTGGACCCCAAAGACTTATTCTTCTTAAGGTATACAGGCATTAACTCAAGGTTGAAAATATATATGTAGATCAGCAATAGGTCTGTGCTAAAAAGCTGCAAACTTGTGTAGCCCTACATACAGAAATCTACTAGATAAGAAAGAAAAACAAATTAGTTTTCATTTGACTCTCCCTCGTATAATTCGAATTTTGAACTTTTGATTTGGATAATTGAAAGGCAGGTATCCAGAGACACGTTTGCTAGTATACAGCCTCCATCCTCTCCTCAATAATGTAGGATTCCCCACCCCATTTGTGTCCAGTTGTTTGTCTTTGAACCCCCACCCCCTCACCCCTAGCCAATGATTTGTGGTAGTCTTCTTATATGTCCTCAGTTATGATTACTCAGTGTACATTGTTTGCAACATCAAGCGTGGCATATTCAACCTAAAGCAAATGTTTGTGATGACTTGTTCATGCAATAAATTAAGGGCATGAGGGAAGAATTTCCACTTGGCCATCCTCTCTGAAGCAGCTAGAGCACTGTTGCCAACTTAGCTCTTTTTGAGCCAGGTCTGGCTCTTTCGTGCACTCGTTTGGCTGTGAACTGGGGCGCATGCCTCCCTGCCCCACTATGGTGCCATCACTGGCTGTGGCTTAGATAGACCAACTTTTGCCGTAAGTATACATTTTGCACGTGATATTGTTATATTTGCTTCATCGCCCCACCCCCTCTTACCTCCCCAGCTACTTTTTTTATAGCACCTTGGCTGACGTGAAGAGGACGTAATATTGTTATCCAGGAATCCTTTATTTTTTATTTCATACGAGCAGCGGTGGATTATTGAGGTGGGTGATGCAGTCGGATCTAGACGGTAGAAAACTAAGAATAAATTGCCATCACTTTAAAGCTAATGGTAATAACAATGCCCCTCACCCCCACTCATTTGACACCTAAAATTACCCTAGGAGGAACTTTAACGGTGAAATTTAGCTCTTTTATGTGCATCAGGTTTGGAAACACTGCCAGGATGGCCGTAGGAGGCAAGGAGAAATGCATTGAGCTTATGGAAGTATTATTTGACTTGTTCTCTTTGGGAATATCAAACTTCCGATGGCATAGAAAAAGATATCAACGGAAAAAGGACAGACTAGAGTAGTAATTGATAGGCGGAAAAGTAGATACTTCCATTTGATTAGCCATAACTTCCAGCTGAAGATGATTCCCCATAAGGAATACATGGGTTTCTGAAAATTCTTATTCATCATATTTTTCAAATATTGTATCTAGCTTAATAATCAACTTTAAAAAAATGATTTCACCTGCAACATGTGGAGAAATTCATACTCTCTTCAACACTGGCATTTTTCTTTGCCCACTTGGACGATATTGAAATAAATGTACAACTGGTGCAAAATTGTCACTCTTCGCCTTAAATTGAAGATTTTGTTAACCATGTAAAAATAAACAAACAGAATCAAACAAGAGTTGCTAACTTCTGAAAGTGAGAACAGGTAGCTAATGTTGTTACAAGTGTATGTGATTTTGTGTGTTAATACAGAATACTTACTGAAACGTGTTTCCATTTACTGGTAGATTAATTAATATTGTGGCTTGCACTATAGAAACATGCACAAAATGCGACACTTTTTAAGATAAGGTCCACTACATGTTCATTATTTTTGTTCATACTGTAGTACAGTAATTTGCTTTATGGATTTTCATTCATAATGGATGTTATTGTTAATTCGAATTTTGGATAATTCAAATTTTTTTCATGTCACCTTGGGAGTTCAAATTAAAAAGAATCCATTGCATAAATATTTCATGAAATGAACACCTGAGGGGCATCATATGAAACACCATATAAGAAAAACTCAAAATATTTTACATCACCCTCCTCTTTTCAAAATGAATCTATTTCTGCCAAGTATTACCTCTTTTGCTTCCGTGCTCTTCAAGGCCTCTTCACTGACTTTGTCCACCTTGAAGTCTGGGAACTCTTCTCTGAAAGTATCGTAGATGGCATTGTCATGAGGAGTTAGCTTCAGAAATTTGGCATCAACTGAACATAGAATCTGCAAAATATACATGAACATATAAATGCAAAATAACTATTTGTTCTCTTCAAAATGTTTCATCTTCTTTGTATCATGCATAGAAATAGGTATATCAAATTCCCCCACAAATATACACCGTGTGTTTCATAAATAATTGAGGGGTTACAAATAATTTACTTATGTAAATTAAACCAGTCCAGAACAAACGAGGAACTCAAACATTTTTTTTTACACCTACAAATGTTCAATGTGTGCACCATGGGTGATACGGCACAGGTTGAATCGTAGTCTACTTCTTACCACATTTGCATCAACAGTAAAAAAGGAACATTTGAAGTTCTAGGAATATTTATGCAATAATAGCAATTGGATTCCTAGAATTTATTGTATGAGCAGATCATATATTTACTGTGGAGATAAACGTAGATACATGAGCATATTTTACTGCAGCCACAATAATTATTGCCGTACCAACAGGAATTAAAAATTTAGATGAATTGGGCCTGTCAATAGTGTCTATCGTTGTGATGAAACGCTCCCTTAGGGCTGCGATATCACACAGCATCGGTGAGAGGAATACCCTGCCTTTCATGAAACCCTACAAAAAGAAGTCACATGGTGTAAGGTCCGATGATCGTGGGGACCAAAACATTGCACAAAACACTGTGAGCGATTTGAATGATGTGGGTAATTTGAGTGTCGCCTAGGGACAGGGATATGAACTCCCAGCTTAACAAAACATACATGCACGAACTGTTTGCATTCCTCGATCGTTCTGGATTGGTTTCATTAATGTAAGTTCAATAGTTTACTTGCAATAAATTTGTGTAGCCCCTCAATTATTTATGAAACACCCGGTGCATAGGGATGAGACAGACGAGTATTGCCTGATATAGGAATATCAGTCCCACTCCTGATATTTTTACTGACTTGATATTTCCATAAATAGTGTGTAACAACCCATTTTTTTTCCCCCAAATTAATGAATATAAAAGTACAATTTAAATACTGTAGTTCTATAGAGTAAATGAGTAAATACAGTGTAACCTCGATTTTACGATTTACGTTAAAATGTGGAAAAATGCAAATCCTGGGTTAATTTTATAACATTTTGCTATATTGGGACTAGGTATGGACGATATCGCAAATTTGATCTTGTGATATACCACCAAGGAAATATCGTCACAGACGATTCAATACGATATATAATGTCTTTTCCATATTGTGATGATATATCGTCAACACAATACATATCACCAAAATATCATGGCGATATATCATCTAGTTGATATTGCCTGGATGATATTTTTCAATATTGAATATGGACGATATATTGCCCAACACTAGTTGGGACCATCAAAATTGAATGTAAAATGTGGGAAAATATATTTTTCTAAGGCAAAAACTATTGCAGTTACTGGGTTACACACATTAATTAAGAAGTGACTGAACCATTTAGGTTCAGAGAACATTTTGTAATGCTATATCAGGTCAGTAGAATATCAGTTATCTGGTTGGTATGGGAAATTTTTAAAATCCCAATGTTTTGGATGGGATAAATTTCCCATTACCCAACTAAATATGTAAATTTTCAAGATGATGAAAAATATTCAAAATTTCCCAACACCATGAAAATCTGAAAAACCTACAAACATGATCATTTCGAATTTCCCCGACTATTCAGGATCCCCAAAAGTCGGAAATCATTCCCACTGGAAATTGGGATGGGAATATATTCCCGATCTTTATACCAACTCTTCGGGATCCCACACACTCTTAGTTGTCAGTATCAGTTTCATATCAATACTGGAAAAAAAAATAATAATCTCTCACAATTCATAATATATGCAAAACAAGTTCATTTTATTGCTGCATGTAATGCAATGATCATCTGTCCAGGTAACCCAGTGTGCAATGTGTCTTTGGGTGTTTTGAAGCCAAATTCACTCACAAAGTAAACAGTGTAGTTTCTAGTTTACAAATTTAGGCAAACTGGATCTGTTCTTTGTTAACAAAAACATTGTTCTGAAAGAAGAAGCTATTAACAGACAATGAGCATATGGGGATACTGCTTGACATGATTCCCTGATCACCAAAGGCTTCACTGTTTAACCCTTAAACACTGGATGTGTCACATTGAGCATGACAAACCTTCACCTGAGATTTTCTGTCATACTTTTGTGGGTTATCAAGTTTTTCCCAAGCCACTCAATTCATCTAACTATTTGGTTGTGGATGGGAGTAAGAATCTTTCACAATTGCAAAGACTATGTACTTAAATAATTTTAATATCACTATATGAATACATACATTGAAATATATCTCAGCATGTTCATATGCCTTCATTGCCCACATTGCCTCAATGGTTGGCTGCAAATACAAAGAAAACACATTACAATGAAACTTAATGCAAAGCTTACAACTACACACACTATAAGAACATTTAACGGGCAATAACTTCAAACAATGTTGTTATCCACAGTCCAATGAAAAAGCAGCCATTCCTAGGTTTCAAATAACACAAAAATATTGCAATTCAAATTAGGAATGATAATAATATTACCAAAGCCAGTCATGAACAACTTGAGTACAAATATTTGGGTCACTGTATTTATTTCATTTTATGAATATGAATTAATATAAAGTTGTGATTCCGTTAATCATAAAGCACAGTAAGGAGTAATTGCACCAAAAATTAGGTTGTGACAGCTGTCGTGCTCTTAAATTTTAGCTGCTTCAAGTGTTTTGGATTTTAAAAAAAAACATTATCTACATGTAAATATAAGAAGGAATGGCAAAAATGTCAAGACAGTCTAACCTACGCATGTAAGACTTTTTGAAAGGGAATGATATTATTTTTTCAGCTTTAAAAAATTTACCTAACACACTCGCACATGTGACAGAAAAATCATCCTGCACAAAAGTGCATACATAAAGTATTCTTTATGGTTCTTCAATATGTGATTTTAGACATGTACTGAATTCATATGATGAAGAATAGGTGCATGTATAAAGTACAGATTAGCATACAAAAACAGGTCATGTTATTTGCATTAAAAAGATAAAAGTATACTCACATCATTGGCAAATTCTTCTGCTGGCCGTGACAGGATACTGGCTCCAGCTTGTAATCCTGAAGCATCCTATATTGAAAACGGAGCAAAAAGAATCAACACAGACCTTAAAGATACAAGATGCTAATTGAAGGGCTCGGGTGTAAAACATGGTAAGTGACATTTTGGTCTTTACTGGGTTCATTAAGAAAAAAGGTTATTAGAAGCTATACTGTCGATAAATTGTTTTTGTGTTGTGTTTACCAGTTTCACAAGGCTTCACTGAGTCCAATGTAAATTGTATAACATGGCAGTTTCACTCGAAAATTGAAGGATGGTACTTTAAACTTTGTAACTCAATTACCAAACTGTCCCTTACCATGTTTTACACCCGAGGTTAAGGGTAATTCCATGTCAAAAAACCAGTGCATAAACCTTTGATGTCATGGATTTGGCTAAATTTTGGTATACAAGTTTTTTATCATCTGGAATATGGAAAAAATATATATTTTTTTATTATTTTTCATGTTACCGGTTTTTGAGTTATTGAAATTTGACAAAATTGCACAAAAACCTCTCACTGCTGAAACTTTAAATACAATTTGCAAGAGACGTGTTTCAACTACAGGGCTGGGCATGGTCTCATTTTAAAGCTTATAAAGAGGGCTTTCATTTGATATACAACATGCTTGGTTTTTTTTGCGAAAAACAAATTTTGAGTTTTTTCAAAATTTTATTTTACAACTTACAAAAAACGAAATTTTCAAAAATTTTACGCATATTGGTACACATCTACTGAAGGTTCAGTCAAAATTTCAAGGTGGTATCTCTTTGGTATCATGAGTGAGAGATAATTAAAGCTCAAGTGTGAGTCACCCATTTCCTACAGTGGCTTGTATATTCCTGCTCTCCTATGCTTCTTTGTCCAACTGGATCAGTTGTGGTGTAGCTGTCAGTGTGTGTACATCTCAGTTAACTTCTGTGCTGTGACTTGTTTGAAACTTGCTTTATTAGTATCTTCATTTTTTAAAAAAATCTTGATATGGATGGCAAGAAGTGGTCCATTTATTGTTGTAATCCTTTGATTAGTAAAGATCTGAGGAATGTGGCAGCTTGGATGATTTCTTTAAATAACGGAATTGAAGAAAACATGAAAATTTACACTTCCTGTAGACTGCAGTTGGGGAAGGAAAAGCAGGCTATTGTTCCAGAAAAAGAAAATCCTTTAGGGCCAGATGATAATGCTGGTCCTAGTTGCAGTAACCAAGATTCAGAATATATGGATGTTGACACAGGGTTCAGCTACTTGAATGCCTCTTTGATCTCTCTTGGTGAGTCTCCAGTGAGTAAGAAGCAACTGAAGAGTTCGAAAATGATATTGCAGAGAAAATAAGAAATACTTATACCCAATCCCTTTTTAACGTAGAAGGTGATAAACATGAAGAAGTATGCCACTAGCAATTCAGAATCAGAAATCTTTGAGCAACTTAAAGAGATATTTAAAAACTGCAAATAAAAGTGAAAGGCTTCATGATTTTGTCTATTTTGTCCCAAAGTTGGTCATGTGGAAAAATTGAAAAGGAGTTTGGTGTTAGTAATTACATAGCAAGGAAAGCAAAAAAAAAAAAAAAAACTCGTTGAAGAGAAGGGAATTTTGTCCTCACCTGACCCCAGACCTGGAAAAACTTTACCAGAAGAAACAGCCTCATTAGTTAAAGATTTTGACTGCAGTGATGAAGTTAGCACGCAAATGCCTGGCAAGAAAGACTATGTTTCCGTGAGGGACACAGATCGTAAACATTCAAAACAGATTGATCCTGGGAAATCTGAGAGAAATATTCAGACTTTTTAAATCTAAATACTCACTACTTAAGATTGGGTTTTCAAAATTTGTAGAATTAAGACCAAAGAGTTGCATAATAGCAGGAGCCAGTGGTACCCACACTGTATGTGTTTGTACCACTCATCAAAATGTTAAACTAATGATAGCTGGAGCTCACTTAAATAAAATAACTATCCCAGGACATGAAAATCCATTAAAAACATACCAAGATTGTCTTTCAAAAATAATGTGTAGGGTACCACAACAGAAGTGTTTTCTAGATGAGTGTGATTCCTGTCCCAGCACAATTGATTTCAAGGAAGCCTTGCTAACAAGCCTTGAGGAAGAGATGCTTGAAAATATAACCTACAAGCAGTGGATCGCTGCTCTTTTGAGACAATTACTAAATCCACAGAGGAATTTGTTCAATATTTTCCAAATCAGTTGATCAACCTCAAGAGACACGATTTTATAGCCAAACAGCAATCAGTATATTTTTCTGAAAAGAAAAGTTCTCTAGTGCATGATGAAGCTGTGGTGACTTTATTTTGCTGAGAATTAATTACTCATTTATTTTGCAGGATAAAGTACAAGGGTTCCACTGGAACAACTCAATGGTAACAGTTCATCTATTTGTAGTATATTTTAAGGACAATGAAGATATTCTAAAACATAAGAGTTACTCTATGTGATCAAAAGTATCCGGACACACCACGAAACGTGTGTTTATCATAGAGGGCGACACAGTACTGCCATCTACCATGTGGAACACATAGTCAGCGAACTCAGTAGTCTGCAGACAGTTTGAGACAGCAGTATTGGATGGTCTGAGGAACTCACAGACTTTCAACGTGGTCAGTTGGTTGGGTGCCACTTGTGTAGGAAGTCTGTGTGTGAGATTTCTACCCTCCTAAACATCCCTCTGTCCACTGTTTCCAATGTTATAGTGAAGGGATGTGTACAACCCAAAAGCGTGCAGGCCAACCTCTCATGTTGACCTCCAGAGACCATCGAGTGTTGAAGAGGGTCGTACAGCATTATCGTCAATCATCCATCGCCACCATCACACATGAATTGTGAACTGCATCAGGATCTACTCCAAGCACCATTACTGTTTGGCGCAAGGTGCGGCAAATTGGTTTCCATGGCCGAGCAGCTGCCCATAAGTCAAATATCACACAGACAAATGCCAAACGCCGTCTCGTGTGGTGCAAGGAGCGTCGAAACTGGACCATAGAACAGTGGAAAACCGTTGTGTGGAGTGATGAATCACAGTACACAATGTGGCGATCCGATGGTAGGTGTGGATGTGGCGAATGCCTGGTGAACGGCATCTACCAGTCTGTATAGTGCCGACAGTGAAATTCGGAGATGGCGGGGTTACAGTGTGGTCATGTTTCTCCTGGAGGGGGCTTGGCCCCCTTGTTGCTTTACATGGCAATGTCACGGCACAAGCTTACGTTGACATTTTAACAGCTTTCATGCTGCCTACCGTCGAAGACCAATTTGGGGATGACCATTGTGTCTTTCAACACGACCGAGCACCCGTCCATACTGCAGGGCTTGTGGGGGAGTGGTTTGACGACAACAACGTCCCACTAATGGACTGGCCTGCGCAGAGTCCTGATTTGAATCCCATAGAACATCTCTGGGATGTTTTGGAATGCCGACTTCATGCTAGACCACACCGATCCACATCAATACCTCTTCTCATTTTGGCGCTCTGCGAGGAATGGGCTCACATTCCTCAGGAAACGTTCCGGCACCTGATTGAAAGTATGCCTGAGAGAGTGAACGATGTCATCAAGGCTAAGGGTGGGCCAACACTGTATTGACTGCCAGTGTTCCCAATGAAGGGTTGCCCAAACTTGTACTTTATTTTCAGGTGGGTGTCCGGATACTTCTGATCACATAGAGTATGTCTTCACTTCGGACTGCTTGATTCACAACACAGTTCTTGTCCATGTTTTCCAAAGAAAGCTTTCAGATTTCTTGAAAATTGATTGTCTGCCAAACTCACAGAAAGTATATTATTTCTCTGATGGTTCAGTAGTGCAATATAAGAACCGCAAAAACTTTGCAAATTTGTGCAACCATTATAGAGATTTCGATGGCATTGCAGCTGAGTGGCATTTTTATGCAACAGCAGATGGTAAGGGAGTTTGTGATGACGTTGGAGGGACAGTAAAGAGGCTGGCAGCCAAAGCTAGACTCCAGAATCCTCTTTCAAATCAATAACTTTCTTTAATGTGACGAATGACGAATACTTGGAAGACGAGAGACTTTTATGGACACGGTTTGGTGAAGCTGTAACAGGGACTCAAGAGGTTTCATGCATTCATACCAGTAAGCACAGAAAAAGTAGATACTAAAGTGATTTCTGCATCTGAAGAAACGTTGGTACATTGTGTTAAAGTTAATGCAGATTAGGGATGTGCCGAAGCCGATTACAGATGTATAAAAATCGGCAGAAATTGACATATCGGCATCGGCAAAAATCCGATATTTAAACCGGTAGAGATTATACTAGAGTTTTACTTTCTAATAAGTTTTATATTTTAGTTTTGTAAGATTTATTGAAAATTAGGTTATGATTCATCATTATTGTTGAGTTTTTGTAATAAAATTATTGCAAACTCTCATTCAGAGGATCAACCTAACTCAAAATCAGAAATAAAACAATACATTGCTGAACCAGGATCTGCTGTTGTATTGGAACAGATTTATGATAAGAGAAGAAGTAGGTAACTTCCTGAAGTGTTTCCAAAACTCGTGTTTCAGAAGTTGAATCTGGTAGCAGTAAATTTCCAACATTGAGAACAGAAATTAATTTTGCATTTCAAAGAACTGCTTGTGTACTAATGAAAAATCTCTTGAGAATCCATGTTCTTCTTAAAGGTTCACATTACTACCTTTTGTAGATGCAAATGTACATTCGTATCTCTTGATAATGTACATGTATATACATATGATATGCAATACAAATGTACATAGCAAATTTATTTTTGTCATGCTGAAAATTCTGTTTAATAGTCTTATGTATTGGAATCGGTTAAATATCGGCATCGGTATCGGTTCCAAAAATTATCGGTGAGTACATCGGCATCGATAAATTTTCAGCTTCGTCACATCACTAATGCAGATGTTGAAAATGTACCCTTTGAACACATGACAGGTTTTGTAGCATGTGCACATGATGCCAATTGGTGGGTGGGATGTGTACTTTCGAAAGATGATGTAGCACATGAAGGGCAGGTCAATTTTTTGCATCCTTGTGATCCAGCACAGTCATTTAGTTATCCAAGGTGACCAGATGTTTTTAAAATCCCAAGACATGCAGTCCTTTGCAAAGTGGACCCTGTACAGCTGAAGCAAGAGGAGATGACACAAGCATCATACATGTTATCGCAGAAAGACTTTCTGTATCAGTAAGCAGTTTCTTGGTATGTATGCTTTTGTATTTATAATGTGGTCTTGAAAGGTCACTTTTCATATGATACCAGAGACATACCACCTTGAAATTTTGACTGAACTTGCAGTAGATGTGTACAAATATCTGTAAAATTTTTTAAAATTTCGTTTTTTGGAAATTGTAAAATAAAATTTTGAAAAACTTTCAAAATTTGTTTTCTGCGAAAAACCAAGCATGTTGTATATCAAATAAAAGCCCTCTTCATAAGCTTTAAAATGAGACCATGCCCAGTCCTATAGTTGAAACAGGTATCTTGCAAGTTGTATTTAAAGTTTCAGAGGTGAGAGGTTTTTGGGCAATTTTGTCAATTTTGAAAATTCAATAACTCAAAAACCGGCAACATGAAAAATAAATAAAGAAAAAAATTCTACATTTCAGATGATAAGAAACGTGTATACCTAATAGTCAAATCCATGACGTCATATTCCAAAATTTATTTTTTCTTGGTTGATTTGACATGGAATTACCCTTAAAGGCATGTCAACTTGCTGACTTGGTAACTTGAGGTTATTCCAAGAACTGAATGTTCATGGATGTTCTCTATGAATTGAAAACTATTGCAAAACACTTAAGAAACACACATGCAGTTTCAATAAATCAGTCAGTTTGAACTTTTTTCCTATTACAAAGAGTAATGCAGTAATTATGCTGAAGGGGGGAGTATGAGCTACACCCATGTCCAGTTTCTAGTAGCAGACAATAGCTAGTCTTCTTTAAAGTGAACATGAAGGAATTATAGAGAGAGATTACACAAATTGAACAGGAGTCTTCAAGGTCAAGCACAAAATGGAGGAGCCGAAGAAGCAGCCTATATGTTATGATCTATAAAATCAAGCAACAGGTGCAAGTGACAAACATGTCACGATGAAGGGGGAAATGTTCAATGTAACCTAGAAATTGTAGAGGGACATTTGAAAATACAGTGTCCGAAAAGTCACGCAACCGGTACAGTGTCCGAAAAGTCACGCAACCGGTGTTTACGACCGTATAATGGAATAGCGAAACGGAATGAGAAGATATGTAAGATAGACGTAATGGGAATTAGCGAAGTAAGAAAGAAAGGAAATGGCATACAAAGGCTTGAGGAGGGATATACCTTGAGATATTCAGGTGTTGGACAGGGAAGAAGAGCAAAAGAAGGGGTAGGAATTGTAACAAGTCAGCAATATGAAACAAAGATCAGTGGCTGGGAACCAGCTAACTGAAGCATAATTGTAGTTAAATTTGATATAGAATATAAAATATCATATATCCAAGTATATGCACCAACAGAAGATGTCTCTGTGCTTGATAAGGAAGAATTTTATGTACAACTCCAGAGGACAGTAGATAAAGAAGTAATGGAGGGACGGTATGTAATGATAGTGGGAGACTTAAATGCAAGAACAGGTAAAGATAAGAAGGTAGCCCATGGTAGTATGGGAAGCTACGGGGGAGAAAAGACATTGAATGAGAATGGCAAGAGATTACTGGAGTTTTGTGTAAAAAATCAGTTGCTTCTTGGAAACTCCTTCTTCCCACATAAGGAGGCACATAAAATAACCTTCCAGGTTGAAGGAAGAAATGCTAAAAGCATAATAGACTACATAATATATATCAGTAGTATTAGGAGAAACATAATGGATGTTAAAGTTATAAGAGGTGTTGAACTGGGTAGAGACCATAGATTACTAATAGTGGGCACATGCTTCACGAGACCACCAAAGCCCAGAATGAAAAAATACCAAACAATTAAGATAAATGAGTTACAGAAAAAAGAGAAGAAGGAAGAGTATAAAGAACAGGTAACAGCCAGACTGACAGAAGGACCAGATGTAGAACAACTAGAGATAGAAGAAATATGGAAGAGAATTAAAAAGGCACACATAAAATCTGCAGAAGAAGTATGTGGAAAGAAAATAGTAGATACAAGAAAAAAGAAAACATCTTGGTGGAATGAAGAAGTGAAACAAAAAGTAAAAAACAAAAAGGAAGCATGGAAAAAATATATTATGTCTCAGACAGAAGAAGATAGAAGGAAATACATTGAAAAAAGAAATGAAGTCAAGGAAATAGTGAAAGAAGCTAAAATAACATCCTGGGGAAAATTTGGAAATATGGTTGAAGATAAAGCTAGAGAAAAGAATACAAGGCAATTTTGGAAAGTTGTAAAGAACTTGAGAGGAAAATATGGAAAAACAATAAGAACCATTAAAGATGGAGATAAATTGATCACAGAAAAAAAAGGATGTGTTGGAGGTATGGCGGAAACACTATGGTGAAAAATTCCAGAAAGAAAATAATAACCCAGAGGAGGTAGGGGTGATATATGGACCATACATGGAGGTACAAGACTCAGATATAGAAGGGGAAATAAAGGAAGATGAATTACAAATAGCAATAGAACTGATGAAGACAGGAAAAGCAGCAGGATCAGATGGAATAAATCTAGAATTAATAAAATATGAAGGTGTGGAAGTAGTTAAGAATTTAACCAAGATGTTTCAAAGAATATGGAAGGAAAACAAAATACCAAATGAATGGAGAAAAAATATCATTATCCCACTACATAAGAAGGGCAGTAGCTATGACTGTAATAACTAACACTTGGGCTGAAAAGTTCGTAGGCTAACATAGTAAAAAATATTTTTTGACAAAATTCGATTTTATTATTCAATATAGTTGCCTTCGAGGGCGATACAACGATTATAACGGTCATACAATTTTTCGATGCCTTTTTTATAGTACGATTTCTCTTTAGCCTCAAAATAGGCCTCAGTTTCGGCGATTACCTCTTCATCAGTGCTAAATTTCTTTCCAGCGAGCATTCTTTTAAGGTCTGCAAACAGGAAAAAGTCACTGGGGGCCAGATCTGGAGAATATGGTGGATGGGGAAGCAATTTTATTACGGTTGAATATCGCTAAACATTGCTCCGAATCATCAAAACGTTGTTGCTTTTGATCGATTGTGAGCACGTGCGGCACCCATTTTGCACACAGCTTTCACATGTTCAAATATTCATGCACAATATGTCCAACACGTTCCTTTGATATTTTTAAAGTCTCAGCTATCTCGATCAACTTCACTTTACGATCATTTAAAATTATTTTCTGGACTTTTTTGATGTTTTCGTCGGTAACAGCCTCTTTGGGGCGTCCACTGAGTGCATCGTCTTCGATGCTCATTTCGCCTCATTTAAATTTAGCAAACCACTTCTCAACGGTTGATTTTCCTGGTGTAGAGTCCGAATAATATCTATCAAGCCAAGCCTTGGCTTCAACAGTATTTTTTTTCGCCAAAAAGCAATGCTTTATTAACACACGAAATTATTTTTTATCCATTTTTTCACAATAACAAAAGCTGCTTCACTCACAATGCTATATCTCACGAACTAATTATCCGGCAGCTGTGAAATTTATACACGTATCTTTTGAAGGTTAGTACTAAGTAAAAATCACATGGATTTAATTCTAGTAACGCCATCTACGAGTCAGCCTACGAACTTTTCAGCCCAACTGTTACAGAGCAATATGCCTCTCATCAGTCGCCTATAAATTATACACAAGGATACTAGAAAGACGTCTCAGAAAAGTGGTGGAGGAAGATATGGAGGAGGAGCAGGCAGCATTCTGCCCTAAAAGGCCACCACCAGTATGCAGGCGAAACTTCGCATAATGGCCATGCAAGAGAATCGATCCAAAGACAGATGGCGAATCATCTAACTATGTCTTTGGAAACTGTTAACCGCACCTTGCACATGGAGGCTTGTGTGGACAACCGTGTTTTCGTCCCCTTTGTTGGAGAACCGGACGCTGGGGGCATGCAATCCTTATACTTGCCGATCACATTCTTGAATAAAGTCAAACGAACGTCACAATCCTTGATCTTACACTACTTCCTGATCATTGACACACTGAACTTTGCATCATAAAGGGCTACAACATAACCTTCCCAAAAGCAACTCAGTTTTTGCAGCATTTTCGGCCCAGCCAGAAAATGCAAACACTTGGAAAGGTTATACAACGTACTCCTCCCAAAACTGTCTCAGTTTGGGCGAGATTTTCGGCCCAGTGAGAAAACACTACCACTCTTTTACAGCTCACACACTACACTGACAAACATGCCTGACAAAGGTTGGGTGAGTTAATTCTGAGTGCAGGGGGAAGGAATCGCGTTTGGTCACATATACGCCTCTGTAGAATGAATGAAGATAGGAAAGCTAAGCAAGTGATGGAGATGAGGGTAGAGTAGAAAGACGCAGGCCAAGAAATACATGGGAAGATAGAATAGAAAAGATAGGATTAAAATATGGAAAAACTAAGAACGAAATGAGAAGAATGAGTCGAGACCGGACGGAGTGGATGAGATGGACAGAACGAGGTACCCGACGCTTAACGGCATAAGGGAATGGAAGAGAAGAAGAAGAATGAGAAGAAACTCTTTCTGCCAAGAGAATGCCTTGTATATTGGGAAAATTTAGAGAGACAAACATATGTAAGAACATGCATGTTTTAATAACAAATACGCAAAGTGTTGCCAAAGGCGGAAAATTTTATTTTTGCAAATCGTGCGTATTGATTTTTGATTGATTTAGTTTATTTTACTTCGCGTTTTGTGCCTCTTGGCTAATTTGCGAAGATGGGGATGAGTGATGAAATTGATGAATGGACATTCACAAACAACCAAGCCCGAACGAGATTCGAACCCAGGACCCTTGGCATCGCAGCACAATGCAAATCGTGTGTATTGATGCACAGAACTCATTGAGGTAAATTTTTGCAACATTTCACAATACCAACAAACAATTTGGATGGTCATCTATTGAATTTAACAGAAAAATAACTTTGACGAAGTTTCAAGAACATTGCACAAGGGAATAAATGGGCTGTTCCAAAAATCGATGTTTTCACAATATTACGAGGGACACTGGCAACACTGTTGCTGTCACGTGTCACTAACAGACGTGTTTCACCTCAGGCTATCATACTAAGGCACTTTTAACGACAAAGGAGATAGTTGGTTATTCTCGAACATATGCAATAAATTACATACACCTTGCAACCCTGAAATGTGGGTACAGAAAACCGTGTATCAATTTTTATGTTTTCTGTGCCTTAGGTGGTTGCTGTTTGCGGCGAACAGCATTCCAGATTGTGTCTACTTATGCTGACGTCGTGTGTGTGTTTTCAAAATGCCATATTCTACACAGGAAAGTGTGTTTATTGTTGAAGAATATATACGAACATAGTCATATTCTGGCGTAAGAGAAGCATTTAGTGGCAAGTTTCCGACTACTCCCTCTCCAGATAAGTCGTCAATTTTTCGTCTTGTGCAAAGGTTTCGCCAAACTGGGTCAGTACATGACAGGCAACGTTCAGGGCACCCTTCTGTGTTAGGAGCTGATGTTCTGCAGCGTGTTGAACAAAGAATGGTGACGTTGCCACAAAAGTCTGTACGGAAGCTTGCCTCAGAATTGGACTTACGCAAGTCAACTGCTCACAAGGCTATACAGAAATTGAAATTTTACCCGTATTGAGTTCGTGTTGTTCATGAATTGAAAGCAGTGGATGTCCCAGCACGGTTGCATTACTGTCATTGGTTTCAATCATTCGTTCGACAAAATGGTGTCAATGTACTGAATAAAGTTTTTTTTTTAGCGATGAAGCCTGGTTTCATTTGGATGGGTATGTCAACAGCCAAATTCCAGGCATTGGGCGACAGAAAACCCACATCAGTTGCATGAACTACCCTTGCACTCTCCGAAAATCGGTGTATGGTGTGGAATATCGCGATGTCATATTGTTGGCAGTAGCGTAGCATCCTAGTATGCCCATACACCCAGCATTCCCTGATTTAAAATTTTAAAAATGCGTAAATGCTGTAAATATAAAGTAAAATGTGACTAATTATATACAGTGATGGACAAAAGTAATCATACCGTAGAACTGAAAGGAAGAAAGGACGAATTGCAGCAGCTAGGAAAACAATAAGGAAGTCAAAACTGTCAATGCCTTACCATGTATGCACCAAACAATATATTGACAACAATATCAGATGCTGCTTGTAGAAAAATAAAATACAATACATTCTCAATACCCGCTTCTTTGGCTGGACAAAAGTATTCATACGCCAACATAAAAGTTCATTCATGATTGGGAAAAGAGAGACGCGGTAGTATATAAATACGGAGAAACTAGTACTCACTTTTATCCGCGAAGCTGTTTTTTCTTCTTTTTCGATTAATTTCAGTGGCCACTGCCACCATCCTCGTTGGAACTTGCTGTGCTGTTGGATGGTGGCAGTGGCCACTGAAATTAATCGAAAAAGAAGAAAAAACAGCTTCGTGGATAAAAGTGAGTACTAGTTTCGCCGTATTTATATACTACCGCGTCTCTCTTTTCCCAATCATGAATACAGAACCTTCGCGTGTGAAGGAATTACGGGAATACGAACGGAACGAATGTAAGTTACTTGTGCGTCGATTGGACGTAATTTTCTTGAAAGCGTGCAAAAGGTGCGATGTCTTTCCCAAGTTCATCCAGTGGAAAGTGCAAAATAGCAGCTACAGAATTTTTTTTTTTCAGCACAGCAAGTTCCAACGAGGATGGTGGCAGTGGCCACTGAAATTAATCGAAAAAGAAGAAAAAACAGCTTCGTGGATAAAAGTGAGTACTAGTTTCGCCGTATTTATATACTACCGCGTCTCTCTTTTCCCAATCATGAATACAGAACCTTCGCGTGTGAAGGAATTACGGGAATACGAACGGAACGAATGTAAGTTACTTGTGCGTCGATTGGACGTAATTTTCTTCAAAGCGTGCAAAAGGTGCGATGTCTTTCCCAAGTTCATCCAGTGGAAAGTGCAAAATAGCAGCTACAGAATTTTTTTTTTTCAGCACAGCAAGTTCCAACGAGGATGGTGGCAGTGGCCACTGAAATTAATCGAAAAAGAAGAAAAAACAGCTTCGCGGATAAAAGTGAGTACTAGTTTCTCCGTATTTATAAAAGTTCACTTTGAAGAAAAGAAAGAAACAAATACCATGTCGTCAGAATTTAGTATGCATTCCTCTGTTATGGAGACTGCAAACACTTATAACTGCATCAATAGATAATAGATAATTTTATGTTTCTACAGTTAAAGAGGCCAACCCAGTTCTCATTAGGAGTAATGTTTTCTCTGCCCAAATGTTCAAAAGTTGGGGGAAGGGCAGGGGGTTCTGCAAATTTGCTCAAATAAGCAAGGAATCTACTTGAGTAATATTTTGGATGATTTTAGGTCATATGTTATTCGGATTTGGCAACACTGAATTTGTTCATTTTCTCTGAAGATAATTCTGATTGGTCTGATTGTCCTACAAGCTTCAACAGCATTTGCCACACTTGTATTTACGAATTCATTGCTACAACTGAGATAGTGCGATATGAAAAGATGTGTTCAGTGACTTTTCTGTAGTTACATAGATGTGTTCTAGGTCTAGCAACTGTAAATTATATAGTATACGATTCTAAACATTAGATGACTCTGTAACAGTACTGGGGTAACAGTTCGTTATATCGGAGACACATTAAAATTGCATATTTTATGTTTCACAAGGTTCGTACTTAAAAATTGTGTATTGCGGAACATAGTTCAAGGTGCCATTATACTTTTTACACGAAAACAAACACAATTTTTGGTAATTATGCGATATCGCCCGAACTTTTCATATTACGAGTTATTATTTGTTTTCCTTTTTCCGCTTGGGTAACAGACAATATGGTGTGCACTCCTCATGGATCATCGCACGTTGTATTTGTGTTTTGTCGATTTGGAGTGGATATGCAGTGTTTCAATCTTCTTAACCGAAAAATACCTACTTTCGTGTTCATTATGTCACCACAAACCACTGATGGATAGCCCCAAAAAAACATTCACCATAGCCCCACAAACCATTGAAGGATAGCCCCAAAAACTATTGACGACAGCCCCATGTACCATTGATGGATAGCCCCAAAAAACATTCACAATAGCCCCATGGACCATTTCCAGCAAAGGTTAGGTTAGGTAAGCAGTTAAAAAAAAAGAAGAAAAAATCTTGTAAGAAAAAGGCACGTTTGGAAACAGTGGCGAAACCGCGTAACTTTCGACGCTCATGCCATCTGCAGGTACATAATGGAAACAACGGCATAATGTCAGAAAATGCAAGTTCCTTACATAAAAAGTGATTATTTCTTGTTCTGCAGCATTCTATGGTGAAGTTTTCAGTTTCCACGAAAAAAAATTCCAACAATGCTATAGAAACTGATTTCAGTAAGTAGTTCCTCCTGTAAATTTGAAGAAATCCGTTCGGGCAATATCGCATATTTACCCAATTTTTCACATAAAGAGTGATTTCTCTGATTCATTTCTTCGCTTCTGTAACACACAATATGGCTGGCACATTTTGACTCAAGTTGTGGATATGCAGTGTTTCCAACCTTCTTCACTTGAAAAATACCTACTATCGTGTTCATCACGTGTGAAAATTTCAGATTATGCACGGGTAGCTGACGGATAGCCCCACGAACCATTCTGCACGGTAGCTGAGGGATTGCCCCACGAACCATTTCCGATAAGGTTAGGTTAGGCAAGCATAGTGAAAAAATAAGGGGTTGGAAACAATGACAGGGGCTTACGTCATCAAACGCATGCAGCATGCCGTTCACGTAGCGAAAGCAATGGCAATTGTGCGTCGGCGAGATATTTCTCTTGAAAAATACATGATTTACGGGTCAAATATATTCTACGATGAAAGAAAATACCTTGACGAACGTTGGAAAGCTTAAAACTCATTTCTATAAGTAGTTTCTTCTGTAAAAATGAAGAAATGTGTCTCCGATATAACAAACTGTTACCCAGGCGGGAATGGAGCACCGAGTAATATAGTTTGTAACTTACTTTGGTAACGATTAGATAAGCCGGAGACACATTTCTTGAAATTTACAGGAGAAACGACGAGAAAGTACTTACGGAATTGAGTTCTTGTGGACATTCTGAAGCTGCGGAAATTGTTTTTCGAATCGTGCAATTTATTTGGCCTGTAAGGAAGGTATTTTTCGTCATTCATGCATCTCCGTTGCCCGATAGCTCATGCCACCATTACCGTCGACTACATGAATAAAATGTTCCGTGCGTTTGATTACGTAACCTCCTGTCAGTGCAGCAACCCCACGGTTGTTTTACAAGATGACATGTGAGCGGGATTTTTTTTTCCAATTTAATTTTCTGTTTGCCGAACCTAACTTTCCGTGAATGGTTTGTGGATTAATAATCATTTTTCGGTTAATAAGTGTTAGTGTAAGAACCACGCGGTAGTTTTACAACATGACGTGTGAGCAGTTTTTTTTTCCAATTCAATTTTCTAGGTTTGCCTAACCTAACTTAACCTAACCTTCCATGAATGGTTTGTGGATCAATTTTCGCTTAAAATCCTTTTGTGAATAGTTTGCGAGGCATTTATCGGCTCATAAGTTTAGAAACACTGCACAGCAGCTGACAATACTGCATATCAGCTGACGATAGACAACGTGAGTCAAGATTTGCCCGCCGAATTAGCAACGACCAATAAATAATTATAATATTAAAAATAACGCTTTTTTCATTGAAAAAAAGTGATCCAAAGTTGAAAAATGTTCCGCTATGCATATGAGGTAAGTAGAAATGAATTTTATTTGAAAATAAACGAGTTAAATGTGTCTCCGGCTTATCTAACTGGTACCATTACTTTAAGTGCAACAATGAATACGGGGGGTAGTACATTGTGTGATGCCATAAACTAAAGCAACTATTATTATTAATCGAACACTGAATGAACGTTGTATGCCATACAACAGGTAGGTGAGTAAACAGTTCCACTACAATGTATATAAAATTAACAAATAATATCTATGACTATTCGGTAATAAGGAGGATAACTTTTTCGTTCACGTTTGAAACAAGTTTCTTACCATATCTGAAGATATATTTAAAGCCATAACTAGACGACGAAACTCACAGTTTTTCAATGTTTGTCATTTCACGTGCTCGGGTCATACGATAATTCCTACATCGCACAACAAATACCACTTTTATAGCTGCGCAAGTTCTTCAGTTAGAACTTTGTATGAAACATGTAAAAAAGAATTTATTTGCCCACTTCACTACGAGTGAGTGAGATCTAATTCGTAGTAAATGGGGGAAATACAAATATTTCTTTTACATTGAATCTAACGCGGTCTGGGACAATTTTTAATATCTACCTCACTGTCAAAGTGTCACAGCAAATTATCCACAGTCGATGCGATGTTTTAGAACGTGAAATATACAGTGCACATATTCTATGCACTTTACTTTACTTTACCTCCTCTGTGCTTTGCACCGCGCCTTGAAGGCATATATGGTAGGGGGTGTGGAGTTATGCCCCCTACACTTTCTTCATCACGGCCGAACTTGGGTTGATGAGATTAGCACCACGCCCCAGCGGCGCGATTCACGAACTATTAGTAGTCCGATATGTAGTCTAATATGTAGCCGCGTCAGGCTTGTGGTCAAATTTGTAGTCATTTCCTGAATTTGCGATTCTTGAAACTGTCTACAGCGGTCTACAGGCTACAGTCGACTACATATCGGGCTACAGTTGTAGACAGTTCTTGTAGGACCCTTTTTAACCCTCCTAGAGCGGGCTACAGCGAACTACATTCGTCATATTCTGTGTTTGTGTATAACATCCAACTTCAAAGAAGAAAATAGAGCTACCAAAATGGCCCATAATCTGTGTTTTCACGTTTTCGAAAAGCAGAAGGAAATGACAGTGGGCATTTGCGTGTACTTAAAACACATCTTAGAGATATCGGAAATCCTTTTTCTGTTTCGAAAATATCTTCATAGTAATTTGTCACTGAACAGGAGGTGCCGGATTGATCAAAATTGTGGAACCTCATTTTCCCAACAAAAGGATTGTTTCTCTCAACCTCCTGTAATCCAAGTTAGTAATAATAATAATTATCCATATCTTGCACTAATTTATATGAAAATACACTTCCACGAGCAGATTAAGTTTGGTAGGCATAATATGTTAGCACCTCTTTGCAGGCATTCCTGCTCGTGCACAATACATTTCAAAACATAATTTATCTTGTAATTAATACTTTGTGCAACTTTTAACTGTGCTAATTAGTTTCTCCAAGCTTCTAACTTACTCCCACAATCATTTCCAGTTTTGTAAACACTTCCTAATACTCCTATAAAATTTGTGAAAAATCATGAAACATTCGGAACTGTTACCTAGGATTTCATGCGATTTAAAAACAGCAATTTCATCTTCTACAGACCATAAATAATAACCACTCATTTTGAATCTTATGCATCCCATAAGCCATGCCAAAATCGTAATTATACGGAAGTCAAGCCCCAACAGTATGCAGTTTGGTTTTGTACGAACGTGCTTGCAGGCAGACGGATGAGAAGAAGCAGCACAAACTTAAGTGAAAAAAAAAATGTGCATAGGTTATCGATGGCTGTAACAGGACAAAAGTAAATAGTGAAAACATTTCTGAAAAGAAATGAAAACTGTTGATAGGCTACTTAAGGTTGCTAAATCATACAAACGCATGCATCGAAAATGTTCACAGTACACACACCACTTATCATAGCAGCCTATATTTTTGCCAGTTATGTACAATCGTTGTGATGATGTTGGTACTACTTTACTATACCTGAGACACCTGGGAATAATTTCTTTCGCACTTTTTTACTTTGCTAACGTACTATTCTGCATTCCGGAACACTTATTTAGGTGAAATAATTGAATTTGTTAGGAAAGTAATGTATATTTCTTACATTTACGAGTACTTACTGTTCTTCTTTATTTCCACACACAACATGGCGATAGCTTACCGTTGATCATTCCTTGAGCCAGAAAAACCATTGACGTTAGCCCAAAAATTCACGATAGCCCCACAAACCATCACGGGGACGAGGTATGCCTACTAGGTTAGGTTAGGCCTCTTAGGTTTGGTTCCATTAGCACTCCTTTCGTTCAATTTAGCATATACGGACAATACAAGAGCGTATTGTGCTCTCATGCAGGAAGCAAATGGCGCCAGCAGCAATAGCGCGTCGGAAATAGATTTTCGTACAAAACCACATGCATTCGCATTAAAATGTATCAAAATTACATTCCCGAACATCAACAACGCTACAGAAAATGATTTGCGTAAGTACTTCCTCCTGTAAATTTGAAGAAATCTGTCTCAGGTATAGTAAAGTGTTACCATGATGTTTTTATTATTGTTATTTATCCATGCCATTCCATTCGCCTTCTCAATTGCCAGCGATGTGGTTAGCACATCGTGCTATGATGCTAGGGGTCCCGGGGTCCTGACCTGGGCATGGCTGTTTCTGAGTGTCCATCCATCAATTTCATCATATCATCCCTCATTCCCATCTTCGCAAATTAGCCAAAAGTGAAGCAAATCAAATCAAATCAACCTAACCGTCTCAATTGTTAACATGGGCTTCAATGAAGTCCCATGAGAGCTATTTTTCTTCTTTGTGCAGTGCTCAAGATTTGTGTGAAATATAGTTTTACATAAATTTATTTGCATTTACTTAATTTATAAATAAAATTCACAGCACAATAATTATGCATTTATTATGAAATAATTTTTATAATGATCATGCATTAATACAAATTGTTGAAACATATGTCATTTAAAAATTAGATGTGGATAAAAATTGTACTTTACAGCAGGTTTTATTTACACATTGTATACTTAGGACATAGTGTAGATAGAGCACGTTGTATACTTAGGGCATAGTGTAGATAGAGCACATATTATCTGCTAGAACAAAACAGTACACTGTACTGACACAAACACATGTAAACATTTAGAGTTTGTTGTGACGATTATGTGTTCATTACCATGTGCAAACTATATATATATTTTTTATTTTTCTCAGGTTCCAAGTTCATTCTGGCTTCCCTGGGATCCAGACGCAGGAGCATTAATGCAAGGCACGGTATGGGATTTGTGCTTGGGAAGTGTATTTTACATAAACTTCTCAGTTCAAATCCTGTATCAGCCAGCATAAAACATCTTTCGATGCATATAAAATATTAGGTATATCACTATTATAAACAAGAAGCACTATATTTCCTCTATTGGCAACCCCTCAGCACATTCATGTTTAATTATGTAACACTACTTATCTTTTAACGGTTAAAAAATTGTGGTAGCAATTATTGTAAAACAACATAACTTTCAAAATAGTTAATACATGAGAGGAAATATTTTCCTGTAGTTTACGGTTATTACAAGCATAAGAAAACAGTTTTTCTTTGTGACGTTTCAGGAGAACACACGCTCCTTTCATCAGACATTTATTTTTGTTTTGACTAAAGATACAGTTATAACAATGGTTAGTAATTTTTTAAATAATGAGAGGAAATTGCATTAGAACATGATTTTTTAAAAATTAATTTGGTGCACCAAAGCATTCTAGTGTAAATAGGTAAAGAGTTTAGGGTAACAGTTTGTTATATCGGAGACACATTAAAATTGGATATTTTGTGTTTCGCATGGTTCGAACTTACCAATTGTGTATTGTGAAACATAGTTCAAGGTGCCATTATGCTTTTTACACAAAAACAAACACAATTTTTCATATAGAGAGTAGTTTTTATTATTCCTTTTTTCGCTTCCGTAACACACAATATGGTGGGCAGAGGTTGACTACTGTTGTAGGTATGCAGTGTTTCCAACCTTCTTTACCGAAAAATACCTACTATCATGTTCGTCACGTGTGCAAATTGTATATTATGCATGGGTAGCTGACGGATAGCCCCACAAACCATTTCTGATAAGGTTAGGTTAGGTTAGGCAAGCATAGTTAAAAAAAAGGGGGGGTTGGAAACTGACAGGGTTACATCATCAAACGTATGTAGCATCCAGTTCACGTAGCAAAAGCAATGGCACTTGTACGTTGCTGAGATGTTTCACTTGAAAAATACATGATTTCCCTGTCAAATAGATTCCAGGATGAAAGAAAATACCTCGATGAACGTTGTAAGTAGTTTCTTCTGTAAAAACGAAGAAATGTGTCTCCGATATAACGAACTGGTATCGAGGTTAGCAAAGTTTGCTATGATGCCAGGAGTTAAAAGTTCAAATCCTTCCCAGGACATGGATGTTATTGTGAGTGTCCTTTCGTCAATTTAAACATGTCATTCCTCATCCCCATCTTCATGATTAGCCAAAAGTAGCAGAAGACCAATGCAATAAATAAATCAATAAATAGGTTAAAAAAATATGTGAACAGAGCATTTTTATTTTATATCTATAATCCCATATAGTTGGTTCTTTCATTATTGTGTGATTTTAGGTATGACTTGAGATGACCGGACCCCTCTCCGATTTTCTTCATATTTGACATACTCACTAATTGAGGCCTCGTAAACACGAATCTGAAGTTAAAATTTGTCGGTCACGTCTAGAAATTGCGAACCATTGACGCTAGCCTCACGAACCATTGGCACGTGATTAGGTTAGTTTCGGTTAGGTTAGGCAAACATAGTTAAAATTTGGTGTCGTGGTAGTATCAGGATCTAGAAATTGGAAATAATTGCGAACCATTGGCACGTGGTTAGGTTAGTTCTGTTAGGTTAGGCAAACATAGTTAAAATTTGGTGTCGTGGTAGAATCAGGCATATATATATATTTGTTTGTGAAACAAAAAAATTCTCGAAAATCGACAGTTTCCATTCCGAAAACTAAAGCTTTATTTTAGCTTATTTTGCAATTTCTAGACGTTTCCGACAAATTTTAACTTCAGATTCGTGATTAGGAGGCCTCAATTAGTGAGTATGCCAAATGTGAAGAAAATCGGAGAGGGGTCCGGTCATCTCAAGTCGTTCCGTGATTTCTAATCCAAATTGTTACAAATGTCAACATTTCTTTTTTGTTATCAACAGGAATGCAAGGTATATTCTGGAGTGTATCAAATTGTGATGTGTGTAACTTTTAAGAATTTCTTGAAATTCTCATTGAATTAAATTTCTGTAAATTTGAGGTGTAAGCAAATGTGATGTGAGTGGTTGTCTTATACATAGATATTACATGAGCAGCTAACAGCAGCTTGGTGTTACATGCTAAAAACACCAAACCTACTAGCATATGCATCTGATAGCAAAAACAAACATCTGAAAAGGTTAGGGTGGTTATGTTTGATTTATTTCTGATCTCAGATGCAGGTGTGAGTAGGTTAGGTATGTCACGGTTTGGTGCTTTTACCATACTCCAAGTTGCTGTCACTAGCTGCTTATAGATAATGCAAATGTATGTTGTTGTTTTTTTGCCAGGTGGTGGCAGTACTAGTCTATCTTCTTGGCAACAAACAATGAATGACTGTCTGCTGAGAATTCCATACAGTATAACATGGGACATGAAAATCGTCCTTAAAGAAAAATGAAGTAACATGTAGGCCTATCTTTTATGTTTCCGTAGTATGTGCATTCAGTCAGAAATCAAATTCATATGTACAAATGTAGCATGTAACATGACAATATTTTATTCATCAATTAAAAGTTTGGCCAAGTTCAAGGCATGAACAATTTTTGAGCACAAAAACATTCAAAAGTTTGTTCTAATAATTAGTGACATTTGTAATCCGTGAACCTTGAACTTAATTTTCGCTAGTGATTCCAATTGTTCAGATTCTACTTTACTAGGTTCGATACTCAGTGGAGGTATATAGTGGCCCGATTAGCTGGGAATTTCTATTTACAACACCTACAGTAGATCTAATGTACAGGAAAGAGAAAAAATAATAGGCAAATAGTTAATATCTTTTCATTTTTTTTCATTCCACATCATATGTTGCTTTAAAGAATGGAATTCTGTTGAAGTGAAGCACATATTGTCCTCCACTTTTTTTACATTTTCATTTAAATTTCACATTGTGTAGAACAGACCAAATAAAAACTGTTATGGACAACTCGCCTACCATTTCTTTAACATATTGGCTGTAAATATAAATTGTCATTCCTCATGATAAACAATTTGTTTTCATATCTGCTTGAAAATCTACACACAGTAGATCTTTCAAAACACCTGTTGATGTACTGAAAACAGTACAGAAGAGACACTAAAAGTGTAAATCATTTCTTTAGTATTATTTTTAATGTGTATGTAATGTGCTTAGCATAAGATGATGGCTGCTCAGCAGGGCTATTTGTGCATAAAGTTGAGTAAAGAGAAACAGTTCGTACGAAACTGGCAACGTTAATCTTAATGGGTTTGAACAGGTTAAGAAAACGTAGACGTTCCTGCTACGAACGACTAACTTAAGAAAATGTAATGCCAAACAACTAAAAATTTGACATTTGTAAAAAGAAGAAAATTGAGTTTTCACGAGATATTCAATGGGTGGATAATTTAATGGTTTCTTACTCCCTGCATTATAGATAATAATGGCAAAGCATGAAAAATCAGCTGCCCGATCCTGTGGCCGAGTGGTTAGCACATCGCACTGCGACGCCAAGGGTCCCGGGTTCGAATCCCGGTCGGGCTTGGTTGTTTGTGAATGTCCATTCATCTATTTCATCACTCATCCCATCTTCGCAAATTAGTCAAGAGGCACAAAACGCGAAGTAAAATAAACTGGTACTACTTTACTATACCGGAGACACCTATCAATGTTTTATTTTGCAATTTTTTACATTGCTAACGTACTATTCTGCATTGCGGAACATTTCTTTAGGTGAAATAATGAATTTCTAACGAAAATAATGTCTATTTCTTACAATAATGAGTACTTACTGTTGTTCCTTATTTCCCACAAACTTTCACGGGCAGCCCCAAAAATTCACGATAGCCTCACGAACCATCACGGGGACGAGGTATGCCTACTAGGTTAGGTTAGGCCTGTTAGGTTAGGTTCCATTAGCACTCCTTTCGTTCAATTTAGCATATACGGAAAATACGAGAGCGTATTGTGCTCTCGTGCAGAAAGCAAATGGCGGCAGCAGCAATAGCGCGTCGGAAATAGATTTTCGTAGAAAACCACATGCTTTCGCATTAAAATGGATCAAAACTACATTCCCGAACATCAACAACGCTACAGAAAATGATTTGCGTAAGTACTTTCTGGTGTAAATTTGAAGAACTCCGTCTCTGGTATAGTAAAGTGTTACCAATAAACTAAATCAATCAATCATGAAAAATCAGCTGCCTTTACATTTTGCATCATTCCATTGCAACACATAAGAAAAATAGTATTCCTTAGTTCTGCCGCATATGTTTCAACAGCGACATACAGTAGAAGGTAAGGTAAAACATAGCATCTGTTATTAAATTTCGTGTATTTACACACAATTGCTTTAATTCAACGAGTTTTCACTTTATACAAATTACTTTGCGGTTACGCGTACATTACGATTACTTCGCAGTTTTAACAAACTAAACTAGTTTTCTGTGCATTATGCGTAAACAAACAACTCTCGGAATCTCGAAGTACGACATGCATCGATAGTGTCAAGGAAATAGCACAACAGTCGATTAAAATATCGATTATTTCCATAGATATTGCTTAGTTTCGCCAAGTTCACCACTTTCCTTGTAGCCGTGCGCTGTAGACAATTAAAGATGTAGTCGATTCTTAGTAGACGGTTTCGTGAATCGCACTTTACTACATCTTTTACTACTAAAAACTACTACTTCGTTGTAGACTCGATTTTGTAGTCATTTTCGTGAATCGCCCTGCTGGTCGTCTTTACCGCCCCCCCCCCACCAGAGTTTCCTTCAGGTACGTACAGCGCCTTGAATAACGTAGTGTGGAAAACGGCACGGTTCTGCGCTCTCTGGCTGCTTCCACTCGAAAATGATCCGCTAGAGGCGCTGGTGTTGAACCCGGTACTTGGTGTTCGACTGCTTATAATGGAAGTAAAGCCCCTATCACACGGAACTGGATTTCTAGTTGGAATGCCCTAGTTGGCGATGAACTGACTTTCTAGGTAGAAATTATGGCCGCCTGGCCGACTGCTTGACTGGTTTTGAGGAATAGGACATGTTCTAATTGCTACTAACTTCTTCGACTAGATTCTGTGGAACAGCCAATCAGAGCAAAGTTTGGCCATGTGAAGATAATCTGTGAGTTTGCAAAGTAGCCTTTTTTGTCTGTGGTTTCCGAGTGTACAGCACGAAAGGCATGTTTACAATTGAAAAAGCTAAGATATTCTTCCATACGTGTATAGTAAACGTTGTAAAGTATGTATTTTATCAGCGCCGTTCTTCTTTACCTAAAACCATTTAATACGAAGCGATATTCCTCTCGGTTGAATAGTTATCGTATTTTAAAAATGTGAAGTGATACGTTGTTTACATCTCGCGCGGCCGCCATTATGGGAACGAAAGACTATCGACAAGTAGGGTATAACAAGTATCGTGTGAGGCGAAAACTAGCAAATGGGTAGCCAGTCCAGCGTCAACTAGAGCGTTCCTACTAGAAATCCAGTTCCGTGTGATAGGGTCGTAAATGGAGTTTTCGCTGCAACGTCTGATTCTTTTACATGAAGCATTTCTATGAATGTGATAATTGCTATGATATTTGGTACAGTGGTCGCGAAGATATTAACGAACATTCTAGACAGTCGACCACGTCCTGTTATCGTCATACTTTCGTTAATAATACGGGAGAAAAAAATACGCGTGGATTGTTCTTGGCAACTAAATTTTTGTGTAGGAATTAGGTTCATTATTATTATCATCATCATCATTTATTTTAAAGATATACACACTGAAGCATTGATATTTACTGTCTCTTTTCTTCCGCTTTAAACTAATCGCGGCGATGATGATAATGATGATTGCATGAAACGACAAGGGGAACCCCACAAAACTTTCTTAGTGCCATCGACATGAGTCTATGGCAACTTTGAAACCAATGGGACAAGCGACACGGGATGTTCACACTGTCACACTAGTGACACACACTTCCAGACTGTAAAATAGCATTCATTGCTCATGAGGGTCCAAACAGCAAACGACACGTTCATATGGCGTATTCGCGTACTTGTTACTTCGGTCGGAAAGCTCCTTAAAGGAAGGGTGCTGAGACCGAAGCGACGCGCTACAGGGGGAGTTCCCAACTAAGTGACAAGCGACATGGTGCCTTAAGTCTGTTAGCAAGCGTTGCTTGCGAACAACAGTAGGCGACACGATAAACCGCACATTACAACAACAGATCTAGGCGACACGATAAGCCACACGTGTCGCTTTGTCGCTTCTGCGTCGCTCAAACTGGGCCATTTCCTCAATTGTTTTCAACATGTTGCCGTGGTTTGTTGATCGCGCATACGCGATGCAATGAGTATCTTGCTTTATTGAGATTGCGCACCAAAGCGACAAGCGGCACGCGACACTTATCGCTTGAGGATTTCACCAACCGAATGCTGGCCTGTGCTTCCCATCATACCGCTACGATGTGAAATGTTGCTCTTGATTCGCCTCTTTCCAAGCAACATGTGTCGCTTCGGTATGAAAGTTGCCTTGGACCGAATGACCCGTGTCGCTTTGGTGTGAAATCCTCGTATCGTTTGTCGCGTGTCGCGTGGTAAAATCTTCTTGAGGAAACGGTGCAATCAGTGCTTGTGTCCCTACGGTTCGAAAGGCTGCATTGATTTCCGACTGCTCGCTTTCAAGCGACACTTGTGGTTTGTCGCATCGATATGAAATATCTCTCAGGATACTATTTATATTCTAAGAACATATAAAAATAAACTCTAATACACAGTCCAAGACCTGACGTCCGGAATCACATTGCGATGTTTGTTCTTGTGTTACGCGCGCATGCTATTTATTTATTCATTTTATTTTACTTTTCTTTCCAAATTAATGCCATTTCGTGACTGCAAATCACTCCACAAATATAACTGTTTCCATCAATTCACGTACCGCCTTTCAAGACAAACAAATCTACATAATATATTCAAAAAAACTAACTAAGTCGCATTACTTTCATAAGAAAATTAGCACCGACATTGATCGCACTGCCATCTATGTTTCTCATCCGTCTGGGGAACCAGTTTCTTGGGTCGTTTTCCACACTACGTTATTCAAGGCGCTGTACTTCAGGTAACCACTTTATGCAACGCTGGGTAGGCGCAGGAGCCGCTTCAACAGGTGGAAAAAATCCCGGGTCTCCATCGGTAGTCAGACCATATGGTCAGACGCCCTGACTTTTTTTTCTTTTAAAGAAATACTCCTTAACGATAGTATCCCCCGTCATTCACCATTTTCTCAACTTTCACACAGGCCGAAGGCACAGTTGTAGCGTTGTCGCCTTGTAATGAAGGGTGGGGGCAACAGCCCCCTCTAATCGCCGCCATTGACACATTAATTTTTACTATATTCTTGATTTTTCTCATTACGGACAAACACAAACATCAATGCCCTAGCCGGAATTCGAACCCGGTGCCTCTGGCTAACCACTCCTCCACAGAGGTCGACTTCCCAACGCCATGAAAATCTAAAAATCCTACAAAGATGATTAATTTCGAATTTCCGGACTAACGACTGAGCTACCGCGGCTAGGTTACAATACACACATTTTCATTTATAAATTCAGTATAGAGGGATTTAAATTCTACAAATTTTAATTCTACATCGATAATAAACAATATTACACCCTTCAAGAAATATGAAGCATTTTCTTGCATTGGAAGTTCCAAGGAACAGGGGAGGGGGGGGGGGTTATTTCTTATGTGTCCATTAGTGTTGCCCACGAGACGAGACATGTCTCGTCTCGTCTCGTGTCCCATCTCGAAAACGAGACGAGACACGAGACGGGACAAGCGTTTCAAAATTCGAGACGAGACGATACTAACCACCTGTCTCGTTTTCGATACGAGACACGGGACGGGACAAGACGGCTCGTGAAAAGTCTCGTCTCGTCTCGAAAGTCTCGAAAGAAATACAAACAAAATAATTAATCAGTTGCGAATATTTATTTACTCGGAGTAAAGGATATTCTTTGGAAACCCAAATCAGCGTCTATTACATAAAAAAAGGCTATCTTATTAAATTTTTATACTCTTCCGAAATCCAGTATTTCAATGTATTCAATCTTAGTAATTTTAAGCTGTAATAGTACTCCAGATAGAAGTACTTTGCTAAAATACCGATTCAGATATCTATCTGTACAAAAATATTGTGAGGGAGAAGTATTCTCGATAATTTCTTTGAATGGAAAATTTATGAAAAATATTGTAAACCATAGGAAAATTACGAAAATTGCGGGCTTTGTTTGCTTTTCCATTGTAACGAAATTTATTATTTGTTTATCCTTAAAACAGCTTAAATATATTTAACGCCTTTAAAGTAAAAACTACTGCTATAACGCGCAGGGTGGTATTTGTAGGGGGGATGGGGGATTTTCCCCCTCTGGGTACTTGTATCACCCCTTTGCTTCATAAATTTTATCCATGGGGGAAATGTTATATGGCATAAAGTCATTATCTCATGCTGTCCCTAGACAGTCAGTAGAATTTCCCCCCAACTGGAAATTTCTTAAATACCACACTGAACAGTTAAGTGAGACATACAATAGTTGTTAACTTCACAACACGATTATTCCCGCACAAGGAATAAGGAATATTCCACATAAAATCGTGCCATCTAAGGAACGGACCTAAAGCAGTTTTTGTAGTCTTCTCATGGAAGGAAGTGATGTGATTTTTGACATGTAACCTTCCTTGCTAATTGAAATATTTCCCCATCCAAACCCCTCGCGGTCAGTAATCATTTTCTCTAGGTATCTCTCCCTTTTTAACTTTTTATTAAGCATTCTGTCTGTTTAAACATGAAATTTCCCAGCAGAGGGAGAATTCCTCCCTTCAAAATTATCGGAGAAACGGGAATTTCCTGTCGCCGAAATTTTTACTTGGGTGGGAAATATGATATAATGCGTCTCTGGGTAATTGGGCGAAACGGGATTCGGCAAAAAGGGAAGACATGGAAACTAAATTTGAAGCAAGAAAACACCTGAATTCCGTGAGAAAATGTAATCAATTTGTGGCATAACTTCCCTGGGTGATCGTTATCCTCTCCTGCTTGTCGCGGCGCTTCAGCACGAAGAATTGCATTTATTACTGTTGGTTCGTTCGCAAGCGACACTTCTCGCTTTTCGCCTGTCCTGTGTTGTTTGTCGCATAGGTCAGACCGAAGTAAGAAGTGACCAGACCAAAGTAACAACCTATGTCAATTTCTGAACCTAAGTAGCACTACCAGCTGCACGTGTCGCTGGGAAAAGGTATTTTCTATCACTGCCCACATCAACATCTCATTTCTAATTAATTTCTTGCGTCGGTTAAGCATTCTCTTATTTCTCCATATTTCTGGATGTTCCAACATTTCTTCGATTCTTTAGCAAGCTCTTTCGAGTTATTTCTGTAAGATTCCCCCTCGCAAAACGTAATTCGCCACACGATGCCCGTATCGAATTTGCCCAGGCTATAGCCTCGTGTTGCAGGTATCTTTACTTGCAAAATCCTGAAATTTCCTCAACAACTGCTACCCCAAGGGCTTCCTTCCATTCATCCTTGCGCCAAACGATGTGGAGGTAGCCACTGCCATTGTTTGTTGTAGGTCCTCTTCCAGCCTTATTGGGGACAATCGTCATATAAAATTCTCGCCAGCACAAACAGTTCATTCATTGCGACCCCTCTTCTCAAAATCAACAGCTACATCCTCAGTACTGGTTGCAAACTCCAAAGATTTCGCACCAAAAACCTGGTAATAGGCTAATATAGTTAGATACTCTGCGTTGACGTAAAGAATCTATATTGCCTGAAGTCAAAAGAGTAAAAAGCGACATGCAAGAGGCAAGAAGCGACGCCTGCCACTTGGAAATGAACCCTCAGTAATAAATATAACCTTCAGAACGGAAGCGACATGACGAGCGGGACGTGTCGCTCGGATTTGACCGTTTTCTAATGTAGTGCATCGTGTCGCCTCTGTCCGTTGGTAGCGCATGCGTGGGGAAAAGCTGCTTAGAGACTAAAGGAGCTTGTGTCGCTTGTCGCTTGTCGCTTCGGTGCGAAACCCTCGTATCGCTTGGGGATTCCACCCACCAATCGAACGCAGGCTTGCGCGGCGTCTCATGCCGCTACGGTGTGCAATGCTGCTGTTGATGAGCTATACGACGCACGCTTTTAGAAGCGATATCGGGTGGGGCCACGCAGAGGGTGTGCGTGGCGATCAACCAATGGCAGGAGTGCAACGTTGTACAGTTAGGAGACTGCGGCGCGGAAGTTAAAAGCAGTGTTCTGTATTTTTCTTGCGCGCGAGAAGTTTTCATAAAACTCGCCACTTTAAAGTTTATCATAAGACGGGGAAAGACATTTTGAACCTCACTGTCCAAGTCCCATGAATTTCCGTCGCCTACAGCCGGAGTTATCGTTCCTTGAAGAAACAAGGGAAACATCACTTTTCATTTCCTTCCGCCTGTTTTTTTTCGTTGCCACCGTGTTGACGTAGCTGAGTTGTTGTGTCTAGGGAAAACTGTGGGTGTTAAATTCGCCTCGATATAAACAATGACCCTTCATTGTTCTGGGCGTTCTCGAACATCGAAAGCCTGGGTCAGTTTGAGTTCAGCGTTTTCGTAGCAGGCCGGTGTAAAGTTATTCGCTCATCTTTCACTCGTGCGCCACAAAGAACAGTTTGTGAAAAGATTAAATACAGCCCTTTCGTGCGATAGTGTGTGTTCCGTGTGTTATTTAATTTTAAATAATGTCACTCTCAAAACTTAGCACCAGTAGTACAGGCACCAAGGGTGCAAAATCTAATCATTAACCTCCAGGAGATTGATTCGGAAATGAGTGAAATCAGTGACACGGAGACCCATGGGCGTCCGGGAGGGGGGCCAAGAGGGGGCCGTGGCCCCCCTGGAAAATGAAAGTCAACCAAAAATTATATATTTTTCACATATAATTTCATTAGCCACAATAATATGTGTTAATTTTTACATGAATATGATATTCAAATTTAAGCAATGTTTTTGAGGGAACAACACTATTATGGAGGAAAATGTGCCTTGTTTGCCCCTCCTCGAAAAAAAACACCTTCCTTGCCCCTCCCTGGAAAAAAATCCTGCGGACGTCCATGCGGAGACCGAGGAAGACGACGAGAGCGGTGATGAATAAATAAATACCTTCAAGCTTCATTCAGGTATGGGTTCTCGTATATGCTACAGTGATATGATATTATAATCCTGTGTCGAAATATTCACTATATTATTTCACTGTACTCATATATACCGTGCATGCATTATCAAAAATAATGGACACATCGCGAATTTTTTGTCCTTCCCTTGCGCTAGCAGTTAGTTTGGCAACAGCGCAGTAGCACTGGCTGGGTATTGGCCGAACTCATGTTCCTTCTAAAAGCGTGCGCCGTATAGTTCACAAGCAGCATGTCACGCGTGTCGCTTCGGTTTGAACTCTCCCTTACATGAAACCTTGCAACTGAAGCGACGCAACAAACTGTTCGGGGTCGATTGTCGCTTGCGTGTTGAACGGATTAGACAGTTTTCTGAATACCGTGCGCCATGTTGCCTCGGACTGTGAATGCTTGCTAATAAACTGAAGTTGCCTGTGTCACATGTGAACTACTCTACCATGTCGCTTGCCACTTCGTTCTGAACGCTCCCTCAAGGGAGCTTGCAGACCAAAGCGACAGACGAGAAGCGACAAGCAACCGCATGGAAACGAACCCTCAGTAAATGTGACCTCCCGAACCGAAGTAACACGACAAGGTGTTCGTGTTCTTTATCGCTGAAACTTAATATCGTGCATAGTGTAGCCTCGGTCTGTTAGTTGGTAGTGCATACTATGGGGTGAATATTTGCCTATATACGGAAGAGGCTCGTGTTGATCGTAACTTCGGTGCAAACTCCCCATGCGGCTTGTTGCTTCGGTCTGAAAGCTCCCTTAGTGTATGATGGATAAAAGAGTTGATTGAAGGCAGAAAAACAGCAAAGTAGATTTCATTCTCTACCTATTGGTAATTAACAAACATTATATTAAATACTAGCTGATTGACCGTCGTTGCTCGGGTATTTATTTATCCCAATCTTCTATTAAACAGGAAAACATTGAATTCTAACTATAGTGCAAAATTAACTTGGAGTTGAACGGCATTGGGAGTGTCACTATTCATCTTAGCGACCCCGAAAACTAAACTATGGATTCTACACTAATATCGGTCGTTTTACATTTCACCTCCTTCCCACCCCCACCCCTAGAGGTGCTAGAGGTGTCTTGGAGTTGAACGGCATTGGGAGTGTCACTATTCGTTATAGCGACCCCGAAAACTATTGATTTCACACTAATATCGGTCGTTTTTTTATTATTTTTACATGTCACCCCTTCCCACCCCACCCCTAGGGGTGCCAGGGGTGTCTTGGAGTTGAACGACATTGGGAGTGTCCCTTTTCATTTTAGCGACCCCTAAAACTATGAATCCCGCACTAATATCGGTCGTTTTACATGTCACCACCTTCGCACACCCACCCCTAGGGGTGCCAGGGGTGTCTTGGAGTTGAACGGCATTGGGAGTGTCACTATTCATCTTAGTGACCCGACAACTATGGATTCCACACTAATATCGGTCGTTTTCGATTATTTTTACATGCCACCCCCTTCCCACCCCCACCCGTAGGGGTGCCAGGGGTGTCTTGGAGTTGAACGGCATTGGGAGTGTCCCTATTCATCTTATCGACCCCGAAAACTATGGATTCCACACTAATATCAGTCGTTTTCGATTATTTTTACATGTCACCAAGCTCCTCACTCCCACCCCCAGGGCTGTCTTACCCCCACAGTATTTCTTTCGAGATTTCAAGTGATACGCGTACCAAGTTTGGTTGAAATCGCTCCAGGCGTTCGAGAGTTATGCCGGAACATACACACACACACACACACACACACACACACACACACACACACACACACACACACACATCCATTTTTATATATTAGATTAATGTCCTTATGGTTAACGAACCTTATTTATTCTCACTATACAGTGAACAAAATATTTTAAGCTTTTACCCACTTTCGGAAATAATGTTTTGTGATTTATTCCAGTTTTAACTTTTGTTGGCATAATATCCTGCATTACTTTTACGAGACGAGACGAGACGGGACGAGACGGAACGAAACGAGACGTAACAGAACCCTTCGAGACGAGACACGGAACGAGACAAACTTATATTTTCGAGACGAGACACGAGACGAGACGGCATTTTTACGAGACGGGACGAGACAGACCAAAGTCTCGTCTCGTCTCGTCTCATGGGCAACACTAGTGTCCATCAGTGCCGGTTCTACAAATCTTGGGCCTCCCCGCAAAATATTACCAACGGCCCCCGATACATACACCCCATATATATATATATGAATGGCTTACTGCAGAAAGGGACCTGAGTCACTTTTGCACAATTCTGAGAAAAACACGAAAAATCGTATAATATAGATAGTGCAAGAAAGAAATGTGCCGTTGTTGGCTCAAATATTCAGCATAAGACAAGAAATATTCTACAAACGCCCGTTTGTCGTTACCACATAAGCTAGGTTAGGTTAGGTTAGGTTATATATGCCACAGAAAATTATAGACTCATCAATAAATGACAGTGTACTGCAATTTCTGGACTTTATTGTCGGTGTTTGAAGCACAATAATGTACGAGCTCATACATGCATGTGTTACTCTACATCTGAGTCTGTTTCATTGGCACGTGGAGTGTGCCACTGAAGAATATATTCATAAAATCCTTTGATGTCATCTGGTACATAAGACAAGGCAGTTCATATGTCCTTCAATTTAGTAAGCTTGATCGGCATACGTGCAACTGGGAACGTACGTGGCGTAGGAATTACAATTCTAGAAGGTGTGAGACGTCAAACCTTTGATGAATTCGGAAACCTTGACAGTACCCTTATGTTCAACACAGTAATCAAAGTAATGATACTTGGAAATCTGAAAATACTGCCTCTTCTTGTAGGAACACATGGTAGTTTCCGGCACAGATGCCACATTTTTTTTGTAGACATGAGGCCACCACGTTGCGAAATCAATAATGTTATTGGTGTCAATAAGTTTGACAGTATTTTTACCGCCCCGAGCTGCATTACAGATTAGCATACACAGTTCATACAACGTATAAATACGGCTAAGTTTATTGCAGAAAAGGACCCGAGTCAGTGACTCAGGTACCTTTCTGCATTAAAGTACACTTTTCACTGTGCATTTTCTTGGCTATAGCCTCGTGTGACTGACGTCCTCTCTGCACTAAAAGATGTGTCTGTAACTAGGAAAATAAAAAATACCATTAACTCCGATACCTCAAAAATGTGACTCAGGTCCTTTTCTGCAATAAGCCAATATATATATATATTGGTGTGTGTAATTCTTGATGTCATGTTGACAAAGTCACATATAAGGGCCTAGAGGGTGATTCAAAAGTCCCTTAACACCCCTTATCAAAAGTAAAGGAGTTAGGCTGGGTTTGGTCATAATGGAAACAGGTTAGGCTTAAGGGCAACTACATTTGTGGCCACAATATTGAATTCAACTCAAAATGTTTAAATGGAAAATGATAATAATACATTTGTTACAGTCATGCAGTCATAACTTTTTCCTGATTAATGATAGGTTGAGGAAACCTTCATCACTGAATTTCTCGCGAAATTCTAGCCTGACTGCAACGCGGGAAACCCGAAATTTTTCCGGCTTTGTTCCTGTATAAAGCGGCCATAGGGCCCACCCAGCCCCAAATCAAATGGTACCCGGGGGTGGGGGTAAGGATGACCGCAGCGTGGTGCTGATCACATCACTGCCTAGACGGCCGACATCGAAAATATGTGGGGCCATACCCTAAATATGCCTTAATGGCACGGTGTTATATGTACAGGGAACATACCTTTACCTGTAGATATTGTATTTGTTTCTCTATCCCTGAGTAACTACTTTTATATTTTACATACGCATATACGAACCCCCCTTAAAGGCTTACTTGCCTCCGCCCCCCCCCCCCCGCACTTCTGGGTTTGCACTTTGTAGATCATGCACTGGTGTCTATGACTAAGAGAATATATATATATTATTCAAACTTTTTGTGGGGGTTATTGCATTTTAGACATTTCCTAGTTTAAATGATAAGTTTTAATAAATAGCTTTTTTTAACATACAAAATGGTTCTTCAATGCATTGCTTCCATGCTGAAAAAATTACAAGAAAATGGATCAAGTCTAATCACAGAACCCTTGACAAAGCAACTGGAGAACCATCATATACTTACAAGAATAGTCTCATTCATTTAGTATATTCAGCTGATTTATTTTCTTGTAGTCTGATAAAATTATGACATTTTCAAAAAATTTACATATTCATAAAATGGGGAAAATATAAATATAAATTCTGCTAATGGATTTCATACGTAGTGACAATTGTGAAAGTATTTAATTTCGGAAAATTTCATTTGAAAAATTCCAAATGGCAGAAGGCAAGAAGATTTAACTTATGCCTTAACTTTCAATCCACTAATTTTTAGAAAAGTGTCTTCCCCCCTCCCCCCCGACACACACACACAAAGGTATTAGCCCGCAGCGCGATTTCCTGAAACTAAACTTTATCTTATTCCATTGTTTCACAGTCATTTAAACTATTTTCATATCCTTAAAAAGGTTACGGCAAGAGCAAATATAATGTGAACTAAGTAGAATAGGTTTCCAGTCATTTGAATCCTATTGGAAAGGAAGATAATGTTTGTAGACAATACAACCTTTTTGTGTTGAGCTATTAGACTATACTATTTTCCTTCAACAGCAGCACCTTGCGTCTGTTAAATTATTTTAGGGGGGTTCAACTTGGATTTGCCGATTAGGGGGTACTGTACCCCCCCGTTACTGCGCCACTGTATTTTCGTAAACCTGCCTCCCTTCCTCGTAGTCAGAGGCGTGCCCAGGATTTTGGAAAGGGGGATTATAGGTACTTTTTTAAGGAGTCAGCCCTCATTTTGCCATATTTTCCTGCCTTTAACGTTCTTCTTTTTGTTTTTTTTAGAAATACTGCACCAAAAGGGGGTTATGACCATCCCCAACCCCCCTTGGGCACGCCACTGCTCGTAGTACACCCTTGACTTCCTTTTGCAGACTAGCGAGGCTCCAGCACCTGGACTCACGGCCAGTACAATCCTCCGTGGGGCTGCTATTGTTTCGGTATGACTAGGGTTACCAGATCGCTACAAGGGAAAGGAGGACATAATGCCCCAAAATGTAGGACTTTAGGTCAAAATGTAGGACACAAAACATTCGTAATAAATAATACACATTTCTATAACACGTTAGAAAGTAATTTAAAATGTACACTTTTCAGTTTTAAAATAATATGATTTGAGGACTAAACGTGGTAAACGTTGTAAGTGCCAAAAGCGAAAGTGTTGGGAAATCGCATCGTTCAACACTTCAGCCCTTAAGAACGTTCACACTAGTGAACTCTTTACACGCCCTTTGACCTACTTAGAGGGTTACCAACCACTTTTCACGTTTACCACATTATAAAGCATGGCACATTTCACAGTTTAACGTGGAAAACGGTGTTTGAATTATTGTGGCACTTACAGCGTTTACCAATTTTAGTCTTCATTTCATAATGAATCCTTAAATGCAAAATTTCTAAACTTGTAATCAATATTAAACAATACACTTCTTGCTACATGTTTTGAATGGTATTTCTTGGAGGAGTCAAATTTTCTCAAAATTTGAGGTCACATATTTATGAGAGACTGAAAAATCAAACTCTTTCAAATTACACTGAACCAGCACTTAACATTTTACAGACTTTATGAAAAAAAAATATTTCTACTGAAAAAGAATGAGAAATACCTTGTTCCATCAGTATAAACCCCAAGCCAATAAATTTTGATCAGGCACTTAGCAGCGACATCATCAGAACGTAGACGCAAATAATTGTTCATAAATTGCTTCTAGTTTTTCTAGCAGGACAAACTTTTATTTTCTTTTTGGGCAATGTCTGATTCAAAATAATTTCACTATTGAGATTGGGAGCGCAGTCTATAGACTTGTATTGTAACGCATGATTCTCTTTTTCAACTGAAACACGTATTTCCTAATTAATATTATATGATGCTCAAAATGTAGGACATTTATGATATTTTTCAAATTCCTCCCGGACACTGGACATAAGGTTAAAATGTAAGACATGTCCAGAAAAAACCGGACGTCTGGTAACCCTAGATATGACATAATTACGCCTAAAATTAATGTACACAGGAATGGAGCTTGGAAGGTAGTGCGGACCCACCCTAAAGTGCAAAAGGCGGCTTAACCTGGCACGGCTCCCGCCAAAACCTTCTCTGTCGTCTGCAGGACATTGTTGCCACTGATTTCGGCGCTGCGAGCGGTAATTTAGGAGTGCAAGCACAGATGTCTCCACCACCAGAACATTCACGTCCTTGACAACGTTGCAGCAAAGGACACGCGAAGGAAGCGGCGACCCCTGGTAGGCAGAGGACAAAGCACGTGCTGTCTCCAAGGCTTCTGCTAATGGTTGAGAACACTCACGTGTCAAAACGTCCATGATGCTCTAGAACATCACCATAGTTACGTGATAATTAAATCGGAGGTGATATGATGATAAACACAAGACGAGAATAACGAAGACTGATCATTTCGTTATAACAAGCATACTAGCATTAGTGATTTCACTAGTTCTAACTACAAATGCTTCTTCAGTTGTGCAGGGGCGGCGCCAGAAATTTTCGACCGGGTGGGCAGAAGCTTTATATTGATAGATTAGGGTGGGCAGGTATAAATGTAAATATATATATATATATATATATATATATATATATATATGCATGTAAGACACATATATGTACTACGACATGCATGCATATGTATCCCCTTCTCTCTTACACTCCCGAGTTCTCTTCTGTTTTCCCTTTCCTTTTCATATTTTCTGTTTTACTCCCTAATGCCTTCTTATAGCTTTCTTTCTCAGCTTGTTACTTCTTTCTCCCTTTCACTTTCTCTCGTTCCATTCTTCAAATGTTTCTCTTAACTGCCATGCACAACACATCACATGTATGTGTGTGTGTGTTTGGTATCTTCCCTCTTTCTTTTCTAATCTATTCTTGCATCTTGTTCTACTTCTTTGTCTCCGATGGACACACTTACTTCAAGGAAGTGTTTGTGTGTGCGCAGCCATACATTCTAATCACATTTTGTCCTTCAAGTGCAAAAATACAAGGCTCATACCTACTCCACTTTATATATTAGGCGACACTGATAGAAATTGTGTTTAAATCCATGTTCCTGATCATATTATTTTCATCATATGAGATTTTGACTGAAACTTGGGGGTTAATGACCACTCTTCTTGGCTTACAAGGTTATTACAACTGACAAATGTATCTGAATGTTTGCAATACCGGCTATCGGGTGCCAAAACCTCTGGGCAAGGACAGTTTACTTCTTTGGTAGCATTAAGAGGCCATACTGCGGGTGCAACAAGTAGCAAAATGTGGCGGGGGAACTTCCCCCTTGCTCCTCCTAATTGCCGCCATCGGATATTTGGATTAAAAGTTATGTCTTATTGGGAATGTTGCTTGCTTGCTTGAGTTGGTGTTTTAAGTCAACTTTATGCACAATAAGGCTAATCGGGACTGGACCTACAGTTTAAAGTGGGATCCGAACCACTATGAGCCTCCACCGGGTATCGAACCCGGGACCCCTTGATTACAAGACGACGACGCTACCACTGCGCCGTCGGGGAGGTCCTTATTGGGAATGTAAACACACACACACGGAAAACCCAATTCTTTTTTCATTCTGCATAAAGTATCCCCAGGCTTATGAAAGCATATTTTGACAAAAGATCGCCCAAAAGTAATAGTCAAGTAACATTGAAAAATCTGTTAGCTAAGTAGTTATTCTGATTCTGAAGTAATCTTCGTTAATCATGCGGGAGAAGTGATACACGTAGGGTTAGATGAACACATACACTGAGGTAACAAATAGTTAACATTTTGTAGAATGTGATTTTGGACACAAGGAATTCATCGAAATTGGTCACTACGAGGGTGGTTCAGCATGCTCCGCCCCTGACATAGAAGGAACCCTCGTAGGAAAACCAAATCACTGTCACTTTTCAACATAGTCCCCTGCAACATTAACACACTTTTCCAATCGGCCTTCCAGTGCTTCAATCCCAGCAGAAAAAAATTATTTTGGTTGGTCCTGCAACCAAGCATTCACAACATCCATAACCTCGGAATCACTGGCAAAATGTTTTCAACAAAGGTGTTTCTTCATGTTCGGGAACAGGTGGAAGTCACTGGGGGCCAGATCTGAAGAATAAGGGGCATGACGGACAATTTCGAACCCTGTTGCATGAATTGCAGCCACCGCAACTTGGGAGGCGTGCGCGGGAGCATTGTCACAGTGGAACAACAAACCACGGGCGAACATTCCGCGGCGTTTCTCCTTGATGGCAGTACGTAATTCTTCAATTAGGGTTGCAGAATAAACACCTGTGATTGTCTTTCCCTGTTGGAGATAATCTATCAAAACGATTCCTTCTGCATCCCAGAACATAGATGCCATCACTTTGCCCTTTGATGGTTGAACCTTGAATTTCTTTGGGGGTGGAGAATGGGGGTGTTTCCATTGCATGCTTTGGCGTTTACTTTCGGGATCGAAGTGGTGAACCCACGTTTCATCCATTGTAACAAATCTATTCAGAAACTTTGGCTTGTCAGCCTTTATTGTCCGCAACAGGTTCTGACTTGTCACACGACGTGTCCTCTTTTGGTTGACCGTCAGCATTCTCGGGACCCAATGTGCAGAGATTTTTTTCATTAACAAATGATGATGAATAATTGAATGCACACTGCCAGTTGAGATGCCACATGTGTCTGCTATATGGCGGACAGTCACTCGCCGGTCTGCCAAAATCATGTCATGCACTTTTGTAATCATTTCTGCTGTGGTCACCGTTGCAGATGAGCCACCACCATGCTCATCTTCACAGGTCTGCCGACCACATTTAAATTCACGGCACCATCTTTTCACTAGATCATATGAAAGGCTAGAGTCTCCAAAAGTTCCCACCATATCTGCATGGATGTCTTTCGGTGTTAGATTTTTCTTGAGTAAATATTTTATCACTGCTCGGACCTCAGATTTTTCCATTGTTTCACATGTGCCTACACTTCTTACTGATCATCAACGTGTAACGAAAAGATAAATTGTTGTAAATTCTTGAAAGTTTGTGGATATTAGTCTAAAGAATGAACAATGTTACATATAAAATTACAGGTCTCTACTATCACTGGAAATGGGTCAGGGGCGGAGCATGCTGAACCACCCTCGTATACCGGTAACTTTTCGAAAGCGCTCAAATGTCAACCTCTATCCTGAGGAGTATACCTGGAAACTTTAATCTTGCAAGCGAACGAGTCTCTGGGGACTGGAACCACTGTCAAAATAATAATTTGTGGGGGGTTGTATTTTCAATGTCTGCGTGTATTTGTTTTCTCCCCTTTGTCACTTTCATCTAATCACCATTGAACCTCATTGTCGCCATTAGCCGAAATTAGAAGAAAAGTGACTTCACATAGAACAAATCAGTCGAATCAGCAACAAATTACTCTTCCAAAAGTGGAGTTTCATTAGTTCATACCATTTCGAAAGTTGAGTTGGTAGTTTCAATTTCACAGTGTTTCATTGTTGGATCAAAACAGCAAACTCCGTGAAAAATAACGTTGTTTTCCGAAAGTCTCAAATATTGTCTCTGGTAATACACCCTCTTAAATGAACTCATCTTCTATTGTCATAATATAACAAGTTCCCTGCGAATTATTTCTGTATATTTTTTTCTCCAATGGCATAACGTTGTCGCCTTATAATGAAGAGGTTCATCTACTGCCCCCTCTCCTGGTGGAAGCACAATGCACACTGGTTCAGACTCCACTTTAAACTGTACGTTTAGTCCCGATTAGCCTATCTGAGCATAAAAGTCGACTTAAAAACAAATAGACAAAATTTTCTTATGGATACTTCGTGACATACCTTTTCTTCTTTACTTCATCTGCATCTAAAGATTCTGTTGATCTTTTCGGCTAAACCTCTGATGCTTCTAAAGTTTAAACCATTCTCATCGTGACTGATTAGTTCTCTGACGCCCTCAAAACAAAGCTTTCCTTCTTCTCTTAATTCTACGTAAGTTAATCACAAGAAAAATCGCATGATTATGTAACTGATAGGCAAAATTTCTGTGTGGAACTAGGATTTCTAAACAGAATTAGCCACCTATAATCAGTTAAATAATTCTGTCGCTTTTTCCAAACCCATAACTGTTACATCAAAATTAATATACCTCGGTATTATAGTGGTTATTGTGATTGCTTCTTATTAGTAGAACGAATTTCAATGTAGACCTAATTCAAAAGTCGAAATTATTTATTGTGTTGCTGGAGGAAGCAACGCTGAGGTTTTTATTTGTTTATTTAGAGATTAATTTAATCATACTCAGGCCGGGATTTATATATGTGAAGACCCGGACCTTAGAACACCAACACCCCACCCGAATCCCCTTCACAATTTCAGTTATATCTTTTCGCCAAGCTACATGAGGTGGTTAGTTATACATTTATCTACATTTTTTCATCACATCCAGTGTACCTATTTTTTTCTATATGTGGTTGCCTACTTTTCAAAGTAGTTTTTTTCCCCCAGTGAAGACGGTGACAGGCGAGCTGCAGCCCTCAAGCTCACCCTAAATTCTGATCTCATTTTGACCATACCCTGCATAATCTTGCGCTTCCTAAGCCCACTAGCTGCTTCTAATCATAGAAGTATTCAAATGGTCCCAGTTTTCTTGTTTCAAGATCTCTAGTAATTCCTTATTGCTTTCTAATGGCAAAGTTAAATCAGCTTTTTATGGGATGATGATATGTGAACATTTCTAGTATAGATAATATTCGTTAGTAAAATATACATGTAATGAACACCAGAATACACTTATTTATTGCAACATTCACATATCTCTAAGTATGTGTACTGAGTGAATTTGATTGGGTGGGCAATCGGGTGGGCACAGGAATTTTTGGGTGGGCGCTTGCCCACCCGTGCCCACCCCTGTCGCCGTCCCTGCAGTTGTGTGAAGTTAATTCTTCGATTCAACTAACAAGCACATTGTTGTTCTGCGCAGACAAGAACAACAGGACTGTATTTAAGATATAAACGAATGGAGAGAGGTGAAGATTTTTAAGTGCAATTTACAATGTAAGTTTTTAGATCTTCAGACAGGTTGTATATTACAATTTTATGTAAATGTGAATTCATGCAGTTGTGATTCTTGTACATGCTATTCAGGAACTAATCTAAATCTTTAAGTGCCTATTTGGCACTGAATAATAAATTTAAAAAAAATAATAAGTGCAGAGTTCTGGAGAATTAGCTAACATTAGAAATATCTTAATCAAACGAACACTGCGTACGTATAATGCGAAACATTTCATATCCTCTTCTGCAGTTGAAAAATAAAGTTTTCATATGTGGCAGTGGTTTTGTCGATACTTTATGTAAAGGATGTAGAATGAAGAAAATCCCGTAATATAATAATTTTTAACATTTTTTATTTGATCGTGAGAAGATCTAACAAAATCAAATTACTTTCTATAGTGGATTCCGAATAACAAATGTCCAGTATTTCAGCAATAAAATCAGGACCAGAGGAAGCAAGGTATTTTTTTTTTTTCAGGCGGGACAAACGAGGTACAATATTTCCGCGTAATTGTGTTGTGCTCTCAAAAATATTTTGCTTCAGTTTGTAGTTATCATGTTACTGAAATGCTATTTCAATATTTAGCTGTGACTGAAACGAAATTCTTTGTGTGAAATATATAATTTTTTGTTGAAATTCACTTTCCGGGGAGCTCGTCCCCTTGCTTCCTTCCGGACGTCTAGGTTCTTGAGATGATTTGACGCAATATGTCCTTCGATCGTTCTCTCCTTAAATCAGCATATTCTCTTCAAAGAGTGAGACAATGGTCCATAATAAAGTAGTAATATCACATGGTTTGAATTAGCCACATAGGATTCTTGGCATACGCCTAGTAACATTAAAATTTTAGGAAGATTTTGTGTGCAATACACAAATGTTATTTTTTTTTTATTATTGTGTCCTCCTTCATATGCCCGTGATATTTGTTATCTGTCTATTGTTGTTACATGCCTGGCACATAAATAAAAATACAAACCTCAGAATATTTTTTCTAACAAAGTATCAATATTGCAATTTGCCTAGTCGTAAGGCTATTACCTTGTAATTAAGCCTCCCAGTGGTCGATTCTGAGTAGCGCAGGCACAGACCCGATTAGCCTACGTGTGCATAAAATGAACCTACAATTTGCCAATCTACACCATGTTGTTTGCTTACTGTTTTTACTTTAGGCCAGCACAAAGTTGTGGTGTACAGGAAAAGGTCTTATGAGTAAACTTCAGTAAATTGCATTCAACAGCACAGAAAGACACACAGCACAATCTCTGCAGCGACAGTTTTTTCCAAAATCATCTGGCACTCGCTTCTCACATCAGAAATGGTAAATGTCTTGAATTTCTTACCAGTATTTTCATCACACACTCGTCATGAGTATAGCTCGAACGTTGGCATATTTCCGAAATAGCTTTTGCAATACCTTCTTGTCGAATCAGGTCGAGGTGATTCTTGTGTCACCTAGAAGATTGTTTCCATCCACGACTTCAACGAGCTCCATCTTTGTTTTATCCTTGTCTGGAACGTTAGACTTTTTGTCGCGAGTAACTGGTTTTGACTTTGCATTCCCATCGTCAGTCAAAGTCACGTTCACAAATCTTCTCAAGCTCTTGCTGTGTTTCTTCAATAAACCCAGAGGATCTTTATCATATTTCACAGATATCTCTCGAACGAAATCTCCAAATATTCTGTAATTGGTGCTGGTTTGCCAGATCCTCCATTTGGGCCTTCCTGATGTCGATTGGAACCCCCAGTGCGCCAAAAATGCATTGTTTAGAACCTGGAACTTATACCCGGCCAGAAACATTTCATAGACCTGAAACGAGAGCAAACATTTTGTTTAATAAGATTGTTAACTCTTTTAGGAGTATTTTTTTCAGTCACGTTGAATGAGAAAAAGTCGTGTTTTTCTATAAAATATGGTTAAGGGTGTAAGGCGCATACAAGCCGCATGTTTGTTTGAATTAAAATATAAATACGAACTCTTTCTTGAGCTGTAGAATTTCAACGTACAACTACGCTATTCTAGGAGAAATCAATCGATTTTTATTTATTGATTTTTTACCCTGCTTATACAGCAGTCATGTAAAATGTATACGTTTACTATTAGTATGTCTCGATGTTTATTATCTGATTCATATTTTACAATTAGTTGATTTTGAATGGATGATATTCAGCTTGACGTCATCACGCAGTGTACTCTGGGAAGAAATAGCGTATGAGAAGTGAGAAAAATTGCATTCCACCACTTTACACACTTTCACGGTTCCTGGAGGGCTTAAAAAATGTAGAAAGTACATATTCCTTCTTTGATCACGATAATAATACTTTGAATCACTTCTGCAAAGACCATACGCACAATGCTTACTCGTCATATTTTTAAAGCAGGATCTGACCAGCCCTGGCCCATATCCATGCTAATGGTTGAAGTTTTCGGGTGCGATGACGTATAACCGGCCAAGTGAATGCATCATTTCAATGTGAAGTCACGTGAAATGACAGAACGACAGTGTTGCAGTATGCAGATATTAAACACCAGAACAAGAACAATGTCTAGATGAGGATGTGGAAAAGGAGATTCGATAGCCACTAACGCCGTCAAACGGTTGGGTGGGAACTTTACGTCACATACCATGAAGAAGTAATAGGATCTGAGCTGATTATTTCCTTTGCGATTAGTCCACTCAGAATTAGTTCACTTCATCAAATGATTTACTAAATCTCATCACTTTACATTGTCGGATTCATTATTTGTTCAACATCTTCACCGAAGAAAAAATTATGCTCATTTCTTTGTTTTCCTTGACCCTGTACATCTAGGGTCAAGGAAGTCAGGAATAAGGTGTGTTATATACAGTGTACGTACACGTATAGATTGAATTGTATCTTCTCCAAATATGATGTATAAAGAAACAAACTGCCGCAGAACTAAGTGAGGTGAGTGTACAATTTTATATTACTATTATAGTGCAACCACAAGCAAAGGAACCTATGCAGACTCCTGACTTTTGTGCATCGTACTCCAATGTGGAGGGGAGGGGGAGAGTGTAGCATGCTCTCTTATAGCCCGAGTTGAACGAAAGAGGAGGAAGGTGCGAGGGGACTTTTCGACGACGGTTCTTTTTCTTGTGGTCGCTCTTCTAAATAAGGGGAGCTGTGATTGGTCATAGCATCATAGTACCATAGAATCGAATTCGTAGTAGTTGTTGTGGTCGTATAGATATCGCAATACTATACTTCAATTTACTGAACTGTAACACTGATCAAAAACTTACATATACACACAAATTTTAAAATTAAATACCACTCTGGCGGGGAAAACTATATAATATCCACATTGTACGAGGGGAGGGAGACGATAACAGGGAGGGTATGATACAGGAAATTGTAACTTGGCTCTGTGTAGTCTGTTAAAAAGGGTTTGTCTGTTTCTTCCTTAACGGGCAATGGAAGAATAGATAATTTGGCGTTTGTTTGATTACTCTGCAATCATAGGCAGGAGATTCATAACGTGATATTCTTTTGATTATATGAAAAAATACTGGTAATATTTTTAAGGATTCTACAGAGCAGAAGTTGAAAATTTATTATACAAATTAGTAATAGTATTTTAAATATTTGTGGCAACGTATTCAACGTATTCAATTCACTGAAGTATACTACTATGTAAGACCATTACAGACACAGTTATATTTATTTCATAGAACGTATAAGAGATATTAAAAAATACAATACTTCTGCAACTGAATTCTACCTTATGGTCAAGTTACAATGTAAAAATTAAACCATTAAGCTAAACTCCTACACCTGATCAAAATCTAATTACGGCTTCGCAGTAACGCAACTTAGCTTTGAACAAAACTTCGTGTATATTTTGTGCTTATAAAATACCGACACGGAAGTTGTCGTATTAATCATTTTACACATCGGTAAGAAGCCACACTTGGTTTCTACTGCAGAAATTAAAGACTACACATCGAATGGTGGAAAAAAATGTGCCCTTGCATGTTAAACTGATACTGCAGTGGCGTGCCCAGGATTTTCGAAAGGGAGGGGCAACGTACACTATTTTTGGTAGTCATCACTCCTTTTGCCATCTTTTCCTACATTTGACGTTCTTTCTTTTTAGGAATACTGGGCCAGAAGGGGGTGTTATAACCCCCACCAACTCCCAATTGGGCACGCCACTGCCTGAGAGAATTCATACCAAGTTTGCGTGAAAGCAAAGTTGAACAGTATTACATTTCAGGTTAGGCAGACTTTGATATATTCGCGGAAACTTGTTCTGCACTGAAGAAAAAAAAATAGAAGTGTAAATATAGCGTAAATAAATGCTCTTTTGAACTTTTATTTTCTGGTATGCACAGTATATTATCTTCAACGTACTTGGATGATGTATCTTGTGCTGAACTAAAATAAATAATAATAAGTGGTGTGCGGTATCTCGAAAAGTCGGGACCGGGATCAGAAAGAAAAATTCCGTCCCTATCCCGACTTCAGCAAATGACTTCCCTACTTTTCTGGATCCCGAGCAGTCGAGAAATACCGAATGGTCATTTTGAAATGGTATTAATTGTTGACGTTTTCTACACTGCAAGTGTCTGGAACTTATCGGAAATTATTAGTTTTCATTTCAGAAATGCAAAGAAAATCACTTAAGGTGAAAATGTGTAGAATTTGAGATTTCCCGACTAGTCGAGAAATTGCGAATATTTCCCGTCCCGAATGTCGGGATTTAAAAAAAAAAACATTCTGATCAATAATATTCTGTCCCGCATAACATTAAGTACCTATCTATATTTATTTACAATTTGTCTCAAGCCGCAAAATGTAAATGGGTAGAAATGCTCATTTGTGTACTCGATTTCGTGTGTTCAGTTTCTGGCATGGTTTCCTATCTGCATAGTGCAACACTAGCGCATAGATTTGGAATTCATTTCATGGATAAATTCACCTCTTACCGTCATTTCGTCATCACGAGTAAACAACGGATTGGCCCAACCTATACTTCTAATAACCTTGGATCTGATCTCTTTGCCCGAAATATGGCACAATGAATTATTGGGGAAGTTGTACGCTCAATACCGTCCATTAGTGTGTCTCGGTGTGCACATTCATTCTCTAATTCACATTTGCAATCTGTTGATTCTATTCTAACACAAGGAAATATGCCATATATCTTCGGATTTCAAATCTTATTTCAACAAAAGACAAGATCAAACTCATGCAAGTAGGCACATCGGCCATCTTTTTGTATTCGATAGTTTTGATATAACATAATTCGGAGGCCCTCACAAATTTGCAAAAAATGACAGCTGTGAGTTAAGTGTATTTTAGCCTTCCCAAAGACAATTTTATAAAACTGTTTTAATCAAAATATCATTATTCTTCAGAAAAACAACAAATTTCACGATGTCAGGACCGGACCATTATTTCTGAGGTTGGGTGAGATACAGTCATACACTAACATTTGGTTTGATCTGATAATATTTCCTTCATTTTTCTCTTTTGCTTGTTTTCAAGTAATTTTTATGTTATACGTAATGGAATTTACATCTTGTAACGTTTTTATATCCACATATTACAAACGCTACATAAATTGAAAATTTCACGTAAAATACTAGTTCAATTTTCCGCCATCAGAGGCCGTTGTCCTCGATAGCTCAATGACCAGTGCTGCCTCTGGCGGCAGACTTGGTACAAGCGCGCTGGGCGTAAAACCTCAGCAGTGCTCCAGAGACGCTTGAATCGACTGGAACGAAAAGGCAACACCCTTTGCACAACCTAGCCGGCGGGAGACGTACCCAGCGTGCTGCCTTGGTGGACGGAAGCCTTCCTTTTTGCCATTTGTACAATGGGCCACAACCAAAGAGAATAAGGACATTAATAGGGCAGCGGTATTACAAGGATATTGAGGCTGAACACTGTTTGGTATAGGTACGTAAACTCTCTGCTGTGCTATTGGGACTTAACATCATTGTGCCAACGTTCCACGTCGTCCTCCCTTTTATCACGCATAAAGTACCGTGCATAAATCTTTTTTTTTGTTTCACTCTTGTTTCCCCCCCCCCTTTTTCCCCTTTTTGTGTGCCACCTTTATGGGCGCAGTGGACGCTTTAAGTGAACTAACAAAAGATAATTATTAGCCAAATTAGTGGGAACAGAACAACTTAATTGTTATTTGATATTTGGTTAAAAAAGGCTATTCCGCCACTAGAGATTGTTGCTCTCGTAAGTGATTTCTAACAAGTGAACTTCATTTGTGTAACGAATGTGTATTGCATTTCGTCAATCTTGAGACATAATTCTCAGGCTCACATTTGACGTTTTGATCTGATGGTCAAAAAAGGCATGGAGTTAAAGTCCTCGTTACAAGGGAAAAATCTACAAACATTCAATTCTCCTTTTATTAATTGATTCAGGACGTTTGTTCCATTTGCTCCTTTCCATTTTTCGACGGTAGCATTAAGAATCGCGAGAATTGGGATAATATTAATTCAATGGGAAAACTGCAAATGTAAGGTAAATTAGCGTGATATAATTGAAGAATTGCTTGTAGTAAACGCATGAGGTGTGGTGTATTGTTAATTGTCTAATTTTTATGTTTGGTTGGGTCGAACGAAGGACCAGTACGCGTACTAGTTGCGCATTGTTAATGGAGCTTGATTAGTTGATGTGAATTAAATTTACACACGCAGGACGTGTTTTGGAATTTATGACGTGGACGCACGTCTCTTGTGAAATTGCTATTTGACTTATGTCGACCCTATTAGTATTGGGCTATTTTACGTGTTGTTTGTTGTTTATGAAAATACATGATAATTGAGTAATGTATTTTGTTGTTGATAATTGATCGTCGTAAATTGCAACCTTACATCACCTAAAATTTATAGTGTGTAAGTTAATACATGTATGCATAAAATACACGTCAAGTGGTAACTACAAATTGGGACCAAACTTACTATTGGCTAATCTTGGATATATATATATGCAGTAATAGGTAATAAGAGTGTATAATATAGTAATTGCGAGGACAAACAAACTCAATGGAGAAGGCACGGTGTGCTATTCATTGTCGGACCCTTTGACTTTATACGTACGTTTATATTTATATATTGTGTGTATAATTATTACAGGGCTTTGTCTCGCGCTTCTCGTCGATCTTGCTTGTTGACTCCTGCATTGTCGTGCGAGAAGGGCGACACAATAATCGTAATTTATGATATATAGTGTGGGTATTTAACCTATCCTTGAGGTTGCGATTGCCGCGCAGCCGCTTCCATATAAATATCGCGTGTAGTCACAACTTTACCCCACTATACCATTACAATCTACATTGCCTTCGAAGAAATCCACATAACACAGATATTCCAATAAATAAGTTTTGATTCTTAGCTCTTCTAAATATTTATATCAGCAAATTTTAATAACTGATATATTATTTACATATTGGTATCTAATTACATAAGATGCTACAAAAATTGTAAAGGAAGACAACTAAAGACTGAAAAGAAGATGAAGCAGTATTTCCTTGTCTGGTCATAGCTATTTAATTAACACTGTTTGACATTACTTAACAAATCATTTGGAATTTGACTTGAACAGGAGATACAAGAAGTTGAAGATTTTTAAACTAGCAAGAGAATAGAAAGAAGATAGAATATATTTCTGTACCTGGGTATTCCTTGTCATTCCAAAACCGACAAATCTCGTATCGTATGCAGGGACGTCGGCTTTAGCCACGTACACTGGTTCGTAAAAGAACGAATAGTTCTTCACATCATATGCCACGTCCAGAACTGGGGCTTGAGGGATCTTCTCCCATTTCCCGAGGTCCGACAACTTTTGGTTTTGAACAAAAACTTTCACGTGGAATCGACGGGCAAGCTGCTTCTTGATCAGGCCGAGAAGCTGGGATTTGTTCACTGGAACTAAGTCACTGGTATTCTTTATTTCGTAAACAGGGATCACGTATGCACATTTCCTGCACTCTTGGATGTCCAGACGTGACAAAAAGTCCTCAAGCTGAAGATCAAGGGCAGGGTTAGGTATCATGTCGACGTCAGAGCAGAGGACGTACTCGGTTGGACAATTCTGTCTCGCCATGTTCCTCAGCAGGTTCTGAGGGTACGCCATGCTTTCCCTCCATTTCAACATGGGCATTGGTCTTTTGGATAAAAGTTGGTCCAGCATCGCCTTGTGATCTTCACAGGTGCTCTCACTGTCAAATTTGTGGTCTGGGAGTAGCCGAGGTGGATGGTCCACGGGATATGAGAAGTGAAAACTAACCTTTTTCCTAATATTGGGAAAACACTCTCTGAGGTAGGTGACATAGCGGACAGCTAGGTCGAATTCAACATCTGGGGTGAAGAGCGACACGGAGATTGGTCCTGCCCACTGTAAGCCCATAGTGTAATATTGCTCATAAATGACGGATGTAGACTCAACAGACAGGTGACTCTGGAAGGTTCTGCCATTGGCTGAGCTTCTGCGCTGGTCGAGCGAGAAGTTTAGCGTGGCAGATCCTTGCCGACTACGAGAGACTTCGGACGTACTGGACACTGGCTGGACAGGCTGAGTATATTGCATTACGGTCTATCGCCCTTTATAGGCCCTCATGGCCGGGTGTAATTTACCTAAAGTCTATTGATTTATTTTGAGTTCTTAAAAGTGCAAGAAAAGGAAATTGTTTTAGTTTAGATTTTTGGTGGATTGCTCCGGGTCATGTTGGCTGTGGGGGGTTTTGGGCTGGGTTGCGATTTGCTCGGACTCGTGTAGCCTATACTTACTGACTGCTGACTATCAAATGGGACAAATGAAACTAGGTTAACTGGGAGATAATCCATAGACATTTCTGTTGAATTAATTGTATTTGGAAAGTATAAGTACTAATATGTTTTGTAATAAATATTGGTAAACGAATATTAAGTTCCAATTGTATACTTTAAGTACCTAATATATGATCATCCACTGCGCCGATAAGACAATCCTCGTCTCACTTCTTTGGTATTAAAGGGGAAACAAGAGACGTAGAGGATTATAAGAGCAGAGCATGGTTCCATGCTGGTTCTGTCTCTGGTACTTATGTACATTTGGCTATCAATATATCTATATTTCCAGTTTGGTTAGACTGTAAAATGGTGCTGTAATATGGCTCGGAATTATTATACAGTAGATATTACGGGAACAGTGGATGGGAGGAATTTTGGTCCGCCTTTTCCCCCACTTTCTTCAACTCGTAGAGAACATTCTGCTTCGCAGTTGTTAAATGAATTTGTAGGACCCTTACCACACACCCCAGAAAATACCCAAGGACGACAAAGGGAGGGGGAAGATGTAGAAACGTACGTAAAGGTACCTTGTAAACCTCGGTGGGTGAATAAACGCCCAAGTAAGCCTTTGGAAAGTTCGTCGTCGTCTGATGAAGACGAACGAGTATTATATAATAGGTCCGATTTGAGAAAGTTAAATATGGAAATGGCCAAAGAAAATTTGACTCAATTAATAGCTACTGTACCTATAGTTAAGGAAATTAATGCTGAAAGCCTGTATAGATTTTTGTATGTATTGCAGGGTATTAAAGACAGGAAAATGTTTCCTTCTCACGAGATTATGCTCGCAGTTTTACCAAAATTAAATACTGAAATGGGTAAATTATGGATGAAATGTATAATTGAAAATATCCCTTGGAATGATGTATTTCAAATGATCTTAAATAAGTATGCAACTTCTATTGGGAGACAGTATTTATGTAATAAATATGTACTGGGTAATCAAAGAGATAATGAAACTCCCTTAGAGTATTTAGAAAGTAGAGTTCGAGCTGCTAAGATTTTACAGTATGATATGGATGAATGCACTTTTGTAAGTTATCTTGTGGATAGACTTAAACCTCAGTATTCCCAAAAATTGTATCTAAAGGGGATACCTAATACTTTAAATGATTTGCAGAACGAGTTGAAAGTTTTAGAAAAACTTTCTTATTTGTCCAAGGATTTTTGGGGATTACATAATATCGAACGACAATTCAAGGCTAAAGGTTCTGCATTCAAAGAATATACGCCCAAATATTGTCGTAAATGTTCAGCAAGTGATCATTTTGAGCGATGGTGTCCGATGCATGTGAGAGGTGCTCAATTTGCTTTGCAAGGATTGCGTAGTGACATAGGACCCAGACAAGGTGGTGAAACTAATGCGACTGCTGTGTTTGTTGACTGTAAAATCAATAATCTGAATTTATTGGCATGTTTAGATTCTGCGTCAACATATAGTTTAATTAGTGAAAGTCTCTTAGATCGAATAAAGACTAGGGGAACTGTTCGAGAATGGGATCTTGATATGCAAGTGATAGTTGGTAACAACAACCTTATGAATATTAATAAAGGAGTTATGTTAAATGTTGGTCTTGGAAATTTATCGTGGACCACAACTTTTCATGTTTGCAAAAACATGCCTTTAGACTTAGTGCTTGGTGTGAGATTTCAGAAACAGTGCCACATGGTGATTAACTATTTAGAACAAATTGTTGGTTTTTCCGGAAGTGATGAGAAAATCCCTATTAAATGGACATCTGTAAGCTTATGCAAAAATTTTCGTGTTTTACAGAATATAGGTCAAAGACAAAGACAAGATCGTCCTTCATTTCCTGTACGTTCTCCTGCCCAGGGTTCAGCCAGCACAGGCCGAGGCGTCGGAGCTCGGTCTTATCAGCGCACGAGAACTGACCAAGGTCAACATGTAGGTTTCCAGCAGGCAGCAGGTGCGAACCAGGAAAACTTCGTCAGAAATGTAAACAATGGTGAGAACTCCTTTCGGAGCCAGTCCAGGACTTCGTGGAGGCCAAGAGAAAGAAGGCGTGGACTCGAATCCAGAGCTTCTGATGTTTCTGGCGCATCTTTTGGACAGTTTGCATTAGAGGACACTGAACAACAGTTATGTAAGTTGAAAAGTGAATTTTCTGATGTTATTACTTCTAAGCTAGGACGTTTAAAGAACTTTTCGTATAAAATTAAATTATATGATAATGTTCCTGTACATCGGAGTCCATATTTTGTTCCACCATCTAAACAACAGGAACTAGATGGAGTGATTACTGAATTATTAGAACAAAACATTATTGAAGCATCTTCGTCACCGTACGCAGCACCTTGCTTTGTAATTCCTTCTTCAGGGGGGACTAAAAGACTTATTTGTGATTATTCTGCAGTGAATAAGAAAATAATCTATGATGCGCACCCAGTGGCTAATATGGAAGAAACTATGGCTCAATTGAGTCAGGGGAAGGTATTTTCTGTTATTGATTTGAAAAGAGCGTTCAACCAAGTAAACTTGGATGAATCTAGTAGAGATGTAACAGCCTTTGTAACTCCTAATAATCAGTATAGATATAAGGTCATTCCATTTGGCATTAGTATTGGGCCAAGTTGCATGTCACGAGTTATGAACCAAGTTTTTCATGATTATAAGGGAAGGTTCTTACATTTATTTTGTGATGACATAATTGTTCATAGTGCTAATGAGAAAGAACATCTGGAACATTTACGTTTAGTACTGCAGAGATTACGTGAATATGGGTTAACGATTTCCCCCAATAAAAGTTGTTTTTTGAAAAGGAGAATAAAATTCTTGGGATTTATTGTGGGGCAAGGAAATTGTGAAATGGATCCAGACAGAATTGAAGCTATTCAAAATCTCCCTTCTCCGAGAAATTTAAAAGGATTATTAAGATTATTGGGTACCTTAAATTTTTATTCCAAATTTATTCCAGAGTATTCTAGTGTGGTAGCTCCCTTAAATGAAATCCGGACACCCAAAATAAAGTTTCATTGGGGTTCTAGGCAACAAGAGGCACTAGAAAAAATTAAAACTCTATTTAGAGAACATGTAATTTTGAAATTGCCTGACTTAAATAAACCGTTTGTTATTCAATGTGATGGGTCCTTGAGAGGATTCGGCTCTTGTCTTTTACAAGCTGATGAAAATAATAATCTGAGACCAGTGGCGTTCTTTTCTAAAAGATTAAAAGAAGTTGATAGAAAACGAACAATTTATGAGATTGAACTTATAAGTTTAATGCAAGCCTTATCACGTTTTGAATACTGTTTGAAAATTCAGCCTTTTATTATTCAATTAGATAATATGAGCCTTAGTTATATGGTTAAACAATCTCGGAAATATTCCAAATATGCGAGATGGATGGAGAAACTCTCTTGTTATAAGTTTGAAGTGGTGCACATACCCTCTAAGCAAAATGTGACTTCTGATTTATTATCTCGTATGTATGATTGGAGAGATTATCAAACTGAAGAATTAGATTCTGATTATGTTAGTAATGTTAATTTGGCCATGTTGGTAAACCCATTTCATGCCGATACCTTGAAGAAAGAAATGTTGAAAGATCAGGAATTGGCCAATATTATGAGACAAATGGAGCAAGGTATAAATTTCCCAAATTATAAATTGCATCGAGGTTTCTTATACAAAAGAACTAAAGCCAAGAATTTTCCTTATAGGATATGTGTACCAGATAATTTGAAACATCCTTTAATATTATATTATCACACTAATATGCGAACAGGATCTCATGGTAATTGGTTGAAAACACTTAAGCGTCTACAGAGACACGTTACTTGGGAACATATGTCTCAGGATGTTAAGGATTTAGTTCAATCTTGTGATGTATGTCAACGAGCTAAGTGTAAAAACACAACCCCTGAAAATATATTAACGTCTGAAATTGTAACAATTCCTATGAAAAGGTTGTACATAGATATTTGTGGACCATTACCTGTATCTAATGGTTATAAATATATTTTTGTTCTGGTAGATGGAGCCTCAAAATTTTGTATATTTGAGCCTATTAGGAAATTGAGTTCAAAGGTATTGATTGATAAATTAGATCATATTTTTATGACTTATGGCTATTGTTATGAGATTGTATCAGACAATGCGTCATATTTTGTATCAGATGCATTTACCAGTTATTTATTTAACCATGGAATTCAGCATATTAGATTATCTGTTGGCAATCCTCAGGCCAATTTAAGTGAAAGATACATACGTACTTTGAAAACTGCCTTGAGATGTTATTATTCAGCAGATCAAACTAAATGGCATGAAGGTTTGAAAAAGATACAGTATAGTTTAAATTGTTCATACCATCATACATTGAAGTATACTCCGTCGGAATTGTTTTTGGGACGACAATTGTGGGATCCATTGGAAATCCAATGGCAATTATCTGATATGGATTTTAATGTAGCAGATGGTAATTTGCAAGATAAATGGAAAAATGCTATCAGAAATATGCAAAGGGAATGGGAAAAGAGAAAACAATTGTATAAGAAGCGATATGCACCCATAACGTTTCAAGTCAATGACAAAGTATTAGTTAGGACTAAGATTAAATCTTCCTTAGAGGACAAGATAACTAAAAGTCTTTCTAATATGTACGAGGGTCCATATTTCATAAGTAAATTTCTAACAGAGAATTCAGTTCTGGTTAAGAAAGTTGATGATGACAAGGTATGTTCCAAAGTACATGTACATAAATTGAAAAGATATTTGGAGCCCAGGAGAGGCAATAATAGGTAATTTTATACATGGATCGGCAAGATCTCTGACTATGTAAGGTTAATTAAGGATTCTCCCATTATATAAATGTAAATTATTGTAGATTTGGTGTATGTTGCCTGTATTATAGTAAGAATGCCTGGTTTATGTTTGTAAACTTGTACTGGTACCAGTTTGTTTTCTTTTTCTTTTTGAATATTTACAGGCGATGGAGTTGGAGGGATGACATGCGCAAACGCCTATAACTATTACGAAACCTCGCTCTAAAGCTTGAAACTTGGTTATGTAAGAAGAGTATGTTTGAAATGTGAATTCTAAAAAGATATGTGTAACTAGTAGTACACTATGTGCTAGAAAATTGTAATTTTTGGGGGAGAGGTTGTTTTGTAAGCCCATAGTGTAATATTGCTCATAAATGACGGATGTAGACTCAACAGACAGGTGACTCTGGAAGGTTCTGCCATTGGCTGAGCTTCTGCGCTGGTCGTTCATCAGCCAATGGGATCTGTCTAGTGAAGTCTGCGTGGCAATGCAGGCTTTCCTTCTGGAGATAGAGCTCCACTCGTCCCCAACTACAACAAAAGTGTGCACCTTGAACTTATGGGGAGGGTCAAATTGTCCTTGAGTTTCGTCGAAGCGAAAGGCGTACGAGTTGTGCTTCTGCTCATGGACAACACTTGAGGTGGTGGATGTTGAACTCGAATTGACGTATTCTTTCGTGGACGTACTCTGGTTTTCCGTGACGCTAACCCGCACTTTTTGTCTTCTTTCCGATATCGAGACACTCTTCTCCGTCCTAACCACCATGGACATTGTGTACGTGCTTTTGCCACTGGGAAACGTTGTGTCGTTACTGCTAGGAAAGTAGGTAATAGCGGTATACTTGCTATCAGGCAGGTGGCTCCTGGCGTTCATGTGGTTTTTCAAGAGCAGCAGGGTGAAGATGAAATTGAGAGTTATCATCGCCAGGAAGAGGTGGATTCTTGATGAGGCGACCATGGTCAGGGTCGCCTTTAGAGGCAGAAAAACCTGGAATACAAAATAAAAAAGCGTCTATGAGAGTTGTAGGTACACCAAACACATACAAAATTGAACAGTATCAAGTGCTCATCAAGTACTCTTTTTACTAACAATGGCGGGAGAACAATCCACAAAAATAACTTTTCTTGTTTGGTGAGAGAAAGTTACTGAGCGTATCTTCTAAAGAAACTATCTTTCTTGTCATTCATTTAAGAGTAATTACAGATAAATTACTCTCCGTACTTTCGAATCTGGTGGCAGTACATGAAGTTCGGTATGAATCTGGCTGCAAGTGTGATACACCCAAAGGATTAATGCCTCTTGTGTATCTACAGATGGCTATCAAAATATAATGGAAACACCTATGTTCAGCAACACAGCATCTGTGTGGACTGGCAACACTTATCAGTCGCGTGCTGCGACCGACATTTGCTATTGCTGTGAAGGATGGTAGTCAGTAGGTACGATAGGTGGTGCATAACGCATTCGTGCGTGATTCGTACGTGCAATCGGCCAGGTGGGGCAAAATGGGGAACTTCTCCGATCTTCAACGAGGGTAGATTGTTGGAGCGCGGTTAGTTTTCGCAACTGTAATGAAGATGGCCAATGTCTTAGGTGCATCGAGATCAACAGTCTCCAAGGTACTGACAGCATACACAACTAGTGCCAAGACATCGTCAACGAAGGGTGATAGTGGACGAAAACCAATCCTCCGTGATCGGAACCACTGAACATTGAAGAGGATTGTCTCAAAAAACCATCGAGCTAATGCAACACAAGTGACGTCAGAAGTCAATCAGTATCTCGACCAACCTGTTTCTACACTCCCAGTCCAACGCGAGGTGTAGAAACTGAACAGTTTTATTAGCCCACACAGATACAGTGTTGCTGATCATAGGCGTTTCCAGTATTTTGATAACCACCAAAAGGTAAAAAAAGGTAAAGTGCTCCCCTGTGCTTAGCACAACGCATGAAGGCGTATAGGGGGTGTGGGGGTAACGCCCCACACTTTCTTGATCCGGTCGTGAGTGGGGGTGATGTGATCAGCATGACGCCCCTGACCGCCTTTACACCCCAGGGTTTCCCCCCAGGTACCCATGTTATTTGACGCTGGGTGGGCGCCGGGGCCGCTTCCATCGTTAGAAAAGTTCCCGGATTTGAACCGGCCGGGGATCGAACCCGGGACCTTTAGCATGGTAGTCAGACGCGTTACCGACTGAGCCATCGCGGCCACATTTTTGATAACCACCTGTATGTAGATTCCAGCGTGTACCACTCTGTCACCTTTTGGAAATTTAAATACGACGTCATCAATATTGCTGCAGGCCGAAACCGCCATTTAAACTTTGCGTGGAGTTATGACAAAGAGATGAATGTGGTGTTATTTTGAAGAGCAGAATGTAAAATATGAATTTTGTAAAAGAGACGGAACTTGCAACAAAGTTGTATAGCTTTGTCCTCATTTACCTTTAAAATTTTACACCAGACAAATGACAGGCTAAACACCGGCAACAGCAAATTCCGATATCGGCCATTTTGGAGGTGGTGTGATCAGCACCACGCTCCGGCCGCCTTTACACCCCAGGGTTGCCTCCAGGTACCCATTGATTTGACGCTTTATAGGGGGGGGGGAAAGGCCGGAAAAAATCCGACCTTAGATCGCCTCTCGCGTTGCAGTTAGACGCCCTAACAACTAGACCACCTCGGCTCTTAAAATTTATTTATTTCAAAAATACCATTTTGTACGCTTTTGATATGGAAAAATACCCAACCGCTGCTCTGGGGATGAATATTTAATGCCCTTACTGCCCTCATTGTACTCCTTGCCTACATCCGTGGCGGAGTGGTTAGCACAGCGCACTACGACGCCATGCGTTCTGGGTTCGAATCCTGGTCTTTCAATGAGTGCTGTGAACTGCGTGTGGAGAGTTACGTATTTGTTTTTAGTGTTGTGCATATAATGTAATTGCTATTGAATGTTATGACATAGTAAAGAATAGAAAATATATTGGCAAATAAGTTGCACTTGGTTATGTTATGTTTCCGCGTGTATAATATAGGATTATCGTATTAGTCGTTTAGCATTATCATCGGTACAAGTTGTTGAAAGTTGGCCACACTGATGTGACGTAAGCAACCCAGGTCTGACTCGTTATCTTCTGGTGCTTATCGTACAGGTGAAGCTAGGATATAATCTGTGCTTCGAAGGGAGCTTGCAAGCCGAAAGGTCAACCTGTTCCACTATTTTTTAAATCTATAAATTGGAGTGTAGTTTGATGCTCATTGTAATTTTAATTTATTCTTCAAATTTGCACGTGTTTTTTTTTTCTTTTGTGCGTGTAGAACGAAATTTTCTTTCAACAATGTGTTGAAAATGGTGTGGTATACGAGGAATTTCTCACCTGCACAGCAACCACGTAGCGAGAATTTCATTTTCAAGGTATGTGTTCAATGTATATGTTTTTTTTTTCTTGGTCGATTTATTTTTGGTAAGAAATGGAGTGCCATTTAAAAGTATTGGTAACTTTACGTTGTTAGGTGAGAAGTGTTGGTTTGTTCTTGATAGTAATCTGACGCTTTTGTTAGCTTAGGAACGATATAGTAATTTTACGTTATTCCTTGAATTTGCACATGTTTTTGTTTGTATGTGTGTAGCAATAAATTTTCTTTTAAAGAAGTGGTCCGGGATACGAAGAATTTGACGAACTCTTGTCACATCTCGGGAGTAAATATCTTGCTTATTTGTTGTTTTCTCATCTTGAAATAAAATTCAAGCTTTGTAAAACATCGAAATCTGTAGGTTAATATTTGAAAAATGAAATTTTCGAGGTGTATGATCGGTCACCGGCCCCGAAATAGTAAAGTATTCCTATACTGTTTTTTCAGAACAGAAGGTATGGTAAGTTACCTGTGGATCAATAATCTGTTGATCAGTAGCGTGCCCAGGATTTTCTAACGGGGTGTTGCGTATACTTTTTTTTAGTAGTTAGTCGAGTCTTCATTTTGCCATCTTTTCCTGTCTTTGACGTTCTTTTTCTAAGAATACTGGGCCAAAAGGAGGGGAGGGGGTAATGATCTCAACAACCCGCCTCTTGACATGCCACTGCTGTGGATGTACGTTGTAATAATTTTGAGCTGAATAAGCTGAAATGAATATTATCGTAGAAATTATACAAAACGTTTTATCTCAGTTTTCACACTACTTACATATTGCATTTTCTAGATTTTTAGGAATTTAGTGGGAGATAGGTTAATGATTTCGTGGAGTTATCTTTGAGTTATTAAATTATCACTCCCAACGAGATTGTTAAATCTTGTTTCGTAATTAAACAACGTTGCAATTTATATGCGTATTATGAAGGTCATAAATTTAATGATAACGATTTCTGTATATATGCATGTACTTTGCCCACACATTTTGAAATAATGTTCTACAAGTGCTGAGGCCACTGCACATCTCTGCTTGCATGAAGGCACCTGCATATTCCACCTTGGACATTGCCAGCAAAATAGAACAATAACCATATCCTCTGCTCCGGTCATCTCTGGAGGAAGCGAACGAAAACAAGTCTCTGCGCAAGTAGTGACGCGAGATTGCTCCACCAATCAATACTTGAGAGAGAACGGGATTGCGTGGAAGGCGACTGTACTGCTTCGCTCTGCCCACTTGATCCCCCTCCCCTTTCTCTGCCTTTATGCGCTGCGTTGCTCCCCAGATTCCGTGGATAGAGTATAGATAAAATAGCCAGGAACTGTGGTAGCCTGCACTGCCATCTAATATATCAGTATAGAAACATTTTGTATAATAGTTGGAATACAAATAACTCCTCGTGTCAACGGATAGATGTCGCTAAAATCGCAATGACACGAAAGTCACAAAGGAGCCTATATGAGTTTCACCTCGTTGACAATAACCCAAAAATCACCCAATTATTGCTGCGCCTCGGGTTCACTGTCTGGAAATATGTAATAAACAGGAAACAGGATCTTATCATCGTTGATATCAAAACAGCACATTCGGTGTACCTTCAACGACGTCATGGGAAAACTTCACTGTACAACGTGCATAAGGATAATTAAAAGATCTCACTGACCTTGCTTAAAACCCAGCTGCTTGGCTCGTTATTCAGCCTGACCTCACCTTGTTTTTCTTGGAGGGGAAAATGGAGCAAGAAATCGTTGTGGTGTGAATGTTATTTCCTTGGAAGGTAAAAAGAAAAGGGTCACTCTATAATGCGCTCATGTATGCACTGAGCAACTAAAGTTGCTTGTAATTATAAAACCTATCAAACTCGTATCATCGATTCCCTTTCGTATTTACAAATTTCGAGTTCACTCCGACACAGCGTGAGTAACAAGTAATGTCTTTCAACTTGGATAAAGTTTCACTACCAGTACTTATCGACTGTCCTTACTGGGATGGCCAAATCCGGATAAAATTTCCAAAAAATCCTTCATCAAATCTGTTCTATCCGGATTATGTATTGTATCCTAAACATATATCGGATACTTTGAAATGCGGATATCAGTTATCCGGATTTTGTGACCGTCCCTATTACTTAATACTTCTGTAGTGTCAGTCTGTCAAAATGATAGAGAGGGGTGCATTGAACTACAAAGTACCATATTAGGCGCTATATGGCGACATGCTATAAATGTTGCTTGAAATTAAGACATGTATTGAACGAGGTGTCCCTCGGCACACACTCTGATTCAAAACTTTCGAAGTAAACCATTAAAGTGAAGAAATACACAATGTATTAGTTTTATTTTTCTGTGACCGCGGCGATCTAGTTCGATATTGCGTCTGACTGGAACCTTGGATTCGATTTCCTGGGTACGTTGTCTCAGGTGGGAGTTTCTTCAGAACTGTCTCCGTATGTGGCCGCTCTGGGACTCACCCAGCCTCTAAAAAAATGTGTGGGGGTACTTAGGGCAAAATAGAAGAGTAAAGACGGCCGGAGCGTGGTGCTGATCACGTCACCTCCACAATTGTCGAGATCGTGGAGCCTCTACGTCCACAACCTTATTACGTAGCGGCCTTGAGTATTTATGCATTTCGTTTCTGATGCCAGTAATATTAGACAGAATTTCCAAACTCACCCTGTACATAAATCTTAAGCTCCTCACAGGTATGGAAGATTTTATAGCCTCCCACGTGAAACTACACTGCTGTTTGTGAAAATTGCAACACCAAGAAGGATACATGTGATTGAAATGAACTTTATACCACAGATTAGGTACATGCTAATACACAAATGATTAGGATTACAGAACTGTATATTATCTCTGACCTTGACAATTCAGTATGGTGTGAAGCCCCCACATGCTGCCTCTACACGTCGTGGAATGGAATCAAACAGGGCCTGGATATGTTCCTGGGGTATCTCTCTCCATGCGGCTAGTATGCGAGTCCACAAAGCATCAACAGTGGTTGCTGGAGGACCGTGACGAACAAGTTGCCAACCAACCATATCGCAGATGGGCAAATGTCAGGCGAACGTGCAGGCCAGGGAAGCAGTGGTATCAGTCATTCTTTGAAGACTGCTTGCACATTCCTCGTCACATGTGGCCGGACATTGTCCTGCTGAAATATGGTATGTGGAGTTGCCTGAAGGAGGGGCAGTACCTCGGGCTCCAAAACCTCTCTGATGTAGCGGCTACTGTTCAGATTGCCTTTAATACGTAGGAGGAGATATCGCATGTCGAATCCAATGGCATCCTAAACCAACACACTTGACATATGTCCGCTGTGCCGCTCAACAATGTAGGCTGGCAGATTGCATTCACCACGGTAGCATCTAACACGTATGCGGCCATCGCTGTAGGACAAGTTGAAGCGAGACTCGTCCGAAAACACTACAATTTGCCACTCAGATATGTCTTGGAGTAAGCAACAAACATTTGAAGCACTGTTCCTGTGATATGTACAGTATGTTCAGTCAAAGTTCGGGCAAGCAACTATTATCTTTGTTGCCGCCATCAGCAAGGACATGTTCTTGAGCAACAAAGAGAACAAGCAAAACTTTTGTAACACTATTGTTTGAGAAGTTTTACGGAAGCTGGCTATCGAATCAAACATGCTCCTGGTGACGTAGATGTCTTGATTGTAAAGGAAGCTATTGAAAGATCGTAGGTGTGCCCGACAGCAATTATTGTGCTACGCCCTTGAGGGTACGTACTTAAATGTTATTTATACCACGGCTACAGATATCTTAATCTCAGGGGATAGGTTCTTTATTCGAGAATTCCAAATAAGAAAGCGTTTTTATAGCCAAGAGGATATAGTTAAATGCGGATCTACAGGGTGGGAAATAACCTTTTGCTAGGGGTCTGCAGGAAAAGTAACAACAATTAAGAAATTATGGTAATACCAAATGTTTACTACGACAATTGTGGTTAAAAAAACAAAATTAAAAGTTAGTTCACGACAAAGCACCTTGCTTCAAGGCAAATGCTAAAACCAAGACCTTCTTCGGCGAAGTGGCATTGACTTCTTCAACAGTTCTGAATGGCCGGGTGCATCAACGGACCTGAATGCAGCGGAGCACTTTGGGGCTATTCTGAAGGACGCAGTTGAGTCCTTGATGATAGTGGAACGCGGACCGGACCGCTATTCCCGGCCAACACTCCTTGCACATCTGGAACAAGTCCTTCGTGACATGGAATGGAATACGGACTGTTTGCGAATCTTCTGAGCTCCTACCCTGATCGTCTTCGTGCTGTGAGAGAAGCAAACTGCGGACATACTAACTTTTAATTTTGTTTTTGTAACCACAATTGTCGTAGTAAACATATGGTATTACCATAATTTCTTAATTGTTGTTACTTTTTACTGTGGACCCCTAGCAAAAGGTTATTTCCCACCCTGTATATTCTGAAAACTATATACAATACAGAGAAACATATAGCGAAGCTTGTATATACATTGAAAATATATATATATATATATATATATATATATATATATATATATATATATATATATATATATGCTGATTCCAAATTTACGTCGGTTATATTCTTCTTAAAAGGAAATCTTCTTTTTCTTTCTTCTCGTAATTTCTGGAAAAGACTTCTTCTTCCTTCCTATCTTTGATTTGGGAAAAGGCTTCTTCTTCTTTTCTTCCTTCTATTTTGGAAAATACTTCTTCTTCTTTCTGTTTTTGGAAAAGACTTCTTCTTCTTTTTCTTCTCTTTGATTTGGGAAAAGGCTTCTTCTTCTTTTCTTCCTTCTATTCTGGGAAAAGGCTTCTTCTTCTTTTCCTTCTTCAAATTTATTTCTTCCCTTTTAAATCTTAATCTTATTTATTACATATATGCGATCGTTTTCCCCGCTTCTTTGTCAAACGAAACAAGCTATACTTATAGAAAGAGTAGGGTCGACTAAACTGACAATAGCGCCACCTCCTATGTAACGACCAAAAGGGGAATAGCCCAGGATCGCTAACAGCAAGCGCTGCCTATGGCCCAGTGCGTCTAATAAGAAGCGCAACCGTAAGTGCTTCGGGACGTCTAATTTGACACAGCGCCACCGAGGGATGGACAAATACAAAAGCTGACGATATTCTCCTCGTCAGGGGTATTAAATCAAATTTTGATCACTAGGATCAAAAAAGGAGAGAGATACATTTCTGAATTCATTTGCTCACTTATTAACTTTCCTAATTGGGCGCCTCCAGGATCGCTCAACATGGTAGCAAATGTTGACCTGCTACGTCACACAGTTTTATGGCCTTTCCTGGATGCAGAGTTGAGAAGTAGCGACGTTCCAGCCGATAACAATTGAAAATCGTATTGCGTTGCCTTGTGGCGTCTGCAGCGAAAATGGCAGGACGTGTTGGGCTGTTGAATACAGTGCCACTATTCATGGATTATGAATGGATGATGACATATATATCGGATGCTATTTTCTAAATGAAAGTGTGTGGTTAATCTCGAAGTAAAGCATGAGTAGATCTAGATCTGTGAGTAGAGATACAATTGGGGGGAAATGTTATATTCCTAATTTGAGAACTTTGGTTAGCTACAACAAATTCTCTGTGGTTACAATTTTCTATCTCCGACCAAGATAAAACGTAATAGTCATAGAGGAGTGACATTGAGTGTAGAAAGGTTGTGGCCAGTTTTATTTAAGGATATATAAGTATGTTTAAATTAAAGATTATTTTCGTATAGGAGCGCAAGTTCGACATAACACTCTGCTTTTTTTGTGTGTGCGTGTGACCTTATTGGTTGTAAACCTTTGTTAAATCACTTATAACGTAAGCTACACTATAAGTGAAAGAAAGATTAATTTCGAGAATGTGCTTTGAAATGAGATCATTATTCCTTAAATAGTTTCATGCCATTGTCAATAGGACCCCGTGGTGGAGTGGTTCCCGGCCTGGGCATGAATGTTTGTGAGTGTCCTTTCATCAATTTCATCATATCATCACTCATTCCCATCTTTGCAAATTAACCAAAACTGGCACGAAAGCGAAGTACAATAAAACAAATCAATCAATCAGCGATTGTTAATAGGACAATAATAAATATGACTTAAGAACAATAATTTTGTTTTTATCGTCGCTTTTCTACCACTTTTGGCTAATCGCGAAGATGAGGATTAGTGATGATATGATGAAATTGACGAAAGGACACACACAAAGAACGCCCAGGCTGGGATTCAAACCCATGACCCTGGCGTCGTAGGCGCGGAGGTCGGCTTACGAACAGAAATGTTAAACAATGGGTATAAGTTGCAAAATGTGTACAAAACTGTATAACGATGTTGTGTCCGTAACAAATCACGTTGTTTTCACGCAATAATGTTTGATATAGTTTAAATTATGAATTACTGATTATGCTATCGTAGCTGCAAAAGAAAATGTAAATTAAAGCAATATAAATATACACGTACGAACTGGCGTTTATACAGGAATATGCCACAATATGTTTAGTTGTCTTGATGATTAACTTTGTATGATCATCGTTTAAGTTGTGGTAATACCACCCTCCTTCCAATGGATTTTCAAATATCACACTTCCTAAATGATGCATTTCTTGATATCACGCTCCCTTAAAAAGTATATATTTCACACAGGAAATAGCCTCGATACTTGATGCCAATTTTTCTTGCAAAAAGAAGCTGGACACGTACTCGACATTCACCAATAACATCCCGGAGTGGTAAACACATCGCGCTACGACGCCAGGGGTCCGATTCGAATCCCGGCCTGGGCATGCTGTTGCTTGTGAATATTCCTTCACCATATAATCACTCATCCTCATCTTCGCAATAGCCAAAAGTGGCAAAAATGCAAAGTGAAATGAATTAAATCAATCAAATAACATCCATGTTTATACCGGAACTCGAATTCTGTACTTAGGTAGCGAGATAAAAGGTGCTCTCGACCTCAAGCTGGATACGTGTTTGCAAGAGGACGCTCACCCGTTTTGCGAAAAAAAACTTAATGTTCATTAGTTGGGTTCATTATTTTTTTTTAACTGCGTTATTCGGTTGGAATTTTTAAATATACCTAAGTTGAAGCCAGTGCATAATTATCCGTTGACAGATGACTCATTCTCCGAGAATATAGTGGCGGAAAAGTTATTACTATTTAAATCTATCGGATACGCGACCTAGAGGTGCACTTGGGCTACATAATCAAACTTGCAAGTATATACTTTTCACTCCATGCGTCTGAGTTCCGCAGCGCCATGTTGCAAAGCAGACTACCACAGACTTGCAGACGACAGTTGACCGCAGGTAGCGAGAGAATTTTATGTTGAGTGAAGCCGCGGTCGCTCCTTGTCAACAACCAGGTAGCAAGCGCCTCCAGCGTTCTTGCTACTCAACAATGTTGGGTTGCTGAGTGATCCTGGAGGCGCCCACTGTTTCGTATACGAGCATATTCTTATTTATCTTAATTGGCTATATACAACATTTTATTCACTCCTTCTATAATTTTTATACTCTTCCTTTATATATTTTGCATTTACTATAATATATATATAATCGCTCTTCTCCGCTCCAAGTTTCTACAGTGAACTCTGCTTTTCTTCATATGGCGTGCTGCCATCTATCGTCGCTCTCGGGAAAGATTTCTTCCTTGCATTTTTCATTGTGTCGTCGGAACTGGCACGTGACAATTGGTGGAGACACCGATCTCCTAGTCCTTTTAATCCACTATTTCGACAACGAACTCAATGATGTCTTTCTTTGTCCTGAGCCAAAGAAAAGTTCCAAGAGTGTGATGGTCTACATCAGGGCAATGAAACAAACACTGGGTGATGCCGTGTGCTCTAACATTCTCTTCGCTCATGCACTGCTGGGATGTGACACTACATCTAAACCATTTGGGTTAGGGAAATGGGATTCCATTCTACTGCTGGGGAAGAACGAGTGTTTCCGAGAACAGGCCACAATCTCCAGAACTGCAGGGAGAACATAAGAACAAATTAAGACATCTGTTAATAAAGCAATGGCGTGTCTATATGGGAGTCGCATCGGTCAAACTCTCAATGACATTCGCTATCACAAGTTTATCTCGAAAACAGTTAAGTCGACAGCTCAAGTGACGCCTGAAGTACTGCCGCCTACTGACGATGCCTGCTACAGGCATTACAGGCCGCAAATGTCGACATCACCGTCAGCGTCGCCCGCCACGCTTCTCCCGATCTCTCGGCTGAAGATTGAAATGGACGCACTATCACTCTCTCCGCGTATATCTTCAAGTTCAGGTCTGGCTTTCCAACGACCTCGATCCGCTCCAATGGGGTTGGGAACTTCGTGCTGGCCATCTGTCACCAGTGAAGATGAGCCAACTCCCTGCACCTGAGGAGTTGCTGAAGTTCATAAAATGTGGCTGCTCTATAACTCAGTGTGCTACCATGCAGTGCAACTGCAAGAAACATGGTCTTGACTGCACAAGTGCCTGCACTGAATGTCATGGAATCACATGTCATAATGTAACAGATGTGACAGAAGTGGAATCGGAAAATGATGATGACTAATTCTGGTGTCAATGCTTTACCTGCTGCTTCGTGCGATCGTGTTTGAAGAACGATACTTTTCGCTTGATCGAGACTTTTTTCTTTTCGATCATTATAGATCTGTGATATTATTAAATGGAAAAATAAAAGTTGGTACAACAGATGCTTTGAAAAATTGATTTGGTGTGTAAATCTTCGTATGCAATTCGGTTTAGAGCAGAGGTGACATATGCGTACTCCCTCAGTTAGTCGCGTAGGAAAAAATAACACAAGTAGTCGCGTGGGGTAAATATGACCCCATGGATATATTTAATTATATTCAACTAGTATTTTTTTTATGTTATTGATTACATTTACAATTACCAATATATTTTTTTATGTTTATGTTAAACGTAGACCTACTGAGTAAATATGGTTAATCAACATTTCACAGTACACAGAAAATCCATTTGGAGAAGCAATTAAAATTTACAAACAGCAAAATCCATGAAACACACATCGATATGAACAATTCGTAGCACCCACATGTGAAAATTAACAGTGCATTTTCATGAAAACAAAAAAATAGTGTAAAGTACAACAAGTAAATTTTACTTACTTAACTAGTCGCGTGGGGTCAATTTCTTAAATCGAGTGCAACAGCAATGACTTCGTTCACGCCAGATGCGTCCTTACAAGTGAAGATGACTTATCAACATGTCGGTGAAAGGTACTGAGCAGCTCAAAAGTCATGTGGTAAAGTCTCCGCCAGAGGGAACTGCTATTCAACAGCCTGGGGTCACAATGACCCCATGCGACAAACTGAGGGCAATGGGTGTGTGTAAACGTGTTTGAAAGGTTGACGCCAAGTACCTCAAAACTTTTGATGATATCGCTGTCATTATTTTTGTGCAACATGTGCAGTGAAGAAAAAAAAGAAAAGAGAAAGTAATTTACCGACTACGAAATATGTTATTCATGATAAACATGTATTAGGCAATCATAATTGCAGCAATATGGTATGGGTAATATGATAACTGCTACTTCAGACCTTGGAAAAAGCTCTCGCCTTGCCCCGCTCTCCATACAGTACCTTTCAAAAGAAAGGTAAAACGTATCAGTTGGCAACTTTTTCCTGTAGATAAGATAATTACGCGAAGAGTGCTTATTTTTCTTCCTGTTGTTTGCTGCGTTACTTCCTTTTTTAAAATTTTATTTTTATTTTTTAAAGCAACGATAACAAAACTGGTTTGTTCAGTTGACCCTATTTTCAAGTAAAAAAAAAAAAGAGCTGTCTTGCTGTTCAGCTACATTTCTTATCACAATTTTGTATGTTAATAAAATATTCTGTAAATAAACTATTCTGTGGGCTTTATTATTATTATTATTATTATTATTATTATTATTAGAGGAGAATGTCTAAATATGGGCGAAGGTTTAAATATGGGTTTTGGAGTTATCAGCGCTCCCGGGTGCTGCAGCCTGGCAGAGGCTATTGGAACTGGTTATCTGTCAAGGACAAAGGTTGCGGCGCCAATTCGCAAGAGAAAGTGGTGGTTAGTTTCGGCCTTGGACGCTGTTATAGAATTGCGACCTCCGAAAACTTTTCGCAGCTATGTTTTATCTCAGCGTTCTGAATTCCCATCTGCTTTGTATAGGTTATGATATTAGCGGTACATAAAACAATTGTGGGCTTTTATAATGCCATGATTTGTTTGTGAAATATGTACCACAGAGAGCGAAAATAAATTGAAGAAGAAAAATAGCGTGATGGTCTAAATATGGGCTATGACATGAGGTCTAATGTTGAGATCACATTTTCAACAAATATTTGGATGTTTTTCTTAATTTCGATTTTTCCCATTCGCATGATTTTCAAAACAACAGATTATTCATAAATATGAATTTTATAATGTTTTAGCGATAAATGACTGTCTTTTTTAAATTTTAATTGCTTTTTGTGATATTGACACTAGTAGCCCATATTTAGACCACACTTTAAAAAAAATTGAGACCTTCTATACTTTATCATGTAATTACATTTAAGTATAGCTATATTTCATAGATATGCATTTTAAAGGCAGGTACTTGTTATATTTATTTTTCCCTCCGAAAATGACAACAAAAAAGGGGGGCCCATATTTAGACCTTTTCCTCTATTATTATTATTATTATTATAATTATATGTGCTGTATCATTTGATAGGGGTTTTTGCTTACAATACTGTTTCGCATACGCAAAAACTGTCCATTTGTTAGGGGAGCTACGAAAAAAAGAAGGTTTTCCATTCACTCGCATGGCAGCCATTTTGGGTATGGTCGCCATTTGGGACTAATCTGCTCCGTAGCGCAGTAGACTTTTTACCATCGTTTTCCTCACATTTCACCCATTCAGAAACAGCTGCAAGATATTTCATTACAATTACTTCTACGTTACCCAATAATTTTACTAGACTAATAGGTCCAGTCCCGAATTTCTTACATAGCTTATGCTTAAAGGCGGTTGAATTTACCAGCCAAATCGATAAATAACTGTGTACGAAAAGGATGGCGAAAAAGAGAGAGGGAACAAGTTGAATGCTAGGGAAGTGGGAATTGGATTTATAAGGAGAAAGCAGAATGCACCAGTTCAATCGAAGATGTTACCACTGGGAGGGAGGTTGAGAGGCGGCAGAGTTGAACAGAGAAAAGCGTTGTGCAAGGCCTATTTTCGTCCTGAAGAAAGTTCGACCAGCTGCAAACACTCGATTTCACGTAGTTAGTGCATCAGTGTTAAGAAACTTGTTCTTGTTGCATAAAGCAAGCCTATTTTGTGCCTTATTCAAGAAAGCACGAGAAATTTTGATTACGTTGTTGTACCTTTGGCAATTTTTAGAAAAATCGAACTCCGTGACGGAGTGGTTATCAGGGGGCGCTACGACGCTAAGGGTCCCGGGTTCGAAACCCGGTCTCGGGCGTGGGTGTACTTTGTTAATGTCCCTTCATCAATTTCATCTCATCATCATTCATTCTCATCGTCGCGATTAGCCAAAAGTGGCAGAAAAGCGACGCTAAATAACGAAAGTCAAAGCAATCCTTTTTAGGAAGAAGTCAGAAGTTTGTCTCAAGCTTTAAATGTTCCACAGAGCGCCTCTAGGAGTTAGAAAATTCAGTAGTAGAATGTTACTGAAAGTTTAGTAATCATTATTAGTAGATCTGGTTATTTTACTTCCAATTGCTATCACCTTTCCCTTTAAAAGTTGGACAATTGCGATCAGGTTGACCGACCTTGGACGTAAACAAACTTTAATTCTCATCCCCACCTATACTCTAGTGACAATGCTGTTTGTTACCCTCACGGAGACCTTCTATAACGGCTGGGGATACGTCGGCTGACCCCCCGACTATTCCAATACTGGTTGAAGATCTCCATGCTTAGAGGTGAAGAAGGAAAGCGTGGGAGGGAGACTACCAGTCGGTAGGTATGCCTAGGACTTTCATTGGTTGTTGCGCGACGGATTAATTATTATTTTATGTATATATATATATATCAGGCGCGTATCTAAAAATATGTTTCGGGGGGGTTCGAACCAAGTGTATCAGGAATAATAATAAAGTTTAATTAAAATAATTATATTAAATAAAATTAATACTAATTACAATACATAAATTAATATTATATTATTATTACACGAATAGGTAAAAAGGCTGTATAAAAATAGAGATATAAATAACAGCGCATATTCATTACGTAGCTTACCTGTAGTTAAGATCGGAATAATTTACATAAAAGCAAGTGCCCTGGCAATAAAATTAATACCAAATAGATGAATAATTGAATATTTATCGAATAACAAAAATGATGTCACATGTAGTTGGAGAAAAGTAAGTTAAAATTAATATGTTATGCATATTGAGTAGTAGTGTACATACATCTTCTTTGTAATGTCATTCAAAGCCGTATGATCCCACTATAGTCCTTGCCTTCTAAAATGTTCAAAGGAAATTAATAACCATCGATTATGCAACAAATGCTAATATTTCATTACCTAATTTTAGTACTTCGCAAGTCTTTTGGGGGGTCCGCACCCCTGGATCCCCTTAAATATGTCCTTCCTGTCCTTCAAAACCGTATGATCACAGTATAATATTTTTTTTCCAATAAGTTCAGGGGAAACTATACAACAAAGACTAAAAGAATATATTTTTCATTCTTTAATTTATGTACTTCATAAATCTTTCGGGGGGGGGGGGTCTGAACCCCCTGGACCCCCCTAAATACGTCCTTGATATATACGTGTATATATATATATCGCTTCGTCGCCAGGGGTTCTGGGTTAGAATCCCGGCCTGAGCATGATATTCTTTGAGAGTGTCCCTTCATCAATTTCATCATACACTCATCCTCATCTTCGTGATTTTCCGAAAGGGGCAGAAAAGCGAAGTAAAATAAATCAAATCTATCAATCTAGCGTATGTGATGTATGTATGCACAATTGCAATAAATTTGGTTTATTTGTATTAGTTTATAATAGTTATTGTCGTGTAACAATAATCATAACAAAGCTAATAATTAGTATTAATGTTATCATTTCTACTCAAGTTTTATCAGTGACCTGAAACCCCTACAAAAGTTTCTGGCGACGTCCATGCCGCTAAATAACACAAATACACAATTCTGGAATCTGGCAAAAGCGAATGAACGTGGTGACCGCTGGCGTACGTAAAGAGGTAGCTGATGGGGCTACAGCTCCGTCCGAAATTTTTAAAAGAACACTTCAAAAAACGCAATGATAAGTGCAAACGCCCCTTAAAATGATCCCAATTCCCATTTTCTCCCTTTAATCAGAGGATGTGCACATGTTGTCGCATAATCAAGGGAATTGGACTTCGATTTCCGGTGGAGGCACATGGGTCTCACTCATCACACGAAAACCATACACCTTCTTGAACAAGCCCTGCCCTTCGTGTTTTGACAATGCCTTCGTTGTTAGATTAGGCTTGTTAAGTTTAGTTCTCTTAGCATATAAGATGAAGCCCCGAAAAAATGATAATGCTAAGAGAACTAGCCTAATCTAACAACGAAGGAATTCCTCACTTAACGTCAGAACACGTGCGATAAGTGAAACCCGAGGCACATTGCACAGTGATTTAGATCCAACTTAAAGTGTAGGTCCCGTCCCGATTAGTCTATCTGATCAAAAAATGGACTTAAATTTTTATTATTTGTTCTCTTAATGCTCATGCATGTTTCCCGCTAATTAGACTTACATGGTCCCAGGCCCGGATTTCCCAATAGGCGTCACAGGCCCGGACCTAGAGCGGCACTTATTTGTTTTAAATTTATAAGGAATGCCTAATTCTCGGATTGCCTCCTTTCTCCTCCGGACACACGAATGGAATGACTTAATGTAGTTGTATTGTAAATATAAGTTAACGAAGAATATTTCTTAAGAGAGATAGGCTAGCATGGCTTGGACCTAGTTTACTAGTTTGTTGTTTTAATTACCGACGTTGTTGTTTTGAATGTATATACAATATTGTTCTCAGCCTGGTCGGCGATTGCGGCAAGAACGTGGAGACTGCCGCTTGCTTTTGAAAGACAACAACGGCTTGGCTGCGTTCCGGGGACGCCGTTCCTTGTTACTGGCGGCATTGGCCGCATATCAAAAGCATGTGATTCGCGTTGAATTATTGAGAATTAAACTGTCGGCAAACTTCCGGCAAACAGATCATAACCTTCGTTGAAAACATGCGGGGCAAGCATTGTGCATATGGCCTTTGCCGAAGTGATTCGATTATCGTATGCGATCATTATGAGAAATGAGTACTTTTACCTTTTCCGAAGCCATACAGAAACCGTGAAAACGTAGATAATGTAGCTAGTGTGGAAGGACATATTTACTTGCATCATATATCACTATGTGTGCAGCAAGCATTTTGTAGGTGGCAATGGACCTACACCTGAAATTCCAGATCCTATACTACGTATTTTGCTATTCAAGTGAACAGGATATTGATTAATTTTAGGTAATGTCATTTAATTTTACTGTTATCATATATATTTAATATTCGGGGTGTTGTCTTAGGTCTCGGCGCCTATTCGTTTCGTGGAGACAGGAAAATGGTAAATAGCTAATGTTAAAATTATGTTAAGCGATTTCTGCTTATTCTAATAATTACGCATAGGATACCTCTTGCACAAAATATACCTATCGATTCAGCATAAAAGTAAACGGTGATTGCTTGTACAGTTTTACTAGTTAGAATTCACATTCGTAGAATTGGTTTATTTTATTTTCTGTTTGTCGGAAGGGGCACTTCATCATGTTTTTTTTAACCTTTTCCTTTTTTTAACCTTTCTTCCAAAAGTGCACTGCTTGATGACGTCAAGTTCAAAATCATCCATTTTGAGTTGGCTTCCTTTTAATGAATAGATATAGCGCTTTTATAACACCACGATACGATGCTATAGACTTTTTATCTTGCAGACTATACTTCAAAGTTACAGTATAATTGAATCGGTAGGTTTAAGAAGGGAATAAGTCCAAAAAGTAAATTTCTGGGAAATAAAAAAAAAACTGTATAAGTGGCAGAGTGTGCGTCTAAAGCCCCTATCACACGGAACTGGATTTCTAGTAGGAACGCTCTAGTTGACGCTGGACTGGTTACCCATTTGCTAGTTTTCGCCTCACACGGTACTTGTTATACCCTACTTGTCGATAGTCTTTCGTTCCCATAATGGCGGCCGCGCGAGATGTAAACAACGTATCACTTCACACTTTTAAAATACGATAACTATTCAACCGAGAGGAATATCGCTTCGTATTAAATGGTTTTAGGTAGAGAAGAACGGCGCTGATAAAATACATACTTTACAACATTTACTATACAAGTATGGAAGAATATTTTAGCTTTTTCAATTGTAAACATGCCTTTCGTGCTGTATGCACTCGGAAACCACAGACAAAAAAGGCTACTTTGCAAACTCACAGATTTTCTTCACATGGCCAAACTTTGCTCTGATTGGCTGTTCCACAGAATCTAGTCGAAGAAGTTAGTAGCAATTAGAACATGTCCTATTCCTCAAAACCAGTCAAGCAGTCAGCCAGGCGGCCATAATTTCTACCTAGAAAGTCAGTTCATCGCCAACTAGGGCATTCCAACTAGAAATCCAGTTCCGTCTGATAGGGGCTTTAGAACAACAAAATTCGTACTGGAACGTGAGAACCCTGTGTAGGTATAGAGGAGTACGTGCAAAATAATGTACATGTAACCAGAACTTGTATAAAATGTAAAAAAGATGGTGGATTTATTTCCTTCTTAAAACGTATGAAGTTTTTGCTAGGAAAAAACGGAAGTAAAGTGTACAATGGGAAAGAAAATGTATTCTCGTGTAGTTTACAACACGAAAGGTGATTGATTGATCTTCATCGTGGTGAGAAGTTGTAGGCAAAGTTGCCATGACGTCGTAGAAAGTTTTTTTGTGGTCTGGAATGTAGGGGATGATTTTCCTAACATCATTCAATTTTTTTCGTTGATTGGTAATGTGGCATTGTAAGCTGCATCCGTGGGGATTGTCACAGCAGCACCTGGTTTTTACAGAAGGAAACTCATCTTGTCAAACCTATCAATAAACTCGCAAACCGTTACGTAACCTATACTGGAGGAATCATACTGCAAATGTCTGTATTTCGACACGGAAAAGGTCTCCGTTTTCTCAACGGATTTCATGGACTTCTTGAAATACTTGGGCCACCAGTTCTTAAAGGGCGCAATGTTTGTCACTGAGTAACCGGTCTTTTTCGCACTTCTTATCATGTCATTATAGTCCTCAGGTGTGTGTATTCGGTCCTCCCTCCTTATTTTGCGTTTTGCAGTGCCAAAGTTCCTAGCACACTGCAAGAACGAATGGATTTATTTCTTTCTTACACCTTACGTTGATTTCACGGATCTTTAACTTCCTCTAGGGACTGATTTTGATATATTTCTTCACACTCACGTGTAGAGCGACGCTTTTCGATTATGTCGAGTACAAAAGGTCATTTTTCCATTTTTTTCGTCTTCATTCCTTCCTAAACCTGCCGATTCAATTGTAGCGATTTGTCGAAATTTGATTTCTCAGATGCATCTGAAAGAAAATAGTGGATCATTTGTCTGCATTAAAAATAGGCCTCTGCTCACATCAATCGCGCCAAATATATGTTCAAAGTTTAGAAAAGATTTATGGCCCACCATCTTGAAATGCGTTGAGCGATTTCGTTTAAATGCGCTAGGAGGTTAGTCATCGGGCGTTGGATATCATGTGAAGACCTCTAAATTTGCTGTAGTTATCGTGATAACAATTATGACGACGCCCTAAATTTGAGTGCTAACCACTCGGCCACAGGGTCGGGCACTTATAGCTTGTGTGATGCCCTAAAACAGTTTGGGTTTTTCATTTCTTTATCTCTGAAATGTTATGTAGACCAGTGGTTCTCAACCTTCGTGAGATTGCGGTCTGGAATTTTTTTTTTTTAAAAAAAAAGGAAGTCGATACCACGATCCGAACAATTTTACCGTAACTTTCTAATTTTTTTAGCTTTACACATTAATTAATATACACCCTTGGAATTAAATATTAATAAATAAAAATGACAGTCATAAAGTGTAATAGTTCGGTTATGTTTAGGCTTGTTCACAAATATGAAATTAGGTTTAACTTAGTTGTCAGACATTTCTAACGATGAAAGCGGTCCCGGCGCCCACCCAGCGTCGAATAACATGGGTACCTGGGGGAAACCCTGGGGGGTAAAGGCGGTCAGGGGCGTGATGCTGATCACATCACCCCCACTCACGACCGGATCAAGAAAGTGTGGGGCGTTACCCCCACACCCCCTATACGCCTTCATGGCGTGGTGCTAAGCACAGGGGAGCACTTTACCTTTTACCTTTTGTCAGACATTGGAATTAATTAACCTCTTGCGGCCTAAGATAATTTGTTGAGAAACATTTGTTTAGACAAACATGTGAACATGTCAGCTGATCTTGAATATCCTTGAAAACAAGAGAAATAAATAATTAAACGGATGTGTCCATGATTCAAAATTAGAAGCTGTAATGACTCTAAATGCACACTCGATTTTGACCCTTCGAAAATTTCTCGCCCGCTGCCACGGGCATGAAGTGACGTCTCTCTGTCAACCAATGAAATGATTTGTAGTATATGAACCAACTGTATGATGAATACCCGTAGTGAGGGAGTGATTAGAAATACCACAAAGACATGTAAAGCTATAAATAAATAAATAAATATAAATGAAACTTTGTTGAGTTGTTAAAGGCCACAAAGGTGACAAAGGTTACGATTTACTTCCCGCAAGCAATATCCAGTTTTATCTTATCAGTTTAAAGCTGAGAGAGAGCAACTCAATGCCCCTACCATGTTCAGGTCAGTCTGTGTGAGACAAATGAAAAGGAAGGCATGCCATATAATGGTAAGTAGACGTTACGCAAATATTATGTTATGTTGTTATTTTTTAGTGATAAGTTTTTATCTGATTAGAAGGCTTGCATGTTCAGTGGGATGCACAAGTTTTGTAGAGTTGATCTTATTCATTCGTTTTGCTTGGTATTTGAATTGCTCAGCAAATTGTCCGACTATTGCTCTTGCACCCTACGTGTTTTTATTCATTCATTTTTTTTATTTTGGAGTGTTCCTCAGTATATACTACTGTTCAAGTATGTAGTCTGAGGGGGAAAATAAACACTGTGGTTGTGGAGTGAGATGCGCAAACATTACAGGGGAAATTGTCCTTAGCTATTTTCATTTATTTTATTTTACACAATTCGAATTGTGTAACAAAATGAAGCAGTCAACAACCTCTCTGCACCACAATTAATATCCTTAAAAGCTCGTAGGATATAAGAAAAATTGGTAATATAGCAAATGTTTGCAGGACACTGAGTTACAATTATGGGACGCTGATTTTCATAACATAGTTGAAAAGTGTTGTACATTCTTGTATTGTTTATTTTTTAATTTGTGAGAATCTGAAAAATATTGTAATTATTAATTTCTCACGTATGGTCTTTCAAAAATAGAAACAATATACAAAATCCAATTAATCTATAAAGTAATATTTGAAATCCCTAGGTGACACCTAGGTCCACCCTGTGAGAACGTACACTGTATTCATATAAAAGAGTTAAACATGCTTTCGATATGACGAATTTCATTTGTTTCCAGGTGAACACTGTGGCTTTCGCAAGAACATTAGAAGCTAAATACCTGTTTGGTCTTATTTTTATCGCCAGTTTAATATGGATTAACATAAAAGTCACAGGAGTGATAAATAATTTGCAAATGGCACACTTCGAACTTCCGGAGATCCCGGACAATAATTACCCAGAATTCAACACCTGTTTCATGAGCTTCGTGCAGTGGTCTTTCGAAACCCACCATTTAACTAAAGACTGTGTGGTGATGTTTGACGAGAGTCGACTCTACAAAATACACCTCAGTTTTGCCTCTGGAGTGGACTGGTCTGGTTTATCAATGAGGGGGATCTGTGTTGCTACCCAAACAACTCTCGATGAAGTTCACTGGATCGTAAACCTCACCTCGCACTGGACAGGGCCTGTTTCTTTGTCAGTTTTTGCACCAGATATGGATTTCTTCATAAGCATCCATTACATAAGCTACCTGAGGTCATGCTTCCCTCAGATCAAGGAACTAGTGAGTTTCCATATTGTGTACCCCGTCGACAGACCCCCGCAGCTCTTTAGTTACAGTAAAGAGATTAAAGATTTCATGACAGTCAACAACAGTTCTTGCACAGACTACAAACCCTTTCTGCAGAAGTTGATAAAGAATTATCGACCTTTCGATTTCATGGACTCAGTGCCACGAAATATAATGTGGAACGTAGCCAAAAACAGTTGCCAAAATGAATTCTTGCTTTGTCTTGAAATAAACATGATCCCCACAGCTGGCCTGATGGAAGATTTAGAAGAGTTCTTGTGGCGGCCTGGAAAGTATGCCAAGCACAAGGTCGCTTACGTGATACCAGTTTACGAATTGCTCAAAATGAACTCCCCTTTGCCCTCAACCAAGAAAGACTTAGTTGCCCTTGTAAAAAGGGGGTTAGCCATAGAGCACCACGTCAAGTTGTTCAGGAGCAACAGTGTGATATCGAATTTCCGTTCATGGGAGAAGCAGAAGGAAACACCATCTCTACGCGTGGCTTTCGCATTGAGGCAGTACTCGTTTCTGTACGAGCCGGTGTTTGTGACTCGTGGCAATGTTCCTAATTTCCAAGAAAGGTTTCTTGGTGCTAACTTAACTAGGAATCTACAGGTAAGATATGTAGAATAAGTAATAGCAATTCAATGAAGTCAGCAGTGACATGCGGTGATGTCGACACTTGGGGTAGCAAAGGAAGTTGGTGTGGGTCATAATCCCCCCTTCCCCCTTTAGGGCCCAGTATCCTAAATGAGGAAGGACTACTGAGAAGAAGTACACGTTAATCCCATATCCTTTCGAAAATCCAAAACATCTTGATTTGACTACTAAGCCAGAGATCCCGGGTTCGAACCCCGACCTGGGCATGGGTGTTATTTGTGTTTGTCCCTTCTAGTGAAGGGTCGTTCGTGAACGAGTCGTTCCTTTTGAACGACTCCCTCTTGGGAACTGTGAACTGCTCGCTCCTTCGGAGTGAACGAGCAGTTCCTCTGTGGTCGTTCCTCGGAGTCGTGAGCTTTGAGTGTACGTTGTCAACCGCTCCTGCAGTTCCAGCTCCGTCGATGACTCATGACTGCGAGAGAGAGCAACCGTGTTTTGTTTTGTTTCTGCTGTGTACGTTCTCTGGTTTTCTTGTGGTAGGTGGAGTAGTAGGCGGAGTTCCCTCTCTCCTAATTCTTTTCACTCAAGCCAACTCCAGCAAGTCCTCCCCCACCCCCCTCAATTCAGCTGCACGAAACCAACATCGAGAGGAGTTGATCGTTCCTTTGAACGGCTGCTTGAGTGAGCGAGCTCCGGTGAACTGCCTCCCGAAAAGGAACTGCCATGACAAGTGGTAGTTCCTCAGGAGTCGTGAGCTTTGCTTGTATGCTGCCAACGCTCCCAGTCGATGACTCACTCCTACGAACCTGCGCGAGAGAGGGAGAGGGGGAGAGAAAGAGAGAGCGCGAGAGCGAGCGAGGTCCCGTCTTTTGTTGCTGGTTGTTGATAGTGGCGGTTTTCCGCTTAGTTATGCGTGCAACTCTGTTTACAACAGAAATGCTGCAGAAGCTCAACAATGAAGGAGGGATGAGCAAGTAATTCACCTTTAACCCTTTTTCTGGCATGTTTTCGCAACTCGCATTGCAAGGAACTGTAGAAGGAACTTGACAGATTAGAACATCATTATATCAAACTTACGACAACATTCAGTTTCCGTGCTGTTCCATTACCGTAAAGTAAAAGTGGGGTCGGGAGGCGGAGAGAGCTTGAAAAATACAATGAATGCTATTCTTCGTAGTCAAAGGTTTAGCGTCCTTTCTTCCATTCTCTTATGGGTGTTTGTTTGACCGTGTATCCATTTAATTGTATGAACGTTTGGAAAGTTGGGGAGGGGCTACGGCCACCCTAGAAAATAAATTTTAACCTAAAATTCGTACAGTTTACACATTATAATTTCATTTCAATCTCAATATATGATACTTATTAGAAGGGCGTTACAGGTGCATGCTAACTTCAAACTGAAGTTTTTTTTTAGGAGATAATACTATTTTGGGAGAAAATATGCCTCATTCGACACCTTGGAAAAATACCTTGTTTACCCTTCCCTGGAAAAAAAATACAGCGGATGTATGTTTAATTGTAGTAGTTTATCCATCTTATCGTCACAGTTAATCTAGCGGTACAAAAAAGCGGTACAATCTGTGATTTTTATACTGAAAGATGATGAGCCTAACGCGAATACACCGGCGAAATCGGAAGAAAAAATTATAGGGCGTGGTATTCCTATGCGTGGCCAGACTCGTGCAGTGCGAGATTATTTTGAAAATGAAAGAGATAATAATGGCCCTTTGATTCCGTTTTAAAAAAGTGATTGGGAGTTATCAGAACGTCCGTGATGTCCATCTGGAAGGAAAAGTCCCGCTTAATGGAGATAGACGCATCATAACATGCTATAGTACCACTGGAGTAAGCAGGATTTTATTTCGGAGGGTTGGAATTGTAAATGTGGATGTTAGAAAGCTGCATTCTTTTCCCGTGGGGCGGAATAAGTAATAAAACATTTCATAATTATTAGAGCTGAACGGATATCCACACCCATGCTGATTCTCTTACCTATCTCACCGATACCCTTGTTTGAAAATGACGCGTATTAATTAAAAGCTGTTCAAAATATTGACTAATATTAGTGTAAGTAAATACTTCCAATTGTGTGTATCAATTTATTAGGGTTATGCTTTAAACGTAAGAATTACATCAAAATCTGAAAATACTATTACGTAATCACAAAATACACTTTTCCATACAACATTTGTTCAAAATAACGGAAACTTGGAATTATGCATAAATTCAAGGACACCCTGAAAGTGCTTGCTGCATATTTGCAAGCCTCGCGAAAGATTAAAATATTGGAAAAGTATCGGCCGGTGTCGGTAAATATAATCCAACCGATATCTTCCGATACTGATACCACGGTTAAAAGTGGTTTAAAGACAAAAATTGTATTTGGGAGGTTGATTTAAGAGGTTCTTCAGTTACCAATTTGGTTTTCCTGATTTTTTTAAAAAAATACTTTTAGTTGAAACTTTTGAATTTCTTAAAATTTCGGGAGGGAACTGCAGCCCCATGAGTCCCCCTCGACCCAACCACCCATTCAATATCGCATAAATTCTGAATTCAACCTAAATTTCAGGATCTTACTAAACATTCTGTAGATACTCTTGTGAGGATATCAGTAAAACACATAATGGTCGTTCACTTCCAATCACTATTTGATATCGCTGTGTAGACAACAATGAAATTAATATAAACTATAAAGGATGGATAATATTGAGTAATCGGAACTCGACGTGCAATTTTAACTGGCGAGCAAAACGAAATATGCCACCACAAGTAACTGGACCCTAAACCTTGATTGCAGTGAGATGTTCATACGAACAGTCTCCAGAATACCCCTAGAAAGAATTCTAACCCTCCGCAATAATTCCGAGTTTTCAGCTCATCGCCCCCCTCGAGAGAATCCACCCCCAAAAAGGCCAAGCACGGCGAAGCCGGTTGCCTAGGGGTATATAGGAAGCGAATGCGTGGGTCTCCGCCTCCCTGCCTCTGCCTGAAATGCGAGCGAGCGACGGGTGCATGTTGACAGGAAAATATGTCCTGTACGACTGGACAAAAAAAAAATCAGACTCTCAGACGTTTGGCAACACCGCTTTCGCCCCCCCCCCCCTTTTCACACTAGCACAAGTGGAGACGAAAAGTCTGGGGTTCCTCAAGTCCAAACTCTAGCCGGAGTGACTTTAGTAGCTGTTTATGTTTTCTTCCATTCTTGAGCGAAGGCGGATTCCTCCCCTCTAATTCTTTCCATCCCCTCCCCCGCCCAACGAAACCAACTTGGAGCTGTGTTGGTATGGTAGCTCCTGTGAACGACTCTTTCAACGAGCAAGCTCCAATGAACTGCCTCGTCCGAGAGCATGCTCCGTGGCCTCGTCGTTCCTTTGAACGACTCCTGGTGAACGACTCCTTTCGATGAGCGAGCTCCGGTGAACTGCCTCCCGAAAAGGAACTGCCATGACCCATCACTATAATTTTATCGTATCATCTTCCCGATTAGCCAAACGTGGAGGGAGAGCGAAGTAAAACAAACAAAATTAAACAATCAATCAATGATTTGATTTGATTTATGCTACTTAGTGTCGCTGACACATTTGGTTAATTGCGAAGATGATACAATACAATTAATGAAGAGACAACCACAAATAACATCCATGCCGAGGTCGGGGTTCGAACCCGGAACTCCTGGTGTCGTAGCGTTCAGTGATAACCACTCCGCCGCGGTTGGTTGATTTGGTGTTTTAAGTCCACCTTATGTACAGAGAAGCTAATAGGGAATGAACCTACAGTTTAAAGTGGGATCCGAATCACTATGTGCCACCGGCTACCGATCCGAGGACACTTGCACTCCCCACGGAGGTCGGCCGACAACAAAGATGAGTGGAAAGCTCTAACTATTCGGATACGTGGGTATCGGTAAAGAAAACTGCATTTTTCCTCAGTGGTAAATTCCAATTGGATTTTTGAAACACCATCTTTGTATATGATTAACGTTTTTTTTTTTCCAAAAAATTGCATTGTTTTGATTTCCCTAATTTCTTAATCTCACGATCTTGTTACTGAAGGATCCGGGCTCGAGCCCTGGCCTGTGCATGAGTGTTCCTTTGTAACCACTCTTCACCCGTTTAATTTAATCAACGTTCATCGTCATGGCAGAAGTTAGGTAAAGTGATGGAAAAGCAACGCTAAAGAAAGGAAAAAGAAAATACAAATAATTTCCTCCCAGTGCATCTGCAGGGCATGGTGAAATCAGGAGTCCAGAGTTCTCTGTTTATGATTGTCCCTCGTGGCTTCCATAAGCTCATTAGCTACTTATCGCGATTAAATCTATAGAAAAAGTGATAGAAGGTGGCAAAAATTAAATATATTAGAAGGGATAAACAGGTAACAAAACACACTTTTCTGTAGTTTTTTCAACCATATTCATTTGGCTTTTGGAATTCTGGGATACATTTTTCATTCCAAATAATTTCATTATTCCCTGCAGAGTACAAAACATAGGAAAAAGAATGCGCGCTCTTTACGGGTTCGAATCCCGGCCCGAACTGTTCTATGTGAGGTCCCTTCATCAATTTCATCATATCATCACTCATCATCATTTTCGTGATAACCAAAAGTGTCAGAAATACGAAGTAAAATAACCCAAACCAACAACAACAATTAGAACGCGCGTTCTCTTGCCCAAATTAATACATCCGTATTTATGACTGTTTAGCTTACCCATTTTTTTAATTGGAGGCCAAAATATTAGTACATTTAAATAAATCACTACTAAAACGAGAGCGAGAGAGAGCGTGAGCAAATATTTGTTATTTAATCATTATATATTCCATATTTGCAAAGAAAAGAAAGGAAACCATAATATTTTTGTCTGCGTATAATACAAGTACGTTCCCATTCATATTCAAATAAAACTACATCCCATATTATACATACATATTGTAGAACGTATAAAAAGTTGTGGTGTAAATACAGAGAACATAAGGACTGCAGAAAAATTTTCCCCGAGTTCTTTAGAGGATTTACAAGGGAATCGAAGGGAAACCAATCCCCTCTCTGTCCTATAGCAGATAGGCTGGACGACCTGAAAGCACCGACTTTCAACCATTGGAGCGGGGGGTGAGGGGGCAAGGGAGATAGAGGTAGAAAACTTCCTTTTCGTTTCGGGCGGCTGTCTATACCTGGAACTCGTGAGGCGGAGGAAAAGCCAGCTAGAGTATTCAGCCTTGCTCGCAGATCACATCGACGGACGATAAGCGCGTGGAAAAAATGTTGCATATGAACTGTAGATTCAAGACAATAAATATTGTGATTTGAAATTAATTAGGGACGTGAGATTTGATTGATCTATCTATGCTAGACTAGCTACTCCTCAGTGCACGTCACTGGAAGCCAAAAAGAAGTATTTTGACTCCTCTAGTGTCCGATGACTTGATTTCGATTTTTCACATTTTAGTTGTGTGAGATAACTAATTAAGTAACTCAATTCTCTTAACTAATTTTGATACAATGTTATTGTTATTAGTATTATTTATTCAATTTCTAGGAATTTATTAACAGAAAATGAAGTTTGCAGCACTGGTATTGTGATGTGCTTTTAGGTTTCACCAATTTCTCTCTTTTTTGGTCTTCATTTCTGTTTTCTTCTTCATTTTCTTTCTTTCTAATATTTGTTCATCGTTTCCTTTTCCGTTCCTAGATTTTCCTCTCTCTACCATTTCTCTAACACTTTTCTTCTTCCTATTCTCTCCTTTTCTTTTCCTAGATTTTCCTTCCTCTACCTTTTCTCTCTCTCTAGTTATCTTTCCGTTGATTCTCTATTCTGATTTTCTTTTTGTTCTTTTCTCCTCCACTCCCTCTATTTATTTCCTCTTTTCCTATTTTTACTCGCAGTCCTACACAGAAACTCGTCTTGTGTTCCTGTTGTAAGTAACATCCTTGCTGCGTAATTATTTATGTATTTGCTTAATAAGTGGTAAATAAATAAATACGCGTTATACGCAAAATTATACAGTGATTATTTCTTCATTGAAATACCCGGAAATCCTAGAGTAGTTCCTGTATGTCCGTGTTCACTTTATCACATATCCACTTGGCCAAGAGGGCACGCAAAATAACCAATCATTGTTTCCTGAATATGTGAGTAATATTTCCTAATGGATGTATACAACTTTTGCAAATTTTGTAACTCGGGAAAATAATGGCTATCTAATAGCCCCCACACACCCCCTCCATTTAGAACACTGCCTGTAATTCCTCGTTCCTCCATCACTGTTCATAATAGAAAAGCTATTAATACTTTCTAACGCACTTCAGGAAGGCATCTTCCAACTTGCAACTTGTACGCAGATCACGTGACTTGCTTCCCTCCAGTAGTATCCAGTTTCTCCACAACAGAAAGTAAGTCACAATCTGGCAATTTGTTCATACGGGTAAACGATTCAGGAATTCGAGAGACCTATATACTCTTTGCTCAAACTCAACTATTAGACTGCGCTTTCCTATTTTTTTTGTAATTATCCAACAATCTTACAGGTGTACGAAATGATTCTTCAAAACTACACTTTCCATGTGCTCAACAACGCTTTCATTGTTGGGTTCGAATTTCCTAGAAGAAACCTAACACAGGAGGAGCTCATGTTGAACAACGATAAAAATTTTAAGACTTATTTAAGAGAAACTGCAACCAAGTACGACAAGGATCCATTTGGACTTGTCAAACGTTTTAAAGCAAGAGGAAATCTTACCATTCTGGTCCCAGGATAAAGAAGTGAGCCACAAGGAAGTAAAGAGACAAAATAATACTTAAAAAGAAAATAATAAAGGCCTGTTCGCAAAGAGTTTTGCAATGTATTTCGGCTCAAGTGCGTCCCTTTTCCTTATTTTGAGATCGACTGTGCATATTCAATTCTTTCTGTTAATATAATTTATGTAGGAACACTGTACACTACCTGTATAACTAATGCATTTGAATATTCAGGGAAAGGGAGAGAACATTACAAAAGTATTGTATATTGTATATCAGCTTTATTTTGTATGTATGAAGTTTAAAGGTTTTACTGTGCATATATTCTCTATGAACTTATTTTATAAAAATAAGCTAGTTAAGGTTATACTGTGATAAAAATGAACGCAATAAAACTTGTTGAAACAACTTTTATGTTTCTTTTCCAATGACACATTTTGTCTATCACTGATCATAATGTTATTGCTGAAATATTAGACATTTGTTATTCGAAATCCACTATAGAAAGTAATTTCATTTTGTTAGATCTTCTCTCGATCAGATTAAAAATGTTAACAATTATAATATCACGCGATTTTCTTCATTCTACATCCTGTACATAAAGTATCGACAAAACCACTGCCACATATGAAAACTTTATTTTTCAACTGCAGAAGAGGATATGAAATGTTTTGCATTATACGTACGCAGTGTTCGTTTGATTAAGATATTTCTAGCTAATTCTCCAGAACTCTGCACTTATTTATTTATTTAATTATTATTCAGTGCCAAATAGGCACTTAAAGATTTAGATTAGCTCCTGAATAGCATGTACAAGAATCACAACTGCATGAATTCACATTTACATAAAATGGTAATATACAACCTGTCTGAAGATCTAAAAACTTACATTGTAAATTGCACTTAAAAATCTTCACCTCTCTCCATTCGTTTATATCTTAAATACAGTCCTGTTGTTCTTGTCTGTACAGAACAATGTGCTTGTTAGTTCAATCGAAGAATTAACTTCACACAACTGAAGAAGCATTTGTAGTTAGAACTAGTGAAATCACTAATGCTAGTTTGCTTGTTATAAAGAAATGATCAGTCTTCGTTACTCTCGTCTTGTGTTTATCATCATATCACCTCAGATTTAATTATCACGTAACTATAGTGATGTTCTAGAGCATGGACGTCCACAGGACCAGAGGAAGCAAGTTTTTTTTTTGTCAGGCGGAACAAACGAGGTACAATATTTCCACGTAATTGTATTGTGCTCTCAAAATAATATTGCTTCAGATTGTACATTTATCATGTTACTGATGCGCCATTTCAATATTTAGCTGTGACTGAAAAGATATTATTTGTGTTAAATATATATATTTTTGTTGAATTTCACTTTCCGGGGAGCTCGTCCCTTTGTCTCCTTCTGGACGTCCATGTTCTGGAGATGATTTGACGCAATATGTCCTTCGATCGTTCTCTCCTTAAATCAGCATATTCTCTTCAAAGAGTGAGATAATGGTCCATAATAAAGTGGCAATATCACATGGCTTGAATTAGTCATATTGGATTCTTGGCATACGCCTAGTTACATTAAAATTTTGGGAAGATTTTGTGTAAAATACACAAATCTCGTTATTTTTTTGGATTATTGTCTCCTCCTTCATATGCCCGTGATACTTTGTTATATGTCCATTCTTGTTACACCATGCCTGGCACATAAATAAAAATACAAACCTCAGAATATTATTTCTAGCAAAGTACGAGTATCAATAGCCTACTGCCATTAGCCTGGTCGTAAGGCTATTACCTTGTAATTAAGCCTCCCAGTGGTCGATTCTGGGTAGCGCAGGCGCAGACCCGATTAGCCTACATGTGCATAAAATGAACCTACAATTTGCCAATCTACACCATGTTGTCTGTTCACTGTTTTTACTTTAGGCCAGCACAAAGTTGTGGTGTACAAGAAAAGGTCTTATGAGTAAACTTCAGCAAATTGCATTCAACAGCGCAGCAAGACACACACAACCATCTCTGCAGCGACAGTTCTTCCAAAATCAGCTGATACTCGCTTCTCACATCAGAAATGGTAATTGTCTTGAATTCCTTACCAGTATTTTCATTACACACTCGTCATGAGTATAGCTCAAACGTTGGCATATTTCCGAAATAGCTTTTGCAAAACTTTCTTGTCGAATCAGGTCGAGGTGATTCTTGTGTCACCTAGAAGATTGTTTCCCGTCCACGACTTCAACAAGCTCCATCTTTGTTTTATCCTTGTCTGGAACCTTAACGTTAGACTTTTTATCGCGAGAAACTGGTTTTGACTTTGCATTTCCATCGTCAGTCAAAGTTACGTTCACAAATCTTCTCAAGCTCTTGCTGTGTTTCTTCAATAAACCGAGAGGATCTTTATCATATTTCACAGATATCTCTCGAACGAAATCTCGAAATATTCTGTAATTGGTGCTGGTTTGCCTGTTCCTCCATTTGGGCCTTCCTGATGTCGATTGGAACCCCCAGTGCGCCAAAAAGGCATTGTTTAGAACCTGGAACTTATACCCGGCCAGAAACATTTCATAGACCTGAAACGAGAGCAAACATTTTGTTTAATAAGATTGTTAACTCTTTTAGAAGTATTTTTTTCAGTCACATTGATTGGATTGGATTGGATTGGATTGATTTGGTGCTTTAAGTCCACTTTATGCACAATAAGGCTTATTGGGATTGGACCTACAGTTTAAAGTCGGATACCATTTTTTTTTTGTATTTGGTACAGAGTCTGAAGAAGACCTTGCTAGAAGGTTGAAACGTAACGTTTAGTTTATATTTTAGAATAAAATAAATTTCTGCCTTGCTCAGCATATTGAGTTTTTGGTTACTATTAGTATGTCTCGGTGTTTATTATCTGAATCACATTTTACAATCAGTTGATTTTCAATGGATGATATTCAACTTGACGTCATCACGCAGTGTACTCTGGGAAGAAATAGGGCAAACAAATTCACGTGTTTTAAGGAAAGCGTATGGAGAAGTGAGAAAATTTGCATTCCACCACTTTACACACTTTCCACGGTTTTAGCAGGGCTTCAAAAAATGTAGAAAGTACATATTCCTTCTTTGATCACGATAATCATACTTTGAATCACTTCTGCAAAGACCATACGTACAGTGCTTACCCAACATGTTTTCAACGGAGGATCTGATCTCTTTGCCCGAAATATGGCACAATGAATTGTGAGGGAAGTTGTTCGCTGAATACCATCCATTAGTGCGTCTTGATGTGCACATTAATTCTCTAATTCACACTTGCAATCTGTTGAATCTATTCTAACACAAAGAAATATGCCGAATATCTACGGATGTCAAATCTTATTTCAACAAAAGACAAGATCAAACGCATGCATGTAGGCACATCGGCCATCTTTTCGTATTCGATAGTTTTGACATAACATAATTCGGAGGCCCTCACAAATTTGCACAAAATGACAGCTGTGAGTTGTGTATTTTTTTTTGGTTAAGCCTTCCCAAGGACAATTTTATAAAGCTGTTTAAATCAAAATACCATTATTCTTCAGAAAATCAACAAATTTCACGACGTCAGGACCGGACCATTATTTCGTTGGTTGGGTGAGATACCGTCATACACTAACACTTGGTTTGATCTGATAATGTTTCTTTCATTTTTCCCTTTTTCTTGTTTTCAATTAATTTTTATGTTATCTGTAATACAAATAAATCCATATAACACAGATATCCCAATAAATAAGTTGTTCTTTTTAGCCCTTCTATTTTAAGAACTCGCATGATATATTATTTACATATTGGTATCTAATTACATAAGATGCTACAAAAATTGTAAAGGAAGACAACTAAAGACTGAAAAGAAGATGAACCAGTATTTCTATGTCTGGCATAGCTATTTAATTAACACTGTTTGACATTACTTAACAAATCATTTGGAATTTGACTTGAACAGGAGATACGTACAAGAAGTTGAAAACTTTTAAACTAGCAAGAGAATAGAAAGACGAAAAAATATATTTCTGTACCTGGGTATTCCTTTAGTGCCTAGTGTGTTTGTGTTTATTTTGTGTAGTAGTTATGCTGTATAATGTGTTTCTGTTTGTCTTGTGTAGTATCGGTGGTGTGTATGTATGTGTCTTGTGTTGTAGTTGTGGTGTCTAGTATGTATGTGTAGTAGTTGTGCTGTCTAGTATGTTGGTTTTGTCTTGCGTAGTAGTTGTGCTGTCTAATTTGTTTGTGTTTGTCTTGTGTAGTAGTTGTGGTGTGTTTGTGATAATATTTTGTTGTAGTTGTGATGTGTTTGTGTGTGTCTTGTGTAGTAGTTGTGCTGTCTAATGTGTTTGTGTTCGTCTTGTGTAGTAGTTCCTCCATTCATATTGGGGGTTAGGCGTAGAGCTGACAACTCTGCACTGTAAAAACACATGTCAAGAAACAACAATATAAGGCCATGGATGTTCCCAAGGTAAAATATTCCGGAGGTAAAATAGTCCCCCGTTCGGATCTCCGGGTGGGGACTACTTTGGGAGGTCTCTGGACTAAGGATAAGATCTACGTTAGGAAGAAGGATATTAAATTAGGCACCTGGAATGTTCTGAGCCTTTACCGGCCTGGGGCATTTCAGTGTACAGTTAATGAGATAGTTAAGTATAAATTAGATGTAGTAGCTGTCCAGGAAGTTAGGTGGCCAGGAGAAGGGAATTGTAAAACTAAAAATTATACTTTTTTCTATGGTGGTACTGAAAATCATAATTTTGGAACAGGCTTTTTCATAAATAATAGAATTATATCGGCTCTTAAAACAGTAGAATTTATTAATGATAGGATATCATATGCAGTTTTACAGGGTAGGTGGTGTAAAATTATTTTAATAAACATACATGCACCAACGGAAGATAAAGATGATAATACTAAAGATGATTTTTATGCAGAGTTAGAACAGGTCTTTGATAAATTTTCTCAGTATGATATGAAAATTCTGTTAGGTGACTGTAATGCACAAATTGGCAAAGAAGAGACATTTAAACCCACGATTGGTAAAGAAAGTCTTCATGAATTAAGTAATGATAATGGTATAAGATTGATTAGTTTTGCAACCTCAAAGAATTTAATTGTGAAAAGTACCACTTTTAAACATAAAGATATCCATAAATATACCTGGTCTTCTCCAGATGGTAAAACTCACAATCAGATAGATCATATTCTCATTGATAAGAGAAGGCATACTAGTATAATTGACGTTCGTACACATAGAGGTGCTGACTGTGCTAGTGACCATTATTTAGTAATTGCTAAATTAAGAGAAAGACTCTCAGTGATAAATCATAAGCAACAAAATCTAAAAGTTCTAAAATTTGATACAGGAAAGTTTACTGATGAAAGAATTAAGAAAGATTACCAAATTAAACTGTCAAATAGATTTGATGTTTTGCAGGATTTAAATGATGATGAAAATATAAATGAAACAGACGTAAATAAGAATTGGGAGCACATACGTAATGCAATAGAATCAGCAGCTAAAGAAAGTATAGGATACCATAAACCGAGAAAAAGTAAGCCATGGTTTGATAATGAATGTCATAATCTAATAGAAATAAGAAATCAGGCTAGACTTAGGTGGTTAAATAACTCTGATGATACAAATCTAAACAATTATAATAGAATAAAGCGAGAAGTTAACCGCACGTTTAGAAGTAAAAAAAGAGATTACTTGAAAACCAAAATTAACGAAATTGAAACAAACAGCAAAAATAAAAATATCAGAGATTTATATAAAGGTGTAAATGAATTTAGAAAGGGGTGGCAACCTAAAGTAAACTTGATAAAAGATAAAGACGGTGATGTTCTAGCTGACCCAAGTGATATTCTAAATAGATGGAAGAACTACTTTAATGACCTTTTAAATGTCCATGTAGGAGATAAATCAGAAGTGAATGAAGTACACACAGCAGAACCTTTAGTTCCAGAACCCAACTTGACTGAAGTTAAAGATGCTATTAAAAGCCTAAAGAATAACAAAGCACCTGGCATTGATTTAATACCAGCTGAGTTAATTAAATATGGTGGAAATTCATTAATGTATCAAATTCATAAATTAATCTGTTTAATATGGAATAAAGAAGAAATCCCTCAACAGTGGAAAGAATCCATAATTGTTCCTGTGTTTAAAAAAGGTGATAAAATGAACTGCAATAATTACCGTGGAATTTCTCTACTCTCAACAACATATAAAATATTATCTAACGTTCTTTTAACAAGACTAACCCCATATGCTAATGAAATTATAGGTGATTATCAATGTGGATTTAAACGTAACAGATCAACTACAGATCAAATTTTTCACATCAGACAGACACTTGAAAAAAAGTGGGAATATAATCAAAATGTCCATCAGCTATTCATTGATTTCAAAAAAGCATATGATTCAGTCAAAAGAGATAAACTATATAATATATTAGTTGAGTTTGGAATACCTAAGAAGCTTGTTAGTATGATAAAAGTATGCACCAGTGAAACAGAAAGTAAAATTCGTGTGGGTATTAATATGTCTGACAAATTTACAATTCATGATGGGTTAAAACAAGGAGATGCATTATCTCCATTGCTCTTTAATTTTGCCTTAGAATATGCTGTTAGGAAGGTAAAAGAAACTAAAGAAGGACTAAAATTAAATGGTGTGACTCAGTTGTTAGCATATGCAGATGATGTAGACTTACTGGGGGATGATGTGAATACAATTAAGAATAATGCTAAAATATTTTTCAAAACTGCTAAAGAGATAGGTTTGGAAGTTAACAAAGAGAAAACTAAATATATGCTTACAGGCCGAAACCAAGTGTTAGGTAATAATCAAAATCTAATTATTGATAACAACTCGTTTGAACCAGTTTCCAAATTCAAATACTTAGGAGTAATATTAACAAATGAAAATTATATTAAAGAGGAAATAAAAAGTAGGCTTAATTCAGGAAATGCATGTTACTTCTCTCTTCATAAACTTTTGTCTTCTCGTTTAATATCTAAGAAACTGAAAGTTAAAATATACAAAACAGTAATTTTGCCTGTAGTATTATATGCATGTGAAACTTGGTCCCTTACATTGAAAGAGGAACATAAATTGAGAGTATTTGAAAATAAGATCCTTAGGAAAATATTTGGACCTAAAAGGGATGAGGAGACAGGTGAGTGGAGAAGGTTACATAATTTAGAACTACATAATTTGTATTCATGTCCAGATATTATTAGAATAATTAAATCAAGAAGACTTAGGTGGGCAGGCCATGTGGCACGAATGGGAGAGGAACGAGGAGTTTACAGGATTCTTGTTGGGAAACCTGATGGTAAGAGACCTGTAGGAAGGCCAAGACGAAGATGGAGGGACAACGTTGAGATGGACCTAAGGGAAATCGGTAGGGATGGAAAAGAGTATATAGAACTTGCTCAAAATAGGGAAACATGGAAGGCCTGTGTTGCTGCAGCCATGAACCTTCGGGTTTAAGAAGGCTAGAGAGTTAGTTAGTTAGTTACCTGGGTATTCCTTGTCATTCCAAAACCGACAAATCTCTCATCGTATGCAGGGACGTCGGCTTTAGCCACGTACACTGGTTCGTAAAAGAACGAATAGTTCTTCACATCATATGCCACGTCAAGAACTGGGGCTTGAGGGATCTTCTCCCATTTCCCGAGGTCCGACAACTTTTGGTTTTGAACAAAAACTTTCACGTGGAATCGACGGGCAAGCTGCTTCTTGATCAGGCCGAGAAGCTGGGATTTGTTCACTGGAACTAAGTCACTCGTATTCTTTATTTCGTAAACAGGGATCACGTATGCACATTTCCTGCACTCTTGGATGTCCAGACGTGACAAAAAGTCCTCAAGCTGAAGATCAAGGGCAGGGTTAGGTATCATGTCGACGTCAGAGCAGAGGACGTACTCGGTTGGACAATTCTGTCTCGCCATGTTCCTCAGCAGGTTCTGAGGGTACGCCATGCTTTCCCTCCATTTCAACATGGGCATTGGTCTTTTGGATAAAAGTTGGTCCAGCATCACCTTGTGATCTTCACAGGTGCTCTCACTGTCAAATTTGTGGTCTGGGAGTAGCCGAGGTGGATGGTCCACGGGATATGAGAAGTGAAAACTAACCTTTTTCCTAATATTGGGAAAACACTCTCTGAGGTAGGTGACATAGCGGACAGCTAGGTCGAATTCAACATCAGGGGTGAAGAGCGATACGGAGATTGGTCCTGCCCACGTGGAGGAGACGTTCATCAGCCAATGGGATCTGTCTAGTGAAGTCTGCGTGGCAATGCAGGCTTTCCTTCTGGAGACAGAGCTCCACTCGTCCCCAACTACAACAAAAGTGTGCACCTTGAACTTATGGGGAGGGTCAAATTGTCCTTGAGTTTCGTCGAAGCGAAAGGCGTACGAGTTGTGCTTCTGCTCATGGACAACACTTGAGGTGGTGGATGTTGAACTCGAATTGGCGTCGTCTTTCGTGGACATACTCTGGTTTTCCGTGACGCTAACCCGCACTTTTTGTCTTCTTTCCGATATCGAGACGCTCTTCTCCGTCCTAACCACCATGGACATTGTGTACGTGCTGTTGCCACTGGGAAACGCTGTGTCGTTACTGCTAGGAAAGTAGGTAATAGCGGTATACTTCCTATCAGGCAGGTGGCTCCTGGCGTTCATGTGGTTTTTCAAGAGCAGCAGGGTGAAGATGAAATTGAGAGTTATCATCGCCAGGAAGAGGCGGATTCTTGATGAGGCGACCATGGTCAGGGTCGCCTTTAGAGGTAGAAAAGACCTGAAATAGAGAAGAAAAAAGCGTCTATGAGATTTGTAGGTACACCAAACACATATAAAATTGAACAGTATCAAGTGCTCATCCCAGCGCTGTACTATTTTTACTGATAACTGTGGGAGAACAATCCACAAAAATAACTTTTCCTGTTTGGGGAGAGAAAGTTACTGAGCGTAACTTCTATCTTTCTTGTCATTAATTTAAGAGTAATTAGAGATAAATTAATCTCCGTACTTTTGATTGATTTAGTTTATTTTACTTTGCGTTTTGTGCCTCTTGGCTAATTTGCGAAGATGGGGATGAGTGATGAAATGATGAAATTGATGAATGGACATTCACAAACAACCAAGCCCGAGCGGGATTCGAACCCGGGACCCTTGGCGTCGCAGCGCGATGTGATAACCACTCGGCCACAGGGACCGGCTCCGTACTTTTGAATCTGGTGGCAGGCAGTACATGAAGTTCGGGATGAACCTGGCTGCAAGTGTGATACACCCAAAGGTTTAATGCCTCGTGTGTATCTACAGATGGTTATCAAAATATAATGGATGTTGTTCAGCAACACAGCATCTATGTGGGCTGGCAACACTGAAGGATGGTAGTAAGTAGGTAAGATAGTAGGTGGAGTAGCGCAGATTAGAAATCGGTGTAGTACGCGTTCATTCGTGATTCGTACGTGCAATCGGCCAAACATAGGTGAGGCAAAATGAGGAACTCCGACTTTCAACGAAGGCCGATTGTTGGAGCCCGGTTAGTTTGCGCAACTGTAATGAAGATGGCCAATGTCTTAGGTGCAGGGCCAGATTAACCTATGGGCAACTGGGGCAATTGCTCCGGGGCCCCCACCAAAAGGAAGCTGTGAAGGGCCTCCACCAAAAGAATATTTTAACCAGCTGGCTATGCTTGTGAAAAATTACGTAAGAAGTTGTATTTAAAAAAAAAAAAAGAACTTTGATATTGTCGTATGTCTACACTCTTCTGGATCCAATTGTAGCACAGCTCTCAGTCGATCTGTTTGTAGATATCTGAAGCTCAGATTGATTTGGCTGTGATGTGGAAATAAGGCAAACTTATTCAAATAATCAATTCTCAGATACGATTAAGATAATAAATAATTCTACGAAGTACATAACTTTCTTTCGTTAATAACATCGTATTAGAACTGCGAGTTTTTCTAGGGAAAAAAATGTGGAGATACTAGAGCTCTCTCTCGGTGCATCAGTGAACTTGGGACACCTAACTGTAAGCAGCGCTTTATCATATTTTCATTCTCAACTTCGCGATTAACTTCAAAAGGAAGAACAGTGACGTTGAATAACGGAAATAACAAATAATCGTAAAAAGTTGGCAATGCAGTTCCAGTTCCTAACAATAATGAAACATACTGCTACTCTATCAATTAAATATTTTGGTTATTGCGTTTTAGTTCCGTTGCTGTTGAACTGTCGTGGTTTGTCAGTGGCGACGTGTGAACGTTTTACTTGAAATTCACTTAGCTTCAGGGTATATGTTGAAATGTTGCATGGAAATTTTGTGTAAACTTTGATACTTCTTGCTCTAGTAGTTCGGTAAGAGATTTTGTGACTATTTTAAAGTGTTTTATGGGGAAGTTCGGGGAAGAAGAGATCAGTATTACAATTTTTCATGTAACTATCGCTCATTAGATATGAGTACAAGGGCTCGAATGGAAGAGTAGGCTTGGAGCACGCGAACGACAAACAGCCACAACTGGACAGCTAATATTTCGACCATTGTGTGCATGCACGGCGTTCGTTTAGTATTTACTATATACGAGGGAAAGTCAATATATAAGTTGCAAAATGAAATATCTTCGAATTGCTGCAATGTGAAATTGTTTTATAAATATCAGTCGTTGCACTGATCCTTTCCGCAAGAGTCGGTGTAGGTGGCAGCACCACTGTGTATCGGATACGGCGCTAGGATGATATGATCCACATTTTTATGTGACGTCACCAGTAGAAAATATGTCACTAATGTATTTACTTTTATGAAAGGACACGTAAATGTTGTGTTATTATATGTAATATTGCACCCTGTTTGTAATGTATATCTTTTGTTTAATGTTTATTGTATTTTATGCTCTGTTATGAGTAGTTTAATGTTACCTTCATGTTTGCGATAGTGCACTATACGAAGTTGTATTTTTTTAAAAGATGTATAGATGTCATTTTTGTTGATAGTATCCTTTTGTAGATAGTGAGTGATTCATCTGTACTTTAATCTGTGTTCTCGAAAATAGTATAAAAGCGAGGATATCGCGTAAGAAATATCACACTTTTTCGCCACGGATCGACGAAGCTTTTAAACTTAAAAAGAACTCCTCGGTGTTGTGCATACATCTTGGTATGGTAGTTCGGGGCGCAAGCTAGGCCTATGTGATCATAGGTACGCCGATAGCCATGCATTGATGATATGCACAATACTGCAACCATTCTATGTTAAATAATAAAGCTAGCCTAAGGATTAATTTGGAAATAAAAGGCTAAAGAGCAAATATTGGCTCAGTTATCATTGCATATCTCTTGGTGTGGTAGTTCGGGGCGCAAGCTAGGTCTATGTGATCATAGGCTTGCCGATAGCCACGCATTGAGATTATGCGTTTTAGTTGAGTCAATTCATCGACAAAGCGAAATCCTCGCCTTCGTCTCAAGTATATTTGCATTATAATTGCAATAAATAAAGAATAAAACCTTTCAGTTTATACATACTGCAGTAATGTGGTTTTATTTCTCTGTGCTGTGAATATTGTCTTTGCCTAACACTATCCCTGTACCTGAGAGGAGTCTGTGTACTTCACCGAGTCTCATCGTTCACCGCGTCTATTACAAGAACGTTTCAAGTAGTAGTCACGTTATCGTGCGGTGGTGAGTCATTCGACTACCAAGTGGGCAGGAAGAAGTTCAAGGTCATCCAGTCAGCACGGAAGGTGATGGTCACTGCGTTTTGGGACAGTTAAGGCATCCTACTCGTGGAATTTCTGCCCCAGGGTCACACTGTCACTGCAGCCACGTATTTGCAGAACCCTGACGAAGTTACGGTCAGCCATTCGCAGGAAACGTCCAAGTGCTTTGTGGGATGGAGTTCTTCTGTTGGGTGACAACGCTCGTCCACACAGTGCCAATACCACAGTGGCTCACATACGGTCCTTAGGTTGGGAACGACTGGAACATACTGCCTACAGTCTGAATTTGGCACCATCCGACCTTCATCTCTTCGGCCCACTGAATAATCACCTGGATAGTCACTGGTTCCAGGATATGGAGGTGGCCCATCGAGAGGTTACCAGCTGGCGACGACACAAACCACAAACCTTCTTTTCTGCTGACTTTCAGGGACTCGTGAAACGCTGGGACAAGTGCCTAAATGTTCATGGAGATTACGTTGAAAAGTAAACCACATTTCATCAGGTAACTATTTCAACTTTTCTTTCTATTCCATTTTGCGACTTATATATTGACTTACCCTCGTAGTTACGGTGTTCACTCTTCATAATATACTATAGACATTTAGACGCGGAATTGTACTGCTGCTATAGCTCTACAATTTTTGTCCTATAACTTTATTTTACTGCGCTATTCTCCCTGCAAACCTCTCTGCGGTATGTTCGATTGTGAATGACAACTGATTCTAGAATCAGGTCTACCATTTCAACTGCTGAAAATTGGTGGTTAAAGTATTGAGCTAATAAAGCTCCTAGTAAAAAAGAAATTAAAAAATGGGGGCCCCCCACAAAACATTTTGCCCAGGGGCTTCCACAAACCTAAGACCCTGCTTAGGTGCATCGAGAGCAACAGTCTCCAAGGTAATGACAGCAAACACAACTCATGCCAAGACATCGTCAACGAATGGTAATAGTGGACGACGAAAACCCATCCTCCGTGATCAGGACCACTAAACATTGAAGAGGATTGTCTCAAAAAACAATCGAGCTAATGCGACACAAGTGACGTCAGAAGTCAATCAGCATCTCGACTAACTTGTTTCTACACTCACAGTCCAACGCGAGCTGTAGAAACTGAACAGTTTTGCCACCCCACACAGATGCAGTGTTGCTGATCATAGGTGTTTCCATTATTTTGATAACCATCTATACGTAGATTCCAGCGTGTACCACTCTGTCACCTTTCGGAAATTTAAATATGACGTCATCAATATTGCTACAGGCCGAAACCGCCATTTAAACTTCGCCTGGAGTTATGACAAAGAGATGAATGTGGTGTTATTTTGAAGAGCACAATGTAAAATATAAATTTTTCAAAAGTGATGGGACTTGCAACAAGTTGTATAGCTTTGTCCTCATTTACCTTTAAAATTTTACACCAGACAAATGACAGGTAAAACACAGGCGACAGCAAATTCCGATCTCGGCCATTTTGGAGGTGGTGTGATCAGCACCACGCTTTGGCCGCCTTTACACCCCAGGGTTGCCCCCAGGTACCCATTGATTTGAGGCTTTATGCGGGGACAAGGTCGGAAAAATTCCGACCTTAGATGGTCTCTCACGTGGCAGACAGATGCCCTAACGACTAGACCACCGCGGCTCTTAAAATTTGTTTATTTCAACAATAACATTTTCTACGCTTTTAATATGGAAAAATACCCAACCGCTGCTCTGGGGATGAATATTTTATGCCCCTACTGTCCTCATTGTACTCCTTGTCGACATCCGTGGCGGAGTGGTTAGCACAGTGCGCTACGACGCCATGGGTTCTGGGTTCGAATCCCGGCCTTTCAATGGGTGCTGTGAACTGCGTGTGGAGAGTTACGTATTTGTTTTTAGTGTTGTGCATATATTGAATGTTATGACAGTAAAGAATAGAAAATATATTGGCAAACAAGTTGCACTTGGTTATCTTATGTTTCCACGTGTATAATATCGGATTAGTCGTTTACCATTATCATCGGTACCAGTTGTTGAAAGTTGGCCACACTGATATGACGTAAGCAACCCTAGTCTGACGCGTTATCTTCTGGTGCTGCTCTTATCGTACAGGTGAAGCTAGTATATAATCTGTGCTTCGAAGGGAGCTTGCAAGCCGAAAGGTCAACCTGTTCCATTATTTTTTTAAATCTACGAATTGAAGTGTTGTTTGATGCTCATTGTAATTTTCATTTATTCTTCAAATTTGCACGTGTTTTTTTTTTTTGTGCTTGTAGAACGAAATTTTCTTTCAACAATGTGTTGAAACTGGTGTGACATACGAGGAATTTCGCCCCTGCACAGCAACTACATAGCGAGAAGTTCATTTTCAAGGTATATGTGCAATGTATATGATTTTTTTCTTGAATATATGGTCGATTTATTTGGCAAGAAATGGAGTGCCATTTAAAAGTATTGGTAACTTTACGTTGTTAGGTGGGAAGTGTTGGTTTGTTCTTAATAGTAGGTAATCTGACGCTTTTGTTAGCTTAGGAACGATATAGTAATTTTACGTTATTCCTTGAATTTGCACATGTTTTTGTTTGTATGTGTGTAGCAATAAATTTTCTTTTAAAGAAGTGGTCCGGGATACGAAGAATTTGACGAACTCTTGTCACATCTCGGGACTAAATATCTTGCTTATTTGTTGTTTTCTCATCTTGAAATAAACTTCAAGCTTTGTCAAACATCGAAATCTGTAGGTTAATATTTGAAAAATGAAATTTTCGAGGTGTATGATCGGTCACCGGCCCCGAAATAGTAAAGTATTCCTATACTGTTTTTTCAGAACAGAAGGTATAGTAAGTAGCCTGTGGATCAATAATCTGTTGATCAGTAGCGTGCCCAGGATTTTCTAACGGGGTGTTGCGTATACTTTTTTTTAGTAGTTAGTCGAGTCTTCATTTTGCCATCTTTTCCTGTCTTTGACGTTCTTTTTCTAAGAATACTGGGCCAAAAGGAGGGGAGGGGGTAATGATCTCAGCAACCCGCCTTTTGGCAAGCCACTGCTGTGGATGGACGTTGTAATAATTTTGAGCTGAATAAGCCGAAATGAATATTAGCATAGAAATTATACAAAAAGTTTTATCTGTTTTTACACTACTTACATATTTCATTTTCTAGATTTTTAAGAATTTAATGGGAGATAGGTTAATGACCTCGTGGAGACGAAATTTTTAGGAATGGACAATTATAAACATAAGTGTAGTTATCTTTGAGTTATTAAATTATCACTCCCAACGAGATTGTTAAATCTTGATTCGTAATTAAACAACGCTGCAATTTATGTGTATTACGAAGGTCATAAATTTAATGATAACGATTTGTGTATATATGCATGTACACGCACACATTTTGAATAATGTTCTACAAGTGCTGAGGTCAATGCACGTCTCTGCCTACATGGACTCGCCTGCATATTCCACATTAAACATTGCCAGCAAAATAGAACAATAACCATATACTCTGTTCCGGCCATCTCTGGAGGAAGCGAACGAAAACAAGTCTCTGCGCAAGTATTGACGCGAGATGGCTCCACCAATCAATACTTGAGAGGGAACGGGATTGTATGGAAGGCGACTGTACTGCTTCGCTCTGTCCACTTGATCCCCCTCCCCTTTCTCTGCCTTTATGCGCTGCGTTGCTCCCCAGATTCCGTGGATAGAGTATAGATAAAATAGCCAGGAACTGTGGAACCCTGCACTGCCATTTAGCATATCAGTATAGAAACATTTTGTAGTTGGAATACAAATAACTCCTCGTTCCAACGGATAGATGTCGCTAAAATCGCAATGACACGAAAGTCACAAAGGAGCCTATATGAGTTTCACCCCGTTGACAATAACCCAAAAATCACCCAATTAGTGCTGTGCCTCGGGTTCACTGCCTGGAAATATGTAATAAACAGGAAACAGGATCTTATCATCGTTGATATCAAAACATCACATTCGGTGTACCTTCAACGACGTAATGGGAAAACTTCACTGTACAACGTGCATAAGGATAATTAAAAGATCTCACTGACCTTGCTTAAAACCCAGCTGCTTGGCTCGTTATTCAGCCTGGCCTCACCTTGTTTTTCTTGGAGGGGAAAATAGAGCAAGAAATCGTTTATGGTGTGAATGTTATTTCCTTGGAAGGTAAAAAGAAAAGGGTCACTCTATAATGCGCTCATGTATTCATTGTTTGTGTTACGCTGTTATGTCAAAAACTTTTTTTTCCTAAAGTTGCTTGTAATTATAAAACCTATGAAACAAGTATCATCGATTCCCTTTCGTATTTACAATTTACGATTGATTGATTGATTTGGTGTTTTAAGTCCACTTTATGCACAGTAAGGCTAATCGGGACTGGACCTACAGTTTAAAGTGGGATCCGAACCCCTATGTGCCTCCACCGGGTATCGAACCCGGGACTCCTTGATTACAAGGTAATGACGCTACCACTGCGCCATCGGGAGGTCCTTACAATTTTCGAGTTCACTCCGACACAGGGTGAGTAACAAGTAATGTCTTTCAACTTGGATAAAGTTTCACTACCAGTACTTATCGACTGTCCTTACTGGGGATGGCCAAATCCGGATAAAATTTTATCCGGATATCGGATAATGTTATACCTGGATTTCAAATATCCCTATATCGGATATCCGAATTATCTGAATATCCAATATTCGGATTGTACGGATATCCGATATTTGGATTATCCGAATTATTCGGATTATCCGAAATGTCCGGATATCCAAATGTGTACATTATTCGGACAGTTTTATCACGGATAGTTTATCTGTGATTTTATCGTTTTCGTTTATCTGTTTTACGAGCTATCCACATATTCTTTTATTCGCTATTTTCGTATTTCATTGAACGTATTTTCCAAAAAATCCTTTATCAAACCTGTTCTATCCGGATTATGTGTTGTATCCGAAACATATATCGGATAATTTGAAATGCGGATATCAGTTATCCGGATTTTGTGACAGTCCCTATTACTTACTATTTCTGTAGTGTCAGTCTGTCAGAATGATAGAGAGGGGTGCATTGAACTACAAAGCACTTTATTAGGCGCTCATTCGAAAACGATAAGCGACATTCTATAAATATTGCTTGAAATTAAGACATGTATTGAACGAGGTGTCCCTCGACACACTCTTTAATTCAAAACTTCCAAAGTAAACCATTGAAGTGAAGTAATACACAATTTATTACTTTTATTTTTCTGTGTCCGCGGCGATCTAGTTCGATATTGCGTCTGACTGAAACCTTGGGTTCGATTTTCTGGGTACGTTGTCTCAGGTTGGAGTTTTTTTCAGAACTGTCCCTGTATGAGGCGGCTCTGGGATTCACCCAGCCTTAATAAAATGTGTGGGGTACTTGAGGGCAAACTAGAAGAGTAAGGCGGCCGGAGCGCGGTGCTGATCACGTCACCTCCATAATGGTCGCGATCGTGGAGCATCTACCTCCACAGCCTTATAACGCAGGGACCTTGAGTATTATGCATTTCGTTTCCGATGCCAGTAACATTTGACAGAACTTCTAGACTCACCCTGTACATAAATCTTAAGCTCCTCACAGGTATGGACGATTTTATAGCCTCCCACGTGAAACTATAAATCAGACAAACCAATCTCCAGTTGAGTTTCTTTCTCTTTTCCACAGAAAACAAGTATTTCGTGATGATCGCTATCTTGTTTCCACGCAATCGTGTAATTTTTGTATCACGCTTCATGGCTGGTTTCTGTGCAAGGGGAAGGCATTAGTTAAAAGAAATAAGGCGGGCATAGGTACAGGGGCTGGAATCTTGCTTTTAAAAATTCCAGAATAGGCTTTGAAGCGACACATGCAAACGCGTGCACGCATTTACAGCTGAAAGAGAGCTCTTATCAACTCCTGCTTCTTCCGTTCTACACGGTTATCTCACTGTGGTTACTGAGGTTGGGAAAGTCTGTGTGCGCCGAAAGCTTTGAAAAATGGAATAGACATTGACTGTTGTGCAACAGTGGTTGGAATTAACTTGGGGAGGTCATAGTGCAACATCGTCTAATTCAACACGTGGTACTGCCTTAATCATCAACCCTTTGTTTTGGAATACGGAAAAATAATAAATAAATTAGAATACAGTAGCTTGTCCAAGAAATTTGAAACTGACACATGGCTACTCTCGTAGTATTGTAATTTAAAATGGTGCCAATTGGCTCAATGAGATCTGGCAGTCGGTAGCATCCAGGATAATATCCCGTTTCTCGAGGGCTGGTAGCGTCGAAACGGGGCGTCTGACAAAAAAATATTTTGCCTTACTGACCTACATGCATTGTGAAATTGTGTGTAACATCCCGTTGTATGTTTATTTGATATAATCCGAGTCCGAGACTTGTATTTGAAGACCGAGTCAATTACAAGATACACAATTCGAAACGAGACCAATAACGTGGCAACTTTAGTCTCGATACCACCCCTAAAATATGAAGCTGGCTGTTAACAAAAGAGCCTCGCTTTAGAATAATCGCCCTGCAACTACAAGCGAACACACGCACATCAAATATAATACTGGAATGTCCAAAATGTAATAGGGAAATTAGTACATTGTGCAAAAGTTTATATAATTTAGAAGTGCAATTTCCAATAAATTTGACAAATTTGTTGGCGATCTAGATGTTCGACTGGGATATAGTTTAACATTTTTTAAGAAATTGTAACATACAATTGTAAACGGGAATGATTTTATGCTTGTTCTAATTTTCAAATAGCCTTAATATAACTTCTGTGATATAATTATATTTTCAATGTAAAGCAATTATGTAGCAATATAAAGAAGAACTCGTTGACAAAAAACGGCTTAAAAGCTGTTAGGTCCAAAATAAAATATGTACATATTTTTCAAAAGATAATATTCCATAATGTATTGATAGGACTATTACCAGTGCTGGATTTACATATGTGAAATCATGAGGCTAACATCATCATGAAGCCCCCTCCCCCATAGGCGCCAACTCCATGGGGCTTGGGGGGGGGGGGGCAGAGCCCCTCAAAAAATTTTGCTTAAGAGAATCTAATGTATTACTTTGCTTCTCTTGTAAAGTTTACTCTGAATTGTGCAACATGAACTTAACTTTAAATACAAATTTGAAATGTTCTAGTCCATAACTTTGGGGGGCTGAGACCTCTAAACCATTAACTTTGGGGGGGAGGGCTATGACCGGAGACAGCAAAACACATGACTTATTACTATATACTAAGTATATAATTATGAGTCTTGTTAACATTTTTACTAAAAAGAGTTGCAAAAGAACGAGGTGATATGACAATTATACCAGTATGTTTGTTGTTTAGTGAATTCTGAACAATTTGATGTTGTAAACACGACTTTCAGGCAATATTGATATGTAGGATATTTAGTTATCCTCTAAAATCTCTTCCTCTAGTCCAAAGAATAGGGGAAAATAATTCTGAAGTCTTTGAGTTTATTTAACACTGGCTTGCAGTAAAGTACGCAAGGAAAGCTTATGAAAAGTCTGTATTGCGAAAGCGGGAACGGCTATGATCAAAGGCATTATTGCTAAAGCACGGCGTGCTATGTGTTTTTTTATTATTGCAAAATTAAATTTAAAAAGTAAAATATTGTAGCAAGAACAAAAAAAGTAAAACTAATTTTCCTGCGATTTGGGTTCGCATTATGTAAATAATTAAATAAAAGTGTTAAATATTGTAAATATTCGTTATTTTTATGGGTACGTCAACACTAAGGTTATTTTCACCCGTCATGTGTCCTTTCTTTACAAGTCTGTCGCGGACATTAAAACACACCCATGCCCTCGCCGGGACTCGAACCCGAGACCTCCTGAGTCGACCACCCAACACGCTCGGCTACCGAGGCCGGCATAAAACTGTTATGTTGGCCTCTTAATGTAAATACATAGCCTACTTTTAAATAAAAATGTTAACTGTTATCTAAAAAACAAATGAGCATACACAAAAGACATAAAGAGACTTTGAAACATCTTCTAAACGTTTTTCATGTTACATTTAATTTGCATGAGGAATATAATAACTGCTTAAAAACTGCTATACGAAGACGTAATTTTTATTTTTAAAAAAGTGAGGGAGTGAGTTATTCATTCATTTATCTCAGTGATCAGAGCCCCCCCCCCCAATAAGGTTGACGCCCCTGCTCTCCCCCATAGATAAATTCCCTGTGCTAATGAAATGTAGAGGTTAAAATAACCCATCAGTGAGGAAGACGTGTGTATGGTTTTGAAATGGCAGCTAAAACGAAAGTAGCTAGTCGTACACTTTCCCTGTCGTCGAGTGCAGAAAAGACCAGAAAATTGAAAACATGTCTCGTACTGTACATGTCGCCAAGTTCAAAATTCTCCCACTCACACTTTCTTTCGGAAACAGTACCGTTGTGTTACAGAGGCGGGGAGAAATCGTTTTCCCAAGTGAGTTTTCGCTCGAATTTTGTGTTTTTCACCCTCAGCCCTCCATGTACTTCGTGTGATCTTGGAGAAATCTCTATCTTTCCCTGTTGGACAATACTGCTTCTGAAAATGTTTGTGATACTGTCCTCCCCGCTACAGTGGTAAGTGGTTGATTGATTATGTTAATTTTCTTCGCTTTCATGCCACTTTTGGCTAATCGCGAAGATTAGGATGGATGATGATATGATGAAATTGATGAAAGGACATTCACAAAGAATACTCGGGCCGGGATTCGAACCGGAACCCTTGGCGTGGTAGTGCGCCGTGCTAACCACTCAGCGACGGGGGTCGGCACAAGTGGCAATTGCTGAGGCGAAGATGTCAATTTAATGGATTGGAATTTGGAAAAATGTCGAGTTGTTCGATCTTGTAGTCGTTCATAGTTCTCGACCTGCCTTTTCGTCTCCTTTATTTCCCATTCTATCATTCTCTCTTTTTCTCTCTCTCTCTCCTTCTCTTGCAATCTCTTTATCTTCATTTATCTCCATTGAACTGCGTAATGAAAACAGTTTAATGTTTGTCCTCCTTTATCACATTCTCTCTCTCCTTCTGTGTCTCTTTCTCACTTATTTTGTCTTCATCAATCTTCTTATGTTCATGTCTTTTCTTCCATCTTTATTTCAATCTATTTCGTGTTTGTTTCACTCCTCTCTATCCCAGGGCCGGCGCTAGTCATTTTGGCACCCTGGGCGGTGGAGGCAGATAACGCTCCCTTTCTAACGCCGCCCCCCCCCCCAGTCATTACGCAGCAACGGGAAATTGAAAATCAATATATTCCTAAGTAAAACATCAAACTATTGAATAAATAATGAGACTTGTTACGCTTTTTCAATACTATTAAGCACAAAAGGATATCTCGCTTGACCACAGTTAAACTTCATAAAATGCGACACTAATTTTATATTTATTTATTTATTTATTTATTTATTTAAAGACATTACACTACAGGCAAATGCCCATTTACAGTGTCTTGTATTATAACACTGTTTGGTACACAAAATATGCAATCAGAAGAATTCAAAAAGTACAATAATATGATAATATGTGTTACAGTAATATAAAAATTAATATAAGATTAGATATGAAAGAGAAGTATAAAGTATTAACCTGACAGTTTGGATTAGAACTTACACATGATAACCAAGAAAATAATCAAGGAAAAACATATGTACTTCACCTTATATTTAAAAACGATGATATATAGATGTAATGACAGTAATTAGTTAATAACACAAAAGAAAAAGAAAAATAGGATGGACTCTACGCCTGTACGTAAAGAGACTGAACTAATAAACAAAGTTAAGTCTGGCTTTGAAAATAAGTTTCTGTTTCCCTTTTGAATTTTCGAAAACTTTGGAAGATGTCTATCTTATCATATGTCTTTGCAATTTCGTTATATAACCTACACATTCTCCGAGTGGGTGCCGCATTGGCTGACTTTGTTTGAGCTCTCGGTACTTGAAACAGCTCTTTCCGTGGTCTTACCTTATTATATGGTACATAAAAAGGGATTTCTGAGAGCAGCTGAGAGGAGTCTAATGAGTCGTTTAAAAGTTTATGTAAGAATAGTAACTGATGTATGTTTCTTCTATCGCCTAGGGATTGTACATTCAAGTATTTTTTTAGGGTATGATAAGGAGTATATTTGGGGTAAACGCCGTCTCTTTTCAGTCCTAGGAATCGAAGGAACTTGCTTTGTACATTCTCTATTCTGCTGGTCTCATTTAGGTTTTGTGGGGACCAGACGATAGACGCGTATTCCAATTTCGACCTTACGTAGGTATTGTATAGCGTTTGGAATGTTTCTAAGTTCTTAAAGTCGTTTCCCATTCTCATTATAAACCCTAGGTTTCGGTAACCTTCTGATACAATGCGGTCGATATGTTTTCGGAAACTGTTATTTTCTTCAAACTGAACACCAAGATCTTTGTAACTTGACACTCTGTCTAACGTGTGGCCACTGATTGTATAAGTGTGCGTGTAGGGTTGTTTCTTTCGAGTGAAAGTCATAATTTTGCATTTGTTAAAATTGAGTTTTAGTTTGTTTTTAGCGCACCATTCTACAAGATTTTCAATGTCGTTTTGCAGTTCCAAGGTATCATTATCGTTCGTTATAGACTTAAATATTTTCAGGTCATCCGCGTACAAGAGTTTCTTGGAATGTAGCAGGCATTCTGGGAGATCGTTAACAATCACAAGAAATAGCAGTGGTCCAAGGTTCGATCCTTGCGGGACACCCGAGGAGGTCTGAAATACAGTAGACATGCTATTATCATATCTAACATAGTGTTTTCGGTCTTTCAGGTAGGAGGAGATAAGTTTTAAAACACGGGTTGAGAGGTTAAGATGGTGAAGCTTTTGGAGAAGTGTATCATGGTCAACAAGATCGAACGCCTTTGAAAAATCAGTATAAATTACATCAACTTGGCCTTTCCCGTCCAGCATCAAGGTTATAAAGTCGGAGATTTCCAATACATTTGTTACAATGGACCGTTTAGGTGTGAATCCATGCTGGTGAGGGGACAGTATCGGATGAAGGTGTCTGGAAATGTATTTACATAAGATTTGTTCGAAGAGTTTTGCAGGAGTTGAAATAAGAGCGACTGGTCTATAGTTGTTGATATCAGCTTTGTCGGAGGTCTGTGGTACGGGACACACCTCAGAAAGCTTCCATATTTCCGGGAAAACGCAGGTGGAGAGTGAAAGGTTGAATAAGGTGTGTAGCGGGTACTTAAGGCTTTCCGAGCATCCCTTTATCACGTACGGGGGGACCATATCGGGACCAACAGATCATTTCGGTTTTAGTGATTTTATTGCATCTTCCACGTCATTTCATTTAGGGAAATTTCACCAATATGGAGCATGTCCAATATATTCCAATATTTTTATATTATTATTATATTTTAAACTCTCTAGTAGTGTGTTTTGTGGTATTATTAGGCCACACATAGCGTGCAAATGAAGAGGTCATTTGATTAACAGACCCGATTTGGCTACACTTAAAACTATGCCAAGATGCCCATATGCCCCAATTGTTCAAGTGTCCTATGCTGTCAATCCCAAGAATTCTGAATCCTAGTGTACAAATGAAGAACCCTCAACAGACAGATTTGGCTACACTTAAAACTATGCCAAGTACCCATATGATCTTATTGCTTACAGTGTGCTACTCTGTCAAAATCCCAAGAATCCTGAATTCTAGTGTACAAATGAAGAACCCTCAACAGACAGATTTGCCCATGTGTGCAAAGGCTGAACCTGTGAGATTGTTGTCCATAAGCTTGTCAAAAATATGCCCCTCTTGATATTATTATAGCTACACTTAAAACAAAACCAAAAATACTCATATGAGCTTTTGCTTACACAGTAGTATAATAAAATATATGCTTAAATACTTGACAGTCAGTTCAGAGTATTAATATGTTAACCCGAATATTTTAATTGGGCACCAGGCTCAACTCATATATCTAATACTAAGACAATGCATTGTGCAGAGGCTTTCTAGAATTGCTCTGTGACTCTCTCATTTCTTACATCATAAACATATGATTTTTCACCTATAAGAATAACACTACATATGGTGTCATCAGGGAGTGTATCATGGAATTCACAGATAATTTTAATGTTTGTCCTGTCATTAACCACAACTTGTTTCCTTTTTGAAGTGTTGATGACAAACATGGGTCTCTGTGTTTTAAATTCATCTGGTGTGTAATACATGTCAGTATTGCCAGTAGTGACCCTTTTGTATGCTGTAAATGCCTCATATAATTTAAGAAAATCATCCTTGGACATGTCTAAATTATAATTTTCTCTAGGAAACACCTCATTTCTGCCATTTTTAAGATATATATGTTCTTGATGTTGCAGTTATCAAACTTACTTGAATTTTTTTCCTGATTATTGTGTCTTCCAGTCTGAAACAGTACCACCACAAAATCTGGCATGTCATATTGTATACTGGAGAATGAATTTGTAGCATCAAATTCATAATAGGTACCAGTGGCAGGCTTCTGCACACATTGATATGTATAAAATTGTAAAGGCACCTGTGGATTTTTTAGGATATCTGCTTTGTATTTAAGAGCATAACTGGCCTCATATTCAACAACCGGGATTCTTAGCTCCATAGTCTGAATAATGCATTTGCCTTCATCAGGTAGGGTATTAGGCAGAGCTTCCCCTTTAGAGTTTAATGTACTGTACCTCATCAAAGCATTATTATCATTGGCAGCTCTTCTAAATGTAATTCTTAAACCACCCTTCCACATAATATCTTTGTAATCTGAGAAGAATCCTGGCAACAGGCGCATGGGGAACAGCACTGTGTGGCTTTTAGATATAATTTTATCACCAGCTTCAAATCCACCTATTTTGTAGTATGATGCCTCGGTTTTGGATAATTTTAGTGTGGCCAAAGCTGTAGAGGTAATGCCACGGTAATCCACTCTGTTTATAACAACACCATGTTTTCTGATCTCAATTTCAGAGAACAGATGTGGCACAAAATTGTCTACCAATCTTATATTTGAATTTGCTGGATAATCTGTACCATCGAGCTTTACAACATCAAATTTGATGTATAGATCTGCTCTGTGGGGGTGTATAAAGCCATCTCCTACATCAAGATCAACCTCAATCTCTGTGTTGGGTTGATTTAAATTTGCAAAGGTCCTCCTGTTTGGGGGGAATGATTGTAGCTCATAACTCTCAATATTTTCCATTTTTTTTGTATGTATTTTTATTTAAATATTAATTTCTATGATTGCAGTTGTTGTGGCTCCAGCAAAATCAACTAATTCTTCTTTTTCATTAGTGACCATCAACTCAATGTAATCTATTCTATTATGGCACACAGGAAAATATAATGTTGGTGATGGAGTATAGATGATCGGTTCCATAAATTCAGAGTTAGGTTTGAATGTTGCAATGATGCCAGTTTGTTTGTGAGTGCCTATGCCATCTGATTTGGTGATCATACCCTCGGCCACATTACAGTGAATATTCAGAGTTTCTATGGCTAAGAATTTAGGAATATTCATAGCAGTGTGTTTGATGGCTGGTTCAAGTTTTGTGTTGTTCTCAAAGCCTAACAGCTCTCCTATAGTACCCAGATCCACTGTTTCTGTAGCAGACACAATCTCTACTCTGTGAGTGACAGAATTTTGAGTTAACACTATACCTCTGGGTAACTGAGCATTTAGAGTAGACAGATTATACTGCCCTGGAGTGATGACAATGTTTTGATCACCAACTGTGATTGTGTTGTTGTGGTGTGTAATATTAGGGATCAAGTACATGCCATAAAATGCTCTGAGAGCTATTGTTTTGGGATACATTATATCATCATGTAATCTGAGCTTCAATATTGAATTTTGGCTGGTGAGATGGAATACTCCCATGATGTTTTAAATACCACAGGGCTTTTTGAAAATCTTCAATTGATGGTTTATTTATTTGAGACAGATATCTAAGAACAGATAAACATACATGTCCACAATTAACATCTTTGAAATTTTGAACACGGGCATTATTTTAATAAAGATTAGTTGATTTTAGATATTTTACTAAATTTTCAGGTGGAACACCTCCAACTGAATGAAACACAAATGCCTCATCTTTTAAATATTTAAGATAACAGATCCAGTGAGTGCCCTGATTTTTGTACTTATCCAAATTAACTATGCCACACTCTTTGTTGAGTGGTTGTTCTGGTAAAGAATCAGACATGTACACACCTCTAAAATTTTTGATCCCCAGTGGTTTGATTAAAGCTTCAATATCTTGGTTTGTAAGCGGCTCTAGTTTTTTTTTAACTTATTCATGGCTCTCTTAAGACCTTTGCCTTGTTTCTCCATGCCCAGATTATGGCGCTTCAATTCATCTAATTCTGCCTTATTCTTCTTGGCATCTATTACTGTTTTTGCTATAGCAGCTGATCCCCCAGCCAAGCTCCCAACAGCACTAAGTGCTGCTAAGATGGCCGGGATAGTAAATATAAATCCACCCACATGTGATTTTTTTCTAGATTGCTGTAATTTTTTTAATTGAGGGGTACTAAGTAACAATTTCATACCATGGCCCTTGGCAAGACAATAATTTTTTTTCTTGCGCTGCTTTTTGGTTAAAAGACTATCAATAGTTTTAAGAGATTTAAGACCTACATAAGGTATCTGATACATAACACCCTTGGCCATCATTGTAGGTTTATTATATATATATATTCTGGGATTACATAGCTTAATTAAGTGGCTTAAATTATCACAACCCCACCCCAGTTTTTGTTTGGTGTTCATAGCTATGGTGGTCCCCAATGCTGCTATTCTTTCACTTAAAGAAGCATCTTTGCGTACAAATCTACCAAATGCAGCCTCTTCTAATTTCTTGTCTGCAACATGTCGCCTATCAAGATCAGAATGTGTGTTGTATGCTATATCATGGTCTCTACAAGCAGCATCTAGGGGATTAACACCAGGATCACCTCTGTTTAATCTATGGTCCAATTTTGTACCGGGACCACAATACTGATAGCCTGGAATGTGTAGTTCAAATGGCAGCTTGTTTATGATGTCATTAACCAGCCCCCGACCCTCAGAGATATTCCAAAATTTAGGTGGTAGAGTATTAATAATTTTTATAAGATATCCAATGCCCTTAGTGTCATTCACTATAAAATTAGACAATTTTGTGCTTATTATGTCCATAATTCCAACCTTTTCATTGTAAAAATTGTGGTTGCCAGCATTTTCCTCCCCAGCTATCACCAGCAACCTATCTACAAGTTTCCTGACATCATCAACCCACACAAATTCTTTAGGCAGGGTGTTGTATTGTTTGATTCCACTACCTGTCTTGATCTGTGACCATATGGGCTTGATTAAGTTGTTGTATTTTGCTCCACTGCTAGACTTGACTCTTTTTTGTGTAGGATCATTGTTCTGGTATAGAGCATCTGATTTTATTAATATTTCTTTGTAATGCTCATAATCTTGATCTGTATAGTTGCCAGGCCTTTTCCTAGTCATCAGTTCCCACAATCCAGGTGTGCCAGGATATTTAACAAAACCACCTCTTTCTCCAAGATGATATTCTGAATATACAATTAGATCATCTCCCATAAATGTTACTCTGAAATTGCCAATTCTATGTATGATGCTACCATCACGCTCTGTGTCAGCATATAAGCCAAAGACCTCATCTTTGTTGTCTTTAGGTGTGCTTAAATATTTTTGAACAAGAAGACCCAATTCAATAAGATCCTGAGTAGCTTCAATTCTTCGAGGAGCAACAGGACTAGGTGTATGAATACTAGAAAGTGGGGTGATTGGATAATCTAATATGTTCCTAGCAGCTACAGGTACAAGCTCTGTGATCAAATTTTGATTTTGCTCTGTAACAGTTTTGATATTTTTACCTAATTCACTAATAGCATCAATAATAGGCTTTTCTGTTTGCTTGTGTTGTTCATAGATTCCTCGGTTCTCTGATTTCCATCCCTTAAATCTTTTTACAAGATAATCTCTTAATTTAAGATCATCAATGATTGGCCTTTTCATGGTTATTTATATATGTTTCAATTTCTAGAAAATTGTTAATTTTATTTCTATATTTACCAGTATTGGGTTTCCTTGTCATATCAACTGTGACAAACCCATAGCTGTCCTGGTTCCAGCACCTACTGCAAAACTTGGAAAAATCATTGTAGCTCAAGTCCCCACCTACATATTCATCATGTATGTGTTTGAGGTTGGTATGATCTTGATGAAACACACATATAAAATTGCTGTTGTCTCGGATCAGCTGCTTTGGAATTTTAAAAAAAGTAAGTGCCAGGTAGAAGCAATCTATGTTTTTGTGCCGGCCCTGTGTAAAGAAATTTCTAACCTTGTTTTGATTATCCAGTATAATGTCATCAAACACAACAACAGAATTATCGAGACAGTCATGGAGTGGCTTAACATCTGATTCAAAAGTGGCTATATCCAGTCCATCATATAGCTTCATCAGCTGCTGATATTTTAATTGTTCCAAGCTCTTAGAGAAGACATGCAAGTGCCTGTTTTTCCAATCTAACCAGTTGGGTGCCAATAAAAATTATCAATCATTAGTGTAGTTTTACCACAAGCCGATGGCCCAACAATTAGACATCTAATATTATCAGGCAGCAACTTGCCATTTCTCTTAATCTGCTGTTCAGGTTCTGGCAGCCTCTTTATAACATCCCAGGTGTTCATAGTATCACTTTGTCTGCATCGATCCAGCTGTGTTCTGGGAGTCCTAGCCATTTACCAAGTAACTTGTTGCCTTTTCTGCGGATGATTTTTTCTATGAGATATGTGTCAGGCTGCTTAGTTTTGCTGAGTTCTTCTTCATAAAACCAGCCTTTGAGAATTTCTCCTCGGTGGTCTTTTATTATATATGTGTTAAGGGTCCCAGGTTTAACTTGAACCACTGTAAATAATTCAGTGCTCCAGTTTCTGGTAAAGCCTCTTTTGAATAAGTGCCTTATTCTTACTTGATCACCAACCTTGTATTTGGCTTTTCTTGTTGTTGGCTGGTATCTAGGATAATAAACAGTTCTGATCAATTTTTGCTCATCAGATGAAGTTACATCAGAGGGTTTCATGTTGATTGTGGAATGGACCGAGTTGTTATATTTGTGTAGAAGTTCTGGAAGAATATTAAGCCATTTATAATTACCTTGAAGTGTAAATTGTTTATACATATGATTTTTTAGGGTTTTGTTGAATCTTTCTACAATTGAGGCCTTGAGATCACTGTAACTCGAGTAATGTTGTATTGACTGGCTTTTAATAAATTGTTGGAACACAGAATTATAGAATTCTTTGCCATTATCTGTTTGCAAATAGCGCGGTGATCTTCCACTCTGATTGATGATTGTCCTGAAGGCTTCTGTAACACATTTTCCAGTCTTGGATTTGAGTGGCACAGCCCAGGCAAATTTTGAAAATGTATCTATGACAGTGAGTAGATACTTGTAGCCCTTGTTGATTTTGTCTAAGTTTTTCAGCTGTCCACTTGCCATCTCAACCAAGTCACACTGCCATAAATCATCTATGCCTTTTGTAACCACTGGCAGTCTCTTATAATTATGTCTGGCTTGTCTGTGTAATTCATCAACAATAATTTGTCTAGACATAATATGTAAACAAGAATATTGCAACTATAGGGTGTTCAGCAGCTGATACTACAGGAATTTCTAAATACAGTTTGTCTCCTATTTGTATATAAAATTCCAGAGAGCCATCATCTTCAGCATAAGATGTTTCTAGTGTATTGGGATCTGTAAAATCCTCTAACTCTACACTGGTGATTTTTGCTTTGTTATTAGCATTTGTTATTGATAAGGTAGGGTAGTGGTGTGCCTGTGGTTGTAGCCAATATTTGATCTTGATTGGTCTAAGTGTGCCCCCAACAAAAAATTGGTAATAAAATTGTGCAGGGGACAGCATATATATTTTGCCACCTGGTGTAAATGGTGAATCATATTCTTTGTTGGGGATACTGTACAATTCAAGAATTACTGTATGTTTAGGATTCTCGATTATGCCAGTTATTTCTTTTTCTGCTGTAAGCAATCTACTTGTTACAGATTCAAGGTGCTCATTGATAGTCCTAACAACATCATCATGGCCTGGCTTCATTTTTATGTCCACAACAAGTTTTTTGTATTGTTGCACAATTTCTTGTAGCTGGGTGGCAAAAACAGACAAAGTATTTGCTTGATTGGATTCCATGGTCCCTAGCTGTTGCTTGATATTAGCTACAATTTGCTGTAAATTTTCAACAACTGCCAATTTTGAATTTTGAGCAGTAAGATCATGGACCTGTCTCCTGATATCCTCAAACAAGGCATGCAATTCATTAATATGTTGATTGGTTGGTAGAATGGCCACTGTCTGAGCAAGTTGTTTGACCTCTGTCTCGATATTCTTGATATCTTCTGATTTCAATATGCGATTCACAGCTCTCTTAATATTTTTAAGTTCCTGTGATGTAGGCAGATTTGATACAGTATTCTGCAAAGATTCAAGTGCCAATTTCACATCATTTAATTCAGAAGCATCAATCACACCACGCATAGCATCTTGAAGCAGGGCTATATCTGCCTGAGTAGGTGTTGATTGTTGTAAAATTTCAAGTTTTGTTTGGATATCATCGATCAAGTGATGAAAATGAGATAGCTCAGATTCAGTGTTGAGGTTTTCAAGTTTTGTGATCTGTTGCTGGACACTGACAAGTGTGTCTACAATACCAGGAAGGTGAGATTCTAGAGATTCTTGTACATTTGTCAAATCACTTTGCACTGCTGCTATTGTACCCTCAAGATGGGTTAAGGTACTTTGAATTTTTCCAAAATCTTCATATGTTTCAAGTTGCAGCTTAATGTTGGCAACACTCCGAGTTATTGCACTCAAAGCATCAGAAGATGGCAAGTTGTTCATAAAATTTTCAAGTGTCTCAATTTTTTCTTTAACCTCGGCTATGGCATTGTTCAGAGGGTCCAGATTAGGTATCTGGAGTGATTGAATCTGTTCTTTTAGAGTGGAAATCACTAGATCAAAATCTTCTTGTGATTTTATGCTTTTGACAATTGGTTGGAGCTGTGTCTGGACATTATTTATCTGCTCTTCCAATTGTTGTTTCAATTGCTCAGAGTTGGTGGCCTGAGTCTTAAATTTGGCTTGAAGAGCTGCTACAGCCTCTTCTAAACTTTGAAAATTATCCAATGTGGCCAAATCAGTATATTTCTGAAGCAGCAATTTGAGTTCAGAATCAATTTTAAGAAGAGTGTCCATGCATTGTGATTGTAAATTTGTAATTTCTAGTTGAAGACTGGCATTGAGTGTGGTTTGTAAAGCTTGTAAATCACTTCTTAATTTTTTGACTCTGACATCAAGCATAAGAATCTCATCACTGTGATCTTCATGCCTTGTATGGTCAAATATATCTTTAGGCATTTTGTTTTAGTGGTTATTTATTATTGAATATCTAATTCTAAATTCTATAAAAAAAGGTATAAGCTTGTCATAGGATCCCGGGACCTCAATATATAAGCAGTCACCAGCAGAAACAGTATATACAGTGCCAGAAATCATGTTTGAGTGCTTTATGCTGTAAATATTTGTCCCTATTGAAATCTTGACATTACCCTCGGGGGTTGTAATAAATTGTAATTGACCACCTACAGGTAATTGGTAATGATTTAAATTATTGTTAAATATGTACAATATTTTACCTGTTTCATCATCAACATCTGTAAGTATGCTGTTCAGATGAATAATTAACAAAGCACTTAGTTTAGATATTATATCAGAAGAGGGTGCTGGTGTTGGCAGGTCCATAATAGCCTGTTTTTTGAACCCAAATAAGTTCATAGGCATGTTTATTTATTTCAAATCATGCTCTGTAATTGGGCATTGATTGCCATTTTTCAAATCACAATGACCCCATGGTAGAGTATGTATGCCACATGACAAAATACATCTCTTATCATCATGTGGGTCCAGATTCTCTTACAACATTTGTAGTCAACAAGTGATCCACACTCTGAATTCTGCATTCTGATGTTCTGATTAAACTCTGGGTTTTGAGACAATCTTCATAATCTTCAAATTCAAGCTCTTTGTCAACAGTTACTCTGCCAATGCCCTTGGCTTTTTTTGCAACAACACCACTACATGTTTCAAAACTATACATCTTGGCTCTTAACCCAGCAAATGCCACAATAACATCACCAAGTGTCTCATCTTCTAACTTGCCAGGCACCTTTTTGTTGTGGGGTTGAATCTTTGTATGTTCACTGGTATCAAAATATTCAAGCAATTCAGGCTGTGACATATCTTGATAAACATCTTCTCTCTGAATATCAAGAATAAAACTATCTGTGTCCATGTACATCAATTTTACACAATCACCATAAATAGGCTTGAGCACATCATAATAGAGCTTTAACATGTGTAATTTGGCCAATTCCAATATCACAGCCCCTACATAAATAGGCTTATCAAACTTAATATTTGTTTTTTTCATGTTGAAGAGTGCCATATTTTCATCATAAATTCTTCTATAATTAAAATTAGGCTTTGCAATCAATTTTTTGCTCAGGCTGGGGTCAGTAATTATTTTAACATCAGTATGTTTTCTGACATTTTCTATGGTTTTGCCATACACTGAATTTACCATCAATTTAAACAAGGTCTTATCAAATTGGCTCATTGCAGATGTTCGAAGCTCTGTGTTTGTATCAATATATGGTTTCAACCATCTTGAGTGCCTGAACCTCAAAAGTTTGCCAACTTTGGTCACTTGAACACCATGATTCATCAGGAACTGGAGGTTTTTGTAATATATGACATAATCCTGTTTTGGCTCTAGAGTCATCATCAGTTTCTTCTGTTTAGAGCCAGGTGAGCCCTCAATCTCAGGAATTGGTGGCAGATCAGAAAATGTGTTGTGTAAATCATCAGGAATTGTCAGATCAACTTCTAAGAACAGGCCGTAGTCACTGTCATCAAAATCCTGAAGATCTTCAATATTGAAATCTTCAACCCACTCAAGCCCTGCATATGGCAGTTTATCCATCATAGCATAACCATAGAGGCTATTGGCATCTACATACAGTATATAATTTGATGGCCGTGCTGAATCATAATTGGGAATATATTTGTTATTTGCTCTGGCATATCTCTGAGAACATTGCACCATGCCTCCTCTTATACATTGTTCCATAAACAGATACATATCTTGATCTTGGATCAGATCCAATTGCATTTTAGTGTTTAAAAACATTGCAGACCATGCTAGGCCTGGTGCACTGTAAAAATACATTGGATCCAGCTTATAATTTCCCATGTAAGATTTTCTAAATGCCTGAAGTATATCAGCCAAGAGAGTGACATCAAGTTTTAAATATGCCTTGTGATAATCACCAAATGTCTGGCATTTTAAATTGTTCCACATCAACTGAGCATGGTGATAATCTTCATCAGTAATTCCAGATGCTCTGAGTTTGCTGTAGAACTCTTGTTGTGGTGGCAGAGCACACTCATCAAATTTAGAAAAATCTGTAACATAATCATATGGGTATACACCCTTCCGCCTAATTAATTTCAAGTCCTGATTTGGAAACATAGCACATGTGATTTTGAATTGATCATCAGATAATTGACTGGCCAGTGTAGCCAGGCTAGCAGACAGAATTCTGTAGGAATCAAGAAATCTTAAGTGAATAGGAACACCATTAACTTTAATTATCTTGCTAATAGCTATATATTTCTCATTATTTTCTGCTAAAATATTTAAATTCTGCTTGTCAAACCCCTCGTACCTGATCAGATGATGGAAATCATAATTGGATGCACCATGGCAAAATATAGGGACAAATTTTGGTCTCTGGATCTTAATATTACAGCTATTACACAGGGCCATTAAGAATTTACCATCTGTATGAGAATGGTGTTTCACCTTGATATTTGTATCTGAAAATTCACAATCACATACCGGGCATTTTTCTGCATTGTTGAAATCTTCAATCTGATCCTTTGTTAAAGGCAACATGGGTTTTGATTTTAATAAGACATTAGATGCTATGTCATGGCACTCATTTTCTATTCTATGTGCAAATTCTTTGATGGCATCTGCTCCCATGTATAAATATTCTTTACTAACAACACCATCCTGTACAACCACATAATAAAAACTAGAAGGTTCATGTAATTGATATGATGTAATTGAAGATTCATCAGGATCTGGGCTACAGAATGCAAGGGGTTTGAGGTTTGATTCAAAATCACAGACTATATATGCTGGGTGTTCCAACAAGGCTTCAAATTTTTTTAATTTGGCATTTTCACTTGGATTAGGCATTTCCATATGAACAGGTTTATGGTTGCCACAGTATTTTAGATGCTCAATTAACTTGTTTTTAGCAATTTCTGTGTTACATTCACGAACCCTATTTACCATTTTTTGACCATCAAATACAGTTAAACATCTTCGGCACAACTTAAATATTCTATTAAATTTGTCTAGTTGTTTTCTTACTAAAGCTTCAAGATTATGTATCAAAGCGTAATGGTATGTGCCATCTCCTTCAGTTAAGAGCAGATCAATCGGAACAGCAGAATCATCATCAAGTGTACTCATTCTGAGAGGATCTATCAAGCAATTGCCACGGCCAGTAGAACAAATATATACATTAATAGATAATTGTTTACCATTGATATCCCTGGCCTTTTTTTCAAATTTATCAATATTCTGAACAGACATTGGATATTCTAAGCCCTCCATTGCATCATCAAAATCATGTTCATGTTGTTTATAATAAGTTATTCTCTGAGGATTCCTTAAAACTGGAAACAAAGCAGCTAAAATACACCACAGAAAGCATTTCTCATCATTATTTTCTATGTTAACCACAGCTCTTTTGTTTTTAATATTGGCAGGTAATGGCAGATATGTAGAACCTTGTAATGGGCTGAATTCAGAAATATTAACATAGAGCTTGTGTGGAGATCCGCATAGGCTCCATCCTGATTCTTTTGCTGCAAATTCAGAGTGTTTAATATTCAATTGTTCTATCAAACTGCTTATTATTTTGTCTAAATTTGCATTTGAATATATAGGTACAGTTTCTGTTATGTGAGGGTGTGTAAATTTTGTGCCATTTGTTTTCTTATATTGTGTAAATAATTTGAGGGACAGCTTATAAGAGCCATTTTGTGCATTTAGAATTGCCTGCACATCAGAATTTATACTGTTCAAAAAATTCTTAATATCACATTTTTGCTCTGATACAAACCGGTAATCCCTAAGTTGGCCAGCAAAACTGCTATGGATGGGTTCATAGCGTGGCTGCTTTGCTGCTCTAGCATTAACAGGTGCTTCATGCTTCCTTTTCAGACCAGATGTAGATGGTTGTGGGGGCAATGTTGATGACTGTGCAGAACAAGTACCCATATTTTTATATGTGAAATATTCTATGCTATATTTTCTATGGCATTTAGGGCATATTTTAGTGGGAGTTCTGCATTTGTCTGGATCACAATTCCTTTGGTGCCTGGCCCAATTGGGGCTGGATATATTCTTATTGCATTGATTACAATGTTTTTGATTTGGCATTTTTATTATTGGTTTATTATATATATTTCTTGGGATTCAAATCAAAATTCTATGCTTAATAAAAAATATCAGTTGGGTTCAGCAGTGTGCTTTGTATATTTAGTGTGTGTGTGTGTGTGTATGTGTGTTAATATTTTTGGCTTTGGTATTTTTGTTGTTGGTTTATTATATAAAATTTCTTGGGATTCAAATCAAAATTCTATGCTTAATAAAAAATATCAGTTGGGTTCAGTGCAGACAAAAAACTGCATAGCTCTATGTCAATTAGTTCTTGAGATATTAATTATTTTGTATTTAGGAACCACTTTGGCCCCCCTGCCAAAAATTGGCTTTTACTGCACCAGTGTATACTGTCCCTATGATCTTACTTGGGTTATTCTACCAGACTGTATGCTTCAAGTCTCCTACAATCTGGTAGAGCCTGTTCAGATTCTGCCCCGCACTTGTGGGTTCCACTGCCGATCCAGCAATGGTAACAGACAGCACTGTGCACTGATTTATATAGTTTTGTCGGACCAATCAAAACCTTGGTTACTTAAACCAATCAGAAAACACCACATCATCACATTATGTCATAACCAACTAATCAGAAAACAACACATGCCTAATAATTTATTGCATAATATTGCACAACATGATGCAATAGAAGTGGACCGGAAGTAAATATGTATGGATGTGGGTGGGTGTGGGTGGGTGAGCATCTTGGCTTAGTTTTAAGTGCTGTGTTCAAAATAAAAATATAGTGGCTGGTAGCTGTATACAAGCCAGCAGAATGCCCTTCTTGTTGTATCCAAGCCCTATTATAATTTTTGTTTCCACATTCTGTCATTAGTTTTGATCCTAGGACAGTTATATTTATGGGGGTGATTCTGCTTAGCCCCCAGAGAAACATACTGAAATTTTAAAAAAAATCGATAATTTTATTTCTGAAGTTTTCACTAGTTTTGATCCTAGGCCAGTTATATTTCTGGGGTGACTCTGCATGCCCCCCAGAGCAACATACTCAAATTTTTAAAAAATCGATAATTTTTTGAATTTTGATTATCTCTGGAACCATGAATGCTAGAGACATTGGGCTTGTTGCTTTAACATGGGCATGCCGAGATGCAACATTTTGATCTCTATAATTTTTCAAAAATCTCTTGCCGTTCTCTAGATCTTGAATAACTTGCCTATTTTTCAAGATAAGAGCATGGGGGTTGCATGTTTGAAATCTAGAGGCTGTTTAGAAGTTTTGTTAAAAAATCGATAATTTTTTGAATTTGTGATTTTTTCAAAAACTATCAGTGCTGGAGACTTAAAATTTTGTAGGCATATTCTAGGCATGATTCTCTACATTTTTTGTCTCTATAATTTTCCTGATATATGCAATATTTAAGCTGTAAATCTCTGATTTATGTCTGTTCTATAAATAGAATTTTCTGAAAAGTGCAATATTAACAGAATTGTTAATATTTTGAAATCTATACTTGCTAGGGCACTATAGCAGTCACTATACTTAAGATATCATACAATATCAAGAAGGGCATATTTTTGACAAGCTTATGGACAACAATCTCACAGATGTGGCTTTTGTAAGTGTAGGCAAATCAATGAGGGGGCTCATCATTTCACGGGAAATTCCCGAGGGCATTTTTACAAAAATCTTGGGTTAGACAGAGTACCACACTTGAGCAATAAGCTCATATGCACATCTTGAGCTAGTGTTAAGTGTAGCCAAATCTGCCTGAGGGGGCTCATCATTTCTCGAGTTTATATTATCATCAATTACATTACTACTGGTGATTTTTGGTTTGTTGTCAGCATTTGTTATTGATAAGGTAGGGTAGTGGTGTGCCTGTGGTTGTAGCCAATATTTGATCTTGATTGGTCTAAGTGTGCCCCCAACAAAAAACTGGTAATAAAATTGTGCAGGGGACAGCATATATATCTTGCCACCTGGTGTAAATGGTGAATCATATTCTTTGTTGGGGATACTGTACAATTCAAGAATTACTGTATGTTTAGGATTCTCGATTATGCCAGTTATTTCTTTTTCTGCTGTAAGCAATCTACTTGTTACAGATTCAAGGTGCTCATTGATAGTCCTAACAACATCATCATGGCGTGGCTTAATCTTTATGTCCACAACAAGTTTCTTGTATTGTTGGACAATCTCTTGAAGCTGTGTGGCAAAAACAGACAGAGCATTTGCTTGGTTGGATTCCATGCTTCCTAGCTGTTGCTTGATATTAGCTACAATTTGCTGTAAATTTTCAACAACTGCCAATTTTGAATTTTGAGCAGTAAGATCATGGACCTGTCTTCTGATATCCTCAAACAGGGCATGCAGTTCATTAATATGTTGATTAGTTGGTAGAGTGGCCACTGTCTGAGTAAGTTGTTTGATCTCTGTCTGGATATTCTTGATATCTTCTGATTTCAATATGCGATTCACAGCTCTCTTAATATTTTTTTAAGTTCCTGTGATGTAGGCAGATTTGATACAGTATTCTGCAAAGATTCAAGTGCCAATTTCACATTATTTAATTCAGAAGCATCAGCCACACTTTGCATAGCATCTTGGAGCAGGGCTATGTCTGCCTGAGTAGGTGTTGATTGTTGTAAAATTTCAAGTTTTGTTTGGATATCATCGATCAAGTGATGAAAATGAGATAGCTCAGATTCAGTGTTGAGGTTTTCAAGTTTTGTGATCTGTTGCTGGACACTGACAATGGTATCTACAATACCAGGCAGGCGAGATTCTAGAGTTTCTTGTACATTTGTCAGATCACTTTGCACTGCTGCTATTGTGCCTTCAAGATGAGTTATGGTACTCTGAATTTTTCCAAAATCTTCATATGTTTCAAGTTGCAGCTTGATGTTGGCAACACTCCGAGTTATAGCACTCAAAGCATCAGAAGATGGCAAGTTGTTCATAAAATTTTCAAGTGTCTCAATTTTTTCTTTAACCTCGGCTATGGCATTGTTCAGAGGGTCCAGATTAGGTATCTGGAGTGATTGAATCTGTTCTTTTAGAGTGGAAATCACTAGATCAAAATTTTCTTGTGACTTTATGCTTTTGACAATTGTTTGGAGCTGTGTCTGGACATTATTTATCTGCTCTTCCAATTGTTGTTTCAATTGCTCAGAGTTGGTGGCCTGAGTCTTAAATTTGGCTTGAAGAGCTGCTACAGCCTCCTCTAAACTTTGAAAATTATCCAATGTTGCCAAGTCAGTATATTTCTGAAGCAGCAATTTGAGTTCAGAATCAATTTTAAGAAGAGTGTCCATGCATTGTGATTGTAAATTTGTAATTTCTAGTTGAAGACTGGCATTGAGTGTGGTTTGTAAAGCTTGTAAATCACTTCTTAATTTTTTAACTCTGACATCAAGCATCAGAATCTCATCACTGTGATCTTCATGTCTTGTATGGCCAAATATATCATTAGGCATTTTGTTTTAGTGGTTATTTATTATTGAATATCTGATTCTTAATTCTATAAAAAAAAGGTATAAGCTTGTCATAGGATCCCGGGACCTCAATATATAAGCAGTCACCAGCAGAAACAGTATATACAGTGCCAGAAATCATGTTTGAGTGCTTTATCCTGTAAATATTTCTCCCTACTGAAATCTTGACATTACCCTCGGGGGTTGTAATAAATTGTAATTGACCACCTACAGGTAATTGGTAATGATTTAAATTATTGTTAAATATGTACAATGTTTTACCTGTTTCATCATCAACATCTGTAAGTATGCTGTTCAGATGAATAATTAACAAAGCACTTAGTTTAGATATTATATCAGAAGAGGGTGCTGGTGTTGGCAGGTCCATAATAGCCTGTTTTTTGAACCCAAATAAGTTCATAGGCATGTTTATTTATTTCAAATCATGCTCTGTAATTGGGCATTGTTTGCCACTTTTCAAATTATAATGACCCCATGGTAGAGTATGTATGCCACAAGATAAAATACATCTCTTATCATCATGTGGGTCCAGATTCTCTTACAACATTTGTAGTCAACAAGTGATCCACACTCTGAATTCTGCATTCTGATGTTCTAATTAAACTCTGGGATTTGAGACAATCTTCATAATCTTTAAATTGGAGCTCTTTGTCCACAGTTACTCTGCCAATGCCCTTGGCTTTTTTTGCAACAGCGCCACTACATGTTTCAAAGCTGTACATCTTGGCCCTTAACCCAGCAAATCCCACAATGACATCACCAAGTGTCTCATCTTTTAACTTGCCAGGCACTTTTTTGTTGTGGGGTTGAATCTTTGTATGTTCACTGGTATAAAATATTTAAGCAATTCAGGCTGTGACATATCTTGATAAACATCTTCTGTCTGAATATCAAGAATAAAACTATCTGTGTCCATGTACATCAATTTTACACAATCACCATAAATAGGCTTGAGCACATCATAATAGAGCTTTAACATGTGTAATTTGGCCAATTCCAATATCACAGCCCCTACATAAATAGGCTTATCAAACTTAATATTTGTTTTTTTCATGTTGAAGAGTGCCATATTTTCATCATAAATTCTTCTATAATTAAAATTAGGCTTTGCAATCAATTTTTTGCTCAGGCTGGGGTCAGTAATTATTTTAACATCAGTATGTTTTCTGACATTTTCTATGGTTTTGCCATACACTGAATTTACCATCAATTTAAACAAGGTCTTATCAAATTGGCTCATTGCAGATGTTCGAAGCTCTGTGTTTGTATCAATATATGGTTTCAACCATCTTGAGTGCCTGAACCTCAAAAGTTTGCCAACTTTGGTCACTTGAACACCATGATTCATCAGGAACTGGAGGTTTTTGTAATATATGACATAACCCTGTTTTGGCTCCAGAGTCATCATTAGCTTCTGCTGTTTAGAACCAGGTGAACACTCAACCTCAGGAATTGGGGGCAGATCAGAAAATGTGTTGTGTAAATTATCAGGAATTGTCAGATCAACCTCTAAGAACAGGCCATAGTTACTGTCATCAAAATCCTTAAGATCTTCAATATTGAAATCTTCAACCCACTCAAGCCCTGCATATGGCAATTTATCCATCATAGCATAACCATACAGGCTGTTGGCATCAACATACAGTATATAAGTTGATGGCAGTGCTGGATCATAATTGAGAATATACTTGTTATTTGCTCTGGCATATCTCTGAGAACATTACACCATGCCTCCTCTTATACATTGCTCCATAAACAGATACATATCTTGATCTTGGATTAGATCCAATTGCATTTTAGTGTTTAAAAACATTGCAGACCATGCTAGGCCTGGTGCACTGTAAAAATACATTGGATCCAGCTTATAATTTCCCATGTAAGATTTTCTAAATGCCTGAAGTATATCAGCCAAGAGAGTGACATCAAGTTTTAAATATGCCTTGTGATAATCACCAAATGTCTGGCATTTTAAATTGTTCCACATCAACTGAGCATGGTGATAATCTTCATCAGTAATTCCAGATGCTCTGAGTTTGCTGTAGAACTCTTGTTGTGGTGGCAGAGCACACTCATCAAATTTAGAAAAATCTGTAACATAATCATATGGGTATACACCCTTCCGCCTAATTAATTTCAAGTCCTGATTTGGAAACATAGCACATGTGATTTTGAATTGATCATCAGATAATTGACTGGCCAGTGTAGCCAGGCTAGCAGACAGAATTCTGTAGGAATCAAGAAATCTTAAGTGAATGGGAACACCATTAACTTTAATTATCTTGCTAATAGCTATATATTTCTCATTATTTTCTGCTAAAATATTTAAATTCTGCTTGTCAAACCCCTCGTACCTGATCAGATGATGGAAATCATAATTGGATGCACCATGGCAAAATATAGGGACAAATTTTGGTCTCTGGATCTTAATATTACAGCTATTACACAGGGCCATTAAGAATTTACCATCTGTATGAGAATGGTGTTTCACCTTGATATTTGTATCTGAAAATTCACAATCACATACCGGGCATTTTTCTGCATTGTTGAAATCTTCAATCTGATCCTGTGTTAAAGGCAACATAGGTTTTGATTTTAATAAGACATTAGATGCTATGTCATGGCACTCATTTTCTATTCTATGTGCAAATTTTTTGATGGCATCTGATCCCATGTATAAATATTCTTTACTAACAACCCCATCCTGTACAACCACATAATAAAAACTAGAAGGTTCATGTAACTGGTATGATGTAATTGAAGATTCATCAGGATCTGGGCTGCAGAATGCAAGGGGTTTGAGGTTTGATTCAAAATCACAGACTATATATGCTGGGTGTTCCAACAAGGCTTCAAATTTTTTTAATTTGGCATTTTCATTTGGGTTAGGCATAAGCATATGAACAGGTTTATGGTTGCCACAGTATTTTAAATGTTCAATTAACTTGTATTTAGCAATTTCTGCATTCTCTTTACAAACACCATTCACCATTTTTCTACCATCAAATACAGTCAAACATCTTCTACACAACTTGAATATTGTATTGGATTTGCCTTGTTGTTTTCTGACTAAAGCTTCAAGACTGTGTATCAGAGTTTAATGGTGTGTGTCATCCCCTTCAATTAAGAGCAGATCAATCGGGACAGCAGAATCATCATCAAGTGTACTGATTCTGAGAGGTGCTATCAAGCAATTGCCACGGCCAGTAGAACAAATAAATACATTAATAGATAATTGTTTACCATTGATATCCCTGGCCTTTTTTCAAATTTATCAATATTCTGAACAGACATTGGATATTCTAAGCCCTCCATAGCATCATCAAAATTGTGTTCATATTGTTTATAATAGGTTATTTTCTCAGGATGCCTTAAAACTGGATACAAAGCAGCTAAAATACACCACAGAAAACATTTCTCATCATTATTTTTTATGTTAACCACGGCTTTTTTGTTTTTGATATTGGCAGGTAATGGCAGATATGTAGAACCTTGTAGTGGGCTGAATTCAGAAATATTAATATATAACTTGTGTGGAGATCCACATAGGCTCCATCTTGATTCTTTTGCTGCAAATTCAGAGTGTTTAATATTCAATTGCTCTATCAAACTGCTTATTATTTTGTCTAATTTTATTTTTTGTCTAAATATACAGCTACAGTTTCTGTTATGTGGGGCTGTGTAAATTTTGTGCCATTTGATTTCTTATATTGTGTAAACAATTTGAGGGACAGCTTATAAGAGCCATTTTGTGCATTTAGAATTGCCTGCACATCAGGATTTATACTGTTCAAAAAATTCTTAATGTCACATCTTGGCTCTGATTCAAAACAGTGATCCCTAAGTTGGCCATTAAAACTGCTATGGGTGGGTGGTGCATAGCGTGGCTGCTTTGCCGGTCTAGCATTAACAGGTGTTTCATGCTTCCTTTTCAGACCAGATGTAGATGGCTGTGAGAGCAATGTTGATGACTGTACATAACAAGTACACTTATGCCTATTGTAATATGCTTTTCTTAATATTTTATGGCATCTTGGGCATATTTTTGTAGGCTTTCTGCATTTGTTAGGATCACAATTATGCCGGTGCCTAGCCCAATTAGAACTAGATATATTTTTATTGCATTGATTGCAATATTTCAAGTTTGGCATTTTTATTGTTTGTTTATATAAAATTTCTTGCTCCAAAAAAAACAGAACTATGGATAGAATGCCAAAACAATTATAACAACAGTTAGTGGTTGAGCTGGTGCTTTTATACCCAGACAACAGCAGTAACTAGGCTCTGGTGATCCCCAATATAAAATAGTTTTGCTCTATTATGCTGTTGTATAACACACTTTACCAGGTATCAAGCCTCAGCTGGATATCAGCTAGCAGTGAATATTCTCAAAATCTCACGTGTGGGGATATTATTCTGCCACATGTATTTCAATATCACACATTTTACCAGGTTTCAGACCCGGAGCCCTTGATTACAAGGCAGCAATATGAACACTTCTCCATGGAGAGGCCTCAAACCCAGGAGCCTTTGATTACAAGGCATATAATACCAACACTTTGCCATGAGGAAGGCCTACACATTTTTACCAGGTTTCAAACCCGGAGCCCTTGATTACAAGGCAGCAATATTAACACTTCTCCATGGAGAAGCCTCAAACCCAGGAGCCTTTGATTACAAGGCATATAATACCAACACTTTGCCATGAGGAAGGCCTACACATTTTTACCAGGTTTCAAACCCGGAGCCCTTGATTACAAGGCAGCAATATTAACACTTCTCCATGGAGAGGCCTCAAACCCAGGAGCCTTTGATTACAAAGCATATAAGCCATAGGGCTATGCCACGCTCTACTGAGTATCAGAGCCCAGGAGCCAGGAGCCTCTTCATATAAGCCATAGAGCTATGCCCACAATCTCTACCGGTCTTTAGACCCGGGGGCTCTGAGCTGGATATCAGCGAGCAGTGAATATTTTCTTCAAAGTCTTACTTGTGTATATATTATTTCAGAGCATAAAACTTATGGAAATAGAGTCGGGTTTGCATGCTGTAATGCAAGAGGGTAATGTTCTTTTACTAAGAATTTTCCCCCTATTACACAGAAATATTAATTGAAGTTTTATGCCCTTTCAGTGAATTACATAGAAATATCAATAATGCCCCCTTTCAGCTTATTTTTCTATATAAATTATATACCATGCGTGCCAGCATATGAAAGCCCCCAGGCGTGCATAATTTATTGCCCGGGCATGCAATTACTTAGCTCAGAAATGTATTAGTCTGTTAGACAGTTTTGATCGGGAAAATTGATGCATTTCTGAGCTAAGTAATTGCTTGCCTGGGCAATAAATTATGCACGCCTGCCTTTGTCCAAGGTAATCCTGTATTGAATTAGATCTGTAAGTTGTTAGAGCATGAGGATATAAGCATTTTTGGTTTAGTTTTAAGTGTAGCTATAATAATATCAAGAGGGGCATATTTTTGACAAGCTTATGGACAACAATCTCACAGGTTCAGCCTTTGCACACATGGGCAAATCTGTCTGTTGAGGGTTCTTCATTTGTACACTAGAATTCAGGATTCTTGGGATTTTGACAGAGTAGCACACTGTAAGCAATAAGATCATATGGGTACTTGGCATAGTTTTAAGCGTAGCCAAATCTGTCTGTTGAGGGTTCTTCATTTGTACACTAGGATTCAGAATTCTTGGGATTGACAGCATAGGACACTTGAACAATTGGGGCATATGGGCATCTTGGCATAGTTTTAAGTGTAGCCAAATCGGGTCTGTTAATCAAATGACCTCTTCATTTGTACGCTATGTGTGGCCTAATAATACCACAAAACACACTACTCTCTCTCTCTCTCTCTCTTAAACGTATCTTAAATGTAACAAGTATTAGGAAAGAAATGAAGACTTGGCCTCAATGTTTACCGTTATAGGTCTGTGATATATGATTGGATTTTTAAATTGTAATATTCCCGAATCTCCCGCGTGGGTGATCTAAAGTCTGAATTCTTTCCTGCGTTGTCCGCATAAAGCGGCTCTGGGGTTCACCCAGCCTCAAATTAATGGGTACCTGGGAGCAACCCTGGGAGGTAAAGTCGGCCGGAGAGTGGTTCTGATAAAATCACTTCCAAAATGGCCGAAATCGAGAATGTGTGTGGCCCAACCCCCCATATCCCCTAAATGTGCCTTCATGACATGGTGCTATAATCACAGGGAACTAACTTTACCATTACATGTAATATTCTTCTTTTATAATGCTATCTTGCATAAAATTGAAACCTGTTTCAGACATGATTGACCGAAGATAATATTTTTATTAGCCTTAATTTCCAAAAAAGAACTTGGTTCGCCACTTGCCACGGTTAATAAATTCGAAGTTCTACACTCACATTAGGTTATAACTCCTACTTACATGTTCCTTCACATTAGGTGCAAAATCATGACCCTTTATCAGTTTAAACCCTCCTTTGATGTAATTGTTTATTATAGCCGAAAGCAATTTTAGTTCATTTCTTAATTCAGTAGCCTTCATGTGTTAACATTCCGGTAAGTTTTCTACATTTTTCAGACAAAACATAAGCATGTCTTTATGCCTACTAATATCATAAAATAAATTGAAAAATGCACTATGATGTTTAAGCTGCTTATACCTTACTCTTAGAGCTAAAATAATCGTCTAGGACCTGGTAATAAAAATCAACTGTGTACCTTTTTGTGAATCTTCAACAGTTTCATCATACTGTACAATGTTGCCTATCTTTGGATCATCTAAATCTAAATTCGATGCCAATTCTTTCTCATCTACCGGGACTCACAGGTCCCCGCCCCCCGACGCCTCCACGATTGGAGGTAGGGAGGACCTGCCAGGTGGCTAAGAAACTTTGAAATTTTTAATCACTGCTGCTTTTTTCAAAGCGCTGATATGTTTGCAAGACATCATCATCGTAGATTAATGTTTTGAAGACATTTGCTCATTACATTACGTGGAGTTACAAAGTCATAGCTCTACCAGATAAATAGTGAGCATAGGAATGTAAAGCCACACAACTGGTTTGCAATACACTGAGCCTCATGTGCAACCATTCGGACAGTTTTATTGCCGCCGCTTATTTGAAGGAGTACATCATAGACTTCTTCCACTTGATATTTCAACGGAGTGAAGACATCGAATCTGCTTTTTCACCTTGTGGCACTCAGTGGTTCTAAAGTGAGACTACTTACATGTTCCTTCAAAACGGTGGGTTGGCATATATTAACATCCAAATTATATAATATAATATTATAACTTTCAAGTTTTCAATAAGCTTAATTTTTTACTTCTCTTCAAACTTTGCCGCCCTGAAAATTTGCCGCTCTGGGCAGCGGCAAGGTTCGCCCCCCCAACCCCCTTCCGCCGGCCCTGTGACTGTCCCTTGTCTTCTCTCTCTTTCTCTTGCTTCTTTTTGTCCCAAACTTGCTAGTTCTTGTTATTTTCTGCCTTTTCACTCTCTCAATTCATCCTTTCCTTCTATTTCACAGTGTTTTGTCTATCTTTTTATGTATTCCTCTGTGGCACTCGTTCTATTCGTCAACTCAGCGAGGATAAATGAAAAAAAAAAAACGTGTCTCGTATCTATATCCGCTTGGTCCCCACCGTGAACTATAGGTCCAGTCCCGATTTTCTTACATAGCTTATGCTTAAAGACGGTTGAAATTACCGGCAAAATCGATAAATAACTGTGTACGAAAAAGATGGCGAAAAAGAGAGAGAGAACAAGTTGAATGGAAATCTACAAAGAGTTGATATTTGTTAGGGAAGTGGGGAAATGGATTTATAAGGAGAAAGCAGAATGCACCAGTTCAATCGAAGACGTTACGGCTGGGAGGGAGTTTGAGGGGGGGGGGGCAGAGTTGCACAGAGAAAAGCGTTGTGCAAGGCCTATTTTCATCCCGAAGAAATTGCGACCAGCGGCAAACACTCGATTTCACGTCGTTAGTGCATCAGTGTTAAGAGATTTGTTCTTGTTTCATAAAGCAAGCCTATTTTGTGCCTTATTTAAGAAACTGCGGAAAATAGTGATTACGTTGTTGTACCTTTGTCAATTTTTAGAAAATCTAACTCCGTGACGGAGTGGTTTTCACAGCGCGCTACGACGCTAAGGATCCCGGGTTCGAATCCCGGCCTCGGGCGTAGGTGTACTTTGTGAATGTCCCTTCATCATTTCATCTTATCATTCATTCTCATCGTCGCGATTAGCCAAAAGTGGCAGAAGAGCGACGCTAAATAACAAAAGTCAAATCAATCCTTTTTAGGAAGAAGTTAGAAGTTGGTCTCAAGCTTGAAATGTTCCACAGTGCGCCTCTAGGAGTTCGAAAATTCAGTAGTAGAATGTTACTGAAAGTTTAGTAATCATTATTAGTAGATATGGTTATTTCACATTCAATTTCTATCACTTTATTCTTTAAAAGTTGGACAATTGACCGACATTGGACGGTAACAAACTAATTTTCATCCCCACCTTCTCTAGTCACATAGCATTGCAATCAACACCCCACCCTCAACTTTCATCATATGTGACAATCCTGATTGTTACTTGATCAATAAATATATATATACATATACTGTGTGTATATATATGCATATATATATATATATATATATATATATATATATATATATATATATATATACATGCATGTGTGTGTGTGTGTGTGTGTGTTTGCCCGACCCTGTGGCCGAGTGGTTAGCACATCGCGCTGCGACGCCTAGGGTTCCGGGTTCGAATCCCGGTCGGGCTTGGTTGTTTGTGAATATCCATTCATCAATTTCATCATTTCATCACTCATCCCCATCTTCGCAAATTAGCCAAGAGGCACAAAACGCGAAGTAAAATAAACTAAATCAATCAATCAATCAATGTGTGTGTGTGTGGCCCAAAAGTAGGTATACTTACAGTATATACCACTGTCGGCCTGGCATTGTTGTTTGTAAGTTCATTATCCTTTTCAGATATCTTGATACCATGAATGATGGCTGGTAACTTGACTTTTGAGCAAAGGAAGTGGATTTTTAAAACCTATTGAGAGATGATGCGTAATCAAATCACCCATGATCCTGACATTCTTGATAAGATTATCTGGTCTGATGAGGCATGTTTCAAGCTATCAGGCCATGTGAACAGACATAACTGTGTTTATTGGTCAGACAAAAATCCTCATTTGACAATCAGTTCTCAACTGAATCAACCAGGTGTCGCCATGTGGGGTGCGCTGTCTAGTGAAGGTGTTGTAGGTCCATTTTTCTTCAATGAAGCTGTCGGTGGTAACAATTACCTTAACATGTTGCAAGATGTGGTAGTGCCACAACTACGAACTAGGCCAAACTTTAATGATTTTTTTTTCAGCACGATGGTGCTCCTCCTCATTATGCGTCGGTTGTGAGGAATTACCTAGACACCATCTTCCCACAGCGTTGGATTGGGTGACGGGGTAGCATTGAATGGCCACCTCGTTCCTCCGACCTTACGCCGATGGACTTTTTCTTTTGGGGGGTAGTCAAGGACAAGGTATTTGAGAGGAAACCTCAAACACTGGACGATTTAAACGGATTCATCTCTGATGCATTCACAGATATTGATCCCGAAAACGTTTGTGTCGTACTGTGTGCCGCAGCCTTCATGAAAGGTTTGAGGAATGTTGCAATGTTAATGGAGGACATTTCGAACACTTGCGTGACTAAAAATTGTTCATTAATTGTTAATGAATAAAGTCACTGGTACTGTATACTTACTTTTGGGCCACCCTGTGTGTGTGTGTGCGCGCACACACACACACACACACACACACACACACACATATATATATAGGATATATATATCGCTTCGTCGCCAGGGGTTCTGGGTTAGAATCCCGGCCTGAGCATGATGTTCTTTGAAAGTGTCCCTTCATCAATTTCATCATACCCTCATCCTCATCTTCGTGATTGCCGAAATGGGCAGAAAAGCGAAATAAAATAAACCAAATCTATCAATCTAGCGTATGTGATGTGTGTATGCACAATTTAAATAAATTTGGTTTATTTGTATTAGTTTATAATAGTTATTGTCGTGTAACAATAATCATAACAATGCTAATAACACTGGTCAACAATGAAAATGCTTCGGAAATAAAAGTAACCAATTCTTACTAATTTGAAGGTGCTGATAACGAATATGATATTATTTTTTGAAGATTGGTTCGAGTTTCGAAGACCATGGCGCAGTGGTAGCGTCATTGCCTTGTAATCAAGGGGTCCCGGGTTCGATGCCCGGTGGAGGCACAAGTGGTTCGGATCCCACTTTAAACTGTAGGTTCAGTCCCGATTAGCCTTACTGTGCATAAAGTGGACTTAAAACACCAACTCAAACTCGAGTTTCGAAGAAATACATTATCGCCGGATGTGCTGCGGCGTGCAAAATAAGGGTTCGCGACAACAGCGGCTGTCACCGAATTTAAGTAAATATCCATTGTTTGACAGTTAGCTTTATCGCTATCCTATCCTTACCTTAAGCACGTGATCACTGACCGAGAATCATCAACCACATCACGCTTCAGTTTGTATTGAAGATTTTACCAGGGGAAACGTGTTGTTACGTGTTCATTCGTAGTTCCAATTTGAACTCCCGGACATGGTCGTGGCGAAATTTTGTGTATGTTTGTGGTGTATTTTTTTTATCGTTTTATGACTGTACTGACCAGAAACTTGTCGCGTAAGTGTGTTGTTGTGGTGAGATATTGGATGAGTGTGTGGTGTTATTTCTTTTTATCGTTTTATGACTGTACTGACCAGAAACATGTCACGTAAATGTGTTAACAGTGCAGACAATTTTTGTTATGGTTGCGGCGAAATAACATTTGTCGATCAAAAAAGAAATTTCACGCCAATCATAAAGAAAGCCTTCCACTTGTACTTTGGTTGTAAAGTGGGAGATATGGACAAGAAGTGGGCACCACACATTTGTTGTAATACGTGTTCGACAAACTTGCGGGACTGGCTACATGGAAAAAGACCATGCATCCCATTTGAAGTTCCAATGATATGGAGAGAACCGACAGATCATACTTCAAACTGCTACTTTTGCATGGTTCCTCCAATTAAAGGCCTATCCAAAAAGAAAAAGTGGACTATCACTTATCCCAATATTCCTTCAGCTATTCGTCCTGTGCCATATTCGGAAGAACTACCTGTTCCACAACCTCCCGCATCGTACTCCAGTGATTCATCCGACGAAGAGCAAGAGGCGGCCAAACTCGACGCAGGAGTGCCAAATCCTGTTGCAGATTCCTCGTCATCCATCGATCCTGAATTCACAGCCAATATATCATCATCTAATCGCCATCTGATCACTCAACATGAATTAAATGACCTTGTGAGGGACCTGGGGTTGTCAAAAAGTGGCACAGAACTGCTGGCATCCAGACTCCAGCAGTGAGGAGCTCTTGCTGAAGATGTTAAAGTATCCGTGTTTCGGACACGTCAGAAACCCCTGGAAGAGTATTTTTCAGTGGAAGGTGACATAGTGTGTTGTAAATATGTGACTGGTCTTATGAGTAAACTTAACATAGAACATAATCCCGATGAATGGCGGCTGTTCACAGATGCATCAAAACTAAGTCTGAAAGCTGTGCTAGTGAACAATGGAAATGTGTTGCCATCAATCCCAATCGGTTATGCAGTGCACTTGAAGGAGACATATGCCAACATGGAAAACCTGCTGCAAGCCATAAATTATAACGAATACAATTGGAATATTTGTGGCGACATCAAAGTTCTAGCCATACTTCTTGGCCTGCAGCTCGGCTACACAAAATACTGCTGTTTTCTATGTGAGTGGGATAGCCGTGATAAGGCTTCCCAGTACTTAAGTAAAGACTGGCCACTCTGTAAATCTTTGGAGCCAGGAACAAAGAACGTTCAACATGTTCCTTTGATAGCTCCCAGCAGGGTTTTACTTCCTCCTTTACATATTAAACTATGTTTAATCAAGAACTTCGTTACAGGTATGAACAAAGCCAGTGATGCATTCAAGTATATTCTGCTTAAATTTACACGAATTAGTGAAACTAAAATCAGGGAGGGAATATTTATTGGCCCTCAGACTCGAGAACTCCTCAATGATCCTGAATTTGACGCACTGTTAGAAGATATGGAGAAGATTGTATGGGACTCTTTCCGAAACGTGGTGACAATTTTTTTGGGAAACGTGCGGATTCAGAATTATAAGGAACTAGTGGAGCACCTAATATCTTCCTACCAAGCAATGGGGTGTCATATGTCACTAAAAATACATATGTTACACTCCCACACAAACTTCTTCCCACGAAATTGCGGAGCAGTCAGCAATGAACATGGGGTACATTTCCACTAAGTTATATCTACAATGGAGAAACGATATCAGGGCCACTGGAGCAAGTCTATGCTTGCTGATTATTGTTGGACAATCGCCAGAGATGTTCCAGAACCACAATCCAAGCGACAGGCAAAGAGGCGCCGTTTGTAATATCCATGTAAGTAATGTTTTTATAACTTCCATTTTGTACACGTGTTAATTTCCTATTAACACCACATAACACATATTTCTTTCGATTACACTTAAACTCGAACCAATTCAGCATTTTTATTATTATTTTCGTATTCAGCACACTCAATTCCATAAGGAAATGTACTTTTCATTTCCGAAGCATGAAAAAAGTTAAAATTTGTTGTCCAGTGTAGTTAGTATTAATGTTATTATTTCTACTCAAGTTTTATCAGTGACCTGAAACCCCTTCAAAGTTTCTGGCGACCTTCCATGCCACTAAATAACACAAATACACAATTCTGGAATCTGGCAAAAGCGAATGAACGTGGTGATCGCTGGCGTACGCAAGGGGGAAGCTGATGATGCTACAGCCTCGTCCGAAATTTAAAAAAATCAAAATATTCAAATGCAAGCAGTAAAGAACACTTCAAAAAACACAATGGTAAATGCAAACGCCCCTTAAAATGATCCCCGATTCCCATTTCCGTCTTTGAACAACTTTTAAAACGGAGGTTAAAACTGGTAATTACGAAATACTTTATTGTGTATGTCCTTCTTCCCCCTCAGAACGCAGCCCCCTCCGAAAAAAAATTTCTGCGTTGTGATGGACAATTTACCGGATAGCATTTATGCATCCTACTCAACATGGTACCGCAGACAATAGGGTTAATGCTTGCCATTCTGCAAGTCCTAGGCAAATTATCCTGTCTTCCCGTACCTTGGGAACGACAGAAGGCTGATCTGGGACTTCGTATGCAGCACGACTCGCGCTTAAAACTCAGGAAACAATCAGTTAAATCCATTGCAGCTGGACAATTAACCTTGAAGTGCTTCCTCTTCGTCATCTGAGTCTTTTGTTTGTTTTTTCGGAGTCGCTTGACTGTGACCGTCGCAGAAGTGATCGTCGAGTGAAACGACGGTCCCTGCGGAGGCAGATACTCACCACTGCATTCTCAGGAGCAATCAAAGCCATCAACCATGAAGTTTTGGAAGCATCCTCGTTCCTCTTCTTGTCATTTCGATGGCGGAAATTTCCTGGAAATTCCAACTACAAACACTTTTTTGCCTATTTGTCGTCCTTCTGTAGCAACTTTGGGCCCATCTTGTACTCTTGCTCATCTCACTTCTCCTACACGGGTCCTGGGTTCGAATCTCGGTCTCGGATAACCCGGGGTGCCGCTCTTGAGTAGCGTCAAAAACATTACTTCTGATTATACAAGCCTGGCTAGTAGCTAATTATTTTTAAGAGAGTTGTATTTGAGTAGACAATAATTAATTGAAGCTTCTGCTACACACTGTGCGAATTAAGCTTTTTGCTTTTGGGAGGGATGGCCACTCAGTGTTTGTGATTTCATTTCGGGAGGTAGTTTTTTTTGTATATGAAAATTTGCATTTACCGTAGAACCTCCAATTGTAATATAATTAAGCCTTGTTTCCATATTATAAAAACACTAAGTTGCTGACCAAGGCATTTTATTAAGATATAAAAACACTTAACATGTAACCTTTGAACCCTGTATCAGGGTCTTCCTCAGACGAAGAACTAAACTAAAAAATCTAGTTTAAATAACAGTTTAGTTCTTCGTCTGAGGAAGACCCTGATACAGGATTGAACCGTTACATGTTAAGTGTTTTTAAACTGCCTTGATCAGCAACTTAGTGTTTAGTAAAACCTCGTGAATCCGGATCCAAATAAGCCTGACTCCGGACAGGCAAAAGGAAAGAAAAAACAGAATGCAGGTTTTAAATGTGGCTAGAATTCAACAAGATAACTTCCCAAAGAAAATGCAGTCAACCACTGATGAAATTCTGTTTCCCGCAGACTTTGTACTGTACTGTATAGTGTATTTGGGCCTATGCCCTTTAAATACACCATAATAAACGTGTTTTGTTGCTATAAACGGAGTTTAAATGCACTTTCAACTGTTCTTTTAGGTTATGTCAGTTAATCCGGACTTCCGTTAAACCAGTCAACTTATCCCCCCATTAGTCCGGATTAACGAGGTTTTACTGTATATATGTTACTAGTCAGTAAACTAAACTATTGCCTTGCAGTTCTAAGTACCTTGGTTCTAACCTAGACCAATAAATCTTTATGATAACATTTACACCTAATCTCGAAACACTTACTATATTTACATTCTAAGAAAATCCAAACTCACACATAAAAGTAGCTATCGAACTAATAACAAAAAATTGACCAAATCTTCTATTCCCAAGTTCAAACTGAACGTCAATCTAACCTATCTACAAGTTTCTTGTGAACACTTTAATACATGTAAAATTTCATCAGTACGCTATGAAAACTTAAGTAGAAAGCAGCCTGCTGTTGGCTCGATGAGGTTGATCAGTTGCAGAATGGTGTCCTCTAATTCACAAGGCTGCATACTTTTCGACGGGGAAATCTTTGATGACTGGACTGATAATGGACACACGAATTATTTTTCAGTTGTGTTTGTTACATAGTTAAGAAATGGTATACTATATAATTTCATTTTCTGTCAGGATATATTATATACGTATATTATTTCTTGCGGGGGAAAATTCCCGGCATCTACCCGTTAATTCACACACTGCTGCTACATAACATAATAAGTATATTGCAAAAACATGTAGCAATATAAGCTGAGAGACTATTTTTTTAAGTTTTATGTAGGTCTTAAATAAATACATACTCACAATAAATGTGTTCTTTAGCAGTAACATTTCAGCCATTTAAAAAAGTACTGCTATTATTTTTCCCCGTTAAAACCGTAAATATATAACATAACATAACGTAAAATATCTTGAGCCGCTCCTGGCCGGATGCGATTTCGCGTGAAGGAAGCTGTTCGCTGAATATCATCCATTGTTAGTCAATAGAATCGTTACAACCCATGTGTGTCCGTGATTGTACAAATGTAATGAAACATCCGTACGAAGAGTGTACTTTTATGAGTTTAACTGTAATCTAGTGCAGCTATAACAACAGTAATAATAATGCAGCGTGTTGAGTGGTCGACTCACGATCTTGCTACCAAAGGTTCCACGTTCGAATCACGTGGATGTTCTTCTGTCAATAATTTTATCTCATCTTTCGATATTCGTCGCTATTAGCTTAAAGATTCAGCAATTCCATTTGCGTAATATTTCACAGAGACAAGCCGTCTAACTGCAACATTACCTCTGTGGTTGGAAAAACAAAAACATGTAGGTTCGAGTCTTAATGTGAGAATGCATCATGTCTATGTTCCCGAATAGGCTATAATTTGAAGAAAACATACGCTACCGTCCTGGATTCGAAATCTCTCCCACGTTGTTACGACGTGCAAACATTAAAAAAAAAAAGTTGTACATAATGTGAAGACAAGTCAAGCGGGACTCGTTTGAATGAAGCCGTTCTAAGGTTCCTTGCTTGGCGCTTTCATGCCAAGGTGAAACATTGCATGTGCGTACCTTGTATGTCATCGTAAGACAATGCAATTGCTGGCTTTCATTATCGGGACCTTTGTCTTCTTATGTAAAGTATTACGCTCTCGTCAAAACAATCGGATTATCAAATCAGCTTCCATATTAATATTGTAAATGATATTCCTGTGCTAATGCGTACCTGCACGTATGGAAGGAAACAATTGGCGACAGGCAGTTATCGCAATTTCCATTCATACGAGGCAGTGATGGAAAGTAACACCTTACTGTAACGCAGTTGCAATAACGGTTACTGTTTTTACTTGGTTATTTTTAAAGTCCGTATCCGATGGAGCTAGATTTCCTGCTGTATAGCCTTTCTGAAAGCACAGACTAATCCCGAATTGCTCTAAACCAGCGCAATGTGTGTCCTCGCAAAGAACCTTATAATTAGAGCTCGGATTTGTATGTAATTACATATTCCTTTCCAGATAACGTACTTTAAATACGAAAATGTCAACGAATTATACAACTGACATCATTTTGCATGTTACATATTTTTACATATTTGCCAGGATATTACATATTTTACATATTTGCTAATTTCCTATTCAATGAGATGCATAGTGCTTACGGTCACATAAAATTGACTGCCAAGTCGAAAGACAAGCTGAAGACCCCTCCCCCACAAAAATACTGGAACTGTTATTTATCGAAAGATGCTAGAGCCCCCCCTCCCCAATTCTGGTTACATATTTTCGTTTCTCTTTTAGGTTTAGGCAAAGCACCTACAAACTTGGCATCGGTGGACAAGAAAAAGCTACTTTCCTAGCGAGTTACACAATATGTTCCTTTTGTACAAAAAGACAAAAGTAGCTATGTATTTTCATTCGCTTGATCTTTCTGAAGACGCTGTTTTTTATTTTTAAATTGTTTCGAAAGTTACGAAGAGCTCTCTTACATATTTACATATTCTGCAATAATTTGCGATGCGAAAAGTAATTAATAGTTGACAAAATTGGTTTCTTAAATATGTGCACGTTGCTGTTTTTTGAGTTTATAAATTTGATAAATTTTAATTTGAACAACTTATATCCTTAAAATTATGTTGAATTTGTTCAAATAAAATGAATATCGGATACTCGATTATTAATAATATTCCATATCCTATGATACTACATATTTAGCTACATATCCTTTTGATAATACATATTTACGTACATATTTTATCAGCTATTGTTACATATTTATATATGCATTTTGTATTTAGATATTACATAAAAATCTGGAGTCTAGTTATAATAAGCCGTGCGTATAAGTACACAATTTTTATTTCTTGTGGTATCAGTGGCACCGGGAAAGGTGGGTAATGCCCAAGTGGCCCTACCCAAAATCCGGTTGATTCATCCTGGCAAAATATTAGAGGTGTGTGCGGTTTTTGTCGGGACGGGATAGCAAGTGGGTCCCTCTAGAGCCATTTCTGGTCTGAACCTAAAAGTGAACATATTTTCAATGCGTTTCAATTTGTATAATTCGTTCAGCATTTAAACATTCTGTTACAGGACAATACATCTTGTTTGGATTACATAATAATTATGCGAATATCAAAATACATTTCACTTGTAGATGCTGTCCACTCAAAACTTTGGCAGCCTTACCCACTCACACCAACAAGTCTGGCTTGTAGTTTAGAGCCTTATTCTCTTTCTTGCTGCATGTGAGGTTTCGTAGGATCATTACGTGACGATTGGTTTGCATTATGAATAGATATGAATTCTCCAGGTAGGAAGTGCTAGCAGTTTCTATCTGAGAATCTAGGTAGACACGTCGAGGTCAAAGATTAATATCATATACTTCTTGAGTGCAGTGATGCCAGGTTAGTCAAGATTGTTGTAGGTGACGTGAGTACATCGCAAGAAATATGGAACATGATAAAATAAACCCATAACTGGTAAATGTGGGGCAGGAAGTAACAATCAAATGCAGGAAGTTCAGCTCACCGTTAAAACTTTGGAATAATTATGCACTCCCCACTGCCCTACACAAGAAGGGAATGAAAGAAGGTTGTTACACGATTTTCTCACAACGACATGATTAATATGTTTCAGACTTGCTTGCCAAGGTCTCTTCGTTGTTTTACTGCAAGCAGGATATACCATGAGATTTCTGCGTGCATTTCTATCACTTTTCTGTGAAAAATTCGTACACGGAAGGAAACGAGTAATTTAATGCCGTTCAGGGACGTCGTTAGGGGGGGCACGGGGGGCACTGGCCCCGGCAAACGTCCACGTGGCCCCGGGAAACTGTTCTGTATTTGCTGGAAATTTTACTTTGATGACAAATATTGCAAAATAATTATTCAGTAAATTTCATATTCTATCTATAAATAATCATTTATATATTTCTGTATTACGCCGCTTTTCTACCTCTTGGGTTAAATGCGACGATGAGGATGAATGATGAGCCGAAAGAATGGCGATGGGACAGACATGATACAAGCATACCTGTCCAAGGTCCGAACCTTGGATCTCTGGTTTCGTAGCGTGTTATACTCAGTGGAATTCTTCGGAAGAAAAAGCTGTAAAAGTAGGGTGAAAGGAACCAAAATTGTACGATGCATAAAAAGCCATGCTTAGTTCTTCTAAAACCTTCCAATTATCGAGTTCGTGTTTTAAGTCCACTTTATGCACAGTAAGGCTAATCGGGACTGGATCTACAGTTTAAAGTGGGATCCGAACCACTATGTGCCTCCACCGGATATCGAATCCAGGATACCTTGATTACAAGGCTTCTCATCGAGGTGGCCCAGAAAAACCTACAATTAGTCATTAAAGTCAATATTGAGAGACAAGGCCTGCGAAGAGTTCTTTCATTCGGTTGCACGTGGTCATCACATCGAGTACCATCTAGTTTCGAGAGCAGAATTTGCTTCCATATCGCTTTCAAGTATTTCCCAAATTGTCCTCACGATGTTGGGACAGCACAGAAAGTTTGGAACTAATACAAGCAGGCACGTATCCAGGGAAGGGATTCGGTGGCTGCAGTCCTTTCCTGAAATCCTACAAATATCTGATTTAAATAATGTGTAGTAGTAATTAAATTTACTTCATTAAAAGGATTAAACATCTTGTATATGGTAAGTTGCAATATACTGAGAAATTCATTTTCAGCGCATTTACCCCTCCCCACCCCCAACCTTTTCGCCTTTAGATAGCGGCTGCCGATAAGAGATAAGCCCCTTCCGAAATCAAATTCTGGCTCCCAGCCTGACCACCAGGGATCGAACCTTGAACTTGAACCTTTCGATTGATTGATTGATTGAACTGGTGTTTTAAGTCCTCTTTATGTACAGTAAGGCTAATCGGGACTGGACCTACAGTTTAATGTGGGATCCGAACCACTATGTGCCTCCATCGGGAATCGAACCCGGGACCCGTTGTTGAACCTGCCGAACCAAAGATGAGAGCGTAATAATTTAAGCGTGTGGGAACTTTGTTTTATCCAGTGCCATCAGTTATCCACACACAAATAAGATTAATTTTAAGACATTAGACGTGTGCATAAAATTTCTTATCGTCATCATTCTCCAAGTGAACAATCAAATACCATAGAAGACTCGGGCCCGCTTTATAGAATCGTGCTTAAAGCGGTCGTCTTGAACTAAGATATACCGGATTCGATTCCTGTATAAACTGTATACATGAGATGCCTAGCTTGAACTCATTACGCACACATTTCATGTTTGCACTGTTGTCAATACTTGTAAACCTGGTTCCAGCACTTTATATCCAAAATCTCGGAAAAGGGTTTTATCTACATCTCAATTTCCTTCGAGCAAATTTACAAATTTAAAGACTAATAACATTGTTCTTGGTGTATCAGCCATCAAGTTAATGAGTTCATTCTGCATTTAGTTTCCCGAATAATGGCTGTGGATTTCGCGAGTCTACAGGGTGCTCGGAAATTCCCCTTGCAAACTCCTAGGGCAAGTAGAGGGGACTGATTAGACAATATTTGGAATAGGACGTCTACAAATTGTTGCGTTTCGCTGAATAGTACAATGAATAGTACGTTTCTTCTTTGTTCCGTTGGCATTGTTACTAAATAAATTTGTTTGTATTATGGACTGAGTCACACGTCATTCACTTCTGTACCTTACGTAACACCTCATTTGACATGGTTGTAATAAATTATTACACTTTAGGTCATCAGGTGATCTTCTGACGCCATGTACTGCCTACCTGGTTGCATACCAACACAGGCACATCCGACACATTGTCATGGTTGTAGCACGGAAACGGTACGTTTCCGGACATGGGTTCCTATTCCAAATATTGTCTACTCAGTCCCCTCTACTTGCCCTAGGAGTTTGTAAGGAGAATTTCCGAGCACCCTGTATATCCGTAGACTGTTGGGGGCTACAGAAGAAAATTCTGTTCCTTTCCAATTTATTGATTGATTGCGTTGGTGTTTTAAGTCCACTTTTACACAGTAAGGCTAATCGGGACTGGTCCTACAGTGTAAAGTTGGATCCGAATCACTATGAGCATCCACCGGGTATCAAACCCGGAACCCCTTGATTACAAGGCGACGATGCTACCATGCGCCACCGAGGAGGCCCTTGCTCCTTTTCTTTCCAAGACTATATATATATATACATACACACACACACACATACATATATAATGTATGTATACAGTATAGGCCTATATGGTGTATAAATAGTTTGTTAATTTATAATAGTTTGATAGAAAATAATCTTACGTTTGGGCCCCCCGAAACTGATCAACCTAGCTACGTCCCTGATGCCGTTTCAGCCAGCCTTCCATGGGTTTGCCATTTACGTCATTGTTGCTACTTCTTTTGCACTACGACAGATGGCGTTTGTGTCGTGACATGATTGATGATCGTCCTTTATCGTAAAATGGAAAGAACGCTCAGAATGAGATTGTGACAATGTTGCAGTGAATATCAAATACTGCGCATTAAAAACAATTGTTATCAGACACGCAATTTACGGTTGTGAATCACAAAGCTAATTTACAACTTCATCAGCAATTTTTGTTCTTTCGCTAACCTTCTTCGCGTAAAAATGTTGATACTCAGCATGTAAATTATGCAATCGTTATTTCTCGTTGTCAGTTTCAATGACGTTCCGTTTCAACTTGAGTTCTTCAGTTTGACAACGCCCAGCTCGATTGTGCTATAAAAAAGTACTTTCTTCAAAACAGTTGAGAGCAGTTGCCACGACATGAGAGACATCTACCACCGTTTTAGAACCAAAAACATGCAGTAATGTCACAGTGAAAGATAAAATTTATACAGGCGAGTACTTTTTATGTTACTCACCACACATCTGTAAACATTCCATCTTGTTAAACCGCCATGACGAAGAACTTTTATTTTATCCTTATTGGATAGTTCAAGACAACAGAATACACGACACTTTTATGAGAAAGTTTCAAGATTTGTATTTCAACCCTTCGCCTTCCCAGCAGGCAAACAAACTAAACCAAGGATTATTGTTACCAAAACTTCCTGGAGTACAGAGCAAGTATAGAGAACTAGCACATTACTGAGGTAAAATCATCCCTTACATAATTTCTAAAATCTGCTGAAACTGTATATTTGCACAACAAACACAGTGCCATTCAAAAAATAAATCGCTATTTTGAAAATATCGATATAACTTCGGAATAAATTTTGGAAGGCATATTCTGGCTTCATTACATTTCCAGTCATTCTCAATTTATTTTACTTTTATTAAGGTGTCTCTGGTTCGATACCCGGTGGAGGCATATACTGGTTTGGATATCACTTTAAACTGTAGGTCCAATCCCGATTAGTCTTCTGTGCATAAAGTTGACTTAAAAAGACTCAAACTTTACCTAAATGGCATGAAGAATGTATATTTTGTAGAAAACTTAGTTTAATAATAATAATTCGTGTACAGGTTAGAGTGCAAGTTAGCTGACTTTGGAAGACAGACTTCTGCACTTTTTCTTATCTAAAAGTGAACGCATTAATGAAAACCAGATTGGGCACAGACGTTGTACAGTGGGATGCATGAGTATTACCGTGCAAATTGTCCATGACTATTTTCATTAATTTTTCTCTTACATCCTATGTGTTTTTAAGCGATCGATATATATGTATGCTGGTGCAGAAGTTGTCAACAGCTTGTTTTGAGTTTTCTTTAATTCTTGAAGCTCTTATTGGGTCAAATGAAGTGCACAAACAAGGTGATGGACAATTTGCACGGTAATACTCATGAATCCCACTGTACACTTCTTATGGATTGATCTCTCCTCAAGTTTTATCTGAAACATTTGGTGCCCAAATCTTTCCGCACTTTGACAGAAAGCAAAAATTGTGTTCTAATCTCGGCAGAAATTTTTGGAATACTTACTCCTACAAAAGCGCATATTTCGATTATCGTCGAAGATATGGAAAAACTATAAACTTTCTTTCTAGAGCATTAAAGGGGAGCACGATGTATTTCGTGACAAATTCTTCTTCAACCTAGCTACCGTGTTTGCAAGGTCAATATCTCGTGATCTAGAGTTGCATGCTTTCAGCGGAAAGTGACGCATTGGTAAGAAGGTCCTGGAATAGTATTTTCCCCCTTTCTTGCTAAGAGGAGAACGATCAGAACTTAGATTGAATCCAAAGTGCGCCTAACAAAACGCTTAAGTTAACTTTATATTAATGTATATTTCGTGACCATGAACGGAAGTTGCGGTGCTCGAAAATGTTGCACTCTAAAAACAATTGTAGCTTCCACAACAAGTGTAGCACAGCATCTAATCGAGTGTTAAAGCCTATTTGTATTTCGACAGCCAATCTTGTAACAAGACACCAAATATGGTGCCGAATACCAAAAGTAGTGTTCATTTATATGAAGTCTGTATTTGTAAGGCAATGATATGTGTTACTTTGCGTTGAAAGTCCACTTTATGCACAGACAGGCTAATCGGGACTGGATCTACAGTTTACAGTGGGATAGGAACCACACCACAATGTGCCTCCATCGTGTATCGAACCCAGGACCCCTTGATTACAAGGCGACGACGTTAGCAATAAGCAGCTATCAGAGAAACACTTGTCTCTCTTTGCGGCACACTTTTTCTTACAGAAATTATGTTAGAGGCAAATTGTCCACATTTGTCCATTGAACCTAAAGCACATTATAATGGATGGGGACAATTTACTTCAACCCTTCCTACTTGCTGACTACTGGAACGAGTTCCCTCAAATGTTATAATAAAACCAATTACACTATATAATTTCATGCGCATAGCAGTGACTTGGGGAGACAAGAAGGGCACTGGCCTCTTCGAAATGTTCAGGTCTTTGAAAAATTTAATATTAAACATAATTTTGTTAATTTCTTGGGACCTGAGGTTCATGTTTTGCCCCCTCTCCAAAGATCTGTTACATTGTCCTGGCAGTTTGTAGTTCTACCGTTCTGGTTAACCTAATAAAAGAAAGTAAGTAGGAAATGTAAGATGTAAGTAAAACAACTGAAACGGATTACAATACCCTTTGTTTATGACATACACGGTGTACACACTGAATATCACAATGTGTGCTTCGTTCTATGAAAGAAACTTTTACATTCTACTATGTTGTTGTTAAGTGTCTGTCCGTATGTAATCTCGGGAGCGGAATACAATGCGAAGTAAAAGGTTGATTGCCTTGCAATTTACACGCTTAGATGACGCATCTGCCTGTGCTTTTTCTCGTTAAATCATTTTAAGCATATTCTCCGCGGCCAATCCTCATTACTTACAGAACTGATTCTAAAGTTGCTTCTTTATGATTATGGACTGTAAGTAAAAGGCGCTATTCCATCACAGTGATGCCCGCGAAATGAAACTAGCAACACTGTTTCCAACCTTGATATTTTGGAACCAAATTTCAGCTCCAGGATCCAATTTCGAGACTCTAATTTCCAGCTTTCACAGTGGAGATCAAGGCCAACTACTTGTACACTCTATAGAGGCCTCGTTTCGACGCTACAAGTTCTCGGAGAAAATATAATTTTATCCTGGGTGTATGCAAAAGATGTTTTTTTACTCTGTCGGACAACTCATTAAAGTATCTGTGCGTTACGGACAGAATATGTAGCGTAACCAAGATTTTATTTGGAGAGGCCTAAAATAGTGCTTTTTACAGTGCGTTTCTAAAGTCCCCGAACTCTGACTTTAAAAATTCATTGTTGAGCAACAATGCAATTTTTTTAGAAATTGTTGCTTGTGATTTGTTTATTGGGGTTGTTGTAACATACAAATCAACACTAGACGACAATGAACAACGATGCATGCGCAGTAGGCAGCAAGAATGAAAGCCAGATGTCCAGTTGAAAACGCGCACGAATTCAGTTCACCATGAAGTCTTACACGGGAGCAGAGGGTTGCTGTTTTGGAAGCTTGGTTTCAAATTAAATCATACGAACGCTGTATAGAGATCTTTCATAGGAGATATCCCAACGCTCCTTCACCTGGAAAAACAACAGTGTATGATTTAATAAAAAGGTATCGCGAAACAGGAAACGTTGCAGATAAGCCAAGGAGCGGACGACCATCAATTTTCACAGAAGACTTTCATGTGAATGTTGGTGAAAAATTGCAGAACTCCCCTAGGAAGTCTCTGAGGCGGCTTTCGCAAGAGGTAGGAAAATCTTTGTCATCTTGTCACAGAGCTGCAAAACGTCTGAAGTTCCGAGCATACAAGGTGCGAGTAGTTCAAGAGCTACGCCCGTCGGATTTCGAGAAACGCAGAAATTATTGTCAGTGGTTCAAGAGATTTACGCGGAACAATGTGGTCAACAAACTGAAGAAAACATTTTTAAGTGATGAGGCCTGGTTCCATTTGTGTGGATACGTGAATAGTCAGAATACTCGGATATGGGCTACAGAAAATCCTCTTGCATTACATGAAGTTTCACTTCATTCTGAGAAAGTGGGAGTATGGTGCGCAATTTCAAGGATAAGAATTGTGGGTCCAATTTTTTTCAACACGACTGTTGATTCAGAAGTTTATGGTAACATCATCACTCAATTTGTAGCTTTGCTTGAGGAAGACGAACGTTACTGTTGGTTCCAACAGGATGGAGCAACGAGCTATACATTAAATGAGTCAATGGAGATGCTCAGACATTTCCTTGGGGATCGATTGATATCGAAAAATTGGAGTTCTGGGACTTTAAAAACGCACTGCATATCGCATTGAAGAAAGTATGTGCGTCCGCACATGGGGGGAAGGGGGTGTATCTCTCTCCTAGTTAGATAGATGTTGTTATAAATGTTAGGTAGTCGAAAATCGGTTTTTCAACATATAAACAATGAATGATTCAAAACATAATACCACTTTATGACAGATATCGAGACAAGGCTTGGGAATGTCTCGGTCTCATCTCGAATTGTAAATTCCTGCCTCGGTACCATATAAAATAATATAATATATAAAATTAATAAAGATCCTATGCTGACATGAAGCGTTTCGTCTCATTACCGTCCCTACGGGGAGGAAATTTCAAACTGTGTACCTGAGAGCCGTAAGACAAGACGAAAATAATATTGTAACGTGAAATTAAATTCGTGCACTTCTTCACACCCCTCATATATATCGAAGTATACAGCCTGTTCCGAATCACCCAAAATGTGACTTCATCGTATATTGAAGCACGGAGCATTTTGTAGATACGTGATAAGAATTTGGCGCTACTATTGTGGAAGGTTCCCGACTTCCAAGTGAACTATACTCCAATCTCGATGTGTTTAGCTATAAGAAGTGGTTTATATGAACGTGAATATGCAAGCTTATGCTTATACTTATGCTTATGAAATTTTATAGGTATTTTATTATCCAAATACACACGTTTCTAAAAAAAAGTAATCGCGAGATAATTTATTAGTCGTAGCTCTCAGCTTATCTATGTAAGACTTATTCCTTATAGAGCGAGAAACTTAACTAGGTTCATGTGTCGTTTCGGGTGGTTTTGTGTGCAACCTCAAAGAAAACAATTGGCGTACATTCCTCGTCATTTCTCGCCAACCAATGCCCCTGCACTATATCTCATTGACTCACCTTTTATGCACTCGCCTTTTTTTAATAGGTGTAGGTCTAGCTCAGTGTTGGCAACACTGTTCACTGCACACAAAGTGTACTGACAAAGCAGGACAGAGATGCTGAACATGTCGTTTAACGACCGGGTGTCGAACAGTGGACATATTCTTGTCACGGGATTTTTTGTTTTGTTTTTGTTTAGAGTTTTCACCATTGTCTGCCTGTTAGCAAACGGTACTTCTGTGCTTCTCAAGCAATTCTTTACAGCTATAATAATGTTCCTATTGATCATATACTCTTTATACGATAGCTATACATAGTTACAATAATGGTGAAAAGAATTATGTCCCTCTGTTCATTAATTTTACACCTCTCCATGTCATTGTTGCGATTTTCCACTGAATTCTAGCAAGTCTGTGAAATGGATAATTATTTCTTACTTCTTATCTGAGTTTACATATCATATACTTGAAATTAATTCATCAATAATCCTTTGAGTCACCGTTTAATTTCTGCACAAGTCCTTAAATCTTATTGTGTTGAATAGACCTCATAATGCTCTTAAGAGCTGTATACCAGATTTACAGCAAACTTTTCACATTACTATAGGTAATCGTCTGAAGTAACTACAATATTTATATATAGAGAGAAGGAATCTATTTCTAGGTCACTATTTTTCATCCAGTCTTGTCAACACTTTTCATCTTGGTTATAGTTAATTGTTTTAATTTTGTCAGTATATACACATTTGTTTTCTTTTTGTCTTTCTCTTTGTCTACTCTGTACCTTCGCTCTGTTTATCGTTCACTCATATTATCTCCTTTCCCTTTCTTTATATCCATACCTCGTTCTCTATGTCTCTTTATCTTTTTGTCGCTTTTTCTGTCTTATCTTTTCTTCCTCTCTCTTCACACTACCTGTTTTCCTCTTTCCCTCCCTCGGTCATTCTATCTCATTCTCTATGTCTGTCTGTGTGTGTGTGTTCTCCATTACCTGTGAGATTACAAAGAAGTAACTTTAGAAATTCCGGCAGAAATGGCATTGCTAATAGTTAGTCCAGCTTCCACACACAGCAAAATTAATGTCTGTGAATTTTCACTTTTTTTCAAAAATAAATAAATAGAATATAGAACTTTGAAATAATAATTATTGTATTTTGATTTTTAATTTTAAGAGTTGAAGAGGGTTTCATAAATATGTTTCTTAACAAGGTTTTAAAAGTTATTTGGACAAGCTTTGAAATAAAATAAACCTTAAGTTTTGATCATTTTCAGTTTTTGATTTATAGCGTTTTGAAAATTGCCTAATTTTTTTTGCGTAATTTTCTTTTAACAAATAGTGTCTTTGTTTGTGAGCTTGTGACATTGTAGCCAATCAAGGAAATGAAAAGAAGGTAAATACTTTTTCTTGAACATGTGTTTTTTTTAGCGAAATCCATGATGATGGTGAGTGGACATTACCTGGTATGATCTGAGATGAAATGAGCCTCTTTTTCCTATACTAAGCTTTACCGCTGGATCAATATAGAATATATTGACATTTTTAAAAAAACATCTGAAGTTAAAAGTAGGTGTACCCAAATACGAATAATTTTGATCTAGATTTTATAAATCTAAATATCGGATATATAATCACTGGTAATCTGAATAAATTATCCGTTACTTTCAAAGCAGATATCGGATAATTTGATATCCGAATTTTTGCCTCCCGCTTCCTCTCTGCTTAGTAAAAAAATTCAACTTAATCAACCGATTTAAGAGAAAAGTAGTTTCCATGTAGGTATGAATCGTAGTTAACAGTTGAAATGATCGCACCGATTTCAACATTGATACTGTAACGTTAGAAATTTCATTCAACTTGAATCAGAAGTGTGGGGCATTTTATAAATGGTTAGATAATTAAGTGTTAATTTCATTGTGTTTTAGAAAGTAACTCGTTATAGTTACTTGTGACGGCAAAGATTAAGTGTGGCTTCTGATACAGAGACTGCATAAATTTCATTTTCCGGTTCGTAAACTTACCTCGTACGGCCTCTGGTTATTGGAGTAAAAGATAATATATTTCACGGCATGAGGGCATGAGAAAAAAGGAATTCCCTTAAAATATTTAGTTATGATACAGAGACGAGACTTTACACAGTCCCATATCATCTCTTGACCGAGGAAGCCTTTCTCGTTCTCGGTGTTGTCCCGAGTTGTTGAGATTATAAATACAAAAATGTAAAACATCACCTGTCAAGACTTATAACTAAGGCAAGGCATTTGATGATTTTGCATCTTTCTTTAAAAGAAAAAGTTAAAGAATTGCTTGATTTTTTTTATTCATTTAGTTTATTTTACTTCGCGTTTTGTGCCTCTTGGCTAATTTGCGAAGATGGGGATGAGGGATGAAATGATGAAATTGATGAATGGACATTCACAAACAACCAACCCCGACCGGGATTCGAACCCGGGACCCTTGGCGTCGCAGCGCGATGTGCTAAAGAATTGCTTGAATAAGTAAATATGTGCATCGTGAAATATGATGAAATAAGGATAATTGTCTGGTCATTTTTTTTTCATTTTTCGCAATTTTTCAAGTATAAGTAATTTTTTCGTAATTCTTAGATCATTTTGAGCATTTTTAATAGTTTTCTGGAACGGAAAAGCATTTTTAGTTATATTTTGATATTTTGTTTATTATTGAATATTTCTGTTATTGTTTGTTTATACTTAAGCAAACAAACAACATTTCCAAGAAACAATGTAGATATACTTAATAGCAATGGCTCCTACTCCTATTGCCGGCGCTGCGCTGCGACGCCAAGGGTCCCGGGTTCGAATCCCAATCGGGCTTGGTTGTTTGTGAATGTCCATTCATCAATTTCATCATTTCATCACTCATCCCCATCTTCGCAAATTAGAGGCACAAAAAGAGGCATAAAACGCGAAATAAAATATACTAAATCATTCAATCAATCAATCAATCACCAATGTTTAGGTCATTCAATGCCTTACCCTACTTAGAACTAATATAATCAAGTAATCATCATCCTTGCTGTCTTAAGAACTCTCATAGTAGGCCGGCCTACTGCATTATCCATATACTTCACTTTCCAATTTACTTATTTCTCGAACGGGGCGCGACTATTGCACAGCGCGCTATGAGAGGGTCTCGGATTAGAATCCCTGCCTGGGTACTGTTCATCTTTCGGAATGTCCATTCATCAGGTTCATCGTGTCATCACTCAGCCTCACCGTCGTTATTAGTCTAAATTGGAAGAAAAGCGACGCTAAATAACAAAAATTACAATCGAGACGAAACTACTGGGCAATATATCTAGGCCTCTCTTTAATTTTCCAGCCACTCTCGTTCTCGATGTAAGTTCGACAATCTTCGAAGGACCTCGTCTCGATACCAGAGATGACGCCATTTTGAATTCTTACCTTTATTTCATTTCGATCGCTTTTACCCGACATGCAGCTAAGAAATACAGTAACTCCATCTCTTCACGTTCGTGTGCTTGAGTGGAGAAACAAATTAAGTTTCGTGAGTAGGTAACGCGAATAGATGTGGCATTCGGCATATTTATATCCCTACTCTTCTTATAAATAACGTCTCCTTACCACGGTATAGCATTATTCTCAAAAGCCAATCTATCATTCTCCACCGAGCCGCGCTATTTTTCCATTATTTATTTATAGGCCCGTTTGCGTTCTGAAAGAAATATGCTTATAGCCTCATTCAGCAATTCAATACCGTTGAAATCGCCTGCCGGGAAAAGGGTAAAAGGTGAGGAAGATCGATAAAACTTAAGATTTGCATACTTTTAAGGCTTATTATTAGTTGAGCCATGGAGATAAGAAATAGAGCGAGTCTTATGAAAGGTAAAATACTTGGAGGTGGATCCGTCGGATACCTTTTGTGTTCGGGAATTTTCGTGTGACGTAGGTTGGTGGAGAACCTCACAAATTTTGCACAAAACAGCTGTTCTGGAGTGGTTTTTTTTGTTTGTTTTTTTCTTTCGAATTAACGTTTTCCAATGATATGCTGACGCATATGTCGGAAATTAATCGCATGAAATTGTTAAAATGATAATACTACTACACTACTTTAGAAAGTCAATGACCTAATGGTCATCTAATAGTCTTCGTCAGTGGCGGCGATTGGGATTCAAAACTGGAGAGCAAGGTGCAAAACTTGCCAGGCAAGGACAGTTTCCTTTCCCTTGGTAAGGTTTAGCACTGTGATGGGGCAAAAGAGAGAATGGGTAAGAGAAGAAGAGAGAGAGAATGGGAAAGAGAAGAAGAGAGAGAGAATGCGAAAGAGAGGAAGAGAGAAAAAATGGGAAAGAGAAGGAGAGAGTGAGATAATGGGAAAGAGAAGAAGAGAGTTTAGAAAGAGATGAAAAAGAATAAGAGAGAATGGGTAAGAGAGGAAGAGAGAAAGAATGGGAAAGAGAAAAGGAAAGAGTGGGAAAGAGGAGAATAAGAGAGAGAAATAAAGAAAGAGGGCGATATACAGGAGTAAGGAGATACAGGAGACAGAAAGAGGTAGATAGTGAGAGTGAGACATAAGGAAAATGATAAGTAAAGAGATGGAAAGTTAGTAAATTCGACTACAATTTAACAACTCGACACATGCATTGTGTTGCAGAAACTAGTATTGGAGAATCCGAGTCCATTTGACTTTAACAGTGCAGTTATTTTCGCTTCATAAAATTAGATTTTCACTCTAAACGTTGCAACTATATCTCGTAACTTTGTTTTGAACCGAAAGCAAAACCAAGACATTTGTCCCGAATAAGCATTACGGTACTACACCGCTCTGCATACCTAGAAAATTTCTGAAGAACAAAGAGAAGTGGAAGCTATAGACATTTTGCATTTATATTGTTTCTTTAAGTTTTCCCTGTACCACTGAACTTTGGTTTATATATTAATATTTATTTGTAAATATCGAACGTTATTGTTACTTATCAACGTCACAATCCCAAATCATATTAAATTAAAATGATATTGTGTTTATGTGCTCGTTCATTTTACGTAAAATGGTGCAATTTATTTATTTATATACAGCACACCTGGCGAAGTTGTTAACACAGCACACTACGTCAGGGGTCGCAGGTTCGAATTCCGGGCTGAGCACATGTGTTCTTTCTGAGTGTACTTTCATCAGTTTCGTCATCGTCGCGATTAACAAAAAATGGCAGAAAAGCGACGCTAAAAAACAAAAATAAAATCAAATTATTCCACAGACAGCTTGTAAATCAAGGAATAACACATGAACTATTTTTGAAGTATTTTCAATACGTTTTCGGTATAGTGTTTGCTTAGAATATGATTAAATTAATCTATAATAGTTTTAAGTGTATCAAAATATTCTCTTAGGATATTCACGTACTAATTGGTTGATTTAATTGATCCAATTAAGTTAATTTACGTTGCTTTTCTGCTATCGTGACGATTAGCATGAGTGATGATATGATGAAATTGATGAAGGGATATTCCCAAAGAACATCCATGCCCAGGCCGGGTTTCGAACTTGGGACCTCTGTTGCCGCAGCGCTAACCACTCCGCCACAGAGGTCGGCTATCACGTACTAATATTGCGTAATTTGAACTATAACTATTTTTGCAATACTTGTGAGACCCTCCACCCCTTTACAGCCTTCAAGGACAGATTGTGCAACCTATCTCTACAAGGGACACATCCCCTTTAAAGATATTGCATTCGCACTGTGCAAGAAAAGAGTTAACATGCAACAAAGTAAAAAAAGTTCATGCACCTTTGGGGTTCATTAAATGACGTGGAGAAGGGGGTTTTTCGTGCTGAGCTGGTGGCAGCTTTGTTTTCCCTATCCATCACGAGTCACGCAATTGTTTACGTGGTGTGACAGAAAAGGGCAAGGTTTTTTATATCACATGTCGCTTTCCAACTCTATGCAAAAGATCTCTCAGTGAATGCTCGTCTGTTCGATACGGCAGTCCTGACCTGAGTCTATACAAGTGAAGTTCAGGAATATGTTGACTGTCTAAGATGCTTCCTCTGATGTTTGTCTGCCAAAGATATTATCGATTCAGATATTCTGTTCCTTATTTTCAAACTGTGGCAAATATCTTTTTTTAATAAAAAAAATCTTAACGTTATTTATGGGTGGTTAAAGTGTGTACCACCCCTTGCCGTGTGAAGTCTGACATTCAGTGCTTTATAGTAACCTTCATAGGTTAACTAATATTAATCAAACCGTTACATTACATTTTTGGAAGTTGCAAGTAAACTTGTGCAAACCAAAGTTCACCCATACACAGACAGCTTTTCTGTAAATAAGTTACCTGAAGGCATATTATTATTATTGCCATTTTTATTGTTATTATTAACATAAGTTGAATATTTTCCCATGCAACAAAGTGTTCTCATCTATCAAAGTGTTTACAAAAGTACAATTGATATCTCTGAGATAAAAAGGAATAATTAATATTATATTTTTAATTCACTACTTTTTTTCTATTTCTTGTTAACCTTTTAGATAATGGCAGTTTTACCTTAGTGTCTATTTAATGCCATCTATTTCAATCGTATAAGAATGATGCACAACATAAGAGTTTTTGTGTATTATTAACATAGAATAGCCCTGTATCTATGCCACTTCTATTGAAAGTCATTGTGCTGCATTTAGTGAATGGATTTGCTCAGCACAACAATTTGTAAATAAATGCAAATACAATCTGTAGTGGTTGTGTAGTGTTTAATGTAACAAATAATGGATAAATTAGAGCGTTCATGAAATAATTCTATTTTAATACCTAGGTATGCATGGTTGGTTTGTCCTACCTTGTATAAGCCACATTTTAGCATGGCTACTTCAGTAGTTGAGTGAATTAAAGACGAAGTACTATATTTTGGCCTTTCTCTAGGCTATATAAAATATACACCTCAAACAAAAGTTTGGAATATTGTTACCATAAAATATACACCTCAAAAAAGTTTGGAATATTGTTACCATAGGTGATAGACCCAGCCTTGGAATTCAACACATAGTATCTGTTTGGTCGACGTTTTCGTCTTTTCGCCGACATATGCCACCGTGCCTATCACCTATTGCCTAACATAGTATTCCAAACTTGTTGTGCCTAATATAACAATATTGCAATCTTTTTGTGAGGAGTGTACTATTGTTTTTATTATGATAGTAGTAATAATAATTGTGGTGAGCTGCGATGGTGAAGTCGGTATAGTGTCTGACTTCTGAGACGAACCAAATAGAAACTTTTTCCAACGATATTTGTGCACAATCCGCTTTCCCAGCAACTCATCAATGGGTACCTGGAGCTGGAGGCATGAAAGCCCTTATATGGGCCAATAGAGCTCGAACCTACCCATTGCCTTAATATCTCATTTTTGCGTTGTTCAACAATGACCAAACAAGGATTCAATCACATTGATGTGTTATATATTTATAAGGATAGTGCTAAAAAGTTGGATTTAGGGGAAGCTTGTAACGAATTTATGGAGTCAAGTGAAGTCAGGGGAAACACATTTGCAACCGCCATGTTACATAATGCTGAGTCAGTGCTTTGTTTTAATTTAGAAAAAAAGTCCTCAAATTTAACAAAATAAAATTTTATATAATTATAAACTTTAAATAATTTCTGTTAATTAGATTGCATTGAACCTTTCTTAAAAAAATTACTTATTTTTTGATTTTATTACAAAATCATTGTGTTAGAATCCAATTTCATATTGTCATCGATCTATGATAAAAGTTAATATAATTGAGTTTTTAAGTCCACTTTATGCACTGATAAACTAATCGGGATTAAGCCTAGAGCTTAAAGTGGGATACAAACCACTATGGAACCCGCGACCGCTTGATTACAATGCGGCGATGTTACACTACGCCACCTTAGAAAGGAGTGGAAGATGTGCTAGTGTGAAGTGTTAATTTTCACATTGTAAGTCTTTCGTAATCGCATCGAATGTTACTCTATAAGGAGCTGATCATATCACTTCCGGTATGGGCGGGACCGAGAATGTATGGAGCTCTACCTTCACACTCCCTATGTGCCTTCATGGCAAGGTGCAATGCACACGAGAAAGCTTTACCTTTCACATCAGGGATTTCGTACGTCGATTCTTACTTCCCTCTGCATTGTATTTTTCCAGAGAATGGTTTCTGTTTTTATCTGCATTCACGATCACAGAATGAATGCATCACTCTGAAGTACCGACCACCTTGATGCATAAAGGCGGAAGTTATTAATGATAGCTTGGTATGATTTTGTTATTAAAGTCTAAATTTTAAATAAAAGAGAACTTGATGTAAGTGATTCACTATTAATGTTTTAATGTTGTTGTTTTTTTGTAAATAAATTTGCTGTTGATATTAGCGCCGTAGAATTAGCACAGAACAAGGGAAATAAGTCCACTTTATGCACAGAAAGACTAATCGGGATTGGATCTAAACCACTGTGCCTCCACCAGGTGTGGAACCCGGGACTCCTCTGATTACAAGGCAGAGACGTTACCGCTACGGGAGGCCGGATGATGTACGAAGACAGCTGTAAAAAACTTTGATTGTGATTACGATAAGCAAATTGTTCCGTTCTTCCCAGCAGAATTTCCTGATTTACAGAAAAAGAGGATATTTCGTAATCTGTTGCTCAGCTTTATAGAAACAAGCATTAATGGTGTAGAAAACTAGGTAGTGTTCCGTTTAGTGATAAATTAACTTCTTTGTTGTATTTTTGACACACCTCCTGAGCAAAGGCGTTCATTCTGAATCATCTTCCCTCACCCTCACGTGCCTGACAAGTCTTACGAAGGGTGAGGGGCGAGGGCGAAGTCTTCCCTCATGAGGGTCGCCCTCCGGATTTCGAACACCTCTGCGATGTGTCTGGTTAATCCAGGCAAAAATATATATATATATATATATATATATATATATATATATATATATATATATATATATATATATATATATATATATATATCGTACTTATACTGTCCACCTCCAATAATGCCTGTGGCTCGTGACAACAGTATGGCTGTTCAAAGGGCAACAACTGGACCTGTGACCGAAGTGGGAAATGGCAGTGTTGCTAGCCAAATAAGGTTCAACATCCTCCGATGAAGATTTTCTTTGTTAGTTTCAGCTTTTTATCTCACCCGCAAGATTCGTCCTCATCCTCACGGCTCATCATCGTCCTTCCTTACCCTCACACACCCTCATCTTCATCACAAGTCTTCCGGAGGTAAACTCTGTTCTCGTGGGAATGATGAACACCTTTGCTCCTGAGTTAAGTCATCTCATCAACCAATAATCGTTCACGGTCTTTAATTGACTCACCCACATGCACCCCCCTTGCACCTACATAAATCTGTTTACACGTTTTAAAATCTCCAAATTGTGTCTGTGGTAATTTAAGGGGTCATTCTTATCATATTATTTTGGAATGACCAATTCACTCAGAGAAACGAAAGATTCTGTACAAAACATTATCAAAAATTAATGTGCTTTTCCCATAAATTTGACTTTATTGTTGTACGGACCAGATATTCGAATTGAATATATAATACTTGCTTTTTTTAGACAAGCTGATATAAGATTGTAATATTTTTTTAAAAATGAATGAATGTAATTATTTAAGAGTGTATTTGAAGTTTGTGTGTAAAATGTATATTATGTTCTTTAAATGTATGCTGGTTGTAAACAGTGAGATGTAAAGCTGTAAGTCCAATAAAATATGTTGATGATGATCACACAAGAAGCGGCTCTTCTTATTTATTTAAATAACTGAACATAATATAGCAATTTCGAAATACTAAAATAAACATCTATTATTTTTATTTAGGAGATGATCCTTTGGCCTGGGGACACGTCAACAGTTAGAGGTAGCGACAATCTTAGAGCCGTGGACTTCTTTTGACCTTGAAACCAAACAGCCCATTTCTCTCCTGTCAAAACTGCAAGGTAAGATCAACAACATTTTTTCTTGATTTCTCCACGCACCACAACACCCTCTATTTTTTATGCGAAAAAAAAGTCGTGGTCAATTTGGGGTTAAGTTTACATTTTCACCCACTAAGAACGCTCTTGCAACACCTAAAAATGTTCTTACATTCGTCCTAAATTGTTCTCTGCCACCAATCTTCCTGTTTTTCCACTATGCAGCGGAATGTGAGGTACGCGTCGCAAGTTGTGGCATTTGCGATTTCTCCACATTTTTAAATGCCTTACAAAATACGTATATGTATGTCGAAGTTCGAGTTGCTTCATTCAGATTATGTCACAGAGTGATTAAAGATAACCAATTTTGATTCTAGAAACAATAAGCACACTGATCTCATCATGTTAAAAGAAAGCGAATTATGGGCTTACCCAATTTTCTGTAAAACTGTCTGTCTTTCTCTTGGTATGTCTTCTGTGTTTCATATTTCTCTCTCTCTCTCTCTCTCTCTCTCTCTGAGGCTTTGTCTCATTTCTCTTTTACTCACTCTATTTCACCCCCATTCACCCTTTGTTCCTCTCAATTCCTACTCTCTATTCGCATGGCTTTCTCCTTTGGCTTTCTTTCCCTTCCCCTCCATCCTTCTGTCTTATTCTAATTTAATTTGATTCTTAAAACTGAAATGGGTGCGCCAGCACATCGAACCGGTTTGTCAAAGTACAGTGGGTCCCTTAACTGGGCCTATAGGAGTTTCTCTTAACCCACAGTTTCCAGAACGCTGAATGGGGGGCAATGACAAGTGGAATACCGATTTTCGCATATTCTAATGTGCCCCGCAAAATCCGTGGCGAGTGACAAAACGAAAATTATACGCGACGAAACACTTTGTCCTTTATAAATGTACTGAAGGAATACCAAAGAAATTCCAAAATATTAGGGGGAGGGAGCAAATACAAGGGGTAACTTCGTCATCTCTGCTTACGTTCCTAGCAGTCAAAATTACTCCCATGAAGAGGTAAGATTGTCACTCTTCCGCGACCGTTTTTCCCTTTCCGATCAGTCCTAAAGAATCCTGCACCTGATCGGATGTACGAGATAGTTCTGATATTTCCAACCGTCAACTACCTTTATATGTCCTTGGCATCGTGCACGAGAAAATGCTGCAAAAAGCGCCAAAGCGCAATGCACTTGCACGCAACACACCCTTGATGTCCGCTCCACAACTGCACGTGTGTGGCTTCACACTCCCTTTTTTCCACCCACCAGCATGTGACTCCTACCGACATCTATCAGTCTCATGACGAAGTTACCCTCAAAGACGAAGTTAACCCGTTTGACGGTAGCTTCTAAGGAACCTAAATCTAAACTCCCTCGATGTTTTATTTGTGGGATCACCTGAAACACTTGGTTTACGAGGTTCCAACCCCACCACCGGCAAAAAGAAATTTCTTCACCTGAAGACGAAAGAAGAGGTACAAAATTGCGCACCATTACATTACATTACATGAATCCGACTACATGATTTATTTCTTCTTCTACATTGGGTTACGTGGGCCTCCCCCATGGCGCAGTGGTAGCGTCATTGCCTTGTAATCAAGGGATCCCGGGTTCGATACCCGGTGGAGGCACAAGTGGTTCGGATCCCACTTTAAACTGTAGGTCCAGTCCCGATTAGCCTTACTGTGCATAAAGTGGACTTAAAACAGCAAATCAAACATTGGGTTACGTAGTGAACTCTTTCTTACACAGAGAACACAAATCGAACATTCAGCATCTTCTTTCTTCCTGTTGTAATCTGTATAACGTATTTTACATTAGAGTATTGAATTTTGTAACTGTATTAGTTGCATTGCAAAGGTTAAAAAAGTGCGTTTTTAAATTCAACAATGGGGTGAGCTTTTCCGAAGACATTAAAATGTCAACTACCTCTCTTCCACGCAGTACACCCTGGACTACATTTTGCAGAAGACTAACGAGGCTCTGGCGTCTGGAGTCACAGCCAGTATAATCCTAGGTGGAGTTTGCATTGTGTGCTGTTCGTGCACATTTGCGATCGTCCTTTCATCGTTTCATCATTCATCCTTATCTTCGTGATTAGCCAAGAGCGACAGAAAAGCGCAGTAAAATAAAACAAATCAACTAAAAGCAAGGATACTTTTTAGTTTTGTATTTCACCACATAGTTCAATACGAATGTAGCTTGTGTTTGTATGTTTACAGTCTATGACCACTTTCTTCGAGTGTAAGACACAATCATGGACGCACCGAAAGTGAGGGGGTCATCAGTCAGAACATTCCCCCCCCCTTTCCCTCCTTGAACCATCATGTTACACAGAAAATTCCTTTTTTTGCCACAGTTTTATGATGGAAAATTTCTCATCCTTATATCACTTTCAAATAACAGCACACACTATTTAGACCGACACAGCAGCTTTTATGAATCGTTGCATCCTTTTGTAGGATTTTCAATTCATCCCGCACCAAAGTTGCTGCTTGAGAATAAGAACCACACCATTTTTATATTTCATATTTTTCATTTGATTGAACTCCCCCCCCCCTCCTCATAGAAAACTGCTGCGTTCGCCTATGGACGCAATATATGCCTGCCTTGAACAAGATTTGTTTGTTTCAAATTTCTAAACATGTGGTTGCGGAAAATTCAAACAAAAATGGAGCAAGTCACTAGTATTCTTCAGTTTCCTTGCCTTAACTTTCATAGATCCCTACTAAAAGTTGATTGGTATTTCATGCAGCGACTTAAGCGTACAGTCACCGACAATAAAAATGGGACACCTAAATCTGGGAAATACTAGCTTTCCTGCAAAACGGTTGCATAACTCTCCGGCGGTGGTAGAAGTTGCCATTGAAAATCTGCTATCAAAATCCACTTATCGCCGTAAAGTTAGGCAACACACGTAACACCTTGTAGGGAAGAGAGTATTTCCAGATCTAGGTGCCCATTTCTATTGCCGGTCAGTGTGCGAATTAACGGAGGGGGTGCCGGGGATTTCCCTCCCACAAAAAGAAAGAAAGAAAATATCCCCGGCAAAAGAAACTTGTTTTTATCCCTGCCAGAGATGCTTTTATCCCCTTCAAAGAAAATTAGATTGAAACCACATATTATACCATTTCTTAAGCATGTAATAAAAACAATTGAAAAATCGTTCGTGTCCATTAATGTTCCAGTCATCAAAGATTTCCCGGCGGAAAAGTATGTAGCTTTGTCGATTTGTCGACACGATTCTGAAACTGACCAACCTCACCGAGCAGAGACAATGTATTAAAGTGTTCAATAAGGAAGTTGTGGGTAGGTTATGTGGACGTTAAGTTTGAACTTGGCAATAGATGATCTGGTCAAGTTTTCGGTGTCACTAGTTCGATGGTTCTTTTTGTGTAGGAGTTTAGGTTTTCCTAGAATGTAAATACACTAAGTATTTCTAAACTACGTGTACATGTTATCATAAGATTTAATGACCTAGGATAGAACCAGTGTTTTAAGGGAACGGTAGCTACTTAGAACCGCAAGAAGTTTAGTTTACTGACTGGTAACATACAAATGTGAACACCCAAAAAGCCTTCATCCAAAATGAAATGACCAATACGCCACAGAGTGGGCATCCCCCACCCCCAAAAGTGTTGCAGGTGACTGTACATGCATGCATACTTGTTTTCGACATCCTACCCCTAAATGATTAATCCTGGCGCCGCCACTGTGTTGTTTGTTCTTCCGTGTATGCCAATTCAGAAGTTCGCACGAAACAGAATCTAATGTCTAATACGCTAAACCGTCACTTTTTCCCCCACAATAATAGTATAGCTATATTTGCACCTACCTTGCAATAGATGTTCAGCATGGAAGTGTGTTTTTCCCGCTTGCACAACTCGTCAGGAGCGTTCCGCAAAATCCACCATCGCAAGCATCGTTGATTCCGTATCCGTTTGTCCCGCAACCACCCACTCACTCGCCCGGCCCTCTCGATCTCCGCTTCCGACTGGCGCGACTTTTTCTTCCCGGCGCTGGAAGCGGGAAACGGCACCGCCGGATGTGACGTCGCGCTGGAGATGGACAGCGGAGGGATGGAAAAGCGCGCTCTCTTCCGAACGTCTGCCTTGCCTGCCCCAGTTCTCTTCGCTTTCCGTGGCCCAGTTACTTCGGAGCAGTGTTGCAGGGAGGGAAATTTCGCGCGGAAGTGAAAAATGAATCGGATTTTTTTGTGTGTGAGGGGAAAAATTAACTGGTACTCTGTATGCGTTGATTTAGATCGAAGGCTCGGTTGGACCTTCGTTCTGTTGACAGAGTGGTTAGCGTTGCTTGTTTGGACGCCAGTCGAGTCCAAGTCAACGTGTGGGTATTCCATCGTCAGTTTGTTTATTAATCTATTTCTGTGCTCTGGTAATCTAATCGGGATTGGGCCTTTAGTTTATGGTAGGTCTGAACTACTGCAGTTCAAGTCCAACGGGAATCGATGGGCTAACAAGGAGATTCTTTATCGCATATACTTTTTCATCTAGCTGTAGGATAGGAAGTCAGGAAGGTAGAAGAAACTTATGATGGACTAAAATTAAATGCAACACTCAGCTGTTAGTATATGCAGATGATGTAGACATACCAGGGAATGATGCATCAGTTCAGAATAACACCAGTTCGCGAAAAGTAAAGTTCTTGATTTTATTTGTGAAACCAAGTGAAGTAATATTCAAAATTTAATTACAGAATTAATTAATTCGAGTAATTAGAAGCCGATATTAAAGAGGAGATAAAAGATGATTTAATTCAGGTAATACATGTTATTTTTTAACTCAACACCACCTAAATTTTTCACAAATGTCCAATTTATGGTCATTTTGGCTCCACATATACTCTTACACCCCCGCCCTAAATACCAACTTTCATCCTCCCAGATAGAAAAATCTGGATAGATATCTTCTGTTATACTGTCAAAGCCGTATGGCCCCAATGTGACACTTGGCTCTCAGTAAGTTCGATAGTGACAGTTTTCTTCCACTTTTGGCTAATCGCGAGGAAGATGAGTGATATCAAGTGATGGAGGAACACTCAAAAAGAACACTCATGCTCAGGCCGGGATTCGAACCCGGCACCCCAGTTTCTGATTAATATGTTATGTATATTATTACAAGTAGTAGGGATCTCGACCAGGATTTTTTCCAGCCATTTCCCTGTTTCTGCACGACTCTGAGACCCACTCAGCCCCGTATCAATGGATACCTGGGGATAATCCTGGAGGGAGGGGTTAATGCTTATCACATCATCCCAACTATGGCCGAGGTCAAGAATATGTGGAGCTCTAATATGCCTTCATGGCATGTGTGCACATGCGCAGGAGTAACCTATCTTTTTTTAATGGATCAATCAACGTGTGGTGTGCAAACTATTGTATACATCTTTGCAACATAGACTAGATTTGCGACTCCAAGAGACTATTACAAATATATAGAATAGTGTGTTGGTGTAGTCCTATTAATTAAACGAACAATCTCAATGGACACTTCCAAGAGCAAGGGGTGAAGTGCTGAATTGGCATATTTTTTATTTAAACCTTTTTCTGCCCCTTCAGGCTAAGGGCAACGATGAGGATGAATGAAATGAGATAAAATTGATCAAGAGATACTTACAAAGTAACAACGTTCATACTCAGGTTGGGACTCTTTAACTTGGTACCTTCGGCAGCCAGAATGTGAGTGGACTGCGTTCCAAAAATGACTAGTCAGAACTAAATGAGTAATTGATTGATTTCCTTTATCTTACTTCGCATTTCTGCCACTTTCGGCTAATCGCGAAGATTAGGATGAATTATGATATAATGAAATTGATGAAGGGACACTTACAAAGAACACCCATGGCCAGACCGGGACCAGGCGCGAATCCACGGAGAGGGCAATCGCCCCTCCCAACTGCCAATTTTTGTATATATATTATTATGATCCAATATTTTTGAAGACTCGGATGTTCCGTCTTTTATCACCAAGTTTAACAGGCTTGACAATATTGTTTAAAGTTAAATTTAAGTCAACTTGTTATCAAGATAGGCTAATCTGAACTGAAAGTACAGTTTAAATTTAGCTCCGAACCACTGAAGAATATGCTTCAAAATGGAATCGATCTGAGATTCCTTGACGGAACATGCTTTTGTTTTCTTTGCTTATTCACTTTATTTCTCATATCTGGTCATTCAGTTTACATTGTGGCAATAGGAGAAATTATGATAACAATGTACAATAATAACTAGAGCTCGGATTTGTATGTAATTACATATTCTATTCCCTTCTCCACGCACACACCTTGAATACGAAAATGTCAACGAATTATATAACTGTCATGATTTTGCATAAGTTTTATGTTACATATTTTTTTCATATTTGCCAGGATATTACACATTTTACATATTTGCTAACTTACTTTACATAAAACAACATATTGCGATTTTTTACTATCTTGGTCCTTTTTTCCCTATATTTTCGATCTCTGAAACATGACGAAGACAATTTGTAGCTCATGTGATGTCATATTTTCTAATCAATGAGATGCATAGGTCATAGGTTACGGTCACCTAAAATATACTGCTAAGTCGAAAGACAAGATGAACCCCCCTTCCCCCCCCAAAAAAAAACACGGGAACTGTTATTTATCAAAACATGCTGGAGTTTCTCCCCCACCCCCCCTTTCTGGTTACGTATTTTCGTCCTGTTTTTAGATTTATCCAAAACACCTAGAAACTTGGCATCAGTGGACAAGAAAGCTACTTTCCTGTACGTAGCGAGTTACACAATATGTTCCCTTGTACAAAAAGTGCAAAAGTAGATATGTATTTTAATTGTTCTTTCTGATTGATGGCAGTGTAGGACAGCTGAAAACATGCAAAAGTACCTAGTGGTTCACTCTGTAACAAAATGCAAGTAAGGCCTGTATTCATTAATTATTCTTGAATCTGCCCCTATATTTACATGTTCTACAATAATTTGCGATATGAAAAGTAATTGAGTTGACAAAATTGGTTTCTTAAATATGTACACTTCGATGTGCTTATTTGAGTTTATAAATTTTATACAAATTTTAATTTTAACAACTTATGTCCTTAAAATTATGTCGAATATGTTGAAAGAAAATATATATCTAGCAGAATTCTTGAAATTGATTGGATACTCTATTATTATTAATATTACACATTCTTTAATACTACATATATAGCTAGATATTATTTTGATAATACATTTTTAGTACATATTTGATCAATTATTGTTACATATTGATGTACATATTTTGTACTTTGATATTACACAAAAATCCGGGATCTAATAATAACCATCTATTTCAGCCCTTGACCTCTATTTTTGCAAAGTAATACTCTAATTGCTAGAACATGAAACCAACTTGGCTCCTTCACAGTATAATATGTTGTTTGTATATGTATAACAAGTTAGAATTGATCCTCGGTGCGGTGACGTGAGGCATCCGAATGAATTACGCCCCTCCCAACTGTAACTTCTGGATCCGCCACTGTCCGGGACCCCCCTGACGTCATAGCGTGCTGTACTAACCACTCCGCCACGGTGGTCGGTACAAGTGAGAATTAAATATTGGGAAACAAGTACAACTTTCTCTAATTGAAATATTCATATTTGTTTATATTTTTTACTGCATGTACAATTTTAAAGAAACATTCAGCATTTTTCCGGCTGCTACGGTAAGTTTACCATAATTACCTTGCGTAACCTTTGAGTTCCAATTACTCAAGACGGAGGGAAATGAGAGAGAACGTGGGGAAATGTGCAACCTGTTATGGGAAATTTTGAGCGAAAAGATGGCAACACTTCATCGGTCCCTTTTTTTAGAAGAAAGCGCGCTCTTCTTGGACAGACGGGAGCACAGTGAAAGCGGAGAAAGGCATAGGAAGAAAGTAGAAAGAGTTCAACGATGGATTGGTTCGTCTGGCCGAAATCTTTTTCCATTTTAATATCTACGCGTTCATTGAATTCATCAGGAATGCGACAATTCTCGATTTGAAAGTCGCATCCCTCTGTTGATCCGTCCTTCTTGTGAAGGATTCGTAAGGCAATAACAACGGTGTGAAGGATGCGGGTGATTTAGCCACATACACCCCTCTCCCGAAATTTACTCAATACCCTTTAAATTTTTCAAAAAGATCCAATTTATAGTCATTTTGGCTCCAAATGTACCCTTACACCCCCTCCTATATTAACTCAACGCTCTATGACGCCAGAAGTCTCGCGTTAGAATCCTGGTCTGGGCGTTCTTTGTATCTCATCAGTATAATTCATCGCTCATCCTCCTTTAGTCAAAAGTGGCAGAAAAGCGAAGTAAGATAAACCAAATCCATCGTCATCCTTAAAGTATGGGAGCTTATGATACGTTGGGTTTGAAATAGCTGCAGAAGCAGATATACTTTCTCTCACTCGATCACAATTGATTGATTGACTTCCGTCATTTAGCGTCGCTTTTCTTCCACTTTTAGCTAATCGCTAAGATGAGAATGAGTCCATGATATGATGGAATTGATGAAGGGACACTCACGAAGTACACCAGGCCAGGATGAGAAGCCAGAACCCCTGGCGTCTTAGCGCGCTGTGATAACCACTCACCGCACTCAATCTCATGACACAAACACAAAGACAAGCGGCTCTGCCCGGGACAGTACTCGGATGGGTAACCGCCTTTGAAGGAGCGCTGCGGATCATCCCTCCAGACCATCAAGAAGTACAAAACTTCGTCACCAACTAAACTCCTGCTAATCATAACTCGCCCGCGACAGTTTTGTGGCGTTCAGTAAACATCAATGCTTAAACAAAACCGCCAATTACCAGATCATCAAAGAAGCCAGGAGGCAGAGCTTCACAGCGGAAACTCCAAAACTAAAACAAATCCGCCAAGATTCAGATACAGATACATACATACATACATACATATATAATAGTGTATGCAAAAAATGACTTAAAATTTGTTTATGGCTTTTTCTATGTGGAAGTGTGTCATAGCTCACACTCACAGCCATCTTTGTAGCACCCACAGGATTGGATACATCGTGTTTTGGTGCTCGCTATGTAATAAAAATAATACAGTGACATTATAACAGAACGATTTTATAAAATGTTTTATTTTACAAGTACAAAATTAAAACAAATAACTTCAACAATAAATATTACAATTTCTTACGTACAACGCTTCATAACTTTAGAACGAACATACCATTGTTTGTGTGGTGTTTCCCAACTTTTTAAAGAACATTTTACTTGAATATTTTTTCATTCTATTTCAATAGCCTGTTTCATTGAACACTATTGCCATTTTTTCAATAATCTTATTATATTTACGAGTATTTACAAATAAATATAGTGTGTGTCCGAGGCATAGCTGACGTGTTTAAAAATGTTTAAAACAACACTTCTTAAACGTTTAAAATGTATGCCTGTGTTCGTCTCCACAGCTATTTTAAACCATGTTTTAAGCGCAACATTTGCTAGGAACACTTTGTAATTGAACATTATTTTATATTTGACACTTTTCTACGAAAATACATTTCATTATCTTTTCTTTTTAAGTTGTTTGTTTTTGTTTAAAACAACATTCTCACCTTTTTAATTAAAACACTGCTGAAACAAATGAAACGCATATATCTAGGTAACATAGACAGCTTGCTTGCTGTTTCTTGACTCACACCGCCTATCCTTTGCGATTTCGAGACAGCAAGTCTCGACGCCTTCGTGACAAATGAAGATCTTGATGAGTTAGCGACAACCTCAGCTGTGCAGAAAAAGTTTATTCCTTCAAAAAAAGAAGAAAAAAAAAAGACTGAATCCAATTGCTCTATGGTTGTGGAACATTTTTTCCCCACAAGAACTTAATACTAGCTCCGTGTATTCTTGCTGTACGTGATCTTCAGTCTTTTTTTAAGCTTCCCAGAATATTTCCACAGCAACCCTAGAGGATCCTTGTCGTATTTAACGGCTACGTCCCGAACAAATTCCCGAAATACTTCTGAATTAAAGCTGCTCTGGTTGGTCCTCCATTGTGGTCTCGCTGATACGGTCTGGAAGCCCCAGTGAATCAGGAAAGCGTTGTTCAACACTCGAAATTTATAGTTAGCTAAGAACATCTCGTACACCTGTGAATATATGCATCATTTTGTGTAGTAGAGTGGAATGCAAAATAATAACAGGAAAATTGTCCATCACCACGAATTATCACTTACTATTTTGCAGGGTTGTTAAAGGTCCAGGAGCCCATAAATTCTAATGGGTTCTATTGAATTCCGCTGCAGGACCGGAACCTATTGTCTCGCATAATTTAAATTCGGTCCAAGTTGCGTATTGTTTAATTGAAAAAAGGTTCCTGGACCGTATTTAAATTCATCCGGAGAAAAGGTTCCTGGACTGAATTGAAATACTTTGCAGAAAATAAGGTTCTTTACGGTCCTTTACGTATAGGGTACCTTTTTTTTTTAGTACTCCGTCCTTATTTTGCCATCTTATCCTTCCTATGACGTTTTTCTTTTAGGAAACTTGCCCAAAAGAGGGTTATGAACCCCACCACTCCTCCTCTCCCCTGGGAATATCACTGAATGTGGTCTACTTGGCTGTTACCTGCAGTGTGCGAATTAACACGGGGGCGGGGGGAGAGATACCGGAGATTTTTCCCCCACAAAGATTTTTATCTCCGGCAAAAGATACATTTTTTAAATCCTTTGCCAGGGATATGTTCATCCTCTCCAAGGAAAATGGAATTGAAAGTATTTAGTATATAATTTTTGAAACATGGAACAAACAAAGCTGAAAAATCATACAGGAAAATAGTTTGCATCCTACTTCGCGTCTGAAGTTCTGTTTTTAAATAGGTCATGGTTTATTTGTTTACGTGTAAATTGTCGTCGGGTTCAGAGGTTTTACAAAAAGCACCCAGACTAACGCCTTTGCTCTGACAATTGTTAAATAAACTTTCGTCAGCGTTATTCGTTGGAGGTAAATCACATTTCTTGCTGCATGCACTGAGTTGAACGGGAAATAGATATTTGGTCAAGTTTTCTCATTGTTACTAGTTTAAAAGCTCTTCTAGTGTATAATTTAGGGTTTTCTTAGAATGTAAATATACTGTCTCTAAATTGCGTGTGTTAGAACAACTGTTCTAAGGTAATAGTTTTGTTTACTAGCTGACAACACTGGCGTACGCAAGATATCTTTTCGGAAGGTGGGATGCAGTGAAATATTTCGTAATCACCATTTGCAATATTCGTTTCAAAAGTTGTTCAAAGACCAAAATGGTACTCGGGGTCATTTTAAGGGAGTTTGCAGATACCATTTTGGTTTTTCAAGAGTTCTTTGCTGCTTTCATTTGAAAATTTTGATTTTCTCAAAATTTCTGGAGGGGCTTCAGCCCCCTCCTCCTGCGTATGCCAGTGCTGGTAAATTTGTATACTGAAAAGACTACCACCCGAAATTAACTCACAAATACACCATTGAGTGCCCCCCCCCCAGAAAAAAGCAAAAAGTTTAATTCCTACACTGGTCACCTGTAAGGATGAGAACTACAGATGTGTATGTTCCTTTAATAATTTTTACGAATTGAAAATGGAAAATCTAGAAAATCCACAAGTTGACAAGTTGATTCTTTACCATCAAAATCTTCACTCAAAAAACTTACTTCCAGCCCAAAATGCTAAATTTCATTATTAAACTGCTAAATTGGTAATTTTAAACTGCGAAATCTACCATCTTTGTACACACGTACCTGAGTGTTCCTCGTCAATCCGAAACCAATAAATCTTTCGTCATACATCGGAACCTCAGCTCTTGCCACATAAATTGGTTCGTAGTAAAATGCATACTTGTCTGCGTCGTGCGAGACGTTCATTGCGTCACTCTGACCATTCTTTTCCCACAGTTCGAGATTCGACTTCTTCTGGTTGTCTTTGAAAACCTCCACGTGGAACGTTCTGGCCAGTTTCCCCTCTACCAAAGAGAGCAGCTGAGTTTTGTTAACGGGGATTCTATCACATGTGGCATTTATTTCATACACGGGTATCACATATGCGCATTTATTACATTCTTCAACTTCCTTGCGCGACAGAAATTCTTCCAGCTCACCATCGAGTTGAGGTGTGGGTATCATGTCCACATCTGAACAAAGAATATAGTCTTGAGGGCAACTGATTCGTGCTACGTTCCTCAGAAGATTCTGAGGATAGGCAAATGATTCCCTCCACTTCATCATCGTGTTTGGTCGCTTTGACAATAACTCCTTCAGCACTTTAACGTGATCAAGGCAGAGCACTTCGTTATCGCCGTCACCGTCAGGGAGAAACTTAGGTGGATACTGGACAGGATAAGAGAAGTGGAAACTGACTTTATCTCTGATTGGGGGATAACAGCGTCTCAAGAATTTTATGTATCGTACTGCAAGATCGTATTCGACGTCAGGAGTGAACAAAGAGACAGAAATTGGCCCCTTCCAAGTCGACGACACGTTCACCAGCCACGACGAGCGATCCAAAGAGGTTTGAGTTGCTAGACAGACCTTTCTTGAAGAACTTGCTGCCCACATGTCGGAGGCGATCACAAAATGGTGGATTTTGAATCTGCGCAGCTTGTCGAATTGTCCCTGTGTTTCGTCGAAGCGAAATTCACTACTGTTGTTCTTTGCCCGCAACTTGACAGGTCCGCTAAGTGAATCGTTGCTTGTCGGTAAGTTGTCTTTCAAGCTTCTTTTTAGGGCTGACGGGCTTTTCTTTATCTCTGCTACGCTAGTTTGTTTCTCAGTTAAGTCTCTGCTGTACTGTTTCGCATCAGCTCTTTCACTCGCGGGCGTGTGATTCGTTAGCAGGAACAACATAGAAAGTAAATTCAAAACTAGCATTGCTAGTAGAAGTCTCTCTTGAGGTGATCGAATCATGATGTTGGGCAGAGTGAAACTGAAAGAGAAGAACTTGAATTAGTACTGACACTGTAAACTTTTAACTTTTAATTCACGTTCTATATTTTGGGTTGATCATGTCGGTGAGGAATTAGTGAAATGGATGATGGAACAGGGTTCGAACCTAAGACCTTTTGTGCTCTTAACTCGTTGCGTCCATCACTCCACCACAGAGGCAGGCTAAACTTTGTTAAGAGAGTAGAACCTCGATTTTACGTTTTCTATGGGACCAATGTGAAAAAAAACTTAAAATGTGAGATTCGGAAACATTTTATAACATTTTTCCCCATTTCAACCATAAAGAATCTGTATAATGCGGAAAATGTAAAAGCCAAGAACGTAAAATCGGGGTTCCACTGTATCCGTTACTCAAATTCGAGCAATCAGCAAGAGATTATTCCTAAAATAAGCTGAGTTTACCAAACATTAAATAATTTTATACTCTTTTTCTTTCTTTTTAATTGGGGAAAACAAGAAAAATATCCGTGTTTCCTTTCGTTACCGTAAGTTACAACGAAGGCTCCTGCTCAACACAGCGTCCTTGAGATGTTTTTTGACACATTGTAGATTAAATCTATGCGTGTAATTTATGACACATTCACATGTTTCCCTTGCTCTTTTCTTCTACAACTACACTAATGAGGCAATGTCCATTATGAAGCCTTATGTAATCTGTTGTTGTGAAAAATATTCCCATGTAATCGTTGTCACGAAAAGGAAGGACTGATTACAAGAGTCTTATTTTATTTCATCGGAAATCTCTTGGACGTAAAAAATGAAGCAAATGAACTATTATTGTCACGGTTTCGAACGTGAGAATTGATTTTCAGCGGCTAATGCATTTTTTTTTTTAGAAACATGTCCATTAAGTATTAATGTGAAATGGAATGAAGTAAGCACGTGACAGTGAGCAAGTATACATTGGCGATACCAGAGGGGATTGTGCCCCGGAGTTCATAAGTCTGCCTTCTAGTGCCCCCAAACAAAAAATAAGTATTTAAATCCTTTTTATTTTTGCCCAGTACACATTTTATCTATGGTGTTTATGGTTCTCTCCTTTCCATATGATAACTTACTCATTTTTCTGACCTGATTACTGACAACTGACATTGGCGTTCATTTTTGACAGAAATGCATTGAAAATATCATCTCGTTTGTGTGATATAAATAACTCATAACAATTTATCATTAATTTCAAACAAAACAAGACTAAACTGCTTGTTTCAGGTTCCTTTTAGACACAATCTGTTTTTTATGGCACGGTGTGGTCATATCTCCATAGATTTCTTAATGTTTTTGTTTTAGTACAGACTATATAGTACGAACGTTGTATACAAGAAAAATAATAAAATACATCTCGGACTACCAGAAAAGGGCCATATTCGCTCTATGTGGTCATTCCCCTACCACTTTGCAAAATTTCTTGGTACAATACAATACTTTCTATGTTTTGTTACACCAGCTCCACACAAAGTGTCCTGCACATTTACTATTATAGTAAATATTATATCACAACTTAAACAACTTCTACAACTATCGTCACTTTTTCAGAAAATTACACCTTGTATGTATTTCTTATGTGTCAACATTTATAACATGCCAAAAATTTAAAATAATGAATAACATTTTTATATCTGATACTGGTTTTAAAGACGATAGAAAAGATGGTCTGTTCTTTATCAGACTTTTGTCAACGGGTTTCCTTCTATTTTTGGTATACACTAAGCATTGAAATATTGCAATATGACCATCTTCCTGGTCTAGTTTACACATAGGTGAATTAAGTAATAAAATTTTAAGTAAATAGTGATTTATTTTCATATGCCTGATCTTAATCTGAGGGTAGATTTTTAAAAAAAATAGTTATATTAAATATATGAAACCATGGCGCTCTACTAAGGTAAATTTATTGTACTCTTGTATGAATAACCCATCCGCGAATGGGTATACTGAACGCGTATGTTGAAGTCATCTTGAATTTTGTTTATTACTGTTGGTAACAAATCTATATATGATAACAATATATTTGCTTTATGATCCAATATTCTAGCCTTCTTTAGCAATATCTGGGAATTCATTTTAATATAATTCCGCATGTGTTGGAATTTTTGCAAACTGAATTATCCTTACCTCTCTACCACAATCTTATAATGTAGAATATGAATTCTTTATATAAATGTTTATGTGAAGATAGCAAACTATGTAATACACTCATCATCGGTTAATATCAGCATCCTTTTACCTGTAATGTTACTGATGCATAGCAAAGTACGGTAAATTCCATTCGACTCTGTCGAAAATATGAAACATTCTGCTGAATGTTTAAACTTTTTAAAGTACAAGGGTGAATAGAAACCCATCCCACTATTCTTTACTTATCGATGCATCTGTGTATATAGCTAAATATATATCCTTCCGAATTTTGTAAATATGATTGAATCTGTACGGTTTGTTAATGAGGTATTTGTTCAAATAAAATTGCATAAACTGGATGTTTGCTGTACGTTAGTATTAATGAAAAGATATCCTCAAACTTGATCTTATATTGCAAAAATATTGAATATTGTCGATTAATTTTATTTCCTTAAGTTCCATTGCTCCCGCATAATTTTATCTACTGGGTGGTTTTGTGTTTTCCAGCATTCGAAAACAAATTTAGGCCTACTTGTAAGATTTCTATTTCTCTATTGATTCTAAATAAATTCCTATGTTGGGGGGTTGAATCCGAGAGTCCAATGACCTTTTCAAGATTATACTTTCTAAACTATCTATTACATCTATTATGCTGTCAATGAGGGTGCAAGTCGTCCACTGAGAATGTAAATATTATGTCCAATTTTTCCTTATTTTCAGGAGAGCTCCTTAAAGTTTGACATGATATATTTATTGGACATTTGTCACGATTGTACTGAAAGTTTGTATCATTACAAGGGCTGATATATTGAAGCCTCTCTAAAAATAAGTTGTTGTTTGGTTAGGTAAATACCTAACTTCATTATCTAAATTTCAGATAGAACAATTGCACGCAACACCAACTATGATTTCCGAGTGCCAGTGTTCTATCTTTCAGATTTAACACTGCATTCTGTAAACGAGATGGAGATGAATCAATTTCATTATAAATTTGTCATTTGGTAGCAAAGTAAAATAAATCATTCATATTTTGGTAATCAATCAACTACTTTGAATCCACTATTATTCAAAATTCTTGCCTGTTAACAACAAAAGTAAGAACCGAAGACCACCATTGTTAAGCATATCCCACAAGTGACTGAGGTTAGAATTGAAGTGGTTTATCTCATACTAGGATGACGCTTGTAGTTGGTTTAGGAAATTGTCATAAGGTTTCATTGGCTGTTGGAGTTTGCACTCTCGTGACTGTTTCCAAATTCTGCACATGGACCAAAAAGACACTCAATATATCAATATTAGTTGTATGTAGGCATCAGATAATTGCAGAGATGAAACAATTACCGAAATATATCCATTTGTTTACAATTTGGAGATAGAACATTTGCATTCTCAATGGACGAATTTAAGAATGCATTTTAAAAAAAGGAAATGTGGTACCTACCTTCATACACGTCTGGAGCTTAGGACTGGGTAACTTTGTAGGGACTAGATTTTCTTTTTTGCCACTTTCTATCATTTGTTAAGGAAGATAAGGACAGGTTTTACACACTGATATCTCCATACATATATAAATCAGGCACAGCTTCTCACCAACTTAGCAACTTACGCATTTTATTATCAAAAGCTTTAGACTCCATGTCAGAAAATTCCCTCTGCTGGATGTAATACACGTATCTTGATTTATAACTATGCTCTCCAAAGCACGTGGCAATGGAGATGGCATTTCTATAAATACTGTATATTCTTCAGTCGTAGATTAACGTAAGTTAACGGGATTAACTTTATATTTATTGATAGTTCTAGACGTCCTATTGTCCACTCCCTTAAATCTCCTATACCGCCTGTAATAAAGTGATTCCCTCCCAACTATGACAGTGTTCGAACTCAAGAGGGAAAGCTAGCTAGGTCTCCACCCCCTCTGATTTATTTTCCCAACCTGCACTTCTAAGTTCCTTCCTAATAACCAGGGAAAGAAAGTCTCCCCTCTCTGAGAATATATACATTATACACTGTAACAGTACCGTTATTATTTATCAATAATTTGCAGTATTTAGAGCTTAATGATTAAGTTGAGATAGTGACTATTATACTACTTACATGTCAAATATCTGTAGCTATAACTACACAAAATTTTGATTTTTTAAATTAAAAATTGCCTGCGGATTTTCACAAATAGTACACTTTGTTTCTATTGTTATTATAGTGACAAAGTTTGAATTGACTTCTGCTGTATTAGGTGAAAACGCTTAAAAATATCTAAATGTATGAAAATAAATTTCTGAATCGCCTCATTTTTGTCACTTCGAGTACCGAGTATTACAAAACTTGAAAGCCTTCCAAAAAAATGTATTAACACATAGAAAAAAGTTGCATTGAAAATGTCGTAGCTTTTTAAGGAGTTTCATTAATTACTTTCCGTGTATATTTTTGCAGCCCATAAAAATTTTCTTGTGAGTTCTAGGGTTAAAACCCCCTTTTAAATAAAATAAAAATCTACTATATCATTTTCGAATAAAATAAACCTCTGCAAGAGTTCAGTGGTTTTGTTGCTGCAAATTGAACTATCTATGTGAAAGTACATTGCCACTCACCCAGCATAGGCGTGCGCACGGGGGGGGGGGGCAAGGGGGGTCAAATGGCCCCCTTAATCATGGACATCCGCCCATTTCTTCCACTAAGGGACAAGCAAGGTATTTTTCCATGGGGCAAATTATTCCGATAATAGATTTGCCCCTTCAAAAACACCTCTTGAAATGTAATTATCGCATTCCTGCATCCCATTATAATAATTAATGTCAATTATTATGACTGAAATCAAATTATACGTGTGAAAATGTACTTTTAGGTTGACATTCCGTTTCTAAGGGGAGATGTGGCCATCCTTGCCCCTCCTTCCAGACGTCCATGCCCCTAAATTATTATATTTTCACCTAGAAATTTAGGATAGAGGAATCTTATCGCAGTTTTTAAACGATAGTATACTCTTAAAGAAAATGAAGTATTTTCAAGCCAAATGAAAGTTCAAAGCAACTAAGGGAGAAGGGGGTGGAGTGGCGCAACCGCAGGTGGCATTGGCCCCCATCAATTTTAGAGGGCACACATGGAAGCAAATTAAAGCAAGACTAGCAGAATCTAAGAATAGAAAGGATACTCAAGATGAAATTAGTTTTCACGTCTTTCATGCATTTTTTCTTCCAGATTGCCAAAAGCACCTGCAGGGGTTGCACAGAGCTGCAATTGACCCCTCGATCTCAAATTTTATACAAATAAAGATACGTTTCATAAAATTTTCTTGCTCGCTTCGCTCGCAATTTCTGCTTTTCTTGCAGTCTTGTCACGTTCACAGCAGTAGCTAGAGGCCGGCGGGAGTTGGCCCTGGACGCCCAACTATCTAAATGAAAAAAATGTAAAAGAGAAAGAATGCCATGGCGTTCCATAAAAATTTTGGTTTCATTTCACAAACGTTTGGATTTAAAAATTTTCTTGATTGCTTTCCTCGCAATTTGTTTTCTGTAATGCATTACCAGGGACAGAAGTACTGCTGCTAAACGGATTTCTCTTAACCTCTACTCGTATTATGGTCGATTTTTCGACCATCAAAAATAAGTTGTTACTCGTATTTTGGATGATTTTTCGACCATGCAGCTGATTACAAAATTCCTGTTTTTTTTATTATCTTGATACTTTTCTTTTAGGTCGGATCGGAAAAACTTACAGTGGGCTAAACGAAGCTTTGGCACGTCATGTGGATGCACCCCCCCCCCCCCAACTCCAAATTTAAGTATGGAAGATAGCGCGAATTTTAAAATTCGTACACTTATTTATCAAAAAATGTTATAACTCGTAGACTATTTGACTAATCTACTTCTGATAACTTTTGTTTTTCAGCTAAAACATCAGGGCATGCAACCGTGCAGAAATCAAAACGTCAAAGCCAATAAGAGGGGTTAGGTGGACCGCGGCCCCCAACTTTCAATGAAAAAATCATAAAAATGGGGAGTTTGCCCTCTCTTCTCCCGCTATTTTGGGAAGAGGACGCAAATTTAGCCTTATTTTCAAAGAATGGCCCTTTCTCAACCGAATGATAGCCATTTCATGTTCCTGGGTGCATTACATTATCGAATATGTGAAAGAAACTCCCCATTTTTATGTTGTTTTTTCTTCATTGAAAGTTGGGGGCCGCGGCCCACCCAACCCATCTTATTGGCTCTGGCGTTTCGATTTCTGCACGATTGCATGCCCTGATCTTTTAGCTGCAAAACAAAAATTACCCAAAGTAGATTGGTCAAATAGTCTACGAGTTATAAATTATTTTTTTATCAAATAAGTGTACGAATTTATAATTCTCACCAAAGGCCTCGGCGAAACCGGGCTATCTTTTTGACGACCCCCTCGGCAGAGTAAAGGTTAAATGCATGAACAATTCTTGCTGTTGGTTTATTATGGGGCGGATGAATTGATTATGTATGTATGTATGTATGTATGTGTATAAATACACACATCCATCAATGCAATAAAACTTAAACAGTGAGATAAAATTAGGTTTTTCTGTCCCGACTGAACTTTCATCAAAGCTTTTGCCCTCCCTGATCAGAAGGTCTGCGCACACCTATGTCACCCAGTTTACTAAAATCAAATTTTAAGTACAGCAAGCGTCATGATTCTGCTGAGGCAACTTGATTTAGTTCAGTCTATTTCCTACGATAATTGGTGTCGCGTTTGTTCCAGTCTTCGCCTTTCACTTGCCCCCCCCTCCCCAATCGTTCCGGGCGGAAGCCTTGTTCGCTTTACTGACCTTCCTATCTTCCTGCAGCTTCTCAGTTAAAAATGAAGGTCAAATTGCTGTAACCTTGATTTGAGTTCAGAAGCAAAAGAGAGCAATCAGCTATTGGTTGATAGACTCCTTTTTCTGTTCTTTCTTCCGCTGTACATTCAATACCAATCCAATTACATGCCTGACTACAGAGTAGAATGCAACAATTCGGTAGCATACAATTAGCATCATGCTGAGGTGCATTTTAACCTTCTTTTTGTAACTAACAGGAAGTGGAATCTGTGTCTGTGTGGAATGTACGTACCTGTATGGCTAATTGAAGTCTGCACTTCGTCCTTCGAGGGGAAAAAAAAGAAATGATAATGTCTCAATTCGTAATTTTTTGTCATGTGTTAAGCCGTTAAGCGACAGACCAGCCTCAAGTTATAGTGTCTAGCTGAACTTCTCCTATTTAACATAAGAGAAGTTGTTTGCTTATTTCTGTTGATGCAACGCCAACGGCGGCGCCAGGATTGACCATCTATGGGGTGCGAAATGAAATATAGGGGGTGCGATGTTCAAAATAAAAGAAAAGTTAAACGTGCAAAAATGCTTACATTAAATACCAATCAATTTTTAGCAAGCTTCGGCGATTAGGCTCCAAAACGGGGGTGGTGGGGGTGGGTGGAGACAGTTTACTTTCCTTTTGTACTTTTGTAGGTAAGGTTTAGCATAGAACGGGGTCAAAAGTCGCTAAACGGGTGGTTGCCCCACAATAGTCGTCGCCACTGCTTGTGTGAAAATATACCAATAACTTGACTCATTTTTGCTTGGTTGCTTCACCACACCATGTACAAAGAAGTAAATGTGGCTTGCCTTTCAAATTAGTATCAATGGCTTGCCAGTAGTATACAATAATAGTGGTCTCTCTTCAATACTTTATACGAGGATACAATCAATATGACGACATAGTTTTCATAAGTCATAACGTAAATGACAATGCAACACAGAAAAAACGGATATGGTTAACCCTTAGCTACTCACGTCCTGTTTGATGTCATACGTAACTACTCGCGCGGTGTACTTTATACACCAGTGTCCAAAACAGGTTTGGTGAAACTATTTGGTAACTGTAAACAAAAAATAGTAGCATTTACCAAAGTTGGTAATTTTGAACAAATTATTTGATAAAAGTAAGCACGCGTGCACCATTATTGAAGAGTATTTATAGCACTGGTGAATAATCATATCTTTATCACCTGTTTAAATAAACGTTTGGTTTCAAGAAACTATTATTGGTTACTCGAGACTTTTTCCTCTGTAAAGAGTTATTTTCGGCTGGAAATAGGTTTTGAAAAAGGGGTACTGAAGGGGGTTTACCAGATCGCTGTAAGATAATTGTAGGACATGCTGTCCCAAAATGTAGGTCATTAAGTCAAAATGTAGGACACAAAACATTCTCAATAAATAATACATATTTCTATAGATAACGTTAGAAAGTAGTTGAAAAATGACACTTTTCAGTTTTAAGAAATTCATTCTTAATGAATTTTTAAATGCAAAATTTCATAACTTGCAATCATACTAATAAATGCACCTCTTACTACATGATTTAAGTGGTACTTCTCAGTGGAGACAATTTTTATCAAAATCTCAGGTTTAGTCAAACTATATTTATATTAGAGTGGCCAGTCAATTTGAAATTATAGGGACCAGTACCAAACGAACATTTTACAGACTTTATGAAAAAATAATTTATCTCGTGAGTCTGTTGTGCTGATGGTAATGAAAGTACTCTCTCAACATTTGAATTATGACCTGTACTGGCAAACAAATATTCAGCAATTACCGTAATTTAAAATGGTTTGTGAAGTTTCATTTTGGATTGTTCTTAGTTAAATAACAGGGTGTCTACCAAAATAATACATCCAGAATTCTTGAATTTTTCTGGACTCTTCTAGGCTATACTTTTTTTCCGTTTTTCTTAACGTTTATTTATTCGACCCCTACTTAGGTAAAGCTAGAAATTAGTAGATAACGAAAAGTAAAGTTGATCAATATTTTATGGATATTATCATTAGTACTGTGCATAAATATTTGGAACCCTTCAAAGCCGTATGAGCCAATTTCCTTGCCTTCCAATAAGTTGAGCGGAAATAATCATCGATTATATATCTAATGCTAAACAATTATATTTTGATTATTTACTTTTACTACTTGGTAAGTCTTTCGGGGGGTGGGTCACCCCCCAAACCCCTTGGACACCCCCCAAATACATCCTTGATACCTAGGTATAATGTGAAGCCATTGGAAACATTCTATTTTAGAACAACACACACGAATGTCCTGTTATTTAATGCAAAATTGGCATAAATATATTATTTCTTTGTTTCTCTTAGAATTTATGTTGTTTTTTTAAATAGATTTTAAAACCTGATAACAATTCTGAAACATATAAAGCTCTGGACCTCGTTCTGGGCTTATTTGGATTTAACGGAACGGAAAATCAGGAGTTTGAAATGTGAAAATTGCAAACAAAGATACATACATTCATTTTAATGCAGGTTGAGATTAAAGGGGGTGAGGAGGATCTTTAGCCACCCCAACCAGGAATAATCATCTCCCACCCACTGGATATAGAAACCACATTATTGAATATATCATACTTATAGAGTTACACTTCAGTTCAGTTCATTCTAATATTAAAATCGCATAACTACGCATAAAAATATCTTTAAACAATTTATGGCAGATGTGTACCACATCCAATGCCCTTTAGAAGCCATGTATTTGGTATTTTCTCAAACATCTATAGAGCGTTGTATTAAAAAAGAAAAGAAAACTGAGTTGAGATGGTTCCCGATCAACTCGTAAGAAGTCTAACTTTGAAATATTTGTGAAAAATTTGCCAAAGCATTTATTTGTTACATATTTAGCTGTACCTAATGACACTCTTCAAGCACTGAAAGTAGCCTACTATCATTACATATACAAAACCTAAATCCTTCAGATCTCGGAGAAAGCAAGGAAAGCCATACGCTCAAAAGTTTTTTTTTTCTTTCAATCAATCACAATATGAAGAGCCAGCCAAGGCTTCTTTTCGTATGGAGTGGTATTAAATGCAGATACATGCGTGTGTTTTAGGGTGACATGTCAATTTCTAGTTTATGTGAAAAGGTAAACTTTAATGTAAACAAAAGCATGCACGTCACAGTTAAAGATTTTTGAATCTACAATGAAAATCCAAAACACATTCCCGCCTCGCCGGCCTCCGTGGCGGAAGGGTTAGCATAGCGCGCTATGACGCCAGGGGTCCCGGGTTCGAATCCCAGCCTGGGCATGGATGTTATTTGTGAGTGTTCATCAATTCCATCATATCATCACTCATCCTCATCTTCGCGATTAGCTAAAAGTGGAAGAAATGCGAAGTAAAATAAACCAAATATATCAATCAAACAGTCCCATCTCACTCAATGACCTTGTGAATCCAATCCAAAATCTACCAATAGAACCTGCAGTGTCTCATTTATCTCGTGCATTCATCTGACTAATGAAATTTTCTTACAGTTTGACTTTAGGTTAACTTAAAATGGCGTTGTGTTTGTGTTGCATTCGATACCAAACTCGGATTTTAAGCAATTAATGTCCAATTATATTATATATTAATACATAGGGAAAGATAAGTCCCCCTCTGATAAAATCGCAGATTGCACCCTGTTTAAATGTCTAGGAAAAAATTCATTTCATCTAGGAATGATATCCCGATGCGATGAGTCTAGAATTGTCACAGCCTCATCTAGTCTCATGTGTGGTGAGGTCCTTCTCGTTCTTGTTTGTGTTCATTTTTGTTTCGGTTTCCACTCTGAAGTTATTAAAACACATTCTAGATCCATTCCATGCTCAGATAGCCTAGGGACTCTATTTTATATAAAAAAAACTCTTAATACAGTATATAGGTTTAAGTATAGCTAGTTTTCCGAACACCCTCTTACAAAGTTATGAAAAATATGGGTGAGGTACAGTAGTAGTACGTACATTGTACCCCCCAAGTTGGTCTGTCGTGTCTCGTCTCGTTCGGGTAAGTATTTCGTTTCGGAAAATTCCATTTTAAATATTCAAAAGAAAATGGGGTCAGTCATACACTCTTCATATGAAGATTTGTATCTTATCTTCGAATCGACACGACCACCTCTTTAGATAAGTGTACCCGCCTTACGCAAAGGAGCATTCGTCTGCAGCGTGATTTTCTGAGAGCAAATCTGATTCCATCGTTCCACACACATTTTAAACAATTTTCATCTCCTTAAAGATATTTTCAAGAACATAGGTCAATGAACTAACTAGTAGCAAGCACAATGTAGTAGAATCAGTTTACAATGGTTTGAATTTCTGTGGTAAGGAAGATAATGCTTATAAGTTATTAAAAATGTTCACTTTTTATTGGGCGAATTTAAAATAGGTTCCTTTAACAGTAGCACCTTACGTCTGCTGTTAAATTACCAAAGGGGGGGGGTACAGGGGGTACAATTCGATTTACGGATTTAGGGGGTACAGTACCCCCTTCAAAAATTTGAGGGGGTACAATGTACCCCTGTACCCCCCCCCCATTCCTGCGCCACTGGTTAAGATAAAAACTGAAGCTGAATTTAAGAAGAGAATTACATGTGCTTTCTCGAATGCATCCTGAACTGAGAAGCGAGGCTTTGGCGTCTGGACTCACAGCCAGTATAATCTTATGTGGGGCTTGTGTCAGTTTTCCCTATATGTTTGTGACTGTCCCTTCATCCATCTTATGTTCCCACCATTCATCTTCATCTTCGCCATTAGCCAAAAGGACAGATAAAAGTGAAGTAAAATAAACTAAATCAACCAATCAGTCATTATGATAGCAAAAATTCTTAACCACAAGAATAATTTATTGCCTTTTTATTGACTTCTTGACCTACTTGTTGATTTCTTTAATATTTCTTGACTCCATGACTTTCTTGACTGACAGACACCCTGAATATCTTTCTTCTCTATACCTCTGCTTTACAATCAAATTATATTGAATATTGAATAACAAGGGGCAACACTTTGTTCCATCAGTATGAGGCAAAAAATTCTGCTCAGGCATTGAACAGTGACGTTATCAGAAAGTGGTCCCAAAACTTTGTTCGTTAAGTGCTTCCGTTTTCCCGTTTGTTTCATAGCAGGACAAACTTTTTTTCTTTTTGTGCAATGACTAAATCAAAATAAATTTCACCATTGAGTTTGGAAGCGCAGGCCATAGACTTGTAACTTGCATGATTTTTTCTGTTACCTATTTTTATAATTAATATTATGTAATGCTCAAAATGTAGGACATTTATGATATTTTTCAAATTCCTTCCGGACGCGGACATAAGGCTAAAATGTAGGACATGTCCGGGAAAATCCGGACGTCTGGTAACCCTATGAAGGATGTGCTGAAGACAATTAAGGGGAACGAAAGCACCCCTTCGCACCCCCTGGCGACACTACGCATGTGGGGCAGTTTTCTTGTTTCAACCCCTTCCACTAAAATCTTCCCCTCCACGTCCCGTCTACCTTAATTTGGATCGGAGAGACGGACAGGGTATTATAGGTGTCCTTTTACAAGGGTTCCATTAGTGTGTTTTTAACGGTTTTTAATTTTGCGTCGTCTGGCGGACGAAACTTTAGTGTCCACGTACACCAAAACTTCCACAACTCCGTAAGATTTTGCTATCATCCTGAATGTGGAAAAGCAAAAAACTTATGCAGATGCTCAACAACAACAAGGACGAGAGATTTGTGCATTCTGACCCTCAAGCAAGAGGAGGATGACCAGATTATTCCGCTGCCATTGTCACAAAGCTATGTATGGTGAACACCAGTCAAACGCGTTCTTTTGAGTGCACACAAGACTTATAAAAATGTTATTTTGTATTCCTGCCATGCTATTCATGTATTTTGGAAGTAAATACTAACTTTTGTAGTAAATAGTTTTTTGCAAACTTTAGGCTGCGTTTTAATACTGAAAAAAAACTGTAGTCCAGCAGACGAATGGTTAGCTTTAACGATTGGCACAGGACACGTTAGCTTTCTTTAAACGCGACGAAGAGGAGTGAAAGAAAAGTTATGCCGAGCCGAGAACCTTCGAAGCTGAGGTTTTGAGCACGGTTCACTGCGAACTTTTGAACAAGTATATAGTACGTAATCCTCTGTCCACAAATCTGAAGTAAGGCATGGGGTCAGTTATTTCTTCTCCGTATTGTTCTGGTAATCCTGATGCTTTTGTTTTTTGTGCAAAATATCCTCGTCTATTTTGTAATTATAGTCACTTCACAGTACCAAAATAAAAGTTATCTTTTAAGGTGACCAAACATAATTTGTACAACTTTTGCTAGTGCCCTAGGTCCTACACTTAGTCCTATGGATAAGGAACGATACTGCCATTATAATGACTGGCAAACGAAGGCTTTCTTCATTGATTGGTATTTGACTCAATGCTCGTTTGAAATCAAACAGCCTACTTCCGTAGCGGAGTTGTTATCACAGCGGGCTACGACGCCAGGGGACACGGGTTCGAATCTAGGTCAGAGCATGCCTGTTCTTTGTGAGTGTCCATTCATCCATTTCATCATATAATAATTCATCCTCATCCTCGCGATTAGCCAAAAGTATCAGAAAAGCGACGCTAAATAACAATAATTTTAAAAAGCAAGTAAAAAAACTCCAAAACATAGACAACTTTACCTTGACTTATCACATATAAATTTTCCTCTAAAACATAGTAAATGCCGAACATGATATGACGGTAAGTTTGAGTCAGCTTGTAAGAGATACCCATCACTCCTGGCGTAATTGTTGACTTACGTTATGTAATTGATTTTATGTTTTAATTTTCAAGTTATGTATCAAGTCACTTTCTACTACTAATTTCAACTACATTTATAGAATTACCAGACCAATACGTAACAGAAATCACTGGCCACATACCTTACTTCGTATAAGTATTACAATTTTGAACAGCAAAAGCTGATAAAGTAGGTACCTTAAAAGTAAAAGTACCAAGGGTTGAAGCTACAGATTTTGGGGATGCTGTACCCCTTCAAAAATTTAGGGAGGGGGGGGTACATTGTACCCCTGAAACCCCCACCACCACCGTTCATGCGCCACTGGTTCTAAGTACTCACCGGGCACAATGGCCGGAGTAGATGTTCCTTAACATGGTTAATTCGTTAAAAGAATGATGGTACGTGCAAACCGTAGTATTATCATCTGTGGTGCAAACTTTGCGTGCTAGAAACTCACTTCTTTTCCCTTGAAGAGCTTGTCAGGTTTGCTTGTCAGAAAATCACGTTATGACATGACGTGAAAGGAAAAGAGTCAACTTGACCTTCGTTAAAACATTTTCATATGAAGTGCAGAGCTGCTAGAGTTGCTCATTTTGTTTACGTAACTTGACACAACTCTATAGCTTTTCAGATGAAGTGCTTCATACTGCGTGTTGATAAAGCAAGTCACTGCATTGCTTTTCTTGACCAGCAACTCCAGGGAATTGTCAGGAACTTCTTATCAGTTATCTATGCCTGCATCTCGTTTTCATGCATCTTCTGTAAATATGTGTGTGATAACAGTAATAAGAATTTTAACTTGACCAACGTTTCGAAATTGACTGTTGTGATGATTCTTGTATACATACTTGCTGCATGCGCAAGGTCGGAAGTTTGCGGATAATGAAGATATATTTGTGAGGTAATAATCAAACCTGGAAAGATGATCATTAATGAATAAATTTGGGATGCTAATTGTAGGTGAACGGTTGTTTGTATTTGTTATTTTGCGTCGGTTTTCTGTCACTTCTTGACTAGTCGCGACGATGAGGATGAGTGATCATGAGATGAATTTGATGAAGAGACGCTAACGAAGAACATCCATGCCCAGATAGGGACTCAAATCCCGGAATGGATGTTTTTCAGCGAGCAACTGTTTCATCAGTTCATAATTTATTTTCATCGCAGTGACTAACCTAGTCAGTGCCGGATCTACAAATCTTGGACCCCCCCGCAAAATATTACCAAAGTCCCCCCTCTGCACCTACCTTCACACACACACATTATATATATATATATATATATATATATATATATATATTGTATGTGTTTGTGTGTGTATGTGTAATTCTTGATCTCATGTTGACAAAGTGACGGCCCTAGAGGGTGATTCAAGAGACCCCGAACATCCTACAAAAAGTAAAGGAGTTAGGCTGGGTACAGTTGGTCATGATAGAAACAGGTTGGGCTTAGGGTAACCACATTGGTATGTTCCAAGCAGACGTCCGCCACATTAGTGGCCCTTTAATTGAATTCAACTCAAAATTTTTAAATGGTAAGGGGGTGATGTGGATAGGCGCCGATTTCTTCAGAGATTGGGGGGGGGAGCAAAGCCAAGTAAAGTATAAAAATCTGATTTCTTTCTGTTTGCGGGAGGGGGGTTTAAGTTGGGACCTAATACACTTGAGTTAACCTTTGAAAAATTGTAATAACTATATTTCACAACAAAACATATATATATCAGGGTACATCGAACTTTATTACCTAGGCAAGAAATTCACCGTAGTACTGTGATATTTACATAAAAAAGGAAGGCCCAAGATAAAATTTTCATCCAGGCGAGGTCGAATTTTGGCACCCCAACTGTCCACTCTATCGTTGTATTTAAGTTCAGACTCGAGTCTACTATTTTAGATAGAAACTGGATTCACCTTTCTTCCTTTCACTTTGTTGATGAACAGTAGTTTGTCTTTTTGTAATTTTTCACAATGCACAGATATTAATCAGTCAGAGACCACTTAACCTACTGTACTTCATGGTACCTCTGCTCTATGTTCTTATGTATGGAAGGGTACTGTGAAATAATAATAATAATAGTTGCTGTAACTTACGGCCTGTAAGTCACAGAGAACCATATTTTTTTGTTATAAAATATCGATACAATTTCACCGTTCGAATTACATTAACCTTTTCCAGAAATCTCGGTGCGGGGCAAGTACCCCCCTGGCCGCCCTTGGTTTCACATGCAATAATTAATAGGTTAATATGATTTATATGTTTATTGGCAATATTACTATTAAAATAGAATAGAATAGGGATAGATATAAAAGCACCAGTGGCGGCGCCAGGGGATCACAAGGAGGTGCTTGCGCGCCCCTTAATTTTCTTCCGCACCCCCTATGTTCAATTGAAAACACTAACATTAATACGTAATATTATGTCATGTCATATGGAGCGCCGAATGATATATACTGAAGTAAGACCGTTATTATTGTATGCAACATGCAACTTTGCAACAGGCAAGCACTGAAAGAGGTGCCGATACTTTTCTGTACTGGCGGCCGCGGCAGCCTCTGTAAATATTTTTTCTTTCGTCAGCATTGTTGTTATGAATTTTTTCTTCTTTTGTTTCTTCAAGTGGTCTGTTCGTGTTTTTTTATAATTGCCTATAGCTTATTGCGAGTTATGTTTTTTTTTATTTTTTGTATTGTTGATAAACGGTTTGTTTTCCGCCTACTTGTTCTTCCTTCCACCGGAATCGTAACGACGAGTCATTTTGTTGCAAACCGACTCGAGTGAATGTTTAACATGGGGCTCTTATGAGCCGCCGCACACCGGACGAAACATTTGACTCGAGTCACGATGCGACAGCTTGCGACAAAACAGTGAAGGTCCCGGGAATTTGGACTCGGACAAAAAGCTCTGCGCATGTGCGAATCCTTTCTTCTCAGCACACCACCTGCGTGACTCATCACTGTATTGTTTAGCAGCAAATGTACGTATATGTAAGTTTAACAGTGCGGTCAAGGTTATGGGTACAATAATAAGGACAAAATTGATGTTCTATGGAATGAGGTGGCACAGGAGATGAATTACATTACAATTACTAAAATAGGTTCTAAAAATCCTGAAATAGGTTCTAAAAATTCTAAAATAGGTTCTAAAAAATCCTAAAATAGGTTCTAAAAATATTAAATTAGTATAAAATAATCCTGAAGTAGATTCCAAAAAACTTAAAATGATTCATAGTTCCTGAAAAATACTAATTAGATACAATTGCTAAAAAGAAAATTTCAAAGGGAACGTGAGAAATTTTAATAGATATATAACCATTAAAAATGTTAATTTTCTAACAAAATTTTATTTCTATGCATCATTTTCAAAATTATCCACTAATTGTTATAAAACTAATACTTGTATCATTAGCAATTTTACTCTCTAGAGTATGTTTCAAACAAGTTAGTCATTGATTTTTTCGTTACTAAACAGAACAAATACCTCTGTGTGATGTAACAATAATATAAAACCTTAAAAAATATACAAAAACCTAAGAAAAGGTTTAATTTGGGCACAAAAACCTAAAATAGGTTCTAACAAGCAAAATAGGTTATTTTAGGCACTATAAAACTTCATCAGTTGTTGCATTTTTTTTAATGAAACGCTAATGTAACTTTTTATTTCTCATTTACCTGCAAAGGGAAAAATAGGTTAAATACCTAAAATCGAGGTCTAATGATCATTTATATACCACAATATTTAGAGCCGGACCCTGTGGCTGAGTGGTTAGCACATCGCGCTGCGACGCCAAGGGTCCCAGGTTCGAATCCCGCTAGGGCATGGTTGTGTGTGAATGTCCATTTATCATTTTCATCATTTCATCACTCATCCCCATCTTCGCAAATTAGCCAAGAGGCACAAAACGCGAAGTAAAATAAAATAAATCAAATCCAAATCCAAAACAATATTTACTTATGATAAACACAATAACACATAATAACAACAAACTAACTTGTACCGAAAACTTTCTTTCCAGAAAAATACACTTTTAAGAATAATTAATATTTGTTTCGTTTTGTCGGAAGCAAAGTGTCTCGTCGTGTCAGATCCGGTGTGCGGCTGGCCTTACACTGGAGCAAAAATTTCAGCTGCTTCTAAGGTATTACCAGGTCGTGCTCGGGAAATTACATGTATTTAATGCGAGTTGTAACATGAAGGGAAGTTTTCTTCTTAATACGTTCTATGTATTTGTTCCACGTAACATGTCTAGTAAACGTACCATTTCAAGCTTTTTCAAAAACTGTTAGGAAGAGACCCAATGTTCACGAAGAAATTGTACAGTTCGTTGTTGGGGATAGTGTGGCAGAGGGGTTTTGAAAGATGACGTAGTTGATGTGCTCTTCGCGTTTTGTCTTGTGGCAGACGGAAGGTATAATGTACTATGTATATTGTGCCTTCATTGGTTGGTTACATTGAAAAGGTTCAAAAAGTGTGTTTATAAGGGCAGGAAGATTTTATTGTGTATTTCACTACATAGTCCAATAAGACTGCAACGTGTATCTGAATGTTTACACTGTATGGCCACTTTCTTGGAGTAGAAGACTTAATACATATCATCATGTACGTCGAGGGTTAGGGCAAGGGGAGGGGGGGAGCAGCATCCCTGGAAAATGAATGTCAATCTAAAGTTATATATTTCACACATATAATTTAAGTTCAGTCAGTAATTTATGTTAATCAGCGGCGGCGATTAGGGATGCAGTTGCCCCCGCTTTTTGCTAATCTTGCCCCCCCACCCCCACTATGCTAAACCTTATATACCAAGCGAAAGTAAACTGTCATTGTCCTCCCCCTCAGTTTTGGCACCTGATTCCAACAGTTTTGAAAGGTTTCATGCGTGTTTCAAGTTATCCTTATTTTCAGAATCGCACCCCCTACATTTCTTTCCGCACCCCCTCAGCACCCCTAGATGAATAATCCTGGCGCCGCCACTGAACAACACGTATTCATTATCTAGGTTAGCTCCACTTAAGATCACTAAAAATTGTATAAAAACACGTGTCCTACCAATGCCATTTTTTAAAATGGATTATTTATTCAATATTTAAAAGGTTGTTAGGTCTAGGTGATTAAAATTAAAAATCCCTGATCATTCTTTTATGTGTATTATTCGTAGTAGTGGTGTGCTAATTTTTTACAGGCAACACAAAGCTGGCGAAATACATCACCTTCATATTAGGCCTATAGAACACTAAATTAGTACGTATTTTGCTTATTTAATTTTGGACTTAAGTCCTTCGGGAGTATCTCTCCTTGGGGATAGCATCCCGCGTCCCCTTCTACTTCCAGCACTGCTTAGAAACACTGTCTTTTTCACTTACCTTCCGTACATGGGACAAGCAACCAGCAAATCGTTGCACAATAATCACAAGACGTTTTGCTTCTCTCCTGACCGCAAGAGGAAGTAGAGGAATTAGTGAAGGAAGGAACTTCCTGTTTGTTGATACGTTTCGCTTTCCTGCCTTAGGAAAATATCATAGATAACGTCACAGTGGCGTATACTCCATGTTACGGCGTTTACCGCTGGTAATACAGGGTGCGAAATCATTGAAGTCTGTGGAAGGGGGTGAGGGAACATCTCAATCTACACGCACACACACAAATGATTGATTGATTTGGTGTTTTAAGTCCACTTTATGCACAGTAAGGCTAATCAGGACTGGACCTACAGCTTTAAGTGTGATCCGAACCACTATGAGCCTCCACCGGGTATCGAACCTGGGACCCCTTAATTACAAGGAGACGACGATACCACCGCCATCGGGGAGGCCCTGCGCACACACAAATATATGTATTGGTGTATATATCATGATATGATATATTTATAATGTTATAAAATATAAAAGTAAATTACTACATACGTATTTAAAAATACATTATTATCAAATACATATAATGGAATTAACTTGTTACTTTTATATACTATAGCAGAAATAAAACTAATTCCATTACTAACTGGTTGAAGATGTTAATAAATTACAAAATAGTTAGATCTTTTGTGTATAAGTTTTTGTTTAGTTTTTTGTTTCTATCATAGGCGTGCAGGAGGGGGGGGGGCAATTGCAGATTTTCCCCCTGAGGTACAAGCAAGGTTTTTTTCCATGGGGCATATTACGCCGATCATAGAGTTGCCCCCCCAAAAAACACCACTTGAATTTGAAACTTTCGCATTAATGTAAATTACTGTGACTGAAATCAAATTATACGTCTGAAATATATACTTTTCAGGTTGACATTCGATTTCTAAAAGGGAGGTGTGGTAACCTTGCCCCTACATTACTATACATTCACCTAGAAATTTAGTGCAGAAGAATCTTATCTCCCTCATTAAACAATATTATGCCCTTAAAGAAAATTAAGTATTTTCAAGCCGATTAAAGTTCAAAGCAACTACAGGGGGCCAATGGGAATTGCCCCTCCCCAACCTTGGACGGAAATCAATTCTAAGGGGGGAAGAGGGGCAAACATTGAGGTAAAAGATAGCAAGGCTAGTAGAATCTATGAGCAGCAGGACAAAAGGATACTCAAGATCAAGATGGAATACGTTTTCACGTCCTTCTTGCATTATTTCTTCCAGACGGCCACGAGAACCTGCAGGGGGGCACAGTGGGGCAATTGCCACCCTCGATAAAAAAAAATTTACAACTACATTTCGTAAAATTTTCTGCTTTTCTTAGTCTTGTCAAGTTCAGAGCCGTAGCTAGGAGCCGGCGGGAGTTGGTCCTGGGCGCCGAACGATCTAAATGAAATAAATTGTAAAAGAGAATGCCATGGCACTCCAAGATAATTCTTGTGCCATATTAAATCAATATTGTTTTCAATTTGCAAAAATTTGGATCTAAAAGTTTTCTTGTTCGCTTCGCTCGCAATTGCGTGCTCTAATGATTTGTCAGGCTAAACCCGCGGTAGCATTGCTACTGGCAGGGTCACCCATGCCGGGAAGGCTAGCAAGGAAGAGCCAGACTAAGAAGCAACCTAACGGCTCCAAAGGCGGAAGAAGAAGAATGACCATCTCAACGGCGGAGGAGGCGAAAAACCAAGAGGAGTAATACCTCTTTAAAAATCCTTGGTCCATCTGGCTCCGGATGGTAGCACCTTGTAAGGGCCCCTTGCCAGGGTTACGGCGAAGACCTCAACGGCTGATGCGGCGGAGAAGGAGTTCTTTGGTACGGCGCAGAAGGCGAAAGAGGCAACCCTCCCTTTTGGGGTTGAATAAAAAGGGAACCACTGCCTTGTGGTGAAGAGGGATCTTCGAAGGCTAAGGGAGGCAACCCTGACAGAAAACAGCATGCTTGGATGCTTCAGGTGGCAGCCCCACCACCAAGCTCGGGTGCTGTAGGCCAATAACCTACACACCTTAAATTGCTTTATTAAAGAAACTAAAGTGAAACGAAATCGGACGGATGCTTTGACGACAACCTTTGATGTTAAAAGGAAAACGAATATAGGATGTTGGAATACTAGAACTCTGAAAGAAACTTCAAAACTAAAACAAGTGGAAAGAGAAATGAAAAAATACAAACTATAAATTCTTGGATTGAGTGAGGTGAGATGGGTAGACTTTGGTGAAATAACAACGCAAGAAGGAAATACAATGTTGTACTCAGGACAAATAGGAGATAATGCAGAACACAGGAATGGCGTAGGGATACTCCTAAACAGACTGGCAAAGAAGAGCCTAATAGAATGGAAACCTATCTCCGACAGAATTATTACAGCTAGGTTTAGAACCCGCTTTAGAAATGTAACTATAATACAATGTTATGCTCCCACAGAGATGACAGAAATTGAGAGGAAAGATGAATTTTACCAACAACTAAATGACACAATAAAAAATGTGAAGAAGAGAGATATTTTGATCCTCATGGGTGACATGAATGCCAAGGTAGGTTCGCAAAATGAAGGATTGGAACATATAATGGGGAAACATGGTTTGGGAGACATAAATGATAATGGAGAAAGATTGGTAAACCTATGTGCATATCACGAATTGGTCATTGGAGGAACAATCTTCCCTCATAAAAACTGCCACAAAGTAACTTGGGTTTCACCAGATAGCATTACAGAAAACCAAATAGACCATATAACAATAAGCAGGAAGTTTAGGAGATCGCTAATGGATGTAAGAAATAAAAAAGGAGCAGATGTAGCCAGCGAACATCATCTTGTGGTAGCCAAATTTAAGCTAAAAATAATGTAAACATCCAAGAAGTTTGAAGGAAGAAAAAAGAAAATTAATGTTCAAAGATTGACAGAGAAAGAAAAACAAAAGGAATTTAAATTAGAAATAAATAATAGATTCCAAGCTCTCTCGGAAAGTACACAGCATGAACCAGATATTGAAACAAATTGGGAAAATGTGAAGAGAATCTACTTAGAAACTGGAGAGAAGGTACTTGGAATTAGAAATCAACTACAAAAAGACTGGATGTCTGAAGACACTTGGGAAGTAATAAGAAATAGGAAAGAAGCAAAACAAAAAATAAACCAAAGCAGAACAAGACTACAGAAAGCAGCAGCCCAAACAGAGTACTCGGAAATAGATAAAAAGGTGAAGAAATTTGTGAGGAGAGATAAGAGGAAATGGGTAGAGGACTTAGCACAAAATGCAGAAGAGGCAGAAAAGAGAGGTGACTTAAAACAGTTGTATGACATAACTAAGAAATTATCCAGAAAAACATTCAGGAAGAGTAAACCGGTGTGAGATAGAAATGGTAATCTATTGCTAACCCAAGAACAACAAATGGAAAGATGGAGAGAATATTTTTCAGACATATGGAATAGAGATGGGAAAAGAGAAGAAGAAACCTGTAATCGAACAAGAACAGAAGGAAATAGAAAAGATACCAAAATTAAATTAGGGCCCCCAACTAGAGCAGAAGTTAGGCTAGCAATAAAGCAAATGAAGAATGGCAAGGCTCCTGGAATGGATAACATAAATCCGGAACTAATTAAAGCTAATGTGCAGAGGCGTGGCGTGCATGTAGCCCCTGTTACCGCAGGTAACACTAAAATATAAAGAATTGAAGAACCTGTCTTAAAATATTATTACGTACATAAACTGGTAATATTGTCGTAAAGTAAACATTGCAGACTGATATTTTTTCTGACACCGGCAAAAGCGAAGAGGAGGACTGATCCGGTACCCTCCACAGGCAACATGAGGGAAGGGCCCTGAGCCCACCAAAGGAAGACTTGGCGTAGCGGTAAAGACTGTTATGGCGGGAGGAGGAGGCGGGCTGTTTAGCCGGCGGAGTTGCCGGTGATCCTTACAGGAAACATACCAGTGTTGCCATATTCAATTGACAGAAAAGAGCTAAGTCGCCTAATCGGGTCTATCTTACTCTGAAGGTGTCCAGTCACACTGGGGAACGATGGCGCAGTGATAGTAGCCTTATAATCAAGGGATTCCGGGTTCGATACCCGGTGGAGGCACAAGTGGTTCGGATCCAACTTTAAACTGTCCCGATTAGCATTACTGTTCATGAAGTGGACTTAAATCGCCAAATCAAAATTTAAAAAAATCAAATCACACTGGGGCAAAAGCAAACTAGAAAGTGATATTTTGTATTTACACTAAATATCAGCGATTATGAAAGTCCTCTTTGTCCTTCTTCGACATCATGGGCGAGAAGGAGAGGAGAGGGATGGGTATGGTCAAGGGATCCGCTGTCCTTCTAAAAATGTCAACCTAAAATTCTATATTTCACACATATAATATTATTTCGGTTACAGGAATTTGTGATAATTGTTGATAATACAGATTGACATTGACATACGTTGTCGCAGGAATGCAATAATTTCGGATTGAAGCAATGTTTTTGAGGTGGTAGAACTGTTTTTGGGTGAAAACAATACTTACAAGCGTAATTTTCCGATTGTTATCTTAGCACGCTCTGAAGTGTCAGGTGTCGCAGGTTTGAATCCTCAGCAAGAAATGGTTATTTCAATGTTCGTTGTTATTATTTTACTTACATAATTATAAAAATTAATAATTACATACCCAAAGAAATAATAATTTTATTTCAATAATTCACCATGCATCCTCATCGTCACGATTATCCTATAAAGCGAAAGCCTTAAAGGTAGCAAAGGACGTAAAATATACGAAATAGTAGTAAAAAAAAAAGGTAAAGTGTTCCCCTGTGCATAGCACCACGCCATGAAGGCGTATAGGGGGTGTGGGGGTAACGCCCCACACTTTCTTGATCCGGTCGTGAGTGGGGGTGATGTGATCAGCATCACGCCCCTGACCGCCTTTACCCCCCAGGGTTTCCCCCAGGTACCCATGTTATTCGACGCTGGGTGGGCGCCGGGGCCGCTTCCACCGTTAGAAAAGTTCCCGGATTTGAACCGGCCGGGGATCGAACCCGGGACCTTTAGCATGGTAGTCAGACGCGTTACCGACTGAGCCACCGCGGCCTCACTACGAAATAGTAGTGGTGTCAGAAATGAGATTTCAGTGGATTTAGCGAAACATGGGAGTGGGAGTAGTTAGGAAACAGATGAAGACTACATTTACTCTACATACGTCTTATTTGAAACGAAAATGTTTCGCGATTTGGGCAAATCTGGTTTCAAAAGAACTAAGATGGCAACATTAGTAGAACTGGACTTCTTGCAGATTCCGAAGGAAATATTGGGGAAGGGCCGATGCTGAGAGGGGAGGGGGCAAGGAGGGTGCTTCACGTGTTACAAAAGTAAACAACGGTTTGTGGGGGGGACTGTGCAGTGGGAGTTTTGTGACTGGTGTCTTTCGTCTTTATGGTGTTTTCGGGCATTGTCAATTAATTTATGAAGCTTCCGAGGTGGCGGGTTCATCCTATCTGGACAGTGTGTGTAATCGTGCGATAGAAGGTATTTTGAAGCAATCTTTCGGTTCGTTATTTTGCAGAAAACATCGAAATTGTGGCGAAAGGGAGGCCAAAGCCTATTTTGAACGATTTAAAAACCAAGTCGTCTGCTGGATATGACTGACATTTCAATGTTTCGTGGTATAACGACTATCCGTGGTTATGTGGATGTGTGCAGTTTTCTAAACTCTTTTGTTGGCCATGTACTCTATTTTCGGGTGAAAAAAAAACGTGTCGAATTCAGATGTGGATAACATGGACCATGACCATGACGCACACAAAAATTCAAATTCAAATGAAAAACTTCTCTTTATGACAGCATCATAGAAGTTTTTTGATTTGATTTGATTGATTTTGCTTCGCTTGTGCCACTTTTGGCTAATTTGCAAAGATGGGGATGAGTGATGATATGATTAAATTGATGAATAGACATCACAAACGCCCATGCCCAAGCTAGGTTTCGAACCCGGGATTCCAGCATCATATAACTATTTTCAAAGTCGGATTGATCTGCTCTATAAGTAGCCTTCGATGTTTCTGTAAGTATCAAATTACGTATTATTGTGTCAACAACCAATGTTTGCGATTTCACTTTAGTCCTTATGTCAACATTTTTTTTCTGATTAATAACTTTACCAAAATAGTATTGAATTGCATACGTACCAGATTAATATTATATGAACTACTTGGAAGACATTGGGGGGGCATGAGGTGGGGAGGCGCCCAAGTCTCCCTTAAATGTCCTACTGATAACCGGTAACACTTTTAAAAATCCACGCCACGCCACTGCTAATGTGGAAACTTCCATTGATCTCTTACAACCTATGTTAGAGAAAATATGGAATGAAGAAAAAGTTCCATTAGAATGGAGAGAAGGTTTAATAGTAAAGCTGCCAAAAAAGGGAGATACAACTAACTGTAAAAACTGGAGGGGAATTACTTTGCTAAGTATACCAAGCAAGATACTATCGAGAATAATCTTAAATATAGTGAAGGATGTTGTAGAATCAAGATTGAGGAAAGAACAAGCTGGTTTCCGCAGACAACATAGTTGTGTCGATTTAATAAATACTCTAAGAATAATTCTGGAACAAAACAATGAATGGCAAGCCACCTTATATCTTACGTTCATCGATTTTGAAAAGGCTTTTGACTCACTAAATAGAAGAGTCATGTGGCAGACACTAGCAGAATATGGCATTCCAACGAAGATATTAAACCTAATGAAAGATATGTACGAAGGTTTCAGGTGCAAAATCCTACATGAAGGGCAGCTTACAGAATACATAGATGTTACAAATGGAGTGAGACAGGGCTGCATTCTATCTCCGACAATATTTCTGCTAGTACTAGATGCAGTTATGAAGAAAACGATGGGTTGCAGGAAAAGAGGAATACAATGGGGACTCAAAGATAGACTAGAAGATCTAGATTTTGCGGATGACATCTGCTTATTATCTCAAAGACTTGGCGACATGAAGGAGAAACTAAAAAGACTACAGGAAGAAGCAAAGATAGCAGGACTCACTATTAATGTGAACAAGGCTAAAGAAATGAGAGTCAATACAAGAGGAAAAGAAAAATTGAATGTTTGTCATGAGCTGGTTGAACAAGTAGAGTCATTTACATACTTAGGAAGTGTCATAACAAAAGAAGGAGGTTCAGATGAAGACATACAAAATAGAATCAAGAAAGCCAATGTGGCATTTATACAACTGTATCCCATTTGGAAAACCTGCAATGTTTCTAGAAAGACAAAAATAAGGATTTTCAATACAAATGTAAAGTCAGTTCTACTGTATGCTTGTGAAACATGGAAAACCACACAAGCTAACACGAAAAGGATACAAACATTTATTAATCGCTGTCTCAGGCGTATCCTCAATATAAAATGGCCAGAAATAATATCAAATGAAGAATTATGGAGAGAAACTAAACAACAGCCAATTGCAAACCAAATAAAAAGAAGGAAATGGAGTTGGTTAGGACACACGTTAAGAAAACCAGCTGGAGCAATAGAGAAAGCAGCCTTAAACTGGAACCCCCAAGGAGCCTGGAAAATAGGACGTCCGAAGAAGACAGTAGAAGAAGAAGCAGCCGAGAAAGGAAAAACATGGAGAGAGGTCAAGGAGTTGGCACGTCACAGAGCCAAATGGAGGCGTTTCACTGAAGCCCTATGCTCCTGATGGAGCAAAAGGAATTAAGTCAAGTCAAGTCAACCTTGGACGGAAATCAATTCTAAGGGGGGAAGAGGGGCAAACATTGAGGTAAAAGATAGCAAGGCTAGTAGAATCTATGAGTAGCAGGACAAAAGGATACTCAAGATCAAGATGGAATACGTTTTCACGTCCTTCTTGCATTATTTCTTCCAGACGGCCACGAGAACCTGCAGGGGGGCACAGTGGGGCAATTGCCACCCTCGATAAAAAAAAATTACAACTACATTTCGTAAAATTTTCTGCTTTTCTTAGTCTTGTCAAGTTCAGAGCCGTAGCTAGGAGCCGGTGGGAGTTGGTCCTGGGCGCCGAACGATCTAAATGAAATAAATTGTAAAAGAGAATGCCATGGCACTCCAAGATAATTCTTGTGCCATATTAAATCAATATTGTTTTCAATTTGCAAAAATTTGGATCTAAAAGTTTTCTTGTTCGCTTCGCTCGCAATTTTATTGTTTTCTGCAATGCATTGTAAATTACCAGAAAGAGAAGTTATAACTACTAAGTTCTTCAGACTCTTGCTGCTAAACAGTTTTGTGATAAATGCATGAACACAATTGTTTGGAGGAAAAGTAGCGCGGCATATTTCAGACAATTTATTTATTTATTATGGTGCGCCTATGTTGGAGCATTATATATGCATATATATGCAATGGAACTAAAAACAGTGAGATAAAGTAAGTTATATTTTCCAGACTGAACTTTTATCAAGGCTTTTGCCCCCTTAATCAGAGGGTCTGCGCAAGCCTATGGTTTCTATGAATATAAATCAATTATTTTTCATATTTATATCTGTCTTACATTCCTGTTTTACTTTCATTGTGCGTATATTGTTGTTGGTGTAGATCTGTTAATGATCTTTTTGCAAAGAGAGAGAGAGAAAGAAAAAAGTGAAATAATAAAACACTCACAACCAAACTACTTTGTGTGTGTTTTGGATTTATCCTTTGGAAAGTATATTTGAAGTCAAAACTAATAGCTTATCTTTTGTTGTTATAACAAAAACTCCCCCCCAATCTGATTTTTTTTGGGGGGTGATTTTTTAGGCCGAGATTGTTGGAGGGGAAAGCCCCCCTGTACCCCCACCCATGATTTCGCACCTTGCCGTTAAATAAAAGTTTTACACTTAGCTTCAATATATGGGCAATTGCTAACTATATATTATGCAAGGAATTAAAATAAGCTTCTAAACCAGAAATTAAGTAAATTATTTAAAGAACTTAAAGACTGGTTCATGTACTCCACTGATCGTTCTCCATCGCACCTTCTGACGACTGAATTTCCTCCCCGATTGTACACGGGGTGGGCGAGGGAGCCGAAGCGAGTGGCTTAAGTGGTTAGTTCCACCAGAAGACTGCTTGTTCCTTCCTGCTTTCTGTGCCGTGCTTGGCAGAGGCAGTGTTGGCTACATGAAGGGAAATTCCCCTTGGTGAAGAGGAATCCAGGTCCATTTTTAGGTAAGAAGAGAAATTTTGTGAAAAATATAGAAATTGCTGCAAATCTTGAAGTTGTTGCAATTCAGTTTTTGTTTTACTTAACATTGGTGTTTTATTTATATTATTGTTTGAGTTTGTATTTTAAGTTCACTTTATGCACAGAAAGGCTAATCAGGACTTGACCTAGAGTTTAAAGTGGAAACCACTATGTGCCTCCACCAGGTATCGATCCCAGGACCCCTTGATTTCAAAGCAACGTCGTTACTAATACACCAGATGTAGATGGGGTGTGTAATAAATATATGCAATTAATAAGAATCGTTCCGGTAAACCAGGTAAAATTTTCAGAATACACCACTGCAACGCCAAACGGATTAACGACTTTCTTTGAGAAGAAAACCTATGATAATCGTTTTTCTATGACCATCTATGTTCAGCGTTCGCTTCCTAAGTTCACTTTATACTCAGATAGGCTAATCGAGGCTCCGTGATGTGCCAGGATGTTTTGAACAAGGTTATGTCTTCTATTATTCATTAGTTTGTTCTATATTGTGCAATCTTTTCGTGAGCTTGGTGGTTTTTTTTTTCATGAATTCTGGGCCAAAATGGGGTAATGACCTCCGCCAACCCCCCTGGATCCACAACAGTTTAAACCTCACCCGACACCCTCTGATCAGAGGATTAGACTCAAGAGAGGTGATTTCCCTATACTCAGTGGGTGGCGATTGGCTACCAAAACTGGGCTGACGAAAAATTCTACTTTCTCTAGGTATATAGGGCTTAAGTATTAAGAGGCCATAGTTTGGGAGCAACTGCTCCCTAATCGCCCCAACTGCTTCTACTCTTATGCTAATTGAAAATGTATTGTACCAAAGGACATATTGCGAGGTTGGTGGTCCAGATTCCCCTCCCAACCACTTATTATTATTATTATTATAACAACAAGAATAATCCCCATAAAATAATGATCAGTGACTACTTTCCATCAGCTGGACTGTTTTCTTTCAATAAATAATACATATAAAAATGTTTACATTAATTTCCTTGGTACGACAGCTGTTTTGATACAAATTCCAGTGATCTTAACTAGACATAAACTATATAATGAATATGTGCTTTACATATCTGTTCTTATATCATCTTTTTATCTGTTCATATAATAATGACAATAGTAATAATTAATATTATTAATATTAATGATCTTATTTACTTTATTATTATTATATGAGAGACTCTTTGTTCAGACCAAATGCCAACCTCCCTTCCATGTAGTAGTACACCCTGGACTGCATTTTTGGATCCACAGCCAGTATAATACTCTGTGGGGTTTGTGTTCTGCGCTGTCCATTGTGTGTTGTGATAATCCTTTCGTCCACATCTTTACGATTAGCCAAAAATTGCAGAAAAGGGAAGTAAACTAAATCAATTCAATCAAAACTTGGTACATCTAAAACCCAGCTGATAAGTATAAAATTATACAATTACTTGCCAGAGGATTTCATAAAACATAATACATCTAAATTTAGAACTGCAGTGGTAATGAAAACTTATTCTACACATGTTGTTTTAAACCCATACGTATCTCCTAAATTGGTCTGTAGTTCCTGAAAATTATATTCCTTATTCCATAATTTCAGTGGCAAAAGTATAATGCCTTTTCATGCATGTGTGTTTACACTCATGTTTTAATCTCCATGTAAATTAAGGCATTGATTAATGTAAGCTTGTAACTTTCGTCAGTTTTATTATTTTCTTTACTTCATTATAGTCTACCTAACCATACCAAACATATCTTGACCAAAAATGTTATTGTATTGCTTTCTTGGATGACTTCATTCTTAATAACTACTAACTATACTGATCTCCCATTTATTTATGTATATTTTAAAAAGTGTAGCATGCCAAAGGTTTCCGAGCAGCTTATAGTGTCTTTGGTGCAGAAGTTGCCTTGTGAAGCAGCGTCTGAGCGTTATAAAATTGTATACGTTTAATGTGTGTATTCATGTGTATGTTGTGAACATTTACAATGAGAAACTTGGAGAGTTTGTCTTCAGAATGTGACAAACTGGATGAATTTATGATGATCTCTCCTACACACATTATATAATAATAATACTCTTTGAGGCAACAGCAGTTGAGGGCCAGGGCCTACCTACCTACTGCCGACCACACACACACACACATGCCTCAGCAGAGGTGAGCATTATCCAACCAGTACCGGGTGATGTATGGTCAGCACGATGAACCCCCAGTCATGGCTGTTTCCATGACAGGGTTACACCACACATTCATAGCTCCTCAATTTCCTCACGATGGTGGGTGACCATTGGTCCCATACATTGGCTGAAATCTCAGGAGAAAAGATGTTATGCTTCCCCCCAGGAGATTTGAACCAGTGCACGTATTTTAGCCCAAGCCCAAAGCTCGACACTTTAGGATAAATTAAACAGTAGGGGAGAGCGAGGTCAATTGTAACACGGGGCAAATGTAACAATCGCTACTGTGCTGCTCTCGTGAGGTATTTTTTAAAACTATTCAAACCTGAGAAAGAAAACGTCAGTGGGCATTATCCAACCAGTATCGGGTGATGTATGGTCAGCACGATGAACCACCAGTCGTTGTTGTGACTCATGTGGTGGTGGTGCTTACATAGTGATTGTTCCGGCTATTATTGGGAATTTCTCAAATTTTCAACACGTAAGTAAAAACATAAGGTTCCTTTTTATTGTTTAATAGTGATTTCGCGATGTCGTCTGATCAAGGTTTGTATATATCATCGCAATACTCAATATTTGATGTATTTGTTAAGATAGTTGTGATCAATTTCTGGTATCGCGGTTAGTAGCTGCAAGCCAGCAAACAATATGGCGTCAGGATGGGACAAATGTAACAAATGTAACGGGGCAGTTGTAACGGGGCAGTTGTAACACTGTTACAATTGCCCCTTATGCGTTTTCTATGTAAAATATTCACTTGCATTGTAATAAAAAAACATTGTTCAACCATCCTGAATTATTACATTCTGTATGTTTCAGAATGGTGAGAGACAGAAAAGGAACTACCGAACGAGGCCCTTCACAAGATAAGATGGAAGAAGCTGCAAAGTTAGTTTTGGAAAGCAATGTTTCAATCCGACATGAAGCAAAAGTGCACAATATTTGTCATGTGACATTGACCCGTTTTGTTAAGAAGAGAGAAGAAAAAGGGAATCCTGTAATGGGTTATAAACCACACAATAAAGTGTTCTCTGCCTACATGGAGACCCAGTTAACTGAGTATATAAAGATATGTGCAAATATATTTTATGGACTCACCCCAAAAGAAGTCAGACAGTTAGCCTACCAATATGCAAACCAAAATCAGTGTAAGTTTCCAGAGTCCTGGGCAGATCGTGAAATAGCTGGTGCAGACTGGTTTACCGCATTTATAAAGAGAAATCCTACTTTAGCAATAAGGACCCCTGAGTCAACATCCTTAGCGCGTGCTATGAACTTTAATAAAGAGAATGTTAAATTTTTTTTGAAAACCTATCGAAGGTTTTCGAGCACTATCAATTCGAACCTCAGACATCTACAATGTTGATGAAACAGGCATATCAACAGCCCCTAAGCCAGACAAGATAGTCGCACCAAAGGGAAGCAAGCAAGTTGGAGGAATCAATTCTCATGAGAGTGGCACCTTGGTAACGATGTGCTTAGCCATTAGTGCCATAGGCAACATCATTCCACCCATGTTCATTTTTCCACGGAAGAACTTTCGGGATCATTTTTTCCAGAATGGTCCAATAGGGAGCACAGGAGCAGCAAATGGTTTGGGGTGAATGCAAGCACCAGAGTTTTTACAATTTCTCGAACATTTTACGAAGTATGCCAAGCCGAGTATTGAGAGAAAGTTTTTTGTTATCCTGGACAACTATGACTCGCATGTTCAACTTCCAGTCATAGACTTTTGCCGACAGAATGCAATTGTTCTCCTTTCCTTCCCTCCTCATACGTCGCACAAAGTCCAACACTGGACAGAAGTGTTTATGGTCCGTTCAAAAAGTTTTTCAACACCTTTGCTGACGGCTGGAAAAAACCCATCCCGGTACTCGCATGACAATATACAACTTGCCAGGAATTTTTCGGGAATGCCTGCCATTAGCGATTACACCATCCAATGTTCAAGAAGGCTTCAAATGTACAGGAATATTCCCCTTCAACCGATGCATATTTCAAGAGCACGAATTTGCCCCTTCTAGCGTCACTGATAGACCTGATTCTGCGGCACGAACAGAAACCCCTGACGAGGCACCTACTAATGATGACAATGAAGTTAATGAAACAGAACAATCAAGTAACTTGGAAACCTAGAACAAAGAGCAATGCAACCCTTGCAATGAACCTCTTCCGTCCACCTCAACAGCTGTTTCTCCGGCTGACATTCGACCTCTGCCTCATGCAGAACCTAAAGAATCAGTCGAAGGAGAAGAATGAAAAGTGCTATACGGACAGATACACCTGAAAAAGAATTACTTATGGCACAGCAAAGATCGAGACAGGAAAACAGCAAAGGGAAAAAAGAGGCTGTTCGACAGAAGTGATAGTTGTCAATCAAAAAAGAAGAGAACTGCAAGCAGAAGCGCAAGAAGGTGTCAGGAAAGCAGCTCTGAAGGCGACGAATGTTTTTGCTTAGTTTGCCTTGAGAAGTGGTCCAATATTGCATCTGGTGAGCAATGGGTGCAGTGCTTAACTTGTGACAACTGGTCACATGAGAAATGCACCAAACGAGACAGCTTTTATATTTGTCATAACTGTCAGTCAGAATGATCAGATATATCTTTGTTAGAAACAGTGTTTGGGACCTGGTATGGTTCGATTAGCCTACTTATTAACGAAAAAACAGTTAGCTAATTCTTAATTATTGTGTAAGGGTACATGTTATTTCCAGCAAAAAAATAAATTGTATTTCTGGTAAATGTTAGTATGTTACATTTGCCTCTGTAGTGTGTTACATTTGCCTCCGAGCAAGGGTCAATTGTAACTTGTCACACATTTTTAAAACATTAATTATGATTAGCATATTATATATGGCGGGACCGTGACTGCATAATATCAATAACAACATATGTTTCCATGCAGATTTTCATGCTGCAAAGATAAATAATTTCATAGAAAATGCATCATTTGTCAAAATTGTTACAATTGACCCTGCTCTTCACTACTCAACTCTTCAGCCAATCAGCCAATATGGTCATATTGCCTTATCAGTAAAATTGTCAAGAATTTTACCAATTTGGTTTTTTTATAAAATACCTAAATGAAGTTAGTGCAAAATTCTGTAATTTTCTTTATAGTTTTCATGAATAAAAAGTTTAATTCATGTGATATTTTCTTTAACTAAATAACTAAGATGAAGTTTTTTTCAAATTAGATCAGTAGAATGTTGATTTCAATGTTTGTAAATTTTATTAGGGTTCTTAAACAGCATCGGAAAAAACTTCATATCAGGTTACTTCTAATACACATGTATTGTTAAAGTCTGTGACCCAACAACCCTGTGAAGGTAAAGGCATGCCTAGCAGTGTTTCATTGGGCAATGCATTGTCAGAACATCAAGTCCCACTGGAGATCAAACTGGATGCAATTCACAGCGACATCTCAAAAAATTTAGAACTGAGTTGGCACTAGTGTGCTGCAGTTACTGTTTTTTGCTCGAGCGTCTATTACTTCACACGGACACACACTCGAGCGAATAACACTTGAACAGGCAAAATGATTGGTACATGCTCAAAGGCCAGAAGTACATGCATATCCATAATTTGCCTGTGATAATGGGCCCTCAGTTATGGATCATGAATTGAAATTGAAACTTAAGTGAACACAGTCATCATATCCATGTGAAAATGTGGTTTAGTCTATCTTACAAACACGTACTGTTATATGAAAATAAAATAGATGATTATGGGTTGAAAGTACCAGGGCAGATTTTTGCATATACATTTCTGCGATTATAGTCACATCGAAATGGTATTTGATTCTATACACTCAAGTGTGGGAGACTCGAATTAGTATGAGAGAGCAGAAGTGGTCCCATGCAGTTCTCTACTTAGCACCATATGGGAGCTTTTTGGAAGCTTCAGTAGGGGACTCCAGTCTCGAACGTTGGAGGAACACTGGCGATGGGACTTGAAGTGCTGACTATGCATATGAGTGTACCCAATGAAATGCTGCTTGACCCTCAAAGTTGAGTTTAGTTTAATTTCATGTCGTGTCTCGGTATAAGACTAGAATTAACCTAGAAAAGGTGATTGATTGAAAACATGAAAAATATGAAAATAGAAACAAATTTATTAGCATATCGTTCAACTTGGATTACATTCTACATCGCCATCCTTTGATGCTTTCTGCTTCTTTATTTCTTCAAGGACTGCTTTCTCTAGGTTCAGCACTTCTGGTGGTTTCCTGTACTGTAAAAAAAAAATCATAAAAAACTGTAATGAGAAACCTTATGAATACAAATACCAAAATCAAGTTCCCAAATAAACAATGGTGATAATAGCAATGGCTATTTATTATTATTTTTATTACAATTATGATTATTGTTGCTAATTAACATTCTTTCTCTTATCTCTCTCACAATATTTTCAGAATGGAAATCATACTTCATATGAGTGAATGGGCAAAATGTTTGAAATTGCTCTAAACTTTACTATCTTTCATCTAATCATAACTTAACCTCATCATTGCGATTAGCCTAAGTGGCAACGTAAAATAACAAAATATGCAAACACAAGACTTTTCACAATTGCAAAATATATTTCATGCACTACAAATCCTCATGTATATCCTTTCTAATAATTGTGCCTAGATTTTACATATTTTCCTTGATCTGTGAAAAGTAAACATGCATATATTTGAATTTGGAGCATGGTGGTTATCTCATCATCTCCACTATTGCCAAGATCAAGAATGAGTGTGGAGGTACACCCCCTCTGTGCTTTCATGACATGATGCAATGTGCAGGGAGTGTAACGTCTCTTCCAGTAGTACACCCTGGACTGCGTTTTGTAGATGAATGAGCCTCTGGACTCTCAGCCAGTATAATCCTCTTTAGGACTCATGATGTGTTTTGTCCATATATGTTTGTGATACATACTCCAAATTCATCGTATCACCTTGCATCTTTGTAATTTAGTGGCAGAAAAGTGATGTGCCAGGATAGCTAGCTATGCAATTACTTGTTGTCCATAATTAATTAATATTTGGCAGCAAACTTTTTAATATAACAATCTCTCTCTCTCTCTCTCTCTCTCTCTCTCTCTCTCTCTCTTGGTGTGTGTCTGTGGGGCCTCAGCAATGGCATAGTGTTAACATCATCCCCTTGTAATCAAGGGGTCCTGGCTTCAATGTCAATTGGCGTTACATGGTGGTTCAGAACATACTTTAAGCTGTAAGTGCAGTCTAAATTGACCTGTATGTGTATGCAAAGTTGACTAAAACAAAACTCAAAGGTGTTGTTTTGTTTGTTTGTGTGTGTGATTGTGAGAAAGAGAGAGAGAGATAGAGAAAGAAGTTGAGAGATTAAATTAAAATATGGCTTTCACGGCAAAGTACATTAGAATAAATTTGCATAAAGTGAATTAACAATTAGAATTGGATATAGACTGTGATATGAAACATTGAAATATCCCAATGCAGAAACCAAGTGTCACAACACTGCTACAAGGTACTATAGAATATTCTTAAAATCATGCCCCTGTCCCTAAAACATGAAGTAGCCAATTTGTTGGTATAGTCATTGCCCAGAGTGGGAAGGGGGATAATATATGAAACCCACCCTTGATGAATGGGTTTTCTCGGGATATGAACCATGTGATTTTCGGAAAGTCTTCTGAGAATTAGTGTCACTCTCATCTTCAGGGATTGATCCCGGAAATCACCCAATTGATATTCTGAGAAAAACTCTTCGTCATTCACGGCCAGGAAAGCTTCACGAATTATTTCACCCCCCCACCCAATTATCTTACTGAAGATAGGAGAATCTCTCCAGCTATACTCAAGGCTCAAACGAACATCCTTCCACCTAATAATTTCCACTTCAAAGGTGGGTGTAGTTGAATACAACCTAAAACAACATTTATTGCAATGGCATTCAAAGGGGAAAAAAAAAACTTCAATGCATGGATGTGTGAATGGATCGACCTCCTTTCTTGGGTTTCAAAGTTTCTGTACTTCAGATTCAGTTTAGGCATTGGATGTTTTGTATGATAGTATGCCTGGACACTATATACAAGGCACGCTAAGAAGTTAAAGATATAATGTTAAGGTAACAATTCCGAATGTAAGAATTTTTTGAAAGTTTTATGTGAGTACTAGGAAGTGCTTTAGAATACTAGAAACAGTTGTGGGAGTAAGTTTGAAGCTTGGAGAAACTAATTAGCACAATTGAAAGCTTCATTAAGTACGTATTAGTTACTAGAAAAATTATGATTAGAAATGTAGCTTGTGCATACGTACTTGGTTTCTGGTCAACTGGGACTGGAGTTTTCACAGATTTTCATGCAAGGCTCAAAGGGAATTACTAGATTTTACGTGTTTAAAGTATGTGTTTAACAACGAAAAGCATTTAGTGACGAAATAATCCCTTCACACCCCATGCACGTGAAGTAGATAGAGCAGTCGGTACCCAAGATGACAGTAAACAAACGGCTGTTGGCAAACAAAGAATCATATAGGAGTACATGGAAGAAAAAAATCATTCTCCAGAAAATACGTAGTAACTAATCACTAAGACTGAACTGTGTGTTAAGAGACATAATAGAAATCGAACTACGCAAAATGCCTGTGAACCATGATAAATTCAGAATTAAACAATCAGAACTTGAGGCAATCATAACTTTGAGGTTCATGCAAGTAAAACATCTGCAAAGAAAAATTTTAATGGTGTAAAATTTCCAGTATATAACTTGAACTTACACTGATAATAAGGGTATTAAACTTGTGAGTAAATTCTACCCTGTCCTGTTCCGGCAGAAGTCCCACTCGTTCAAGATCTAGTATTGGAATCTTCTTGAAATACTTTTTGTTTGTTGTCTTCACAACAATGCATCTCTCCATTGGATTAACAGTAACAGAATATGTGCTGAGAGGATAAGGTAGATTTCGTATTCTCCACTCATATAATGTCTTAGTAACTCTCATTGACACCACAGGCTGTAACAAAATTACATATTTACAGAAGGTGAAGATAAAAATGCGGTAAACAGGTAACATGGTAGAATGTTACCACTGCTTGCAATTTTGTGTAGCATTTTCCCCCTCACATGTTTGACCTTATTAAAATTACAATTAATTGAATGATAATATCCAGCAGTGAATCTTGTAAGGAAAATAAGACATGCCTGAATGCATACTAACAAAAAAATAGTCTGTAGTGACTAGAAAGAAAGGACTGTTTCAACTAGAGCTACCTACTCATCATAACATAATATCTTGTACATTAATACTTTCTGAAAATTAAGATTCACAAATTAACTTTTGCAAACATCAAACTTAGTTCCACACTGATTTTTCAGCTTTCTAAACTCCTTCCTCATGTACAATTGTAATGATTTCTATGACTTGATCTGTGATCACTATAGAGGAGGACAATGTATGAAACACTTCAGGGGAGGGAAACTATATCCCTCCATCAAATGTTTCAAATTATAAATTCATAAAGATGCAGGCACTTTTTCATCAACAAGTGCAGAATATATCCTCATTGCAACTGGAGCACATCATATTAAGAAAAATGGAATAAATAGGCTAATTCAAGAATGGAATAAATGGTATATGTACATACATTGCTGCTATTTTCTTGAATGCCAACTGTGTCCAGCATCTGCACCACTGGCTCCGGATCTCCAACTTCAATCTCCCATGAGCCTTCTTTGCCAAGAGTAGATTTTCTCTTCCATGCCCTCTTTTGCAGAACTTCAGTTGCCATATTATAATGCTCTATCATTTCTTGACCATCAGGAAAATGGTAATGAATCTTCCTCACTCCTGCAACTAATGTATTTTCATACAAGTGGAAATTATGTGCACAGTGTGTTCAATTTAGGTAACACTTCCATATAGTGGAGATGGGTTTCTTACTTTTTACAGAAGACAGTACTTACGGACATCATTTTCTGTAGCGTTGTTGAGGTTCGGGAATGTAGTTTTTATCATTTTGAACGCCAATTCATGTTTTCTTCTGGGAAAATATCTCTCAGACATTGAATTGCTGTTGCTGCCATTTGCTTTCTGCACGATGTTCCGTGTTTTAGATGACGTAACCCCCAATAAGTGTTGCAAACCACACCGTGTTTTCGCAAGAAGATGACGTGTCTAGGATGTATCCTGAAGTTTTTTAACTATGTTTGCCTAACCTAACCGAACCTAACCTTTCCGGAAACGGTTTGTGGGGCTAACCAGGTATTAGCATAATTTCCAATCCGGCCACGAAATTAGGTATTTTTCGGTGAATAAGGTTGAAACACTGCATAAACACTCCAAATCGACAGAACACTGCCACATCGCACGATGAACCAGTACACTATAGCCATATTGCATGTTAGAGAACCGAGAAAAGGAAGAACAGTAAGAACTCGTAAATGTAATAAATAGACATTATTTTTGTTAGAAATCCATTATTACACCTAAAGAAAGGTTCCGCAATGCAGAATTGTACGCTAGCAATGTAAAAAAGTGTGAAATAAAAGATTTCTAGGTGTCTTCACTATACGGAAATAGTACTTTCAATTTAAAATTGTACCCACCGAAATAGCATCATGAGAGTACGTATTCATTTCACTTTCCCATTTTCTAAACTTCCTTGCCTCTTCGATCCACACCAAGGAATGTGACTATACAGCTATCAGGTTACCATTACAAATAATAAATGCATTGTGTTAGGTATTCGTCACTGTGCAGAGTGCGGTACAATTTTAAATTGACCGCACGGTATGTATATATTGCAACATATAATGTTCAAGAGGCTGCACCTATAAATGACACAATATATTTTTTTTTTTTTTTAACAATTCATTAGGTAATTTTTCCTTAGTTTGTGGATACAAGCGAATAATAATATTTACAAAGGAAATTGATATCAGTATTCAACTAAATCAATTTATGACAAGAAATAAAGAACCATAATAAAATGAGAAGATGGCATGAATAATACAAAAGTAATGAAATGATATCACACTGTTATATAAAAATATATTAGCAAACATGGTAACAGTTTATTATATCAGAGACACATTCAAATCGGATATTTTGTGTTTTGCATGGTTCGTACTTACCAATTGTGTATTGCAGAACATAGTTCAAGGCCCGACCCTGCGGCCGAGTGGTTAGCACATCGCGCTGCGACGCCAAGGGTCCCGGGTTCGAATCCTGGTCGGGCTTGGTTGTTTGTGAATGTCCATTCATCAATTTCATCATTTCATCACTCATCCCCATCTTCGCAAATTAGCCAAGAGGCACAAAACGCGAAGTAAAATAAAGTAAATCAATCAATCAATCAAACATAGTTCAAGGTGCCATTATGCTTTTTACACGAAAACAAACACAATTTTTCACATAAAGAGTAGTTTTTGTTATCCCTTTTTTTGCAGGCAGAGGTTGACTAGTGTTGTAGGTATGCAGTGTTTCCAACCTTCTTCACCAAAAAATAGCTACTATCATGTTCGTCACGTGTGCAAATTGTACATTATGCACGGGTAGCTAATGGATAGCCCCACGAACCTTTCTGATAAGGTTAGGTTAGGCAAGCATAGTTTAAAAAAGAAGGGGGTTGGAAACACTGACAGGGGGTTACGTCATCAAACGTATGCAGCATCACATAGCGAAAGCAATGGAGTAAAATTTAAGTATCCCCGAAACGTATTTCTTCATTTTTACAGGAGAAAGTACTTACCGAAAAGAGTTTCTGTATACTCTACTTAGGTTTCGGAAGTGTTTTTTCCCCTCGCTGAATGAATTTTCGCGAAAAACCATCTATTTTTCAACATTAATGTCTCTCCGATGCACAAAACCTGTTCCATTGATGTCCTTCTACTACATGAACCAAATTTTGTGTGCGCTTGATGATGTAACACCCAGTCAGTGTTTCCAAACACGCGGTTTTCCTACTGTGTAACAGTAGTATAACGTAAATGAACGTGCATATAACTGTGGGGCTATTTATGAATGGTTTGTGGGGCTATTTATGAATGGTTCATGGGGCTATCCATGAATGGTTCATGGGCTTATCCGTGAATGGTTCGTGGGGCTATTTATGAATGTTTTTTAACAATTTTTAAAATGACAATTTTAACTATGTTTGCCTAACCTAACCGAACATAACCTAATCTTGCCATGCATGGTTCGTGGGGCTATCCGTGCATGTTTCGTGGGGGTCTCAAACCTGGAAAAAAAATACTAAATCAGTAACACAAAAGTAGGTATTTATCGATGAAGAAGGTTGCAACACTGATCATCTACAACGCTAGTCAAGATTTCTCCGCCATATTGCATGTAACGCTAGCAAAAAAGAACAAACAAGAATTACTCAATTATGTCGAAAATTGAGATTATTTGCGTGAAAAAAACGAAATGGCACCTTCAAGAATCCTTAGGAATGCAGAATACATAAGTACCAATGTGAAAAAGAAGAAAATAAAAGTATTCCAGCCGTTTCGGGGATACTTGACATTTAATAACAAGGGCACTTGTGCATCGGTGAGATATTTCTCTTGAAAATGACATGATTTCCCGGTCAAATAGATTCCACGATGAAAGAAATTACCTAGACGAATGATGGAAAGCTTAGAGAAACTCATTTCCGTAAGTAGTTTATTCTGTAAAAATGAAGAAATGTGTCTCCGATATAACGAACTGTTACCGCAAACATTAATTTGAATTTAAAAACATTTTTCTCTAATTGCTCACAAGATGGCAATTAGAAGTATATTGTTAATTGAATAATACAAAAATATTTCATGAATTTATGACCCTGTAATTTATATAAACTTGTCATTTTTCTGATATCCAAATTGGGATGTCCAAATAGACATTTTTGAAAATCTGGACTGCTTTAGAAGAAAGGTAACTAAAGGTATGTAAGTCTCATAACCACATGTCATTTTTGTATGTTATTATTTTTGTCCTCATGTCCTATAAAATCGTTCCAATGTAAAATGGCTAACGCTGTATTTGGAATCTTCTATTAAATAAATAAATAAAAACATAGTGTGAGAAATATCTGGAGGGGGAACGCATTAAAAATACTAATATTTATACACAGCCACAAGGCTAACCTTGAAGTTTTACTGGTAAAAATTCGATAGCGTTCCAACGGATTTCTTCATTTTTACACAAGAAACTACTTACCGCAATGAGTTTCTGTAGTATTTAGAAGTTCGTGTAGGTATTTTCTTTGGCTAGAGTCTAGTTTACGTCCTTCTTGCCCACTCCTTGTTACCCGTTTACTCTTTCTTGCGCACTCCTTCTTACCTGTTGACAAAACCGTGCTAGCAGACACCTGGCGCTCCGGCATCCGTAGAGTAAGTAAGTTTTTCTTTTTACACTTTCTGTCACTAACCATTCACGGGAACGAGGTATACCTACGAGGTTAGGTTAGGTTCCATTAGCACTCATTTCACCCCTAAATATGTGCTTCATCATCGAAAACTGTCCTCAGTACGTTCAATCACGCATATCCGGACAACATAGGTTTTTCTCGATTTTCTCCTCCAGGAAACTTTTCCTCGCCTTGGGATTTACTTTGTTGAATTCCTTATAAAATAACCTTTCCAACGATATATGACACGTATTCCTTAGGAAAAGGACGTAAACTAGACTCTTACCTTTTCTTTCATCGAGAAAAATCGATGTTGTCCGTATATGCTAAATTGAACAAAATGAGTGCTAATGGAACTTAACCTAACAGGCCTAACCTAACCTTGTAGACAAACCTCGTCTTCGTGATGGTTCGTGGGGCTATCGTGAATTTTTGGGGCTAACGTCAATGGTTTAATAATTACTCTTTATGTCAAAAATTGAACTTCTTTTCGTGAAAAAAGCAAAATAGCACCTTGAAGAATCTTTCGCAATGCAGAATAGACAAGTACGAATGTTAAAAATGACGAAATAAACGAGTGAGAGGTGTTGGGACGCTATCGAAGTTTTACTGTTTTACTCAGTGTCAAAATAATACATAACATTTGTAACAACGCCGATGCATTCTTAATATATGTTTAAAAAACAGAAATTGATGGAAAATTTTTCATGCCGTCACTTAGTTGCTTAAGCTACTGATGTTAACATTAAATTTCGATTTTTCTTTGTAATTTTTCATTAAGAACGAATATTCTGAACCTGTCTGCAATTATTACTGTCCAAAATAAGTCGTTATTGAATTTTTACAAAACATAAACTCATTTTTCATGATTTTCATATTCATTTTTGCATTGAGCTCATATCATAATGTAGTTTGAAATATGAAGAATATTGCAATAATCAACTTTAACTGATTGTGCATCGAGGTGGTATTTCACTAAAGAAAACTAAATGTACACTCAACAAATACTACACCTTCTTGCACTAAACAAGTTTTTTCGGCTTCTTTCAATCTCTCCAACCACCCTTTGGTCGTCATATTGTAGTACACAGAGCGAGCAGAATGTTCGTTGCCATAGTAACCATATCGTAACATATCTTCAAAAGTTAAAATACGTACTTTGTCATTTTCATCACATAATTTAATCTAGTAGAAACCAATACTTCCCGAACTAAATTAATTAAATGAAATTGAATAATATATATTTTTTCTAATTTCTTGTTCATGACTTAAGCCCAGCCCTTTCAGCCCCGACTTAACACCATTTTGCGGTTGTTCAATGTCCGCCTAACGTTACCTAGCACTTAAAGTCCCGTGTAACGTAAGTGGCGGTCGGGGCTCCGCCTTAGGGCCGGTTGCACCATCTCCACTTAACGTCTTATCCCCCACTTAACACCGTTTTGCGGTTGTTCAATGTCCGCCTAACGTTACCTAGCACTTAAAGTCCCGTGTAACCTAAGTGGCGGTCGGGGCTCCGCCTAACGCGTTAAGTGCCAGGTAAACATGGAAAAGCAGTACACTGTGCAGCCAACAGATACATGCAGCACCTAGTATAATCTGTGTTTACACTTTTATAGTTGATAAAATGGCAAAGTCTCGATCAGCTGTTGCAAATTGCGAAAGTTTGCTGCATGTTTTGCATTACCAAATAACAGCAAAAAAAGGCGGATTTGTTAATTATCCCAGGAACGGCAATAAATAAAGCAACGTTTGTAAATATATGTGTAGAAATGAATATTAGATGGTCATTTTCGTGTGTGTTCCGAAAATGTTGTATATTGATATTAGCATTAGCAGTTTCACTGTAATTTCGTATGTAGGATTTGAGTGCATGAGGGTACAGAAAATAAAACCAGGTTAAAGTAATGCGTTTGATGCTTGCAAAATTGTATTAAAATGCCGTTCCAAATAAATGAATGTGTGTTTGCTGTAACCAATTTTTTTCAACCAAACGCAATACACGAAATGTACACCATGCATCAGTTGCTTTTTCGCAATCCTGGTAATTTGTAATCTTTAAGATTGAAACACGTGTAATATTATTAGAGTCACTTCCGTCGCCATTGGTGTGAATGTAACATTGCAAATAAACAAGTAATGTGTTGTTTCCGAATAACAACTGGCAAATAATGCACGTATAATATTTAGCAGTAGCTACTCTTACCGTCCAGTTCATACATATGTACGTACAAGGAACAATTTCCGAATGGTGGTGTGTTTTTTACAAACACACACATTTACAATAATAACCTTGCAAGAAACTACATACCTAGTAGTACATAAGACGTAATACCAATGTTTTAAGAAACGTATACATTGTATATGTGGGATTTTGTATGTTAACTTCCAAAATTGGCAAAGAAAAAAAGTTTACTGTTAACAAGCATCCTTGCGATGTTGACATGCATGTACAAGGAACAATTTCCTACTGGTTTTGTACCTAACCTAACCAACCCTACCCTAATATTCATGGGACAGCATAAGACGTAAATGCCAAAGTTTTTTTCGGTATTTACTACTTAGAGGAAACGTTTTATGCGAAGTAACATATTTTTCATTACATTGTGCGAGATTTTGTACTTTAACTTTAAAACTGGCAATAATAGAGACAGGTACAGCAGTATCTTTACGGCGTTGATACGTATATACAAGGAACAATTTCCGAATGGTGTTACGTTTCGTAGATACAAAGAAAATGCACCATTGTAATAAACCTTGCACGAATCTACATGCCTGAAGATACATAAAACGTGCACTCAAGTTGTTGTTTTTTTTTTTTTAACATTCATATGCAATACACATGATCTTGTATTTGATTTTTCAAAATAACTGGCCTAAAAAGACGAGCGGCCAGGGGCATCATTAGCACCTTGGGAAATACATGCTAACAACACCAAACCTGGCCTGCCTAACCTATCCACGTAGGCATATAATAGCATAAATAAGCATGTAAATAGGTTTGGCAAATTATAATTTGTTTATTTAAGCTATTATATACATACGTGGATAGGTTAGGCAGGCCATGTTTGGTGTTGTTAGCATGTATTACCCAAGGTGCTAATACTGTCCCTATCCGCTCGTCTAAAAAGGACCACAGCTTGTACGTATGTATAGTGTATATTTTCCTGGTGAATATTACTGTTTTTTGTAAAGAAATATATACGTTCTTGCATTGCACTAGCATATAACGTTGCACGAAACTACCTATCTGAAAGTATATACAGCCTGGAGTTTCTTCTTTTTTCTTAATAAGAATAAAACATGTGTACATACAGTACTACGGTACTTTACATTACTATTTGATTCTTCCTTTTGTGCTAAGATGATAGTAATTCCAAAAATGTACCTTGTACATGGAACCGTTGATTAACGATTTTTTTTTGTGCTATTCGAATTTGTTTTGAATACAAAAATTTAATTTTCATCTGCATCGTTAAGCAACTTTCACAAAAGCTGCATTATAAATAAAGAAGAAACCTATAAGATGGTCAACGTTGATAATACTAATACTCGCTATTCGCTAAAGAAGGGGTTACGGATTATTAAATTATTAACAGAAACGAATGATAAATTAGTAAGAGCAGAATAGAAGATTGCTCTTCTCATTCCGTATATTTACACAAACTCAGATATGTCAGCCTTGCACTAAAAATTGAATAAATGTAACTTGCATTTGTTACGACTTCGTAAAATTTTGGTCACTGTTTAGTAGTGTTTAATATTTTTAAAAAGGTGACCGTATGTCTTACTGAAAGATAAGACGAGGAATATTTTTTTTTTGCATTATGTTAATTGGAGTACGTGAAAAATAAATTGAAAATTTTGTAAGCATCCCACTACTTCGAAAGATTACGGGTTATATTGTATCACATAACATATATTTGATATTATATGAGAGTAAGACACATGCATTACCTACTTCTATCAGCTGTTTCATTTTATTGCAATAAATATTTAGTTTTTTTTAAACATATTTCAGTTGAAAAAGCATGCATTTGGAATTGACAAGCAGATATTAGCACGTAATAAACAAGCAAAACACAATCGAAAACACAACTTTCTCCAGTTTCTGTTGCCAGGTCGTACGACAAGCAGGAGAAAGTTCCACCTTACAAGGCCGAGGATAAAAATGCTTGGTGCAACCCACCGCCGCCTAAATCTCCCGCCTGTCGTTATCCAGCACTTTGTAAAGTGGCAGATTAAGTGGCGATGGTGCAACCGGCCCTTAACGCGTTAAGTGCCAGGTAAACATGGAAAAGCAGTACACTGTGCAGCCAGCAGATACGTGCAGCACCTAGTATAATCTGTGTTTACACTTTTATAGTTGATAAAATGGCAAAGTCTCGATCAGCTGTTGCAAATTGCGAAAGTTTGCTGCATGTTTTGCATTACCAAATAACAGCAAAAAAGGCGGATTTGTTAATTATCCCAGGAACGGCAATAAATAAAGCAACGTTTGTAAATATATGTGTAGAAATGAATATTAGATGGTCATTTTCGTGTGTGTTCCGAAAATGTTGTTTATTGATATTAGCATTAGCAGTTTCACTGTAATTTCGTATGTAGGATTTGAGTGCATGCGGGTACAGAAAATAAAACCAGGTTATAGTAATGCGTTTGATGCTTGCAAAATTGTATTAAAATGCCGTTCCAAATAAATGAATGTGTGTGTGCTGTAACAATTTTTTTCAACCAAACGCAATACACGAAATGTACACCATGCATCAATTGCTTTTTCGCAATCCTGGTAATTTGTAATCTTTAAGATTAAAACACGTGTAATATTATTAGTCACTTCCGTCGCCAGTGGTGTGAATGTAACATTGCAAATAAACAAGTAATGTGTTGTTTCCGAATAACAACTGGCAAAGAATGCACGTATAATATTTAGCAGTAGCAACTCTTACCGTCCAGTTCATACATACGTACGTACAAGGAACAATTTCCGAATGGTGGTGTGTTTTTTACAAGCACACACATTTACAATAATAACCTACCTAGTAGTACATAAGACGTAATACCAATCATTTAAGAAACGTATACATTGTATATGTGTGATTTTGTATGTTAACTTCCAAAATTGGCAAAAAAAAAGTTTACTGTTAACAAGCATCCTTACGATGTTGACATGCATGTACAAGGAACAATTTCCTACTGGTTTTGTACCTAACCTAACCAACCCTACCCTAATATTCATGGGAGAGCATAAGACGTAAATGCCAAAGTTTTTTTTCGGTATTTACTACTTAGAGGAAACGTTTTATGCAGGCGCGGTTGGCCCTATAGCGCACAGGATCAGTGAACCCCCCAGTAATATACGATAATCACCTCGAGAATGAACAATAAACAATGTCTTTACATTTTCACATTATTTCGCTAAAAATTCTACACAATAAGTCATGTATTTGTGCCCGTAATACGGTGAACTCTTTTGCTGAGAAGAAGAAACCGCGATTCGGTCGCCCTGATACAGACCCTCAGTTGAACCCCCACAGGACAGCTCTTGCCATTGTGAAAGCTTCGTGCGGGAGCAGAAGCTCGAGGAGGGTATAGGACAAAATACATGGGAGGTGAGATTTGCAGAACCTATGTTCAACCCAACGGTCATGCGCAGTTCGTTCTCTCGCAGAAGGCGCGGGACAAGGCTCCGATGCTCCGATCTCGCTGCTTCCTCCCTTCCAATGTTGCTATGTGCGGTTCAAGTTTGAAGCGCACACATTACATATTCAATATTCTCTTTGTATCATTTTTGTACTGAACTTCTTGGAATAAATGCAAAATTGTGGCAGAGATGGATGAGTGGAAACAAATAAAAGCTGGAATTAGATGCGATGAATTAAAATAAAGGAGATACATTACCAAAATAGCTCGTGCATGCATTCAGAGGTTTTTCCTTAAAGGTGGAAACACTTCGGGTTCGCGAGAGAGAAAGAATGGCGCGAAGACGTGACTCGCTGTCGCTCGGTGTCAATCGTCTCAAGTTTGTTAGTTTTTGAAGTGCTTGGATACTTGTTGGAAAGTATTAAGTGATGCTGCGAGTGAAGCGAGGGATGGACTTTACCTAGGTTATGTCACATGATGCAGTGTAGGCGTTGCTGTCCGCGCAGGTAAGAAATGACCGATAGAAATGCACGTAATTAACGTAAACGAACTTCCTTGTCCACTGAAAAAAAGCGTGTGCTGGTCGACCAGCCCCAAATTCGAACAAAGCTATCTTGTATCAATGAAAGGGTCTCAGGTTCGATTTCTAGTATGCGCATGCCATTAGTTGCCATTTCCCTTTAACAAATGTAGGACCAGTTCTGATTAGTCAGCATGGACGTCCGGAAGGGGAATAGGGGGCCGCTCACCATGGAAATTGAATGTAAACCAAAAATTATATATTACACGCATATAATTTAATTTCAGTCACAGTAATTTTTGGTAATTATTATAAAAGCGTTGCAGTAACTTCAGACTGAAGAAGTGTTTTTTGCTCCTCCTGAGGAAAAAATATATTACTTGCCCCTACTTGAGGACGTCCATTCCAACAAAACTCAACTTTTTTCATAAAGGCACAATTTATTGTAGTTTCAGCCCTAAATTTATTCGCACACCCCTAATACAAAACCTTATACTCCCATATAAAAAAAATTCTGGACAAATCTTTTAAGCCCGCCCCCATCCTTTTGTTAGGCGAAGGAAGTTTATTTTGAGGAAACTGAATATATGTCACATGACTTCAGTGAACCCCCGGGTAAATAATGCACGAGCCGCGCCTGGTTTTATGCGAAGTAACATATTTTTCATTACATTGTGCGAGATTTTGTACTTTAACTTTAAAACTGGCAAAGAATAATAATAATAGAGACAGGTACAGCAGTATCTTTACGGCGTTGATACGTATATACAAGGAACAATTTCCGAATGGTGTTACGTTTCGTAGATACAAAAAAAATGCACCATTGTAATAAACCTTGCACGAATCTACATGCCTGAACGTGCACTCAAGTTTTTTTTGTTTTTTTTTTAACATTCATATGCAATACACATGATCTGGTATTTGATTTTTCAAAATAACTGGCCTAAAAAGACGAGCGGCTAGGGGCAGCATTAGCACCTTAGGAAATACATGCTAACAACACCAAACCTGGCCTGCCTAACCTATCCACGTAGGCATATAATAGCATGTAAATAGGTTTGGCTAATTATAATTTGTTTATTTAAGCTATTATATACATACGTGGATAGGTTAGGCAGGCCATGTTTGGTGTTCTTAGCACGTATTACCCAAGGTGCTAATACTGTCCCTATCTGCTCGTCTAAAAAGGACCCCAGCTTGTACGTATGTACAATGTATATTTTCCTGGTGAATATTACTGTTTTTTGTAAAGAAATATATACGTTCTTGCATTGCACTAGCATATAACGTTGCACGAAACTACCTATCTGAAAGTATATACAGCCTGGAGTTTCTTCTTTTTTCTTAATAAGAATAAAACATGCGTACATACAGTACTACGGTACTTTACATTACTATGTGATTCTTCCTTTTGTGCTAAGATGATAGTAATTCCCAAAATGTACCTTGTACATGGAACCGTTGATTAACGATTTTTTTTGTGCTATTCGAATTTGTTTTGAATACAAAAATTTAATTTTCATCTGCATCGTTAACCAACTTTCACAAAAGCTGCAATATAAATAAAGAAGAAACCTATAAGATGGTCAACGTTGATAATACTAATACTCGCTATTCGCTAAAGAAGGGGTTACGGATTGATAAATTATTAACAGAAACGAATGATAAATTAGTAAGAGCAGAATAGAAGATTGCTCTTCTCATTCCATATATTTACACAAACTCAGATATGTCAGCCTTGCACTAAAAATTGAATAAATGTAACTTGCATTTGTTACGACTTCGTAAAATTTTGGTCACTGTTTAGTAGTGTTTAATATTTTTAAAAAAGTGACCGTATGTCTTACTGAAAGATAAGACGAGGAATATTCTTTTTTGCATTATGTTAATTGGAGTACGTGAAAAATAAATTGAAAATTTTGTAAGCTTCCCACTACTTCGAAAGATTACGGGTTATATTGTATCATATAACATACATTTGATATTATATGAGAGTACGACACATGCATTACCTACTTCTATCAGCTGTTTCATTTTATTGCAATAAATATTTAGTTTTTTTAAACATATTTCAGTTGAAAAAGCATGCATTTGGAATTGACAATCAGATATTAGTACGTAATAAACAAACAAAACACAATCGAAAACACAACTTTCTCCAGTTTCTGTTGCCAGGTCGTACTGCAAGCAGGAGAAAGTTCCACCTTACAAGGCCGAGGATAAAAATGCTTGGTGCAACCCACCGCCGCCTAAATCTCCCGCCTGTCGTTATCCAGCACTTTGTAAAGTAGCAGATTAAGTGGCGATGGTGCAACCGGCCCTTAGTTGTTTATGGTAGTGTCTGCTGCCACGTTCTTTTTCTGCTGGAACCTCAAAAAAGATGCGCGTGGCAGCAGACTCGGTCTTTGTCTTATCGTAATTTCGTCATGCTATGTATGCAATTACGTCTGTAACACATACTGTGAAGTTGTAGCGATTACTTTCACAAAAATGTTTTACGATTATGTCCCTTAGCATTCTTCTAATAATTAACCAAAATGCTCTCGTAGTTAAGTTAGGTTCTGTTAGCATTAAAATAATATCGCTAAATGCTTTCTAAAGAAAAAAGTTCAAAATTACCTGTACATTCATTCCCACTAATCATAAACTTGCATTTCTCTCGTCTCAATCTGTTCTTAAGATTTGTAACATCCTCTTAGCAGACGAATTACGTGTCAGGAGCAAATTTGAAGCTTATTCTTGCTGCTGACACGTGTGTGGCAGCAGACTCGGCCAAATTTTTATTATCAAACTGAGTGTAGTTGCTGTAAGCAGTCATTTTTTCAGTTTTAATCTGTGGTAAACAAACTATTTTTTATTGATCGGTGTATAATCTTGCAATACAATCCTGTATAGCCGAAGGATCAACCAGCAGGAAAAAAATATTTTTGCAAATATGGATTAGCATGACATAAATCGTTTTGAATTCTTGTATACTTATTTCATTCCATTTCTCCACCCAAGAAAAAAAAAAGTCACCTATTTTAAGACTGCCATTTTCGTATGATGAAGAATGTTTTTGAAAATTCCTTTAGAAGAATTTATATATTTCCGCTTAAAGTAAGAGTGCAATTTCAGGAAGTTTTGGTAATAGAACGTTTTCCATATAATTTTCGTATACTTTTATTTTTGTGATAGAAATCAATTTTAATGCGAAAAGTTTGTAATTAAACGAAAACATTGCATATAATTAATTTCCGCCACTTCTAACTACGTTTAGTCAATTTGCACGTATAATTTATTATACGCGCAAATCGCCTGAACGCAGTTAAAAACCATTCGGAAAGCGAATGGTACGGCACACGATAGTGTTTTGTCATTTCGAGCAGTCTGCGAGTTCTTGCGCATAGCGTTCGTCTTCTGTTCTTTTCCCGACGGTGCTGCCGTCGGTGGTCGCAAGGAAACGACCTTCCAGTGCCGCCATACTGTCAACCATTTTTAACCCGCAGCTGTAACATCTTGTAGTAGTATGTCTATGGTTCGGTCACTCGTCTTCATTTGTTCTTAAGATTTGTAACATCCTCTGTCATTGGTTAGCAGACGAATTACGTGGCAGCAGCAAATTTGAGCCTCATTCCTGCTGCTGCCACGCGCGTGGCAGCAGACTCGGCCTAATAATAAACCTAAATGCTCTCGTAGTTAGGTTAAGTTCTGTTAGCATTAAAATAATATCGCTAAATGCTTTCTAAAGAAAAAGGTTCTAAATTACCTGTACATTCATTCCCACTAATCATAAACTTGCATTTCTCTCGTCTTTATCTGTTCTTAAGATTTGTAACATCCTCCTAGCAGACGAATTACGTGGCAGCAGCAAATTTGACGCTTATTCTTACTGCTGACACGTGCGTGGCAGCAGACTCGGCCTTAAAATAATATCGCTAAATGCTTTCTAAAGAAAAAAGTTCAAAATTACCTGTACATTCATTCCCACTAATCATAAACTTGCATTTCTCTCGTCTCAATCTCTTCTTAAGATTTGTAACATCCTCTTAGCAGACGAATTACGTGGCAGGAGCAAATTTGACGCTTACTCTTACTGCTGACACGTGCGTTGCAGCAGACTCTGCCATTTTTCCCCCCAATACTAGGGTGACCAGACGTCCTCTTTTATCCGGACATGTCCTCCTTTTTAGGTGTCTGTCCGGCGTCCGGGCGGATATTTTAGAAATCGGTAAATGTCCTCCTTTTTTGGATAGAGTATAACATCGACCAAAGCAAATGTGCTGCATGGAGAATGCTTCAACACATAACGTTCATCATATCACTTGGGGCGCGTTAAGTATTCGAGCAATGTTCACCTAGCATCTGGGAGCGGTACACGACCACTTTCCCGACTGAGTCATTCGTATTATTCTAACTCGTTCTTCGCCCTCCGAGCGCAACCCAGACTGCTGGAACGTATGTAGTCTGTGCAGTTCCTTTTCGATCGAATGATTTTGTTTATTTTACATCGCTTTTCTGCCACTTTTGGCTAATCGCGAAGATGAGCGATAATATTATAATTTAGATAAAGGGGCATTCACAAAGAACATCCATGCCCACGCTGGGATTCGAACCCGGGACCCATGGCGTTGTGCTAACCGCTTCACGGAGGTCGGCCAGTTCCTTTACGAGTTATACATAGGGACATGAAGTTTTCGTTTTATTTTTCCCTAAATTTCGATGTTATTTTTTACTGCAATTCGGTGTTATTTTTCACGGTTTAGGGCAAAATTCGGTGTTATAAATTACTGTTCCTTTTTTTGCTTACGATTTTCACATTGTCTTCGTTGTGGAAATTTGAGACAAATTTTAGTTTTAATGACAAAAATTTATGGGTTGCCTTTGTGAGAAATTACCAATTTGCTTGTGTTTGGAAAACTATTTCATCTCATCAGCCAATAAATATGAAATGTTTATTGAATGATAACACCCAAATCTTTTAACACAATCATACACATGACATTTCCCTAATAATGTCAGAAAATCCCTCTGCGACCTCATAATACAGTTTTGTGTACACACACACATACACGCCCTTCATCGCCCCAGAAGCACAACAACTGCTTCTCCCTGAAAATTTTCCCGTTTCAACTAAATTTTCCTTCTGGGAAGACCCCCACCCCGAGCGAATTCTATTTCAGGACGAGGTTAAACACTGTCAGTCATGTCTGCGCCAAACTACAATATATGAAGCGTTATAATCTCTTTTGAATCGAGCTATCGCCAGCCGGACTACAAATGACAGAATAGCGCTTCAGGCAGTTTTTCTTTAAAAAAAAAAAACATAGAAGAGTTATCCCCATTTTATATTGCATATTTCGCGGCGTTTTTCTCGTTAATGTAAAATTCGGTGTTATTCTGAAAAATGGCACAATTCGCGTTATTTCGCGATTCCAAAACACCGAAAACTTGCCTCCTTTACCTACCCAAATACATTTTAAACACTTTATTTTGCTTTCCTAAACTCTTCGGTGTTATTGTTAAAACGAAAACTTCACGTCACTATTTATACATAATATGCGATACAGAAACGTGTAGTGAGAATTTTGATTATTAAGTAATACTTACTTTTATGAAATAACGAAGCGAAAGTGTAAATTCAACAATCATCTCGCAAGAAAATATCCAGCTGTTATAGGATGGAAGACACAAATATGAGGTAAGTGTAAGGTGGCTGTCACTTTCTCCTGCTGTTGAAAGAATGCTGGAAATGTTCCTGGCATTAAAATCATATTTCTTGACCCAATCTAAACTACCTAAAATTTTTATTAGTTTTTTTTGGAAATACGTTAAAGCGAAGCTTACTTGTTACATTTGCATTCTTATATTTCATTCTAATATCCAAGACTTGGAAATGGAGTAAAATTCTGTGCTTCAAATTATAGATATTCGTAGTTATGATTGCCATGTGTTAAATACTCCCTCTGTCCCATAATTATTGTCCGGTACACTTTTGTTTGTTGTCCCATAATAATTGTACGATATTCAAACTGTGACATTGGTATATACAGAAGAAGTAAATTAAACACGGGAATGTATCGTACAACGTTATTACTCAAGGATCAGTATAAACTGGCCGATCAAGTATCCAAATTAACCTAAATAAAAAGTTACCATTTTGGCATACGGGACAATAATTATGGGACAGACGCAGGGTTGGCATGTTTAAAACAAAAGTGTTTAAAACACTTTGTTTTAAACGTTTAAAACACACGGCTTTGTTTTTTTTACAAATGTTTTAAACGTTTAAAACAATGTGTTTTAAACATGTTTTTTTTACAAGTGTTTAAAACACATTTTGGTGGTAGATATTTTATAGTCTGTGATATTTTTTTTGTTTGGCAACCCTATTTTTCATTTAATCTGGGCCGAGTCTGCTGCCACGCACGTGTCAGCAGTAAGAATAAGCATCAAATTTGCTGCTGCCACGTAATTCGTCTGCTAAGAGGATGTTACAAATCTTAAGAACAGATTAAGACGAGAGAAATGCAAGTTTATGGTTAGTGGGAATGAATGCACAGGTAATTTAGAACATTTTTTCTTTAGAAAGCATTTAACGGTATTATTTTAATGCTAATAGAACTTAACCTAACGAGGAGAGCATTTAGGTTTATTATTAGAAGAATGCTGAGGGACCTAATCATAAAACATTTTTGTGAAAGTAATAGCTACAACTTTACAGTATGTGTTACAGACGTAATTGCATACATAGCATGATGAAATCACGATAAAACAAAGACCGAGTCTACTACCACGCGCATCTTTTTTGAGGTTCCAGCAGAAAAAGAACGTGGCAGCAGACACTGCCTTTAATCTGTGTCAATTAATCCGTGCTTTGCAGGTCTCACTTATCGCACAACACTTGAGCAACCTTTTGTTCTGACGTCACGGGAGAGAGCTTTTTAATTTTAGGCTAAATGCCTATGTTGTTATGTTAGGCAGGCTAGCTATGTATGCACAAGGTAGCAAAATTGTTGTGCGACAAGAAAGACCCGTTCTTTACTGCAGAAATCGAAACCTCTCAGTTGCTTGTTTCCTATCGTCCTGTAAGTTTGAGACTGGTGCAAGCTTGAAATGGAAACTAATTATCTGAATACACAATGCGTGATTTTGATCATGACGTGATTTTTTTTTATTTTGCGATACGATTCATTGGTCTGTATAACTGAATGAAGCGCAGATGCTTACTTTTGGTAACATAATTTTATACTTTGAAAGATAAATTCATCTGGAGAATCTATTATGACACTGCAGGTTGTTTTCTGCTATATAAACTGTTCAGGCAGCAGGAAATATTTCACCGTGATTTTTTCAGGACGAGAATAGTAATTCTATAATATTTAGTGTCTTGAAATTTAGATGAATATAAATCCTAACCTACTTCAGTAGTGGCGGAAAAAGTGGGGCTATTACCCACAACTTTTGTCCCTGCAGACACGGGCGCCGACTTGTCAAAATTATTGGGGAGGCTCTGATCACTGAAATAAATTATTGAATGACTCACTCTCTCCCTTTTTTAAGTTTTGGCCTCAGTGTTCGGATTTCCCGAATTTTCGGGATCCCGTGCAGTCGGGAAATACTGAATGCTCATTTGAAAATGTCGTTATTTCTCGACGTTTTCTGCATTGTCAATTTCTGAAACTTACCGTAAATGGTTAGTTTTTAATCCAGAAATCACTTAAAGTGAAAATGACGTGTATAATTCGAGATTTTCAGAGCTTCGGGAAATTTTGAACATTTCCCGACTCAGTAGGGAAATTGAAATTTTTTTCCCGTCCCGTGAATTCCTCAAAAATATCATTTTTTTATTCACAGTTCGAATGCAGAATATTAATTGTCTACGGATGGATATGTCACAAGTTTCGTCAACCATAATAGCAAAATATTCCCGACTTTTAATATCTGCTACCACGGAGCGTAAAAGAGATCTCCCTAATATATCAATGATCTCGTTCTGAATGTCATGCGAGAGCCATTTGTAGCCCGAACGTCCCATCCACTACCATAGTTCATGCACATCGTCTTTTGAAACTCTTCTTTAGTAAAAATTTTAACAATACTCATAATTACATACTTAGTATATACTAGTAATAAATCATGCGTTTTGCTGTCTCTGGTCATAGCCTCCCCAAAGTTGATGGTTTAGCGGTTTCAGCCCCCAAAGTTGATGGTCTAGGAAATTTTAAATGTGTATTAAAAGTTAAGTTCATGTGGCACAATTCAGAGTAAACTTTACAAGAGAAGCAAAATAATACATTAGATCCTCTTAAGCAAAATTATTTGCGGGGATCTGCCCCCACATTGTTAATATTGGGAGGCTAGAGCCCCCCCAAGCCCCATGGAGTCGGCGCCTATGCCTGCAGTAGAGGTGTGCGGGATCCAGAAAAGTCGGGACCGGGATCGGGAAAGAAAATTTCTGTCCCGATGCCGACTTCCGGAAATGACTTCCCGACTTTTTGGGATCCCAAGTAGTCTGGAAATTCCGAATGGTCATTTTAAAACGTCAATTCTAGACGTTCTCTGCATTGTGGTTTTGTACCAGAAGTGCAAAAACAAGCACTTAAGATGGAAATTACGGGTAGAATTCGAGATTTCAAGAGCTTTGGGAAATTTCGAACACATACCGCCCCGAAAATTTTCCAACTTTTTCGGGAAATTGAGAATTTTCCCCGTCCCGAATATCGGGATTTATAGAATTTCCCGTCTCGACCCAAAAAATTCTGTCCCGCACACCCCTTCCCTGCAGTATGGTAAACCTTATCTCCAAAGGTAAATCAACTGTCCTTGTCGCCATTGTACTGTATTTTTTTAACGACTTTAAGTATAATTTACTGGGAAAAGGTTGAATTTGTTTTGTTTAAAACATGTTTAAAACATGTTTTTTTAACTCATGTTTAAAACTATGTTTAAAACAAAAAAAACATGTTTTAAACAAAAAAAAACAGTTTGTTTTGTTCTTTTTAAAAAAAACACAAATTTTGCCAACCCTGGGACAGAGGGACTAATAGATTAGTAGATTGCTTTCGTTGCTTAAAGGTAAGAGCAAATTATTGGAAATATCATCGGAGAAGAATCTGTGAGCAAAGTGTTTGTGAAAATATTGATTAAATTATGAGTAATGGCAAATATTTTGCCATTTTTTGAGGTGTCCTCTTTTTTATGACTTTGTCCTCCTTTTTCGCCATGCTCTGTCCTCTTTTTTGAATGTGTATGCCTGGTCACCCTACCCAATACCGCACACCCCTAATGCCAGGGGCCAAGCCCAGGGTAGTCGAATAGGTTAAGTAGACTATATTTATGCACAAAGGGCACTAAACATGGTGCCATTTGGTCCGTTCTCATCTGCCGTTCCATTGCCAATACAAAACTGGATTCTCCTGCATTGCGTGGGCACGCCACTGTTCTCCTGCGTTCGATGTGCTTTTCTGGTTGAGAGTGTATGTGAATTTTAATTCACATCGGACGTATCGGAAGCGAAATTTCTTTTTCCACATAGGACAGGACTAGCACCGGAAGTGATGATGAAATCCTAATTAAGGGGCCTCGCGCAATCGTCATGTAAACAAATGAAGATCAGATACCGTAGCGTGTTGTTTGTTGTCTTATTCTGTACATCAATTGAATATATGTTAATTATAAAGAAGTGTGTGAATAATTTGTCGGATTGATATCATTTTCAGGTGAAATCCTTTTACAAACTCCCGAAAGTTAGTAGACAGTTGAATCAATAATGATAATAATGCAATAACTGGAGTATAAAATTATATTGAAAACTGCAAGATACAAACTCGCCGAAAGTGAGTAGACAAGACAGTTGAATCAATAATGCAATAACTAGAGTATAAAATTATGATACTGAAAAATGGAAGAGGAGCTGTGACGAAAGAAATGTCTGTAAGAGAAACCTTAGCATTGGCGTAATGATCGTTTAGTGCAAGATTCCAGCAATATGCAACATGTTAATATGGGTATGTACTGCGAGGCAGTGATTTATCAGCACAAACCCCACATTTTTTCACAAATGCCCAATTTACAGTTACTTTGGCTGTAAATTTACCCCTACACCCGTCTAAATGCAATGTTAGACCTAGCCAGATTAATATTTCTCAATAAACCTCTTCTGTGAGGGGTTGTAATTAATGCACTGTTTTTTTTACATTAAATAGTTAATGATATTTTAGTGCAAGCTTCTTGAAACATGTTGATATGAGTGTGTTATGTGAGGCAGTGATATATCCGTATAACCCCCACATTTTTTCATAAATACCCAATTTATAGTGATTTTGGGGCCCAAGTTCCTTTTGTTTTATTGCGATTTCATCATGCTACGTACGTAATTTTTACATGGTTCGATTTCGATTTACGTCTGTTAACACATACTGTGGAGTTTGGCACCCTTGACCCTGTGTACACCCTCTATAGAATGTGAAAGGTTTTGCATGGTATATGAATATTTTGTTGTTTGTGAACGTTTTCAGTTGATTTTAGCTCGCGAAAATGTGCCACTGTGAAATAAAGTGTTTCTTTACCAATAAGAGCCTGAAAGTTTTGCGCAATTGAATCTAGCACCCAAAACGACATTCTACAACAGCAAGTATAATTTTACATAGTTAGGTTAGGTTTGGTACCAATAGTTATTATCGACTTGTTCTTTTGCTATTTGAGTGTGCATACAAAGGGTTTTAATAATAACAAGCGGCGGAAGCACTCCAAAATGGCAGGTTTTTGCTTTTGCTGGTCATACTTTATGATCGAATATCTCAGTTATTTGTGTTTTCCGCACGCTGCAACTAATTTTATATTATGCAAAACATCAAAATCTGTCGATTAATATAAATGTCAATGTAATTCAGGAGGGGTATGGTGGGTAAACGGCCCCATGTGCTTGACACCAGTCATTCGTGTATCAAAATGTTTGAAGATTTTGTTCAATAAGCTTCTACAGGTGCCATGATTGCCAAAATACTGCAATTTAAAGGTGTTGAAAAAATTGCACATTTTGCACTCATACTTTCGTAGTTAGGTGGGTCAGGTTTAGTTCTTTAAGCATTTTCACATGGAATGACCCTGTTTAGAATTTGATGATAAATTACAGAACACAAAGTTAAAATGCCATTACGTCCATGATGAAAAGGACCAAAATATATACTTTAGGAAATGAGTTCATGTTAATGCTAGTATAAATTCTGCTTTTGGTAACAGTTAGATATAGTGAAAACAGAATTCTTCAAATTTACAGGAGAAATGATGGGAAAGTACTTACGGAATTGAGTTCCTGTGGACTTTTGGAAGCTGGGAATAGTGTTCTTTCAATTCGTGCAACTTATTCGGCCGGTAAATAATGTCATTTTCGACATTAATGTATCTCCGTTGCACGATAGCTCGTGCCACCATTACCGTCGACTACGTGAATCAAATGTTCCGTGCATTCGAATATGTAACCCCCTGTCAGTGTAGCAACCACGCAGTCGTTTTACAAGATGACGTATGAGCGAGTTTTTTTTTTCCAATTTAATTTTCTATTTTTGCCTAACCGAACTGAACCTAACCTAACCTTCTGTGAATGGTTTGTGGATCAGTGTTAGCCTAAAAACTATCTTTTTTCGGTTAATAAGTGTTAGTGTAGCAACCACACTGTAGTTTTACAAGATGACGTGTGAGCGGTTTTTTCCCCCAATTTAATTTTCTATTTTTGCCTAACCTAACTGAACCTAACTTAACCTTCCATGAATGGTTTGTGGATCAATTTTCGCTTAAAAACCTTTTGTGAATAGTTTGTGCGGCATTTTTCGGTTCATAAGTTTGGAAACACTGCATATCAGCTGACGATAGACAACGTGAGTCAAGATTTGCCCGCCATATTGTGTGTAACGAAAGCGAATTAGCAACGACCAATAAATACTTGTAATCTGAAAAATTACACTTTTTTCAGTGAAAAAAAAACATAATCCCAAGTTGAAAAATGTTCCGCTATGCATATAAGGTAAGTACAAATGTAAATTATTCGGAGTTAAATGTGTTTTCACTATATCTAACTGGTACCCTGCTTTTTATACAGTAACGCACAGGTTTCTGAAAATTTGATCTAGTGTACCAGATATAGGCCTATGTAATAGATGTAATATATGTAATAGAAGAAAAACACTAATGAAGGCATGCAAGTAAATAAAAGAAAATGGAAATCCAACAACTTCAAATTTTCTGCTTTTTTAAAATTTTTCATAAAATTCAATCTTTACCTACAATTGGACATAGGTTTCCCTGTAGCAAGATAAATTTCCCTTCACATAACAACATTGTCTCTGCCAAGCACCCTGAAGCCTCATGTTTTTAAATAACCACTCTCCTACTTTCTTTTCGTCTCCCTTACCTACAATCTGGGAGGAAACCTGGTCATCAGAAGGGTGTGATGGAGACCAGTTTTTAAGTTTTTGTAAATAATTTACTTAAATTCTGGTTTAGAAGCTTGTTTTCGTAGCTTGCAGAATATATAATGAGCAATAAACCATGCTTTAAATGAAATACAATATGAAAAAAGTTGGTTTACTAGCTGTAATCATGGTAATTGGAGAATGTGCCACTGTAATTTACATACACAGATATGGACATCCGAAAGGAGCCAAGGAAAATGACTGTCCACTTAAAAACTACATATTTCACACATAATTTCATTTCAGTCACGGTAATTCATGTTATTTATTATAAATTCATTGAAGAAACATGATAATTTCAGACTGAAATAGTGTTTTTTGAGGGGTAAAAATATTCCTGCCCAGCCCCCTCGAAAATATCCTGGAGATGTCCATGTACACAGAAGTAAGACAACTTATAGTAAACTTTATTTATATAAAAAGGCTAGGCAATACCAAATTCAAAAAGTTACATATATTTTCAACCAGATATGATGCATCATATACATAGCTTAAACAGTTTTTAAATATCAGTAAAGTAAAGTGCTCCCCTGTGTTATGCACCATGCCATGATGGTGTATAGGGGGTGTGAGGTTAGGTCCCCACAATTTTTTGATCACAGCCGAAGGTGGAGGTGATGTGATCAGCACCATGCCCCTGGCTGCCTTTACCCCCCCCCTGAGTTTTCTCTAGGTACCAACTTTATACGATGCTGGGTGGGTACCGGAGCTGCTTGAACAGGTGGAAAAATTCCTGGTTCTCCCCCGCCGGTGATCGAACCCGAATCTCTCACATGGTAGTCAGACGCCTTAATGACTGAGCTACCGCAACTACATTTAAATATCAGTAAAGAAATTATATGGGTCATTCCTTGTCAGACCAATTTCAGAAAGTCTTGGATATTAGGTTCCTCTGAGAAATAGTTCTAAAGCTATAGCCTGTGGAAGAAGGTGGTGCACAACAAAAATTGTGACCCATATTTGATCAATAAGTATTCTAGCTAACTGCAAGGTTCAATAACTTTGGAACTATTGATCAATCACAGCTTGTTTAGCAAATACAAAGTCAAAATATGTGTTAAAAGGTATTGCATGCCATAACAGGCATATTTTGTGTGCATAAAGTTACAACTGTGATCCACCCAGGAACATGGTATTAATAGTAACGCTGATGTCGGCTGAATAGACACACATTAGATTATTTCAATATCTATCACATGTGGCTGAATGTACTAGAAATGGAAGAATCACTGGAAACTGTCGTATTTTCAAAGTTGATGCTCCGATCCCATCAATTTTTCTCGCAGATATCATCCTATTTTTTCAACTTTAAACATTAATTAATATGTACCCTTGAAATTTAACATTAATAAATGAATTATGGAATATTCAAAGAGAGTATCAGGCCGTGTCCAAAAGATGCAAGACCGTACTTGAAGCGAGTATACTTCGAGAATAATCTTGCAGTGTGGTCTTGAAGGTGTTGACTGGAAGTGTAAATCTTTCAAACTGCACTTCGACTGCAGTGCCAAATACGATCAGTAGATATAACCGAGAACACGTTGCTTTTCCACATTTTAAACACTTGTGTTTCACCACAGAAATCACATAGCAAATGTTCTTATACATACATTTCCACACATTTGAAGAACTGCAACAAACAACTTGCTGGCTTTCTATCTCTGCAATTTCTAACAAATGAACAACAACTCCACTTGTCATGTGACCAAGCCTGTAACTTGGCGTGCTCTTTAAAATCTCTGTGTACGCCACTTGCGGCTCCACCTTGAATAACACACAATAGGTTATAAATGATGGTATTTTCCCTCAGGTTTTTTATCACCCTGTCTCTGAACCGCCCATTCCAATTCTTCCATCAGGCATTAGTACACACTCCGAGCTACCCACATATAAAATTGGTGGGAAATTGAAAGGGGGGGGGGGGTATTGCACGAAATTCGCTATTGAAGTAAGTAATTTAGTCTTCTAAAAATTACATGGAACTATACATAAAAATACATGGTTATTAATACATTCATCTGAAACCTTATTTGAATGAAAGCTTACACCATTTTTAACAAAAGAAAAGAAACTTGAAGTTTCTACGACAAACCTGAGGGAAGATACCATCATTTATAACCTAATGCGTGTCATTCAAAGTGGATCTGCAAGTGGCGTACACGGAGATTTTAGAAAGTGCGTTAACTTCTGAACCCCTAGACCAATCTAAAAAATATTGTTTTTGTAATCAGCATTAAAAATTGTATAAGTATACTGAATTTAGTCAAAATTGGGGATGGTGGGTGACATGACCTGGATGAATTGACATCCAATGACCCCGAAGCAAGTGTCACTTGTTACTTGGCCTGTACTATTTTCTCAGGGAACTTTCAGACCAAAGCAACAAGTGACACGTGTCAGTCACTTGGAAGCAGACTCTCAGTAAACCATTCAACCTTTTAAAACAAAGTGTGACAACGACCTAAACATGTCACTTGCATGTTGCTCGGACTACACTGTTTTCTCAATGGTATGCACGGTGAATGTTTTGCTTTATACTGAATGAGACTGTGTCGCTCGTCATCTGTGACTTCAGTCTGAAATCTCCTTCAATGGCGCACATCATTTCACCTCGGTCTTGCTTGTGCATGCATGGTGGATGTTTGCTTACAGACTGAAGGGGCCCATGTCAGTTGTCATGGCCCCCCACTGTCATGTGTTGCTTTGGTCTGAATATTCTCTAAACTTAACAAGATTGTTAGCTACATCATCAGACATTAAGATTTAATTTAGCCTGTAAATCACAGAGAACAAATTGCTAGTACTATTGTTGTAAAAAGGCCGGCTTTTTGATAGAAGTTTCCTTTTATAATCACGAATGGGCCTCTGGAGTGGAATAAATTATTAATGTTGCCTTGTAACAAGAAGATCGAACCTCAGTGGTCAGAGTGCCTCGGATCTTATTTCAATCTGTAGGTCCAGTCCAGAGTTGTAAAATAGGATTTTTTTGCTTGACATTTGCGACCAGTCTTATTTGCTTCAGTTTTAGTGCCAGTGTTTTTCAACTGCTGGGCTGCAAAAATCCATTGCTCCCAGGGATTGACAACAAATTTAAATCTAATTTTATATTTTACAGCAAGTCTATACATAATTGAACCATGATTATGCCAGAGTTGATATATAAATATTAATTAAAGGTGCATATTAATTTCCATATAAACTTTAAAGATCAGAAATGTATTTATCAGTGAAATTGTTGGGATCAGGGCATCGACTTGTAAGAAATAAATTTACTGGGCTGAGGTCTCACAAATATTGAGAATTTTGCAACAAGCAGCGAAAATACACCACTAGTTGCTCTGTGACCAGGTTTAGCAGCCATTTATCCAAATTATGCATGATGTACTGGAAAGCCAGAATACAAATATACATATTTTACTGAACACAAAATTTAATGTAAAGAGATTTGATACTAGACTTTCTAAAGGTAGAGCAGTATTTTCTTTTTTGCTTCATGTACGTGTTCGTATAACAAATTCAAACATTGTAAATAGTATCTTACTGATCATACTATTAGGTTATATTAAAAAAAAAAACATACAAAACTACTCTAATTACATGAATATGTTTATATTACATAGATTTATTCAATAAGCCAACCAAAATATGAAGATAACACTCGGTAGGAACCGTTTCAACAATGTTTATGTCTATCTACGAATTTCATATTGTAAATTGTACTTTATATTATGAAATGAGTGTCCACTTTACAGTAGGGAGCTAAACGAAAACAATGAAACAGGAAAAATACTGCCAACTCCTGTATTTTCATTGATTTGACACACTTTTGTGAAAAAAGCTGCAGAAAGCCATTTTTTCCCCGACCATTTCCAATTCTAATTCTGCATGGATTTTTCTCTGTGCACGTGAAAATAGCAACTTTTGTGAATCAAAATTCCATTGAATTTATACATGTCTATAAATTCACTGAGGCACGTTTTTCACAGTTCAGCTTTATTTTTATCAAAGAAGGAAAAGAAAGCTGCGTGGAAAATAGAACAGAATTCTCTCAATCTGTTTACTTTGTTAGTATCCTTTGCAGAACAATCTATCTGACAGATGGAAGATTATAGCAAGATAAAATATCTCGAAGTTGATGTTAAATTGAGTTTGAAATTTTTATACAATTAGCAATCTTTCATAGATTAGTATATGCCGTAACATTTGCGATTTATGTTTGTAGATGCATTTCGAGTCTTAGTATGTTAAATGGCAAACGTAAACTCTGCACCATAAATTAAATATTTTTTTAAGTATGTACACCATTTAATTGAATTAGAATTTTTGGATCCATTGGAATGACTCAGACCCTTTATATTGTTACTATATCTGTGTGTGGGTGGAGAGAGACGGTACTAATATCTAGGATTGAAAGAGAGAGAACATCTATCTGCATGTACCCTTGAATTTTTGGAAAATTCGCCTTTGAAACTGGGAATTATACTTGAATATTACCATGGTCCTAAAGTTGCCATCCTGCAAGATCACTTAAACAAAAAAACAAATGTATTTTTGTTTAGTATCACTTTTCTGTCACTTTTGTCTATTCATGATGAAGAGAATGAGTGATGATATGGTGAAGAGACAGTCATAAAGAACACCCATATCCAGACTGGGATTCGAAACCTGGGACACCCGTCATCTTAGCACACTGTGGTCACCTGCTGTCACAGAGGTCAACTAAACAAATAATGAATACTATTTAGGAACAACACAGGAATAGAATTATCCAAAGGCACCCAGAAAATTCAATAGTGGTTCTTTGCAAACATTTTTTGTCAGACAACAAAGAACAAGGAAAAATATGTTATGGTGAATGATGATGGCTAAATGTAATGAAGACAACAGCATTGAGCCATGGGAGATAACACAGGTCAATACAAAAGAAGTAAAATAGAGGTTTGTGGTAAGGGATGGAGTTAAATCCAAACTTAACAATTGTAATGTGGTACAAAGGTGCCCGCAGGATTTTTCTCAGGGAGACTCAAAGTAAGATTTCATATCTTGACCCTCAGTTACAGAAGTTGTTACCTTTTCTTGTTATTATTATTTTACAAATTATAAAATTGAAATTGAGTGAAAATACCTTGGCGCTGTTGACAAATTCCAACTCGAGTCCACTATTTAAAAAGAATTTGGATTCGCCTTGCTTCCTTTCCATAAATATCTATCACTTTGATGATGAACAATTCTTTATCATTTTGAAATTTTTCATGATGCATTGATATCAAGCAGAGAGCACTTAATCTGCTCTCCATCGTAGCACCAATGATCAATGTTTTTATGCATCAAAGGTTACTGTATAAAAGAAAAGTAATTCAAAGTGACAGCATGTGAATTGCCAACTTGGGGAAATGATTTTCGACTTTTCGAGATCCCGACAAATCAAGAAATTCCAAAGGATTGTGTTGGGAAATGGTTATTTCTTGGTATTTTTTCTGCTAAAAGTGTCTAAATTTTTTGAAATTAATGTTTTTTTATTCCAGAAATGCAAAAACGATCACTTAAGAGGGAGGGGGATAGTGTGTAGAATTCAAGATTTTCACCATGAGATCTCTTCGTCAAGATGGGGGAGGATTTTCTCTTTATCGTTAATCAAATAGACATGTGTGCCAATTGTAGCGAAAATAGTCGCATACTCACAGCCAATGACTCCAGCTCCTACAGTTCACAAATTTTGTAAGTTTCCCAAAACATGATTGGGAGGGAAATCCTATCATACGGAACTGATCAAATTTGCCATTTCTGGACCAGTTTCGGGATGGGGAACTTGCAAAATTTGTGAACATGGTGAAAATCTTGAATTTTACACATGTTCTCATCACAAATTTTTATCCTTGGACACCCCTAGTTATGGCAGTCAAATGTTCTTTCCTTACTTTGTTCGACATGGCAGTAATTGCTATAACTTACAGTTTGCAAGTCACAAAAAAATATTACTCCCTCTGTCCCATAATTATTGTCCGGTACAACTTTGTTTGTCTCGTAATAATTGCCCGATATTCAAACTGTGACATTGATGTAGGCAGAAGAACATGAAACAAGAGAATGAGTCATACAACTTTACTACTCAAGGATCAGTACAAATTGTACTTTTCATCTGCCTCTTCGGCTGTCATTCCTGTACTACCATTTTGGTATACCGGACTAGAATTATGGGACAGAGGGAGTAGTATTTATCATAAAATGTCACCACTTGAATTACATGGTATTTTCTCATATCTTAGCTTTTAACAAGTCAGAATATTTTAATAGTTTAGTAAAACAACATTGCAATTATGCTATTTTAGTTATGGTAAGGGCTGGATCCTGTATAACGTGACAGGTGCAAAATAGCCTAGGTGCTGACGCACCCACAATTTTAAGTTCAAATTCAAATAAATGTATCTCCAGAGTTTTTACTCCTTAAACCACTCTATTCTTGTGAACAAATTGTTGCGATTGCTGTACAGAAATCTGAACAATTTGATTGAGTTGGTGTTTTAAGTCCACTTTATGCATATTAAGGCTAATTGGGACTGGACCTGCAGTTCAAAGTGGGATCCGAACCACTATGTGCCTCCACCGGGTATCGAACCTGGGACCTCTTGATTACAAGGTGACAATGCCATCGGGGAGGCCAGAAATCTGAACAAGAATTCATAAAAACAGTAGGACGGAGCCATGTTGGTATCGATAAGTATCTTTTGAATTTTCTCCACTGTTGTCAATGATCTTGAGTGACTAGACGAGCAGCCAAGAGAAACAACTCTTTAGTCAAGATATGTCATTTTCAAAGGTTCATTCACCTTTGTGACTTGGGGGTCCAACACAAGAAGTTCCACATAGATTTTCGAGAAATGCTGTACCCTTTTGGAAAGCAGATGACAAGAACCAAGGCAGAACTGATGTGCTGCACTCAAATGTGACATCGAAGGCATGTAACTGCCTAAGCCCCGCGACAGGTTAACCTTGCAGCAACTTTTCGCATATATAGACCCAAACGTGCGCGCAGAAAATAGTTCAGCTGCAATACTGCGGATTTTCTCACTGTCTGTGTTATGAACAGCTCAGCGGTTAAGGCGAGACTGGCACGGGGATGCTGAGTGCCGCTCTAGAGTGGATTGATACAAAAAACCTGCTGCAAACTTAACCTGTCGCGGGGCTTAGTGGTCAATGCTATATGGAAAAATGGAACAAATCATCCATTGCCAATTCTTGCTTGCAAACTCTTGGGTAAGAACGTGGACATTTTCAAAACCACCATTATCATCATGCTGGGCCGATTCCAGAGTTCTTGGGAAAGGAATGAATGTCACTGTGTGGAGGGAGGGTTGTGGATTCCTACCCTTCTGTGTAAGTCTTTTGTGGGACTGCTGACTGACTGCAGCGACTTGTTTTTGTTGCATATGACAGAAAAGAATGGGCAGCAGGGGCATAAACAGAGCTGGTCAAATTAGCATTATTATTTTTCCATATTTGTATATATTTCTATGCCATTTTCCTCCCTCTCCAGATTAACCCAAACAACAAGAATCTTGATTACATCAAATTGAAGTAGGGACGCTCATAATAATCCACTGCAACACTTTAAAAAGGCTTGCAAACTTTCAAAAACTTCTTCTCTTTGCATCCTGTGTGTCTAGAAAGAAGTTCACATAAAATGTTACAAGACATTTTAAAGTGCTATAATGCTACATGAGAACAATTTACGAGTTATTTAATGTGATATGATGAGTTATCATAACTCAGTAACTAGACTTTCTTATTTTAAACTGCTGCAATTATATAATCACACAGCCCTCCATTTTGGGGGAAAAATTTGGATGGTTTCAAATCAATAGGCGATTCTGAAAGTATAATAGTATTTTGAGTGCAGATCACAGAAATGGCATCCATTTTTTTCCCCATGTCAGGATTTTTCAAAATTTCACAATTAAAATTCTCACATTCACCATTCCATTACACTTATTACAGACTGCAATAAACTAAATTTAAACATGGGAAATTTCGGTTGTTTACAAACCAATAGGCTATTCTGGAAGTATTTTGAATGCTGATGGAGGATATGACAAATTTCTTCCCATCATGTCAGATTTTTCTCCATGTCATTAGGTTCAATTAAGCGCCACCGTATTATAACATTCTGTTTTCAACACCTTCCCAAACACTCAATGTGTAATGAGAAGAAAGTAACACATGCCAATAATATTTTCTCTTTCGAACAGTTCTTCATGTTATGAATTGGGTATAATATCACATCTTTTTTATTTGGAGTTCTTCATCTTGTTTCATTTATACATACGTGTATACATCTCTCTCTCTCTCTCTCTCTCTCTCTGTGTGTGTGGTGAGAGAGAGAGAGAGAGAGATGAAGGAATTGGGAGCATAAAAATTGAAATCTCCATTTGTTAAAGCATAGCTCTGAAACTCATTGGTTGAAAGCTCATTCACCCCAATTTCTACCGGATGCAGAGTCTAGTAATAAGAAATTTCCACTCGGCTCTGCACAGTCAGCAAGGCAATGGCCCTTACCAGCAGTGATTGCACCTCCACTATAACTTTCCACCAGCATCAAGGGATACCCCTGGTGAATATCTTCAGGTGCAAAGTCCACCACATCTCAAAGGAATTCTGAAGTATAAAAATAAACCTGGAGATGGTAAATAGACACCATCGACGCTGATTGACAAGATCACATCATCACGAGGTCGCAACAAGCGTGCGGTACGATTGCAGCAGTCTGGACTACAGAGAGCCAGAAGCCAAGAAGCCAGCCCAAGTCCGGAGAAGTAGCGGTCCAGCGATAAGCCACCAAAACTCCTGCTGCCTCCTATCGCTGTCAACATCTAAGCCAGCAGTCTCCAGCATCTCCCGCCATCTCCAGTGCACCCATCTCTGCCCAACTGTCGCCGACGCCAATAGCCGAAGGCCAAATCATCACGCAAGTGGTGAGTATCATTCAACCAACTAAGGCTCCCAACATCCTTAGTCCACACCATTCAGGGTAGAGGTGGTCAAGGGTGACCCAAACTGAAATCTTATGTTTATTTAATTGAGCTACGTCCCGGCATGACTCGATCCCATAATTAACCAGATGCCACACACACTCACACTCTTCAGATTGACCCTGCAAAGAAATAGTCGAATCTCATTAAAGAATGTTACAGGAGGCAAAATATTTTTTGCTATTTTAATGTTTCAAAGGTATTATACTAAAATTCTGTGCAAAGAAGCTGTTTAAGAACACCTGGTACGAGTATTTTTTTGGTATACTCAATCTAAAATTTTGTGTCAAGACATTCTTCTGAGGACGACAACTACCATCTTTCTTTAGATGACTCATGCACTGTAAGTAGACTTCTGTCACAATATCTTCTCAACTTTCTAAACCCAATCCTTAGACTTATTTATGCACAACCATAATTCCTATTTTCCATATAAGGAAGGGGGAACACTAAAATTTTGTTGAAATTCAGTTGAAATAGCCATGCTTACGAAGGGTTTGTGGTTCTTTGCATGAACAACATGAGTATGATGATAAAATACAGTTATGTGCCCAGTTTCTTCATTTACTGTGGCTTCAATTCTTGCTGGACAGTTTACACGTTCGATTGCTAGTTGACGAACATACCACTGTTTTATGCATCCATCCTGAAATGTTTTTTGTCCTGATCTGTTGAAATACTTGGTTCTATTCAGTTCCTGTTTCCACTTCAAAAATTCTACAAGAATTGTACATGCTTGCAGTTGTAAGAAATGTAATCAGTGCATTAAAATCTCATGGTAATAGAAGAACCATCACATCAGATAATAAATACTTGCAGTAGTGGAGTGTCAATAGAGATGGGAGACAGTGTCTATCTCAAACTTTTCATTAGTAAATGCAAATAAAATATATATTGATTTCTTTAAATGCTGTATCTGGCAAAAGGATGAGTGTAGCAAGTTCATAATCTGACAGTAAAAACAGAACACTAATCCAAAACAAACCGAACCATACCTCGTCGGAGGCTGCAGCAGGAATGGGATGAGTACTGATGGATGATGTCTGGTTTCTATTTAGACAGGTTTCTATTTGCTATGCAGAAGTAAACTAGCTGATTGGAAGAATTTATTTTATTACTAGTATCGACACCATCATTCTTGACCGATCCTCTATTGCTTGACCAGAAGTTTTGTGGAATGAACAAATGATGTGATTGATTATTCAGTTTGTGTCCTTGATTTCTTTGTTTTGAGCTTCCTCCATTGTTTGTGAATCCACTAGGTTTGGAAAACAATGTGTATCTTTTCTTGTTAGGCACAGTGCCAATCATTATTGACTTCAGTAGTAAACATGGTATCCCCCAGCTAGCAAAATTTTCCCAAAGCATCCTTCAACAGTCCCATTGTCACCATGTCAAACCATAAGAGCATCTCCCACAGGGTGTTTACCACAATAACATCCAAAATTCTTGACTTTTCCATGACTTTACATTTTCTTGACCCTCATTTTTTTCTTAACATTTATTTAATTGTCCTCTAATTAGGTGTAGTAAAGAAAATATATATTTTTATTCAATGAAAAACCCCTACCGCAAGGCCAGTTAAGATGAAAATTGAAGCTCTACTTTAAAAAGAGATTTAGACTTGCTTTAATTATTAATACATGTAAAACTTAATACTTCAGACTTCATCCTGGATGGGGAATGGCCACATTACTTTAATAGTTTTACAAAACTTTACACATAGAAGAATGTAATTCTTGAGAAACAGAGTGAACAAATCTTTACCACAACTCAATACAATTTATCAAATCCCAGTACAATGTACATTCACTATACTGTAAAAAAAAAAATAGCAACAATTCTTGACCACAAGCATAATTTTGTGACTTTTTCTTGACTTTCTTGGCCTACTTGCTTGACTTCCTTCACATTCCTAACTGATAGACAGCCCCAGATACAATTTTCAACTTCAGGTGCTAGTTTAATGCAAATATTACATCAAACTGCAAGTTACACCTGCAGGCTTCATTGCCAACAATTTTTTCTGGCCTTCACTACATGCATATTTATCATATTGGCAGGGCCTCTCTGATGGTGTAGTGGTAACCATCTTGTAATCAAGGTGTCCCAGGTTTGATACCCAGTGGAGGTACATACTGGTTCAAATTTCACATTAAACAGTAGATTCAGTCGCGATTAGCCTTACTGTGAATAAAGTGGGCTTAAACTCAAACGCTTAGTGGGTATTGTCGATGTTAGATACAAGTCTTTTGATCATATAAGCAAATATCAGGAAGTAGTTTGGCCCCAAGCAATATCATTAGCTCAGGAGCTTGACAGTCAACATGTTAAAGGATCCCACATTCAATTTGCAATGGAGATACATTACTCAGTGGTTCAGATCCAAAGAGGCCTGAAAACAAAAAATTGGAGACCTTGTATTATTCTGTAATACTGTTTACCATCAAATCGAACATGGCCTCATCACGAATATTTGTTTTAATTGTTTTTACTAATATGCATTTTAACTTAGTGGGTCCATACACATGGTTTAAATTCATGTAGCAATAAAACTAATACATTGTGCGAGAGATTTGCATCCTTCAAGACTCTTATTCGTTTCTCAGACAGTGTATCCACATAAAGTTATTGTGTTAAAATGATAACATAGGTTCCCTTGAGTTTGTTCTGAATAATAATCCACATTTTTGAGAGATCTTAGGGAGAATTCACACCATTTCATCATTTCGAAGTGACACCAAACTGATAAGTGATGGGAGACACTTGTAACTTGATGATTTCACCAATGAAATGTAGCCTGCAATGGTGCTATGGCTTGGAAATCTCCCTCAGTCTCATCTTAATGGACTTAATCACAGTACACCCAATCTGATTAATTTATCATTGCACAACAACTATTCCCCACAGTACCAGACAGTGTTTGCTTCATCTCTACTTGTGGATATTTACCTTCTGTTATTGAAGGCTTTGTAATTTTTCAAGTGTACGCGAATGTCTATAATCATATACAGGGGCATATCCAGAAATAGAATCTTAGGGGGGATCCAGCCAGGGGTGCCCATTCCCAATGGCATGCCCCCCCCCACCCTACATCAAGTATTTAATGATGACAGCGTATCTATTATTATTATTAATAATAAAATTTACTACATACGAAGTGAATCATGTTTTGCTTAAAATCATGTTTCACACACTAACAAATAGTGTTTAATAGAACGAAGAAGTTTTGCGGATAAAGTGAGTATTAGTTTCTCTGTATTTAAATAGTGTTTCTTACTGCCTGGTAGTAATGCAATATATTGTTTTTAGGAATTCACCACTGCATGTATTATTCTGACGGAAAAAAAACAACTTTACTTACTGTACCAGAACAGTTACTCACGGTGGAGTTCGACATGGCTGAAGATAGGGATACATTTACAGTATGACTGGCACAGTGGGCACACATGCCTTTTGGGTATTGTTGATTTATTCACGATTGAACACACCTGCCACTCACATCATAACCTTGACCTGTGATTTTTTTCCATGTCAAGACCAAGTTTGTGACATTGTTAAAAAAGAACTGATGTCAGATTTTCAGCTGACATATCACCACCCAGTGTGAAACTTGTAAACTTTTAGTGGATATTATTCTCAGAATCCACAAACCATGCACACAGAAAGAATTCTTCTATACCTGCTACATCGTGTCTCATCGGGAAGTATTATGAATCAACCATAGTATTTTCCAAATTTGGGGGGTATGGAGTTCCAGACCCCCTGATCACATACACACATGTATGCATGAAACAATATTAACTAATAATAAGCATGGTCATTTGAAATGTTGTGTGTTCATTTATAAGAAAGTGATTAGGGTGGAGGCACCGGGGCATGAGTTTACAATACCGGACCACTCTCCAATTTCTATAAAATTTCGCCTACTTACTAAATTCGGTGTCCTGATGACGTTTGGCAGTCACTTGTTAATATTGTACATTTATGTCTAGAAATTGTAAAATAACATTGCGATTTACCACGGTGATTGTCCCTACACAGCAATTCGGAACTATCTTTCTTTCGCATTTCATTCATGGTGTTCCTTTATGCACAACAATCTTTCTGACGTAACGAGGAATGCCTATGAGGTTAGGTTAGGTTCCATTAGCATAAATACAAAGAAAAATTAATATTTTAACTACGAGAACTATACCTTGTCTTGCCTGTTGATTTCTTCATGTTGGGAAAATGGCATCTTCCGTGGAGCTATTGTTCTTATGGTAGGGTTACGTTACATTAAGAAAACATAGTTTATTTAGTTTTTTCCTCGATTTCTATACTTGACCGCCAATTATTACATGCAGATTCGTGTTTAGGAGTTCACAATTAGTGAGTAGGCAACATTTCATAGAAATTGGAGAGTGGTCCGGTATTGTAAACTCTTTCCGGCAACAGTTATGATCACCTTAAGACATTTTTTGTACTGTAGATGTAATTTTGTATCATAAAAAAATTGATATTGATTTTGGAAGATTTGAAATGTATAGTTTGAAGTTTTGTGAATCTTGTCATATGGTCAAATTTATTCTATACATAATTCCCAAAAGATGAAAACATTTTAAATTTTTGATGACATGTTTTCCCACTTTTGGCCACTCTGTATCTAGTTATGGGCATCACTTTCTCCATCTCTAGATTTTAGAAATTTCTTTCATAGGGGAGCTACTTTATCTGTGCCTTCACTGCAGCCTCCCGTTTAGACAGAAATCTGTGAATTTGACCTTGATGTCATAATCCACATTCCTTCCACATCTGCGTTAAAGGTCAACAGCTCACAGGTTTTGGGAAGGAAGGGCTGGAATACATGGTAGGCACTATGATTGAATATTGTGCATTCATTTTGTATAATGTATATATCTGTATCATCAAAATTGTTTTAGTAGTCAAGTGTGTAGTAGAGGATGATGTCAGTAGCAGTCAATTAACACCTCAAGAAATGTTTTAGAAGATACATAGAAAAACTAGTTTTACAACACACACATTTAATACTGTTAAATTTTGTTAATTTTAAATACATTTAAATTTTGAATGATTTTCATCTTTTTTATATTTTTTTCCTTGCTGTAGAGGATATTGAAACGATGAGATGAAATAGAACGGTCTCACTGCAGTACATGGGCTGCTTTTTTCCTCTAAATAGACGAACAAAATTTATATCCCCTGAAAGTACGTACCTTCTACATCCATTTTCCGGTGGTACTTTTCCGATTACTATTATATTACTACGCATAAAAAAAGTTTTTCCTACTACTAAAAGCAACGCATTTCTCCATTTGTTCACGTCCATATTGTTTACACACAGTTGCTGTCATTTGTTTTGGGGTCTTCCTCTCCGCACAAGAGTTTTGCTACCTTGTCTTCCAATGTCAGACGAGGAATGCTTGCAAGGTTAGGTTCCATTAGCATAAATACAATGAAAAATTATTCTTTGGGCTAAGAGAACTAACCCTAACTACCTATCAACGTAGGCACTTTTTGCTTTACCTAGATTTGTGCAGAAATGTGTGCCACCATGTCACTTTTTCCCCCAACCTGGATACGAATTTCTCGTTTCTTTCAAAGAAAATTTGGTAAATGTCTGTTATATCGGAGACACATTTCTTCATTTTTACAGAAGAAACTACTTACGGAAATGAGTTTCTGTACCATTTGGAAAGTTCATGGAGGTATTTTCTCACCGTAGAATGCTGCACAACAAGAAACAAGCACTTTTGATATAATAAACTTGCATTTTGTGCAAAGCGACAACATTATGCTGTTGTTTCCATTATGTACCTGCAGATGGCGCAAGCGTCGAAAGTCACGTGGTCTCGCCAGTGTTTCCAAAGGTGCCTTTTTTTTATGAGATTTTTTTTAACTATGCTTACCTAACCTAACCTTGCCGGAAATGGTCTGTGGGGCTATCGTGAATGGTTTTTGGGGCTATCCGTCAATGGTTCGTGGGGCTATCATGAACGATTTTTGGGGCTATCCGGCAATGGTTTGTGGGGCTATCCGTCAATGGTTTGGATGACATAATGAACACGAAAGTAGGCATTTTTCGGTTAAGAAGGTTGAAACACTGCATACCCACTCGAAATTGACAAAACACAAGCACGACGCGCAATGATCCACAGCTGTGCGTGGCATATTGTATGTTCCGCAACGGAAGAAAGGAACCAAAAGAATTACTCGTAATGTGAAAAATCTATGTTATTTTTGTGTAAAAAGCATAATGGCACCTTTAACTATGTTCCCCAATGGAATACATAATTGGTAAGTACGAACCATCCGAAACACAAAATATCCGATTTTAATGTGTCTCCGATATAACATACATTTATCGAAACACAGTTTCATACATCGGAGACACATTTCTTCATTTTTACAGAAGAAACTACGGCTAGAATTTACAATATAGAGAAAGTCTCCAATTTCGTTAATTTTCGGTATACTAACTAATTTTGGCCTCCTAATCATGAATCTGTTGTAAAAAACCGGGGGTCACGTCTGGAAATTGAACAAAAACACAAACCATTGACGTTAGCCCCAAAAACCATCCACGGGTAGCCCCACGAACCATTCACACGAGGTTAGGTTAGGCCTGTTAGGTTAGGTTCCATTAGCACTCATTTCACCACTAAATTCATCGAAGAAAATAGGGATCGTACTAGAATTGAACATCATAAATCATTTTCTTGTAAAACAACGGCGTAGTTGGACACAATGACAGGAGATTACATTTTTGTTCGTAAAACTACGGATATACACCTATATATAAAAAAAATTCAATCGGCTTTTTTTCAAATTTTCAGACGTGACCCCCGGTTTTTTTCAACAGATTCGTGATTAGGAGGTCAAAATTAGTTAGTATACCGAAAATTAACAAAATTGGAGACTTTCTCTATATTGTAAATTCGCTCCGAAACTACTTACGGAAATGAGTTTCTCTAAGCATAGAACGGTAAAACTGCCCTTGCCTTGGCTAGGGTTCGAAGCCCAGACTTTCGGCAACAAGATCGTGAGTTTCATGAAACAATTTCCCTTCCAAAGAATCGAATTCACCAAATCTTTCTTACGTGAATAACTTCCTCCAAATTTCCAAGCACTTTATACTGGTGTCATTTCAAGCTGCAGCAATCCACTGACATGTAATATTACCTTAATTTGTTGTACATTTATGAGCTCATTTGGCATGTGCATTCAATGACTCTTTATATTTATTTGTAGGGTTTTTGCACAAATGTCGCAGAGAAAAATTTCCAGAAGAAAATGCGACATCTTTGCCACGAAGTTTGTATTTGTGTTTGCTTGTGCCTTTCAGTCGCAATGTTGCTAACTAACAACTCTCATTTTTGTTTAAAGAAAACGGCATATTCGCATATGTCCGTAGCTTCTTTCTAAAGCTATTTCTTTTTCTGGGTTGGCATCTCTGATTTTGTGAGGCCCCGGAATCTGGATTTCATTATCACTTCCGGTGCGGGTCCTGGGATATGTGGAAAAAGAAATTTCGCGTATCGGAATCGGAGAATCAATTTGTTAAACTCCCAAGCACAGATTACTCCAAAATGTCCTGAGTCCCCAATTACAACATTTTTGTAGCCTGTGTTTTCTTACTGTTTTATCTAGTGTGATGAGTGATTATCGCTGATAAGAAATTTATCGTCTTCTAGATGCGACACAAGCTAAAGCAAAATGGAATACAAGGTACGGATTTGCTGATGCAAAAATTCACATTAAAATTGTGTAACTCCTGTAATATATTATCAGTGACTAATTTCCAAAATAGGCATAGATCGTTTGTGGTAGGTTCATCATGATAGGCTATCAGGTGTTTTGCAGTTACATTTCTGGGTCCAGTGCCAAAGTTTCGGTAACGATTGTATAAGTCGGAGACGGATTTCTTCAAATTTACAGGAGAAAAGACCAGACATTTCATATCATTACCAATTGTCTCCAAAGATTTATGTTCATGCTTGTAAAGGGATATATGGTAGAGCAGCTACAGGTTGAACTGTGGCAATGAGTAAAGAATTTCCGGAAAATGCTCGGTATATCGGAGACACATTAAAATCGGTTATTTTGTGTTTTGCATGGTTCGTACTTGCCAATTGTGTATTGCGGAACATAGTTCAAGGTGCCATTATGCTTTTTACACTAAAAGAAACACAAATTTTCACATACAAAGTACTTCTTTTGATTCATTTCTTCGCCTTCGTAACACACAATATGGCGGGCTGATGTTGACTACTGTAGTGGGTATGCAGTGTTTCCAACCTTCTTCACGCTGCGACGCCAAGGGTCCCGGGTTCGAATCCCGGTCGGGCTTGGTTGTTTGTGAATGTCCATTCATCAATTTCATCACTCATCCCCATCTTCGCAAATTAGCCAAGCGGCACAAAACGCGAAGTAAAATAAACTAAATCAAATCAAATCAAATCCAACCTTCTTCACTGAAAAATACCTACTGTCGTGTTCGTTACGGTTACAAATTGGACATTATGCATGGGTAGCTGAGGGATAGCCCCACGAACCATTTCCGATATGGTTAGGTTAGGCAAGCATAGTTAAAAGAAAAAAAGGGAGCGAATGTAGAATATAGAGAATGTCTAATTTCGTTAATATTTGTTATACTAACTAAATTTGGCCTTCTAATCACGAAATTGTTGTGAAAATGCTGCAGACACGTCTGGAGATCGTGAAAAAAGCTGATGTAAGTTAATTTTTTTTTTTAAAAAAAGAAGCTTTTTCACATTGTTTACCAAACAAAATTTTAACTATGCTTGCCTAACCTAACCCAACCTTGCCGGAAATGGTTTGTGGTGCTATCCGTCAATGGTTTGTGGGGCTACCCTTGAATTTTTACACACGTCTGCAGCATTTTAACAACAGATTCATGATTAGAAGGCCAAATTTAGTTAGTATACTAAATATTAACGTAATTAGAGACATTCTCTATATTCTTCATTCATACCCAAAAAGGGATTGGAAACACATGCAGGGGGTTACGTCATCACATGCACTTCATGTCGGGAAAGCAAATTAAAGCAATGGCAATTGTGCGTCGGTGAGATATTTCTGTTGCAAAATACATGATTTCCTGGTCAAATAGATTCTACAATCAAAGAAAATACCTCAACGAACGTTAGAAACCTTAAAGAAACTCATTTCCGTAAGTAGTTTCTTCTGTAGCTTGAGCTTCAGAAAATAATGCTTTAATGAGATGTCTACAGAAGCGTTCAGGATGCCTGTGTATGATTAATTTTTAATTTAAAATATCATGACCACCTTTGAACTTACTTTATTAGCTGAGGTGCTTATGTAATAAACAATGACGTACAATGCACACTCTTGGCTTACAAAGTACGGTAAGACTCTACTTTACGTCCTTTTCGTAAGGAATGCGTGTCATTGATCATTGGAAAGCTTATTGTATAAGGAATTCAAGAACGTAGATCCCAAACCGAGGAAAAATTACCTGGAGGATAAAAACGATGTTGTCCGGATATGCGTAATTGAACATTCTGAGGAAATTTTTCGACGATGAGGCACATATTTAGGGGTGAAATGAGTGCTAATGGAACCTAACCTAACCTCGTAGGCATACCTCATCCCCTTGAATGGTTCGGGGAACTACCCGTGAATGGTTAGTGGGGCTATCGTGAACAGAAAGTGTAAAAAGAGAAAGGTACTTACCCGAAGAGATGCCGGCTGTCTCTGCAAGCATGGTTTTGAACGATGCACTAAATTATTACTGGGGATAGACGTATTTTACACTATCTACAAGTTTTTGGAACCTGTTCTTTTTCATGCACCATACACACACACACACACACACACAATGCACCGAGAACGCAAAGCACACGTATTCTAAACGCAGACACAAAGACGAGCCTGCAGTGTTGTTAACTCCCATCGGTTACGACTAAAAGGCAATAAGGACGTAAAGTAGAGTCTAGCCCAAAGTTCTAAAACTGCAATTAGTTTCCCACCTTCTATCAATTGAAATAATAGATTGTATCTCTCTCCTTCCCACAAATCAATCTCAAACTATATTAACTAATTCAATTATCATTTACAGGAAATGGTTGAAGACTATATTCCACTAACTTCCGAGAAGTCAAAAATCCAACCTGAGTCAAGGAAGAAAATTAGAAAACGCAAACATTATTCCAAAGGTATGTGCATTTGAAGATACATTTAGTTTGTATTGAAATTGGAGATGAATACTGATGAAACATAAATTAATTTTGATAATGCTGATATTTGAGACTATTGGCTTCAGTTCAGCAGTCCACCTACTTATGAAATGTGTCAAGTATGTTTCAATCTATTGGAAAACTGTGTAGCGTCATTTGATGTCATTTAAAGAGCTAATTTTGAAAAATTATATGCTAGTAAAATGTATCTCTGAATATTTTAGTGCAAATTTCTGACAGATTGTCATGGCAAACTTGTTTTTTAATGAGGTATATTATTTTATCACCAAATTTTATTTAAAGTGTCTAATTGGGGGGGTTATGACAAACCACACTCCCTTGTGATTTACATGGATTTTTTTTAATGCTTTGATACTTTGTCACATAAAATTTGTTTCTGAGTGCAGAAATAATGAGATATTTGATTCCAAGGTATAGCTGCATAAGTTAAAAACCTCCTATCTCTAAGTACTTCACAATACCAGGGAGGGGTAGATTGGAGCAGGGTCACCATGGCTCAAGCTGAAGGGGTGAAGGGTAGGATGCGCAAAGGCTTCTGGGTGAAAATTCTCTCCATAGCTCTCTTCCACCAGTAACTGAGGGAATTTTGAACAGATGTGTTAAGGAATTTTTAAAATCCTTGTTACCAACATTTCATCTATTCATCATTCATTCTCATGATTTTCCAAAAACAGTAGAGAAACAATGTACAATGAGAAATATACATATAGTTGTGTGTGCAATAGACCTGGAAAACCTAGAAAAGTCATGAAATTTCATAGGCCAAGTAAGTCATGGAATTTTGTCTTGATTGACAATTTTTTTTGTTGTGATGTAATGTAATGAAACTACCAGGCATTTGATTTTAAGGAGGTCATATTGAGGAACTGCACTTTAATGGAAAATCTTTGTGCCAGCCTTTGGCATCAACTTTTAAGCCCCCATTATGCAGTTCACACAACAACCATGGTCCCAGAAACAAGTGATGGGAGGTGGGGGAGGAGAAATTTCCAGAGGCAGACACATTTGATGAACCTCTAAATATCACATGTAAGGGGGCGAAGCTGTCAACCAGAAGGGAGAGGGGGTTGCACCCACTCTGGCACAATCTTGACAGATATCAGACATTCTGGATATGCCGGACATTCTGAAAGAACATGGAAACAAATAAATGCTTTTATGATCTTCTGTCATTTTTTCGGACGAATATTTGGGCTTCATTGAGTGAGTTTTTCTTTTGAGTCCACTTTATGCCGAGAAAGGCTAATTGGAACTGGACCAACAGTAGTGAGATCAGAACCACTATTTGCCTTCACCGGGAATTGATCATTAGGCTCCATTGATGCATGTGATTTTTGTCAGATGTAGCAGTAGACATTTGCCATTCTGCAACATCGAGCAAAAATCACATGTGTAAACAGAGCCTTTGATTGCTGCGCCCCTGCAAAGATGACCCTTACTTTTTTAGCTCACTTTACCTCACTTAATCTAGCAGTGAATACGAAGGTACCCGACCCGGCGTAATAGGGCAATTCCATATTTATGGACGTAACAATTTGAAAGTTTCATTGGTTGATTGATCCTCTCCACTAAATTTTTTTGTTCTTTCTTTGGAGCTTGATCTTCAGGTATTGTGAAATGGAACATTGTGCACTATCTTCGGACAACTAACCTATTTCCACCACATTCTGACCAACAGTGCAGACACAATGAACTTGACGTGTGTTAGGAATGGCTTTAATTCCAGTCCAGCTTTGTTTTAACTTGTCATGATTATTTGTTACTTCCTCTGTAGAAACACATATGATAGGCCTACTAACTTTTCTGGTTTTTGAATGAGCACATTGAATGAAAGATAAACAATCATTAACATGAGCTTGCCTAGCCTTCACTTTCTGCCTTACATGATGATTTAACATTCCACCCACACCAACTGTTCCATTTCCATGCGATGTACAGGAAAAAATGCCAATTTTAAACAAGACCCCAGTCCACTTTCCTGAAGTTTACCTTGGCTAAGGTGTAGCGCTGTTTGAAGTGCTGACTTGCACCATCTGAAAAAGATTCGACTCCTTTATGCTGAGTGAATTTCGATTTTAGATCTTCAAACAATTTTGACTGAATGCATGAACTGCAAATTTATCATGTTGCATGCAATCTGAAATAATTGCATATGAAATAACACCTGATGCTGTGTATGCGACTGCAGGATAAATTATTTGATCACCTCTCCAATGTGCACTTTGTACCTAATCTTGATGAACAACACTAAAATTTACACTGAAATCAATCTGGAGAACACACACATTACCTGAAACCAAATCACTTTTAGCCTTTTCAAAATAACTACTTTGTTTCCCTTTCACAAATGAAGAAAGTGTTGCAGTTTATTCTTTAAAGCTTCTAAAGCATCTTCAATTGAACCTTCCTGCGCTGCTTTAACAACTCATCCGGATTCATCATTAACCCATTCATACCATTGCAGATCTTCATCTAAAGTATGAGGTAATGCTTCAAATTCAAAATCAAATTCTTTATTTGCGTGGGCGAGGTTCAGCCTGAGGCTGTTCTGCCACCTAACCCATGTCATCGATTACATTTAAATTTACATTTCTCATGTTATTACAGTATTAATACAGTGTACAATAAACTGTATGATTTAGTTACAAAATCTATTAATAAAGTAATTGTAATAAATGTATGAATAAAATGATACAAAAATTGAGAAAAGACATCTACATAAAAATAAAATAAAATGAATAAAAAATAAATAAAAATATGTAGACAAAATACATAACATAAACATACAAGTTACATCATAGTATTTGAACACAATCTCTGCTCTGCCAAAAGAAAATTCTTTACTTCATTTCGGAAAGATTCTATTTTATATATGCTCGACATGGTCTTAGGTAGGGCACTCCATATTTTTGCAGCAAAATATGAAAACGACGACTGATATGCCTGTGTGTTGCAGAGTGGAAGGTTAAATTTGAAATTATTTCTTGTATGGTGGCTGTGAACACTGGTGCGAGGGATCAACATGTCTGTCAGATGTAACAATTTTATGTATAAGGCAATATGTATGCAGTAGCCACCTACGGTACATATTGAGGATATTCTTATTATTTATGGAAGGTAAAATATGTTCACGCCTCGGGATGCAAAATATGAACCGCTTGCACGCATTTTGGCATTTTTGAATTTTTGCTTGTAAAGTTTTATTTATTCTACCAGAGTACATTACGTCGCAGTAGTCGAGAAATGGATATATAAGTGTTTCAACTAATCGCTGCTTGATTTCTGAAGATAATAGTTTGTTAAATTTAAACAAGAATCTAAGTGTTCCAAATGATTTATTGATTTGGCAGCTAATATGCTCATCCCATGATAGACGAGTGTCAAATATCAGTCCAAGACTTTTAACTACTTGAGCTCTAGGTATGACATCATCATTTATTTTAATTGTTGTATTGGTGTGCTCGACCGAACCAATAGCATTTCGAGTTCCAATAAATGTATAACATGACTTATTAGCATTAATTTTAAGGCCATTTGCATCACACCATGTTTTTATCGCACCCAAATCATTACTTATGTATTCAATACTTATGGCAATTTCTGTTGGATTGAATGATTTGGTTAGTTGAGTGTCATCAGCATATGAATGTTTGTTACAGTATTTGACAACTGAGGGTAGGTCTGCAATATAAATCGTAAACAATAAGTGACCTAGTTTAGATCCCTGTGGAACACCAGATGAAATATATAAATTATTAGATAATAAAGTAGGCGACAGTTTTACACGTTGATTTCGGTTACTTAGATATGGAACATACCAGTTAAGGGTAGATTGTGAAAAACTGTAATATTTCACTTTACTGAGCAGTAATTTATGTTGTACCGTATCAAATGCTTTGGACAGGTCCAATAATATTAATGCAGTGAGGAATTTCTTATCCATAGCCTGGAGGACGTCATTTGTGACTTTCAGCAAAGCCGTAGCAGTGCTGTGTGCCGGCCGAAATCCTGACTGTGAGGGTGGAAGAATATTGTTTTGGGCAACGAAGCTAAATGTCTGTTTATAGATTATTTTTTCTAGTAGTTTTGATCACACAGGCAGAACACTAATAGGTCGAAGGTCGTTTACATTAGTTGGTCGGGTCGTCTTGGGGAGTGGTGTTATCAAAGCTTCTTTCCTTTTCCTGGGAAATACGGATTTCTCGAGCGAAAAGTTAATAATATGTGTGACAATAGGCAAAATAAAAGGTAGCGATAACTTCAGCATTGTAGTGGATATTCCATCTGCACCAATAGCAGTAGACTTGATTTCGTACAAACATTTTCTTACAGTATAGCCATCCACTTTTTTAAAAGCAAATTCGGGAAGCATATTATTAAACTTTTGGTTACTAAATTTTAAACATTCTTGAGATATCAGACGTTCGTCGATATTTAGACTATCAATTGAATGAATAAAGTGTTCATTTATCTCGTTCGCATTGTCAAACGTGGAGGGGAGATCATTTTTATTTGAGCCAATGCCTACAGATTTCAGCTGCTTCCATAAATGCTTTGGTTGTCTTGGTGTTTTATTGATGTTATGCTCAAAATAACACTTTTTTTCTTGCTGTATAACGGATGTCGTGAAATTTCTCAATTCTTTGTATTCTTTCCATTCAGATTCAGTTCCGATTCGCTTGAATTTACGAAATGCATTGTCCCTTAGTTTCATCAACAACTTCATATTCGCTGTAATCCACGGCATACGTTTGTTACGAACTCGTGTTTTACGAACTGGCACATGCTTGTCAAAGAGATCAAGTAAGTTGACATTGAAATACTCTACTTTCATATCCAAGTTATCGGTGTTATATATTTTTCCCCAGTTAATTTTTTCTGCATCCTTCACAAATTTATCATAATCAATATCACCATATTTTCTGTGGTATATAATTCTGTTCACGCTTTCTGGTTTGGTATACACAAGTACAACGTGGGTCATTCTATGATCGCTGTTGCTGACTGGCTCACCGACACCATGTTGGATTATATTTTGCATGTTGCTGACAAACGTCAGATCAATTAATGACTTAGTCGTGGAAGTTATTCTGGTCGGTTTATTGATTATTTGCGTTAATTGAAATTGATTAAACAAATTTTGAATGTAAACGACGTCAGCACAGTCTGGATGTAAGAAATTAATGTTGAAATCTCCAGCTATAACAAGGTCATTAACTAAGGGATACATTTCGGTCAATATATCTTCTAAAATTGACAACTGTGTATATGGAATACGCTTAGGCCTGTATACGGCACAAATACCGAGACGTTCCTTTTTATTTCAACCGTAGCTGCAAGGCACTCAACGTCAAACTCTCCTTCAATTTCGAAAGACAACGGATGCAGTTTTAGTCCCTCCCGTGCGTATATGCCTGTTATAACAAGAATGTCAATCTGTTTCTCTGTAATTTCGTTGCATATTTCCAGAAGTTTGGGGAATAATGACCTGACCTTTACATTTGCTATTTTGAGACAGGGAGCAGCCGGTTCTTTTGTCATCGGCGAGAGGGTGACGGAGGACATGCCCTAGAGCAGTGGAGTTCATTTCAAGGGGGGTGGTAGGTTCTGTTAGAGGCATAATGGTAGAAGTAACTTCTGGAGGGTTGCAGAGCAGAGAGAGGTTGCAAACTCACTACATTTATCCGCAGATGCATAAAGGTTACAAATACAAATGAAAGTTATGTTTTTTTGATTTACTAACAATTAAACTTTGCATATGTACAAGAACGTAACTCACATTTACGAAACTAAACTGTAAAATTGTGCAGTTGAGATTAAAATATTGAAAGTAGTAAACAATAATAAAAGAATCAAAACACGTATATATCAAAGAAAAGAGGAACTTAAACATTTAGAAGCTACAACTTAAGACTAAATATGTTCCCGATAAATAAAAATTATAAGAGTAATGTGAAATTTAAATTTTATGTTATGAAAGGTAAAAGAGATTTTAAAAAATGATAAAGTTTACGGATCACTCATATCTTCTCGGTAAGCGTTCAAAGTTCATCTAATTGCTTTCTGCAAGTGATGAAGTGCTTCACGTTTCCAATGTTTATTACGATATTCCCATCTTGGGTCCAACGGTTCTTGTAATTGTATTTGCTCGTTGCCAGTTTCAGAAGCTCGAAACGTGTGCGGCAGAGATCTTCTGTGATGGTGATATTAGAACCCTTCAGTTTCGGTTTATTTCGAAACACACTTGCTCTCGCACGGTAACTAGTAAATTTAACAAGAATGGCTCTTGGCTTACCTCCGTTCTTCTGTCCTCCTACCCTGTGGCTTCTGCAAATATCACCATGCTGGATTTTGATGCCCAGTTGCTCTTCAAACAAGGCGGTTGCTTTGTTGTCGGTATTTTCGTTGGAAGTTTCGGGAATACCGAATATCCGGATGGAGTTCCTCCTCTGGTACTGCTCTAAGTCGTCTAATTTGTCCCTGAGCCCTCGGAGTTCCTCATCCTTCTTCTTCAGTTCATCCTTCATGCTGTGCATTTCTTCAACGTTAAAGTTTAGTGTTTCCTCCAGACTTTGAAGCACTGATTTTGTCACTGCTTCGACTATCTAGTCCACCATAATTTTCATCATTTCAGGTGCCTGCACAACAATCTTCCCTTCTTCACAAACACGTTTCACAAATTCTACGTTGTTGGAAACACTGCTTACGCTGTTCAATGATCCCTGGTTCTTTCCAGATTTCTTCAGTTCTTTTAGTACATGTTGGACACGTATATGCCCTGTTACTTGAATCACACACTATTGATTCCACAAGCAGTTTGCTTTTTCATAGAAAATCTGTAATAAGCTTACTGATGATAGAAACCAGGAGGTCAATGTTAGCATGGTAAATGCACACACAAAGGTTGGCTGGAATATTGGGCCAAAGAACATGTTGTGGTCAGAGAGCAGCAAAAGCAGAGAAACCAATCTTGATATTTGGATGTTCCAATTTGAACAATTCGTACACTTCATGTAAAATAATGTAGTTATTTCTTCTGTTGCTTTTCCTTGTGCAGACCAGTTCTAGTAACTGATAGACGCATGATAAGAGGAAGAAGAAGAATTTGTATTCTATAGCATGTTATTGATTGGTTGTTATAGTAACCGTGTGTAAGATGTACGTGAATGGCTTCCAGGCATTAAAGTTATGTTGTTAATTTGAACCTACGTGTTTGTATGTCTTGTAAATGTATAGATAAGAAATCCCACACACATACACAACAAGGCTTACATCTATGGCGCAGTCGTACAGGATATTCTTGGTGATTCTTCGTAAGAAGAAGTATGGATGAAGACGTCACGAAGAGTACGCGACGATCATCATTCCAGCATAGGTTTATGCAAGGAGAAATTGTGTCGGCTTGATCAATTTCTACGATAAGAAACCAAGACTGCACTGTTTGTGTATTGTTTACAATAATTGTACAAGGGCAAATTGAAATCAGTGCAATACAAATTGTGTCTATGGCGTAGATTACAATAATTGTACAAGAACAAAGTGTAAATCAGTGTGATACGGATTGTGTCTACGATATTGTGATATTTAGTTGACCACAATTATGAACATGTTCGGTTAGAATTTATTCTCTGAGTTCCAGCCAGATTCGGAAGAAATAGAAGATTATTTAATGAGGTTTGAACAGTCTTGCTTGGCTCATGATGTTAATGAAGCCAGGAAGGTGCCCATACTGATTGCAGTTATAGGACCTGAAACATTCAAAGTGCTGAAGATTATCCTAGCACCTGAACCAGTCGAACGGCAAACGTATTCGATCCTCAGGGATAATCTACTTAAACATTATGGCCAGAGAATAAACAAATATGTGGAACGTTTCAAGTTCAGACAGTGCACGCAGGAAAGTGGTGAGAATGCAACACGATTTATGGTACGTGTTAAGCAACAAGCACTTAAATGTAGTTTTGGCCAGTACTTACAGGAAGCCATTGTAGAGCAAATAATTGTAGGCTTTCGGTCTGACGCCATTAGAAAGAAATTACCGTCTGAACCTACATTGACTCCAGCAAAATGTCAAGATATTGTGTTTCAAATGGAATGAATTGAACAGGAAACACAAATGTTCACACATCGTGAAAAGGAATGTAGTCCTAATGTAGTTGCATTTGCTGGAACACAGAAATTTAAACCATGTTTCCAGTCCTCGCAAGCAAGCAAAAATAACTTTGTTACTCCTCGGGATAAAAGTAATAAAAACACTGAAGAATGTGATAGATGCTCCAAAAGGCATGATCTTGGACATTGTCCAGCAAAATATTCAATATGTTCATTTTGCAAAAAGAAAGGTCATTGGCATGTAAAATGCAAGTTTAGGAAAAATAATGGTGGAGTTGCGAGTAAGACGATTACAAGTGATCAAATATCTACGTCAAATATTAAACCTTTAGATGCTATTGGTGAACAAAACATACATAACGAATTTCATGGTTTGTCTTTATTGCACGTTGAGGTTAGTGATTCTCATCCGCTAGAAGATAGTACTTGCACTATTTCATCGAACACAGAAAGTACACAAGTGGAAGATGCAACACTCACTCGTTCAAAAGCAAGGACTGTTAGTTTCAAGCCAAGAGCACAAGTTATAGATGACACTCATGTTCTGGTGTCAGCAGAACCGTGCGTAGTTGATTTGTGTATTGATAAGCGAATTGTACAATGTGAACTAGATACTGGATCTACAGTTACTTTGTTTAATAACAAGTCTTTCAAACAATTGTTTCCACATAGGTGAACACAATTTACTTCACTAACGTTACGAGGCATGAATAATGATACGTTAAAGTTGAAAGGTCAAACCTTAGTGGATTTATCATTGAATGATGTATTGTATAAATTGCCGGTTATATTGTGTGAAGGAGTACTGTGTTATCCGTTGATTGGACTTTCATGGGTCGACACTATTCATCCGGGTTGGAGAAAACTGTTAACACAATGTAACACTGTGTTGATAAACACGGGATCTGAACGAAAGAATAACGGAGATATTAATACTAAAATACCGGAAAGTGAAGGTTTGAGAGTGCTAGAGTTTTTGATGGTGATCTATCAAAGCCCATCACACAGTTTAAAGTTGATAGACCTTTGAGAAGGAATGCTTCGCCTGTTTTTAAACGACACTATGAAGTTCCATATGGACTACGAGCTAAAGTACAAAGTGAAAACCCAATAGACATAGATGCAACAACTTGCAACAGCGTTGACACATGCGATTCAAAAATCTCTTTTAAGGAATTTAATAAAGCCACATTAGAAGACCCACTGTACATTGTAATCATGCAGCATCCCGTGTTATGAAAGATGCAGCTTCGTCAATATACTTGTGGCCAAAGATGCTCAAGGACATAGACAAATATGTTGATAATTGCAATATTTGTCAATCGGAACGGAGGAAAGTAAGAAAAGGCCCTATAAATGAGTGGCCAGAAGCTTCAGTGTAGCAGAGAGAATACACGTAGACCACTTTTTCTTCGGAGGAAAGAAATTTCTTATTCTAGTCGACGCATTCAGTAAATAGGTTGACATATGGCCAGTTCATTCTCTGGGTTCGGCGGAAACCATACGTTGGATATTACAGTCTTGTTCTTACTTAGGTCTCCCAGACAATATTGTGTCAGATAATGGTCCTGCGTTCAGTAGCCTAACTTTCCAGAACTTCTGTTCACAATACGGAATAAGGCACATAACCATACCCCCGTACCATAGTCCGAGTAACGGAATGGCAGAGAGATATATTCGCACCGTTAGAGACCATTTGAGAAAATTGGTATTGGAACATCCCAATTTGAGTTCATTACAAATGGACTTGAGGATCGCGGAAGTTCTTCTGTTTTTGAGAAATTCCAGATTAGGAGAAACTCAAAGTTTGCCTTCTGCTTCCATGTTGGGATTTCAACCAAGACTTTGGTGGATGGTAACAGATACAACTGAGCGGGAAAGGTGAGTGGATCGCCCAGCATTTCTTGGATCACGGAGGGGCCGAGTAGAGAGGAAGAGACTTGACAAAACTTACCTTACATATCTTACGAATGATACAGTCTGGGTGCAGATTCGCCCAAGCATGTACCAGGAATGGTATTGTCTAGAGTTGGCAACAGCCTAATATATAAAGTACAGTTGTTCGACGGATCGACACGAACGGTACACGTCAGGTGGCTACGAAAACGTGAGTTTGGACCAAACCCCTCATCAACAGATCTACCTGATCCAAACCTTGAATCAATACCAGAAGGACAGCCGGAGGATGCAGAGGGAAGAGATAACCAAAACCAACCATATACAGATGCTGGGCACACACCAATCAGAAGATCGAATAGACTTAGGAGACCTCCTGATAGATACGGTGAGACCAGCACTTAAAACAAATAAAAGAGAGACTCCAGGAGGAGATGATAGACGCATGATAAGAGGAAGAAGAAGAATTTGTATTCTATAACATGTTATTGATTGGTTGTTATAGTAACCGTGTGTAAGATGTACGTCAATGGCTTCCAGGCATTAAAGTTATGTAGTTAATTTGAACCTACGTGTTTGTATGTCTTGTAAATGTATAGATAAGAAATCACACACACAACAAGGCTTACAGTAACAACAGTGTATTTCCTACTTGGTGGGATCTATCATCACCTTCATAAAAGTTCATGACAACACTCTTTGTTTCATCCCTTAGAGCATTTCCATGTGTTCACTTCTGCTTTATTGGAACTCCATGTGTTTGAACTATTTTTTTTCTGTTTGCTAGGACTCTTTGGTAATGGTCTTTTGACTTTGGCTAATGATTTCCCTAGTGACTGAGGCAATTTGTACACTTTACTTGATGGAGCATCCAATAGAGCATGCCTATTCTTAACGTGTGCTGCTTTCTCACTCTTACAGGTGACTTTTTGGATTCTTCTTTACGTTGAACTTGAGACATTCTGGCATGTGACTCTTTTTCTCTAGCATCTGCGTACACCCAATTGTCAACCTCACATCCACGTAGTACACCCTGAACTGCATTTTGCAGACAAACGAGGCTCTGGCGACTGGCCCTATGGCCAGTATAATTCTGTGTGTTGTCCTGTTGGTCCTTATGTGTGCTGAGTGCCCGTTTACAGCCTCTGCTTTTAATGGAAGTCAGAATATATTAAGGTTTTAGTTATGCAACGTTAAGAGTTGTTATTTGTAACGGTAAGGAGCTGGACCCCTGTATAATATGATGGGTGCAAAATAGACTAAGTGCTGATGCACCTAGAATTTTAATGTGAATGGTGTCCTTGAACACATTTTATTTTGCCCGTAAGAAAAAAAAATGTCTCAGACAGAAGAAGATAGAAGGAAATACATTGAAAAAAGAAATGAAGTGAAGGAAATAGTGAAGGAAGCTAAAATAACATCCTGGGAAAAATTTGGAAATATGGTTGAAGAGAAAGCTAGAGAAAATAATACAAGGCAATTTTGGAAAGTTGTAAAGAACTTGAGAGGAAAATATGGAAAAACAATAAGAAATATTAAAGATGGAGATAAATTGATCACAGAAAAAAAAGGATGTGTTGGAGGTATGGCGGAAACACTATGGTGAAAAATTCCAGAAAGAAAATAATAACCCAGAGGAGGTAGGGGTGATATATGGACCATACATGGAGGTACAAGACTCAGATATAGAAGGGGAAATAAAGGAAGATGAATTACAAATAGCAATAGAACTGATGAAGACAGGAAAAGCAGCATGATCAGATGGAATAAATCCAGAATTAATAAAATATGGAGGTGTGGAAGTAGTTAAGAATTTAACCAAGATGTTTCAAAGAATATGGAAGGCAAACAAAATACCAAATGAATGGAGAAAAATATCATTATCGCACTACATAAGAAGGGCAGTAGCTATGACTGTAATAACTACAGAACAATATGCCTCTCATCAGTCGCTTATAAATTATACACAAGGGTACTAGAAAGACGTCTCAGGAAAGTGGTGGAGGAAGATATGGAGGAGGAGCAGGCAGCATTCCGCCCTAAAAGGCAAACACAAGATCATATATATACTATAAGAACGATTATGGAAAAAAGAATTGCCAAGAACAAGGACACATATCTAGCTTTTATAGACCTAAAAGCTGCTTTTGATTCAGTCCCTAGGCAATATGTATGGGAATCATTGGAGGCAAAGAAAGTACCAGTAAGATTATTGAATGCAATAAAAATTGTATATAATAATCCTGTAGGAACAATTAGGGTAGATGGCGAACACTCAGGTGAATTTGACATTGAGAAAGGCATAAAACAAGGAGACAGCCTCAGTCCAATCCTATTTAACGTCTTTTTAGACGAAATTGATAAAATATGCAAACGACGAACACACAGAACGAAAATAGGTATGTGGAGATTGAAGCCAGTATATATCCAAGCACTATTATATGCCGATGATATCGTACTGATATCAGATACACCTGAGAGGCTTCAGCAAGCAGTGGAAGAATGGTATGAAGAACTTAAAAGGAAAGGCATGAAGATTAATATAGAAAAGAGTAAGATCATGCGGGTGACTAAAGAGGACAAGGAAAATGAAGCCCTGAATATAATATGCGAAGGGAAACAACTAGAGAAAGTAGAAACATATGAATACTTAGGAACTATCATAAGTAGCAGTGGGAAAATTGATCAAGAGATAATGAATAGGACAAAGAAGGCAGCATCAGCATATTATCAATGAGTAATACTTTAGTAGGAAAAAGAGAGATCAGTACAAAAACACAAATGCAACTCTACAACTCAATTGTAGTTCCCATCATGGGCTATGGCACAGAAAGCTTAGCACTCCAAGACAAACATCTAAGTAAATTTCAAGCAATAGAGATGAAATATCTTAGAAGAAGAGTGGGAAAAACTCGAAGAGACAGAATAAGAAATGAAAGAATAAGAGAAGAGGTAAAACAAAAGAAGACAATGACTGAAGTAGTAGAGGAACGCCAGTTGAAGTGGCATGGACATGTAAATAGAATGAATGAAGATAGGAAAGCCAAGCAAGTGATGGAGATGAAGGTTGAGGGTAGAGTAGGAAGAGGCAGGCCAAGAAATACATGGGAAGATAGAATAGAAAAGATAGAATTAAAATATGGAAAAACTAAGAACGAAATGAGAAGAATGAGTCGAGACCGGATGGAGTGGATGAGATGGACAGAACGAGGTACCCTTGCTTAACGGCATAAGGGAATGGAAGAGAAGAAGAAGAAGAAATGAAAAATATTATAAAAGTGTAACATTCCTTGTGTTTTAGGCTTACAATGTTAAGTGTACCATATGTACATGTGTATAATGCACATGTTTTCCAAAATTTTATCATCCCCAAAAGAAACTTGCATTTTATACATGGAATGATTCAGGCCGCTACATGAAGCCATGTATAAATAGAGGTTTCCAACCTTGTATCACCAAGCAAAGTGGTGAGCTTCTGGTGGGAGATCGAGTTTGCACCTGCCATCATGTGGGAACCGTAACATCATTATTTATTGCGTGAGAAGTTCTGGGACAATAACTTTCTCAGAATAGTTTCCAATGCATGAAACTGTCATGAACAGGCATAGGTCATGCGACCTACAAATTGAAACACTAGTTTCAAAGCACAATGAAGGTATAATTTTAGTTACATTTTGTAGAAAAATGTGCTGAAATCAAAGTGCGAATTTTACAAAAAAGAACACTGAAAAAACAAAAACAATTTTGGCCAAAAAAAAATGGAAGTCTCTAGTGATTACCAGGGTCCAGATTTTGATGACATGTAATCTTTTTTATCTCATGTAGTATGCATTGCTCTTAAGTATTAAAATCCTGAATACGAACCACTGGTTATAATGTGAATTATGTTGTGCATTTTTTTGTCATATTTTCTATTTTTTTAAGTTTTAGATATTTTTTTCTCAAGATTTACATCATTTTTTGCATTTTATGTATTTTTTCTGGTATTTATTTGCATAATTGAAAAAAATGTAATTGGGTCATTTTTAGGTCATGAAAATCCAGGCACTGGTGTTTTTAATAGTTATGCATGGATTTTCTTGTCTGTATTTAACAAGTACATTGTGTAATTTCCTTGTTTTTGCAGATTCAGAAGGAGTCTCGAATGACAAGGCTATGGACGAACTTCAGAGACAGAGATTCCACTTCTTGTCAATGACTGCCTACGATCGCCACAAAAGGCTGATAAACCAGTACCTTCTGTGCCGGAAAGGAGCAACATATCTTCTGAAGAGAGACACGTACGTAAAGGTACCAGCATATTTAAAGAAATAACAAAAATAAAAATATATTCTTTATATATAAAATTATTGCAGAATTACGTCAACTCTAGAATTTTTGTTCATTGTGTGTTTCATCAAATATCAGCTTAATTGTCATTATCTCATATTTGAGCTATGAATATTTTCAAAGAAATATAATATTCAGACATATTATTATGTACATTTCATCGTTATTCACTAACTAGTGTGGTTGTTATTTTGTTAGCATGCAGTGTTAATTGGATACCCCTGGAGAATAGGATAGATGAACCCAAGCAGCACACGGACAAAGGTGAAACAGATAGGTTGAAAATTGCCAAACGTGCGTGGAATGAATCACAGAATTAAAGATAACAGGGGTGACCCTTCCACGTAATACACCCAATTGTCAACCTCATTTCTGCATAGTACACCCTGGACTGCATTTTGCAGACTAACGACGCTCTGGCATCAGGACCTATGGCCGGTATAATCTTTGTAGGGCTGTGTGTGTGTTGTCCTGTGTTTTGCCATCGTGTGTGCTGAGTGCCCCTTTACAGCCTCAGCTTTTAACTGTTAATTATATTTTAGTTAAGGTAAGGGACTCGACCCCATATAATGTGACAGGTGCAAAGTAGCCTAAGTGCTGACGCACCCAGCATTCTTAAATTCAATCAATCAATTCAAGATAATAACGAAAACTGAGAATAATTAATAATTGGGCACCAGTTTTTTTGGAGGGGGTCATATACAGGCTAAGTAAATCATGAATCCAACTAAGATAAGCTATAAAATGTGATCTTCAAACATTAAATATATTAATTAATACAAGATTGAATTAAAAGTAATTAATCCTTGCACCAAAGTAGTCTTCCTAAAGAAGGCTCAACCAGTAACTATGCAATACATTCGATGGTATGGCTGAATTAATGCAGATTTTAAAATTCTGCTAGCAACAGAGCAGGAATTTATAATGGCATGTTTATTATTCTGATTTAATGATGAACATGATACAGAGAACACACAAACACTAAAAAAAACTGTAGTTGTTATTTTTATAAGGTAATGAAAATGTATCGGTATCTGTGAGTATCGGTTGATTTTCTTTTACCAATACCATCCGGTACCAAAGATTTTCAGTGGCTAGAAGAGCGGGCAAAGGCAACAGCTCGTCTCAACATTTTCCCATTTTAAAAGTTTGTTCACCCTTTCCTGTGACAGATTGGTAGACCAGCACAGGAAGTACCATAGATTTTCCTAGAAACACTGGATAAAACCCCACCCTCCTGGGAAGCAGATGGCAAGATCAAAGGCATGGGTAAGTGAAAGCTGAACCCAAACGTTACTATGAAAGCATGTAACTGCTTAGTTAATGCTGTGGGAAATAAAATAAAACCATTCATTGCCAATTCTTGCTTGAAGATTGTGGTCTTAAGATAGGTGGATGTTTCTACCCCCCCCCCTTCCCTCACTGTACTAATGCGGGGTCAGGTAGTTGGAGAGTTCTTGGAAAAGAGGGATGAAGGTAACTGAAATTAGCTTTCTTTTATCTACGTTCAAGCGCGAAGGGGAATCAGCAATTTATACTTATCCTCTTCACTTTTGTCTTTCGTGTGACTGCCGGTATCGGCCAATGATGGCTATTTATTTCCATCGAAAGCCGCCCCCCCGTGGCAGAGTGGTTAGCACATCGTACTATGACGCCAGGGTTCAAATTCTGGCCTGGGCATGGATGTTTGGGAGTGTCCATTCATCAATTTCATCACTCATCCAAATCTTCACAAATTAGCCAAAAGTGGCACAAAAAGCAAAGCAATCAATCAATCAATCAAAATAATTTCCGCAGAGATTAGATTAGGAACATACGGCTTTGAATGACAGTACTAAGAAAGATAAGATAATCGGGACTGGACCTACATTTTAAAGTTGGACTCGAACCACTATGCGCCTTCGCTGAGTATCGAACCCACGATCTATTGATTACAAGCCGACGGCAACACCATCGGAGAGGCCCCTCTAAAGATTTATGTACGTACATAAAATATTTATCTGGAACTTTACTTTTCATCAAATGGACGTACCATCATTGTTTTTGTTATTCAATAAATATTCAATTTTTTACTTCTTTGACATAAATTTCCTTGCCATGACTGTTGTTTTTACACAAGTTTTAGCGGTCTTAACTACACGTAAGCTAGATGATGAATATTTGCTGGTTTATCTACTATTTATGTAATAACAATATCTTTTAGTCAAGATAGAAAGAACAAAATAGTATTAAGGCGAGGAGATACAGTTACGCACCATGTGTGCATTTGTTTGAATATTGTCGGAATGGGCAATGCTACTGAAGAAAAACGTGGGGGTACAAGAGATTATGAATTTCCCAACATGTGGCAGGTCGAGGTGTTTTTCAAAGTTGATTATTAAGCTAGATACGACCTGTAAGAAATATAACAAATAAGAATTTTCGGAATCCCAAGTATTCCTTATGGGGAATCAACTTGAACATCATGTTACGGCTAATCAAATGGGAGTTTCGACTTTTCTGCTGGGCAGTTACTTCTTCAAACTACCCTCTTCCCGTTGATATCATTTTCTATTCCATATGAAGTTTGATATTCCCAAGATAACAAATAAAAAAATACTCTATGCCCAATGAATTTCTCCTTGCCTCCTGGCAGTGTTGCCAAACCTGGTGCGCATAAAAGAGCTAAGTTTTACCTTAAATGGAGTTAAAACTGACTTTCAAGGAGCTAGATTTACGAAGTGCTTCCTAGAGTAATGTTAGTTGTCTAACTCTAACTCTGAATTGATGACAATTTATTCTTCGTTTCACCATGTAGATCCAGCAACATCACCCATCTCATGGTCCTATGAAATCGAAAATAAAGGATTCCCTGATAACAATATTATGCCAATTTCATGTCAACACGGCACTATAAAAAAAAAGTAGCTGGAGATACAAAAGGGGATGGGGTGACGGAGCCAATATAACAATATCATGTCATGTGCAAAATGTATAATCATGGCAAAAGTTGGTCTATGTAGGCCGGAACCAGTGATGGTATCATAGTGAGGCACGGGGGCAGGCACCCCAGTTCACAGGCAAACGAGTGCATGGAAGAGCCAGTTCTGACTCAAAAGCCTGGCGGAGACTGTCTCGCATGCACTTAACGTCTTTCCTCAGTTTCTTAGTCTGTGATTACATACAACAATACTCCATACGCATCAGAGAAATTAAGTACTAATTAACTAATTTTCATATTATTACAAGTAATTATAGAAACAATGTTGTTATTATATTTCTGAGACACTTTGCTTGGACTGACTCCCCAAATTATATATTTCTAAATACGTGCCTAGTGATGTGACTAGTTAGTATGACTCGGTAACTAGCCTTTGTTATTTTGTACTGGAATTATACAAGTATCGGCATCGGTATCGGTGGGTAATGACATATGGTGGTGTCGGCTCAGCTCTAGTATCTACCTATTTTCGATGCAACTTTGCATGGTTGTAAGTAAGTATTACGGCTACATACTATAGAGTAACCACAAGAAGAAAAACCTTGGAAGGAAAGTCCCCGCGCAGTTTTCCCTTCTTCCTTTCAACTCGGGCCATAAGGAAACATGGTTCACTCTCCCCCTCCCCTCCTCACGGGAGTGCGGTGCACGGAGTCGGGGATCTGCGCAGGTTTCTTTGCTTGTGGTTCCACTATACTTTTTTTCATTCACTTTGGTCTACTGTAGTGGCCACGGTTCATGTTTTCTTCTTTTTTTGGGAAAATTTTGATTTTCTTCTTCCTTTAACTTTCATTATTGGGAGGTACAATGTATAAATTTCACCTGCGCTGAAAGTCCTATCAATCTGGAAAAAAAACAAAACCAATATCATCTCGCTATGACAATTAGTTCAAGGAACTTTTTTTTACTTTGTGGCACGTTTGAAAAGCATGTGCCTGGAAAGGGCCCATCTGGAAGAGGCTAATATGTGGCCCTCGTTTGCTAAAGGTTAAATTTCTATGTACAGGATGCAGCAACCGAACCTGATTCTTTTCAATTACAACAGGGTGGCTACTCACCGGAAATTCCTTGAATTCCAGGATTTATTTGTGAATTATTAGCTCCTGGAGTTCCGCATGAATTCCTCTCCATAGACGTGAAAATTCGCAGCTTTTATTAATCCAAACCTTATTGAATCCTTACGTATTTATCAATGCCCTATGGCATGGCATGTTAGTTAACTTTTATTTTTATCGAGGAAGGAACATAACAAAGCTGCAGTAAAAAACAAAGCAGATATCTGATAATACCTATTCTTTATTAATGTTCTTTGACCTATTCTTTATTAATGTTCTTTGCAGAATAATGACATATCAGTCATGGGAAGGTGCCAAATCTAAGCTTTTTGGAGCTTTTAAGCTAAGAGTTCCTTCATGACCAAAATTCAACTGTGTTAGCATTGGTTTGTTGTCTGTTGTTCGCTCACGTGCATCTTCTTGCAGACGAAAGTGTTTTAATTTTCTTAAATATTGTTTCATGTAATCATAAGCATTTCCCTAATATGCTTACGATTACACACAGTAATAAGCAAGGTTTAAATAGAGGAAACATTTGCCTGTACCCTTCAATTTTTAGACATAAATTTTTGGAAAGTTCTCTTTGAAATCCTGGAATTATACTTGAATTTTATCATGGTCTTAGAGTAGCCACTGTGTACAAATAAAAACAGAAGTCTTCCATGCGATAAATTCAATTTAATACATGTTGTACTGCATCTTGAAGCATTTTAGGAAATCAGCATGAGTGGCAGTTTCTTGACAAGGGCCATTCATTTTGTGAATGAATCCTCAAAACAGAGACCCGAACTCGTTCTCGGGAGTGCAAACTTTATGATGTGCACCAAGTGTTCTTTTCTGCTGATGTAGTCTCCTTGAGGATCCTTACCAACAGTAAAATTATATTCTGACTGGGAACATGCAGATTACGGTTCAGTGTTGATTTAAAAACAGTCCAGTTGCCGCACTCTGTAGTACGTCACCTGTGTGTGCGACATTATAATTTAGATGAGATGTGGAACAGTTGCTTCATGTACTGTGGTGTGAGCTCAGCCATATTAGAAATCATTCATTTTTTAAGGTACAGTCATTTTTGTTCTTGTCGAGATGCAGGTAACTAAAAAGGAAATGTTCGCATTCTGTTCTAGATCAAGAGACAAGAGAGACATCGATGTAATCCGAGAAAACATTTGCTTCCTTTGGGATGAAGACGACGTTCCAGATACCTGGGAGGCGAGGCTGGCCAAGAAATACTACGACAAGCTCTTCAAAGAATACTGCATATGTGACTTGTCCCATTATAAAGAAAATAAGGTAAGAGCTCTTTAATTTTGCAAATGGGAGAAATTTTAAAATATTTCGCCCACAAGAAAATGTTGGTTGTTTCCATATAGGGTGTTCTGCATCTTATGCATCACCACCTGGTTCTATTGAGTGATATCTCACTCCCTTTATTTCACATCTATCCAGTTATAACACCATTAAGCCTTGTTTCCATGATATGAAAAACTCAATATGCTGACCAAGGCAGTAATTTATTTTATTATAAAACATAAACTAAACTTAACGTTTCAACCTTCTAGCAGCATATTGAGTTTTATTTATCTATCGAGTGTTCATTCAATTTTCTCCTCTATCCACACTTCATGTGAGAACCAGAGGAACATAACTCCACAAATGCAGTTTTCGGTTTTCCTTAAAGTAAGGATGGGCCGATGTGAAATTTTGGCCAATACCAATAAAGTACTGATATAAAATTTACAGATACTGATAACCGATATAAAATTCCAAATGGCCCTTGAACCTGAATGGTTCATTGACCTCCTGAGTAAATGTGTGTTTTGAGGTGATTGCTGTGCACAAGAAGTTGCATATTTTCTTAGAAATTAATTATCCATAAAAATTATTTTAAAATATCAGAATTTTGCAGTAAATTATAAGATATTTATGGATATATGAGATAATAATAATAATTATGGTGGAAATTGGGGTAACAATAGTTAAAAAATTGTATTTTTTCATGTGTAGAACTGCCTGCAGTGTGTCTGTAAATAAAATATCAGTGCTTAGAAATACAACCCTTTTTTACAGCATGGGCTCAAACATGGCCGTTCATTGAATTTTGACGGTTTTCGGGGTTAAATATCTCAGATGGGTTCTCTTGAAAAATTCTGTAATTTGGCACAAAAGAAGCCCTGCATGAACCTAACTCACAGTAAAAAATCTCAACTTTTAGATTCAACTCGTTTTGGTCAATATGAGGTAACATATGTCACCTAATTTCTGACGTTGCAAAGTAAGGTTAAATTACATCCCATACGTAGAATAATGAAGTCTTTCCTTTCTCTTTTTTAAATTCGGGTTAAATAAAGCTCACCCCGCGTAAAAAATTATCGGCCCTTTTTTTTTTTTTGACATATGCCTCTTATTTTGTAATAAGTTCACTGGAGTAATGGCCAAATTATATAAATAAGTACACACGAAACAAAAATATAAAGTATACACATTGTAGCAGAAGGTGTATGCTAATGAGTAAGGTTAACCAGAAGTATACCCTCGACTACAACTCTGATTTTAGTGCAGTGTTTTACCGAGGTTTGTATCAATGCAGCCACATGGAATTGTCAGATTCTGATTACGGACCAGTCATCATGCAAGGGAGTCAATGATCATCTGCCTTTTTGCTGTACCTCTCTGTAGGTTGGTTGTACTGCTTTCTACGCACACATGTCAGTGTACATTTGTTGTTGCTTAGGTGCATATTAAAAACCTTCAGGACTCATTTTCTTTTCTTGTTGTTGGAGGGTTGTGCCACACTCTCCATTTACACCAGCCAGCCCCTGTGGTGGAGTGGTTAGCACATCGCGCTACGACGCCAGGGGTCCCGGGTTTGAATCCTGGCCTGGGCAGGGATATTTGTGAGTGTCCATTCATCAATTTCATCATATCATCACTCATCCCCATCTTCGTAAATTAGCCAAAAGTGGCACAAAAGGCAAAGTAAAATAAAGCAAATCAAATCACAAAAAAAAATCCATTTACACCAAAGAGGAACAGGGAGGAGTAATTTGTTTTTTGTGTTCTGAAGGTGTACCAGAGTCTGAAATCCACCAATGTCTTGTATCAAAATGTTAGGAAAGTACTCCCATGGTGAAGTGTGTTCTAATGGATTGAGAAGTTCGAAAACCGTCAGACAAGTGTTACGCAAAGGAGGAGAAGGATGCCCATTCACGTTCACAACTAAGCAAGTCCATGCCATGATTCTTCTGCACATTGGTCCTTCCTATTGTGATGCATGGAAGTCTTCGGTGGATTTCAACCCCTGGTACCCTTCAGACCACACAAAACCAAATCACTCTTCGCTGTTCCTGTTTGGTGGAAACTAAGAATGGAGCAGCAATGTTTACTATACAACTAGAAAAGAACAAGTGATGAAGGTCAAATATGCACTAATGCAACAACAAATGTGCACTCCAAATATGCGTGTGCAGAAAGCATGAGCCCAACCTAAGGAAAATTACACAAAAGTGTGGATAATTATTGACTCTCCCTTTTAGACCAAATTGACAAGCGACACGTGTCACTTGCAAATGAGCATTCAAAAATCAATGTAGCCTTTCGTGAGTTCCACGAGTTTGTTTATAAAGTCCATTTTATACACAGAAAGGTTAATCAGGACTGTGCCTACAGTTTAAATTGGGATCCGAACCACTATATGGTACCAGGTATCGAACCTGGGACTCCTTGAACATCATTCGAGGAGGCCCCTCCGTAACTTTTCATACCATACCAGAGGAACATGGCGAGCTGCTTGTATTGCTTGTCATTTCATTCTCAAAGCTCTCTTATGATACTGATTGGTACAAACCTGGAAATGGTGTAAGCAAAATTTAACCAGTGTGTGTCTAGCTCGTGAAAAATTATGTAATAAGCATGCACCTAAAGGTAATAATGGTTTTATGAAATGGTTCTTCCAAACTTTAGTCTTAGAACCATTTCTTTAATTTAAGACAATCATGATGAGGTCTTACTCTGCATCTAATTTCCCTATTTTCATTCCTCTTCTTCAGTTGTTCCTTTGTATAGTCTTTGATATATCTTAAATATAACACCATTAAGCCTTGTTTCCATGATATGAAAAACTCAATATGCTGACTTTTATAATAAAATAAATTTCTGCCTTGGTCAGCATATTGAGTTTTTCTATAAATATGTTTATTAAATTTTATTTTGAATTTTCCTTTGTATTTTGCAACAGGTTGCATTGCGTTGGAGAATCGAAAAGGAAGTTGTAGAAGGAACAGGACAGTTCAGCTGTGGCGACAAGAGATGTACAGCAACAGAAGGCCTGAGAACTTGGGAAGTGAATTTCGGATACATGGAGCGGGGCAAGAAAAAGAATGCACTCGTGAAATTAAGTAAGTAATAGTCGAGCAGATTTTTTTCTTAAGCCATGCATTTTCATTTTTGATGGAAACATACTGTAATGGTTTTAAAGTGTGTGAGGTACGTTTTCCTGCCATGGTTTGTCACAAAATAATTTGAAATGCAAAATGAACTCTTAAAACATGAAAGTTAGAGTTTATTTACCGACGTGGGCTGTAAATATTTGAGAAGCAAAAATGGACTCGTTTACACAGGAATACTCGGATAACAACTTTGGGCACAGAATGAGGTCATACGTTGGAACGTTACAGCAAGTCAAGTGTATTTTAGGTTTTTTATTTTTAATTTCATGCAGATCATAAATTTAAATAAGCATTAAAATGTGTATTGCTAGGAATAACCCTGTTAAAATTTGAATTGAAATACATATCCATAACAGTGATCCAAATTTCATCAGTAGGAGATATTTAATGATGCTGGTAGATCTACTAAGGTGTTGTTTGCTATTTTAATTAGGGGATGATATGCTCGTATCGGTTTCATTAATTTTAGCTTTATAGTTCATATAAAATTTTGGACTGCAATTTCCAAAATTAGCCCAAACCCCAGCTATAAATATTGTTATCCCAGATAATCATTTTACCAAATATAGTAAATTTTTCACATTAGACAGACACTTGAAAAAAAATGGGAATATAATCAAAATGTCCATCAGCTATTCATTGATTTCAAAAAAGCATATGATTCGGTCAAAAGAGATAAATTATATAATATATTAGTAGAGTTTGGAATACCTAAGAAGCTTGTTGGTATGATAAAAGTATACACCAGTGAAACAGAAAGTAAAATTCGTGTGGGTATTAATGTGTGTGACAAATTTTCAATTCATGATGGGTTAAAACAAGGAGATGCATTATCTCCATTGCTCTTTAATTTTGCCTTAGAATATGCCGTTAGGAAGGTAAAAGAAACTAACAAAGGACTAAAATTAAATGGTGTGGCTCAGTTGTTAGCATATGCAGATGATGTAAACTTATTAGGGGATGATATAAATACAATTAAGAATAATGCTAAAATATTTTTCAAAACTGCTGAAGAGATAGTTTGGAAGTTAACAAAGAGAAAACTAAATATATGCTTACAGGCTGAAACCAAGTGTTAGGTAATAATCAAAATCTAATTATTGATAACAACTCGTTTGAACCAGTTTCCAAATTCAAATACTTAGGAGTAATATTAACAAATGAAAATTATATTAAAGAGGAAATAAAAAGTAGGCTTAATTCAGGAAATGCATGTTACTTCTCTCTCCATAAACTATTGTCTTCTCGATTAATATCTAAGGAACTAAAAGTTAAAATATACAAAACAGTAATTTTGCCTGTAGTATTATATGGGTGTGAAACTTGGCCCCTTACATTGAAAGAGGAACATAAAAACGAGGTCTAAATTGAGAGTATTTGAAAATAAGATCCTTAGGAAAATATTTGGACCTAAAAGGGATGAGGAGACAGGTGAGTGGAGAAGGCTACATAATTTGTATTCATGTCCAGATATTATTAGAATAATTAAATCAAGAAGACTTAGGTGGGCAGGCCATGTGGCACGAATGGGAGGAAAGAGGAGTTTACAGGATTCTTGTTGGGAAACCTGATGGTAAGAGACCTGTAGGATGGCCAAGACAAATATGGAGGGACAACGTTGAGATGGACCTAAAGGAAATCGTTAGGGATGGAAGGCCTATGTTGCTGCAGCCATGAACCTTCGGGTTTATGAAGGCTAGAGAGTTAGTTAGTTAGTTTATATAGTAAATTGAATTAATAAACAAACACCAGTGGTAACTTTAATTATAATTAAAGAGAGAGGTGCAATTTATTATATTAAATGAATTACACTAAACTATAATTGGAAACTGCATTTTATTGGAATACATGCCCAACCCTGTGGCAGAGTGGTTAGCACATCGCGCTACGATGCCAAGGGTCCCGGGTTCAAATCCCGGTCGGTCTTGGTTGTTTGTGAATGTCCATTCATCAATTTCATCATTTCATCACTCATCCCCATCTTCGCAAATTAGCCAAGAGGCACAAAACGCGAAGTAAAATAAACTAAATCAAATCAAATCAAAAATCAAATTATTGGAATACACAAAATGTTACTTATACCATTATGGTTTTTCAGACATTCATATATTTTTAGTTAATGCATTGTTTTCCTTTGCTTAATTGTAGGATTATGCCCAGAATGTTCATATAAACTGAACTACCACCATAAGAAGAAGGAAGTGACAAAAGGATCAAAGAAACGTAGAAAAAGTGTGGAGGATGGAGACAGTAACAAGAAACCGAGACAAGACAGTGGTAGTGAAGTGGCACAAGCTACTTCCGAATCCTCTGAAGACATTCCAGTGAGCTCGAGTATAGACACGGTGGAAATCAAGAAAGAACCTGTTGACGAAGATGAAGAACGAAGCATGTGGAAGCAGGCAGGGCAGTTGGAAGAGAAGTCTCGAGAAGATGAATTTGAACAATATCTTGAGGATCTGTTCCTGTGATTGTTTCTTGTAAGTTACTCTTTCATTGATGTCCATCAAAGTTCATTTTGTAATGAAACTAGCGTGAGGTTTCATGAAAGTATTCAATGTTCTTTTGCAGCATTGAGTTTGAATTTTTTGTGCAATAATTTGGATGTTCAAAGTGTGCAACGTTGGCATATCAGAATTATTAACACATTTGCCAAGTTAGATGTTTCTTTCTTGAGCGTAAGTAGTGTGAAAAAAGGAATAGGTACTTTTTGGATTCTTCATAGTTTTTGTACCGACCACCATGCTTGTGCAAATTGATTGGCATTTGCTATATACATTTCTATTTACTATTCTTGATGCAAAATTGCATCGAAACTATTGTATTGTGGTAGATGAAAGATGTTTATAATGTAAATATTGTTTGAATAATTTCACTGACTTTTTACAGACCATTTCCTGCTACATGTTGATAATTTTGTGAACATTCAATTGTGGGAGAAGAGTGCCATCATTTGGTTGGATATATGTGTTCCCTCAACTCAAGTACATAGATTTATTTCAATTATTTATTTTGTATTTATAAGTAAAGTAGTTTTGTCACAGAAGATGGAAATTTTGTCCTTGTACAGCCACACGTTACTTAGAACCTTAGCAAACTACACAGAAGCGAATATAAATCCTTCAACATGACACATCAGCTGGTATGATAGCAAATACTAGCATCGATGTCGGACAGATGTGCCATGTTCCAACGTCATGGATCTGTTATTCATAACATGTTGCTGACAGGATTGTTAAAGGTCCAGGAATTGTAAATAAATTCAATTTCAGTCTGGGAGAGAATATCAGCAAGCGTAAATGGGTTATGGATCATGAAAACCCTTTTTATCTTTAAACCTTTTTTTACGGATAATTTTAAATGCAGTCCAAGTTTGGTAATGAAATGAAACAATACACGAATTTAAATTGAGAGAAAAAGAAGGTTCTGGCCCTGTTACGGAACCCAATAGCAACCATTAGAATTTAAGGGTTTGTGGACCTTAAACAATCGTAGTTGTTTTGTGCTATGCTTACCAAAGAGAAACTAGATGATACCTCAGCTTGGACATGGGCTCGAGGTGAGGGGATACATATTTAATTTAGTCAGTGAGCAGTGTGTTTCCAGCTGCTGCATGGGACACATTCTAGTGAACCAAATGAAGGCACTCTACAATTATGTGCACATAAATGTTTATATTTAAGTCCAGCAGTTTTTACAACCAGCAAAACTTTGTGCATTTTCACAGACCAATAGGTAGGCAACAGCAGACTCGATCAGGTTTCACTGTACAGCCAATGGCAAAGTTAATAGTGGGCAAATTCTCCATCACTATTTTCATTCAATAGTTATTCTATATCTTGTTTTGTTTTAAGGAATGTTATTGCATTGATAAGAACTTGATGTTGCACTCAGCTTGCTGATATTTTTATTTCAATTCATGATAGTCATATAGTTGAAAATAGATCTAATGAAAATGCTGATGAACAATTTGCCTGCTGTTACTTTTGCCCTTGGGTGTTCAGTTTTTGTCAGGACCAAAATCAACATGAGATGATTCTCATAATAAGGAAGGCACAAACAGGGTATTGTTTTGTTGGAATAAAATTTTTTGTCATCTAAAAGTGTTTTCCTATACAGTTCTCACCTTTTATGTATAAAATTTGGATATTCTGTATTCTCAATTGGATGAAGGTAATTATTTAAATTAGTGTCTCACGACGTGCACTAATAAAATGCTAGTTATACAGTATGCGCCAAAATATATAGTACTAAAATTAAAAGACAAACATTACATTGTTGCCATCTGGGAGTTTATTTATCCTGAAAGAAACACTAACATACACACTATTAGCGAGTTTACAACTTTCTTTTCACTACTGAGAACACAAGCAGCTGGAGCTATGCCCCATCGACAAATGCGCGTTCGAGGTGCGTGAGTTTCAGTACTGAATATTTTGGCGCATACCGTATTACTAAACAGTTCATCACATGCACATAATGGTCAGTCAGCTGAAAACAGGCCACCTCTTATATAATGAAACTCCTGCCAATGGAAGGGGGTTCTATTGTCGCCCAGTAGATGGCAGTCACGTCGCAGGTATGAGCCGTGTGAAGTGCAGAAGTGCTGGGGTGTTGCCGTCCGGCATATTATGGAGGCCAGTAAGGAAGGGCAGTGAGCAGTCCTGTGTTTCCTGGTGGCGGAAGGTGCTAGTATACAAGACATTCACCATCGAATGACTGCAGTGTATGGGGAACATTGCTTATCTCTGCCGCGGGTGGAGTCGAGTTTTCGCAAAGGAAGATCAACTCCACTCCATCTGCGACAGAGATAAACAATGCTCCCCATACACTGCAGTCATTTGATGGTGAATGTCTCGCATACTTGGCACCTTCCGCCACCGTGAAACACACCATTGCTCACTCCTCTTCCTTACTGGTCTCCCATGATATGCCAGACAGCAAGTCCCTGCACCTCTGCATTTCACATGGCTCATAGGCCATCTACCAGGCGACAATGGAACCCCTTCCAGTGGCAGGAGTTTTGTGGAGCCGCTGCACCCACATGTTGAGATATTAAGAGATATTCCACTGACTGACCATTATAATTCCATCCTGGTAACTAACTGCAAACAGACTTTCTGCTGCTGTACATAGTTATCCCATTTTAGGGGAGTAAATATACATATACAGGTAGATGCTTCAATTAACATTTAATAATTTTGAGCTTTCCTACAAAATAGAACACTTTCCAATATCACATTCCAGCTTTTTACACATGCACCTCTATTAACACATAAATAAAATAAAGATATCAGAATTAAGAAGTCACTTTTCATACATACAAAGGAATTACTTGATTTGTTTTGAGTGAATATGTAGCTTAAAGCTACACTAGTTTCAGATAAGCATATATGTTTGAGAGCGAGCAAGCTTATTATTGTGCCATTTTTTTTCAAATTTGTAATATTTTTATGTATATTTAGAATTCTATTAGTAATTACCAGAAACTTTAAAAGTGCAACTACTGATTTCAGTAGCAATTTTATTTCTAATTATTGAAGGTTGCTGTTCAATGGTGCATATTCATCTAAAGATATATTAGTGGCAATAATACCCATTGGAAAATGTTTTCCATGTACTTAAGCCTATTTGTAAGCATATGTTTTCTCTATTTTTTAAATGTACACTTTCTCATTCAATATAAAAAAAATACTATTACACAATGTGTAGTAAAAGATAGATATATTTCCTTACACTTGCAAAATAATTGCTATTGTCACCAATGGACAACTATTTATTTTCCAAACCTTACTTTCAAATATGCATACTTAATAGTTTTATAATTTTTTATCATAGACAAGTTTAAGTTTGCCTGAGGACATGCTAACCCATTATTTTTATTATAAGGCATAGCAAACTACAGTATGGTTTTAAATATATTTCAGTATTATTACTTTTCTATAAAAGCTGATAAGTTGTAAAACATCTGTATATTATTATCAAACTTCTATTAGCATAATGTATTTAACTACAAGATTAGTCATGACCTGGAAATCTCTTTACGTGGTTTAAAATATGATTTGTGAGTATTTGTATCTTCCTTAGAAAACCAAATTATTCTATCAATGCTCAAATCTATTCTATCAATGTCCTTGAAAAATCATGTGCATTCCAGCAAGTTGAAAATTATAATCTTTGAATCCTTAATCAGCTTGAGGCACAACATGCTAACACCTCCAGTTCACAGGTTGGTTGTGGAGAAGGATAAAATAGTTTCTCCCGACAATATTTGGTATCATCAGTTAGCGCTAAGTTTCTGTATTTTTTCAGCTTATTATTAAATTTAAAAATTTTTTCAGCTTAATATTAAATTTAAAAAAAAAGTTTTGTGTGTGTGTAGGATATATACACTTAACGTACAGTTACAAGTTTTGTTTTAAAAAAAAACTGATAGCATGGTTTTAAGAATTTAGGAATGGGACTAGGAATTTAGTCAGTGACTGGTAACCCAAGGGCATTTTTTCAAAAAAGAATATGCCTAGCTTTTTGAGTTGAAATATGTAAATCAAGATAACTTACTAAAAATTTGGTGAAAATTGTCAGTTTACCAGGGATCGATCTCAAACCCAGCATCCCATGCTAACCTCAACTTCAAACCTGTTTACATCCTGGTCATTTGCATGCCATCCATTTTTTTTGTAATATTTTAACACCACAAGATATTTCTTTAATGAATGCTGAGTTCTGCTATTCCTTATACTGAAACAGTCCAAAAAGCTTTGTAAACACATTTTCAATCACATATTAGTGTCACACTTTAGTGTAACTGAGTATGTTATAAAAAGAAAGGTTCACATACAAAAGTGAAAAAAATGGAATTCCTATTAATAATACATTTTCCATCTACTTTGTAACACAGTGACTGTGAGCATTTCTTTAATAGGTATTGCTGTTAATCTCATCATACTTGCACTTGTTACATTTAACATACCAACACATTGTACCTTTTTCCAGCACTTTCTTGGTAATGTGCAAAATTTACATAATATAGATACAGTGGAACCATAATATTACATTTTCATGTATAGTATATAATTTTTGTAGCTCCTAGCATATATGCATGAAAACATGCATACTCAAATGTTTCACTGCAGTGAGGAGAAGAAACACATTCTCGAAATACGTAAAAGTAACAATACTTGGCATCATGGAACAGCACCTATCAATTAAATTATAAGGAACTCATCTGATTATATCTATTTCCTTGAAAGAAAACTATGGCACTAATGAACAAAACTTCATAAAATTATTTAGGAAAAAAAATCACTACATACAAGTAATTTAATGTCATACAAATACCGATTACACAAAAACTGTCACTTCTAAAATTCACACATAAGAAAATCTGTTAACAAAACACATACACTTTCTTTAAAATTTATATATAATATTTACATGATTCCGAATATATTAAAGATTTTTTTTTTTGAGCTGATCAATGACCTGGCAACACTCACAGCACAGTTACGAGTAATGTTACTACTTGTGCCGTTTTTTTTAATACTTGTAGTTAGATTTTCCCTAAGAAAAACAAAAATTAAAAATACTAATCACTCCACTTGAAAAAAGATCAAGCATGCTTTGCAGGAATGATTACTAGTAGGAAAAAATATATATTAATTTGCATGTTGCTGGCTGGATATATTGTAGTATCAGATCACAAATTATAATCATTTTTTTTTTCTGTGGATCAAAATCAAATGCTACCGTTCGAAAGAAGAAATACTTGTCATAGTTGTCATGCAGCGTTAAATTCCGACCAATGGAGAGCTTCCATCTCAGTCGACTTTCTCCTCAATAGACCTTTCATCACTTTCCTCATCAGAATAGTCCTCATCGTGCGTGTGCGTCAGTCGCCGGGGTGCCTCAGGCCTTGCGTGTGGGACTAAGCTCTGCGAGCGCTCGAAGAGGTGCTGCAAGAGAGGAAAAGGAACTACTATTTGGCATGTTCTGTGATGACATTAAATATCATTATCGCTCAACAAATCCACAATTTCTTATGCTGTTACAATAATAATATGCAAAGTTTCAAGTCTTTTAAGATAAATTCACTCCATGATTATATTTTTTCTTTAAATTCTAATTCAGACCTTTCTCATGGAATAAACGGCACAATATATAACACTAGTCCACAGATAATCATACTATTCCACAATTAAACACTTATAAAGGTACAAAAAGTGCTAATAAAATGGATACAACTGTAGTGAAACATAATTACATTGGGTTTAACGTGTGGGTTTTACGTGTGATTCTGTCCCATACAATCATTTCCCCAGCAATACATGTAGATTTGACCCCTGCCACTCGGGGGGGGGGGGGGGGGGTAGATAGTCCTCTCTCCAGTTTGTTGATTGAGAATATTTTTAGCATCCATGCTTTTTCTTTCGTGTGGATAAGTTTGCAGCTAAACACAAAAGTAAATGAGCCCATGCAATGAGTTTAATGCAAAAGCAAACAAGCCCATACTTCTCATTGAATTATAAGATTAATAGTAGGTAGGTACGTAAAGTTCACACATATGGCACTGTGCCATGAAGGCACATTTAGGGTATACGGTGGTAGAGCCCACACATTCTTGATATCAGGCATTTTGCAGGTGATGTGATCAGCACTATGCTCCAGCCACCTTTATGCCCCAGGTACCCATTTGAAGCTTGTGAACTGCAGAGCCGCTCTATGCAAGGACAAGGCTGGAATCGAACCCAGGTCTCCAACACGGCAGTCAGATGCCCTACCTCCAAGATTAATAAATAACATTAAAATATTTCATTCATATTCCTGTTTTTGGTTGTGTATGTTCATACTTTCCCATTGCTACATTTTTATTTTATTTTCTCCATGTCTGTTAGAGGACATGGTGTGATCTGCGATATCTATGAGTAACTGCTTTTTTGCCTGTAACAATGACCCTGGTTTTAGAAGTTTCATAGGCTGGATGAGAAGCTCATGCAAGGAGAAGTTAAATTCTAGATATCACCCTGTCTGGGAATCAAATCCAGGTTTCCCACTTGGGGCCTACATGGTCCTTTTTCTTCATAGCATTCGGCTGTTCTAAACCATTGTCATCTAACAATGCAAATAAGCAAAGTTAATGAGATGTGTACTTACTCGTTTATTGTCCACAGCATCTGAATCCAGCATTGAGAAAGTTTTTGACCTCGAGATCATTGGAGCATCTATCACGAACCTCTGTTCATGAGCCACTGTGGATTCATGAGGCATCTGTAATAATTAATTTATTATGGGTCACTGTGATTAAAGCATTCGAGTACACAGTTTCACACAACTTTTGATAACGAATGTAGAAAAATGGCTCAACCTGAAAAGTACATAGACTTGTCTGAAATAAAAGTAAGATGCGACACACCACAATAAAAAGCTTCAATTGGCTCTCAATGTTTCAGACACATTGTACCCCATAATCAAGATAAAAAAGATTGCCTCCTTGATGGAACAGTGGTAACATCCTCACCATGTAATCATGGGGTCCCAGGTTTGATACATAGTGCACATAGTGGTTCAAACCACACTTTAAACTGTAGTTCCAGTCTTGACTAGCCTTTCTGTGCATAAAGTGGACTTTTTTAAAAAAAGTGGAAGGTACCTCTACATTGAAAGTGTCTGATAATTTTTACTATACTTTCAAAAATACATTTCTGTACTATCAGACACTACTATTGTCTCATTTTTGGTCAAAATTAATATTAAACTTACAGATTTGTGACAAATAAGAAAAAACAACAATTATCATACAGCAGAAAAACTGAAACAGGTATTAAAAATACATTTGGGCACATGGAAAACTTCACGCAAGTGACAGAAAACTTGCGAAAATTGTGCATTGATCAGCAATCAAATATGGGTCTAGAGCATTTGATGGATTGATTCATTGAGTTTTTTAAGTCCACTTTATGCACAGTAAGGCTAATCGGGACTGGACCTACAGTAAAAGTGGGATCCGAAACATTATGTGCCTCCACCGGGTTCTACAGTATTGGTCATATTATTGGTCTTATTAGTTGAAAAACCAAACACAGATTAACTCACTTTATGTAGAGAAATTTGACAGATTTAATGTTTTGTTATACACACTGCAAGTAACCTTGGTTCCTTGAGCCCATTTTCATCATTGTGTACAATTACATTTCACTCTTTTTTTCTAAACTTTTAAACCACGTGGTTTATGAAATTACGCCTTGCTCCAAAGATACAAATAAAGAACACTCTTACAACAACCAGAATTAATATTATTTCCTTTGTTGTAACCAAAAAATAGCATAAATAACATGGTAAACAATGTATGTATTGTTCCAGGCATTTTTTGTGAATATGTAAACAATTGTGCTGCCATATATTCTTGAGACACAGTAAAAGAAAGGAATGTGGGAAACAAAGATTATATGGAAGCAGACAAACAGTTTAACCCCATAAAAAGTATAAGAATCGTCAAATATATTTAGTTAAAACACTTTAAAACAAGGAAATGTGCTTCTTTTTTACACTGAGTCCAATAATTTGGCCAATACTGTAGAGCATTTGATGTTACAGTGCTGGACATAGGAATAACATGGTTCCTGTTCAAAACTTGAAGCTTTCAAAATTTTCGCCTGCAATTACTGGTGAATTCTACTTTAAACTCTAATTTCAGTATGAATTAGCTACGGAAGTACAAGTTGCGAATGTGTGAGCAGGGTGAGGATTCCCTGCCAAAACACACCCACACAATTGTGAGACCTTTCTACTGGCTCCAAATAGACCAATATAAAATCACTTGCCATTTTCAACAAGAATATATTTTATTGAATACATAATGTAATAAGTTTTTAAAAAGGCAAAAGTACTTGGGAAAATTATCAGCAGTTTTTACCATTAAATTGATATGGTTATATCCACTGAATGATAACCTGTCCTCAATGAAACAATCCACTTTATGTAGAAGGGCAAGCCAATGCTGACTAGATTTATAGTTTTAAGTGCACAACAATGAAAAACACCATTCAGAATCTTATACTTGAATTTTTATGATTTTGCATTGTTTTATCTTTTCCTCTTTAGGCTAATCATGACAGTGATGATGGAAAGATGAACTTGTCACACTGGGACATAAGCTTTTGTAGACCCTCATCGAAGACATTTGCCAACCATCATGTCATTTAGAACCAATCATTTTACAGCCCAGACTTTGAACACAGTCACTTTCAGCACTTTTCTTCATTTGAAAAATTCCTTGCACGTTCTTGAAGATGATGACAAACTAAAAAATTAAGTACAGAAGTATGCAGGCAGCAGATGCTTTAATTAAGTCTACAAAAGTTTGTGATGACAATTGACTAGAGACAGTGTAAGGATTCAGACCACAATAAATTTGTGACAAGTCTAACGGAACTTTCTTTCTGAATAGAATATAAGTTCTACTTACCAGCATGGCAGGTGCTCTGAACATGTAACTGAAGGGATAGTAGATTAAATTCAAAAAGGTTGCTGCATAAAGATCGGCGTAACGCACAACCTGAGATGAGAAAAATGTCTGCCGAGACCCACTACGGAATAAACTTCCCATCATCCCATACGCCAAGTCCATTTTATGGGTCACCTCCCTTATGGAATTGCGAAGTTTAGAAATATCCGGCTTCTCCATTGTGCTGCTGTCTAGGTTCCTAGAAAGCCACAACAAACAAATAAATGAGAATCATCTCTCACATGGAAGCATGATATATTAATAAATTCAATCAAAGCATTATTATTAATTATAATTCCCCGGTTTTGAAGGTGAACTTTACAAAAATTCAAGTGTACAAGCAGATGTTTTCTCCATTTCAATCTTACATATTACTTACCGCCTCTCAGCACCCACACACAAATATATAAACAATGTAAAGGGTCTGTGTAATTCCAATGTAATCAACAATTCTAATATAATTAATGACATATATATTTAAAATATTTTATTTAAGGTGTCATTTCACATACTCAAGACTACAAATATATCCACAAGCACAAGTCACAAATGTTACAGGATTTACAAATCTACAAAAAATTGTACGATTAATAAAAGATGCAATTTTTAACGTATACGGATAAAAATTCATGCATAATTCCTGGAATTCAAGGAATTCCTGGCGAGTAGCCACCCTTATTTTCTGCCACTTTTGGTTAATCACAACAATGGGGATGAATGGTGATACAATGAGATGGATATAGGGACAATCGCAAGCACAAATGGGCGACACATCACAATTGCATAGCCTCAGCCTTCAAAATGCTTGTCCAGGGTGTATTACGTGCAAGAGAGGTTGACATGTGATTGATTGATTTGGTTTATTTTACTTCACTTTTCTGCCACTTTTGGCTAATTGCGAAGATGGGGGATGAGTGATAATATGATGACATTGATGAATGGACACTCACAAAGACCCATGGCCATGCCGGGATTCGAACCTGGGACCCCTGGCATCATAGCACAATGTGCTAACCACTCTGCCACGAGGGCCAGTTCTTCACAAAGTTATAATACTTTGTTCATAGTGCTTTATCCACACTGCTTACAAAACTTAGTACATTAACACATGTAAGTACTTACTTATACATTTCCCCAAGCATAATGTCCAAACTTTGGAGTTCTGCAAAGAGTTGGCACTTGTCGGTCCACACATGGAGTTCCTGAACCAGTTCAGGTACAACTAGGAATGTTCGCCACCCTCGGATCTTCTTCGACTTGAGAATATCTCCAAAAATATGATCACCTATGTACAGGACATCCTTTCCCTTTGCTCCAATTAGTTCCGTAAAAACATCACAGGAACCTACATGGAAGACAATGGAAAAAATATTGGCAGTAGTGTTCAATTCATGTACATGGACTTGTTCAATTTCTTATATTATTATATATTGTATATATTCTCAGCGGTAGACAACACTAAAAATACTTCAAGACACAGCATTTTTTTTTTTTGGTGCAAATAATGGCTAAGAAAGTCATAAATACAACATAGCTTAACTAAGGTAAGCTATGAAATGTGATCTTAAAACATTTAATTTATTAATTAATACAATATTTGGTTAAAAGTAATTCATTCTTGTGGCAGGCTCAACTTGTACAGCATGAATAACTATGCAATACATTCCAATATACAGTCGACTAGACTATATTCTGCATATTTTAAAATTCAACTAGGAACAGTGTAAAAATTCTGATTTAATGATACACGTGATACAGAAAACACACACGCATTAAAAAACACACATGTACTCATTATTTGAAAAAAAGGTCATGAAAATTTCCACGAGTTTGAAATATTAAAAAAACATTTTTTTTTAGACATGAATTTTAAAATTTATTCACCAGGTGAAAAGTTTTAGGCGCTACGGTGATCGGGAATCCTGTACTTTTCTACCTCTGTACATTCTACTTCCTTATGTAATTGTGACTTTGAAGAAACAATGCCTCTTTCTGGACTTCAACTTTCAGATGCAAAATCAAAACTTCAATACTCAAGGCACTTGGCACCATTTGACAATTTTGTGAACAGAGATGATGATTCCAAACAACAATGTTTAGGACACATTGTTATATTTAAATGCAATAATTGAGCATCCCAGGACTGTATACTTCAACAAACAATGTAATAGTAATTATACTTGCTACTACAAAAAATCAACATGTCTTTCGATAATAAATGAACAGTCTCATGTCACATGTGAATTGTTTCTTCAAAATATTATACAAATGGAAGTTAATGTTTCAAATCATTAATGCTATTTTTCACTTAAAAGTTATCATTTGTATTATTATTACTAATTACATGCACTATTTGTACATTTGTAATTAATAAAAGCATTTAAATGACATTTAACGAGCACTATATTAATTCTTTCAGTAACATTTCAGTACCTTCCATGGTAAAGGGGTTGTGATGTGATCAGCTCCAGTTGGCTTTACCCCTCTCCCCACTACCCATTTATTACAGGCTGGTTGAATCTCAGAGCCACTCCATGCAGAGACATGGATGGACAACTCACACCTTGAATCACCCAGCACAAGAATCGAACCCAGGCCTCCCACATGGCAGTCAAACGACCTACCGACTTGACCACCACGGCTCCTCCTTGATATAGTATGAAATGTCAGCCACATGGCTTTTAAAAAAAAAGTACAGTGGGAAGTGCCTGTTACATTATTAATTTGAAGTGCCTGTATTAGTTCATTACCAGTGATTCTGCATAATTACTTACCACCCGAATAAACTTGGTCCTTCTGAAGTGGTCCCATGTGAGTACCTATTCTAAGGGCACCTGTGCTTGAGTCTACTTGGCGCAGGATAGTCCCTTCGCCAAAGAACAAAGGCTTCCTTGCATCTACCACAATATAATCAAAATAAGTTTTCCAGTTCCTATGGGGTTCATCAGCCTGAAAGAAGAATTGCAAACACTTTATCACACAATGCTTTAAAAGATTACACATGCACTGCATGTTTGTTGAGTTAATTAGAATACAGGGTGTAGCAGAAGAAATGCCCTTTCCTTACCAGTGGATTATAAGTGAATACTGTCGAGATGTTTTAATTGTAACTGGCGTATTGAGTTAGTAATCTTTGTTTTCCAGATTTCCTAAGGTTAAATGGCCCAAATAGTTGAGTGGCCACCTCGATTGCCTAATCCAATGCCACCTTACTTCTTTTTTTATTGTGCCCTTTAAGATCTTGTGTAAAAGATCAAACTCGGAACCACTACTGATTTGCAGGACACAATTCAGGACGGAATGTCTGATATTAGCCAAGAATTACGTCACAATGCTTGCTAGATAATATGTAAACTATGTACATATTTCATAATTATGTTCATGTGGTATTGCCGAACTGTAATTTATCTAACTGTACTTAAACATCTGCAATTATTTCAAAAGACTTAGCAAAAGTTACAATCAATTGTACAAGGGTGTTATTTCTGCCACACCCCGTGTATATTTCTGTATATTTTTTCCTTTAACTCATTCTGGATGAATTATCCAATAAGATGGATGATGGGCATAACCTGCCCTTCACTATACTTTCATATTGTGATATAAGAACGTACTATATTCACACTGGGTCTCTTGTGCATGGATAATGTAACTACTTGTTTCAAATTCCAACAACTAGACGATGTCTGTGAATCGTTTTTTTTTTTGTTGCTGCCGAGTTTTATTTGTTCATCTGTCGACTTACATTGAGCTTTTGTTTATGTGCTTGGGAATGGCACTAAACGATTTAAATGCAGATTACATTGTGAAGGATTCCACTTCGAATTTTGAATTTGTTGTCAATTTCAATTCTGAAGAGGAAATGGTGTATTTAGTGTTTTTTCATTGATTATTTCTACATGAAACTATGCTTTCAAAAACTTATAAGGTTTTACTTTTAATTTTAAAAAAAACTTACAGAAAATCATTCACAAAAGTGAGAAAAATATATAAATTTTAACATTATATATCTGAGGAAAAAGGAAATTTTGTAGAGTTCAAAAATGTTTGGTGAATAACAACAATTAAAAACATATTTTTTCTGTGATTTCTTGAAAAACAGCAATTCACTCCAGTCTACATGGACAAACACTATTTTCATGTCAGTCTGCGAAGTGTTAAAGAAGAATACTAGAATCAAACAAGTGTTCTCGGGTTACCAGCCAGGTTAAATTGGAGTTTTCCAACATTGCTCTCATCTTCAGGGAATGTGAATGAGCAATGTATGCCCTCGAAACATTGGAAGCCAACTCCCAATTTAACCTGGCTGGTAACCCAAGAATACTTGTTTGAATCACGTCACCAGGAAAGCTACAATTCCTATTTAAGAATGCTAGAAGTCATTCCGTTATTGATCTAAGTGAAAAGTTAACTCGCACGTAAAAAGTAACTTTCATAAAACTCTGCATTTTTGGAGAATAGAGAAAGTTCACACTGCTGACCTGCATGTTTTCTTCGTACCTTCATGAAACTCACCTTGACAAAATTATTCACTAAGTCAGACCTTGAGAAGGATGCACACCATACATGAATTTGTAAAGGTACAGGCAAGGGCAAGGGCCAGAAAACAGCAGACTGACACTTCACCCAGTTATTAGTATTGTGATGATTATTAATAATAATAATAATAAAAGATTGCCAGGCAGTGGCCATCAACAGGTTGTTGCACTAGGGAGTTACGTTTAGTTTTGATTTTCCGTAATCACAAAAATGTGATTATATATGCCAAATTTAAAACTGACGTTCAGTTCATTTTTGTACTGAAATTTGGACATTTTTGTTTAGCACAAATGTATGTAGCTACAGATTCATGTGTTCACCAAAGTAAAATGTCCTTTGTTTCCCCAATCCGAGAGAAAACCACTATCATAAATCTAGGGTGTATTACATACTGAAAAAGGAGGGCTAGTTAGGAGTTGTCAAGGGTCTTACCACTCTCACCCCCACCCCTAAAACAGGACAGGGTGAGGATGGTGCATGTGGAGATTCTTTCCTTGCTCTCTTTGAGCATTTTGCGAAAGTGACGAAAGGTTCAGTCCCTTTGATTTTTAACGTTCTTGTCTTCATCTCTCCCTCATCCCTCGTATACATGTCGCTGGGTGGAAGGAGAATGGAGACCACCCATGCCCGAACCGAATAAGAGAAAATGAAATCTCCATCTTTCTATACTCCCCCTGGCATGGGGGGAAGGGGGGAGAGAGAGAGAGAGAGAGAGAGAGAGAGAGAGAGAAAGAAAGAGAGCATGGGGGGAAGGGGGGAGAGGAGAGAGAGAGAGAGAGAGAGAGAGAGAGAGAGAGAAAGAAAGAAAGAAGGGAGGAAAAAGGGAAAGAGGCAGTGAGAGGGGGAAGAAAGGGAGAGAGAGATTGAACTCATAGGAAAGGAAATTATCATTTTCTCTTTGGAGGGAAGAGAAAGATAGATGAGTGGTTAGCAAATGGTCGGGACAGAAAATGTTTTCGTGAGGAGGAAAGAAAGAGAGTGTTTCTCTTTCTATCTCTCTCTTTGTTTCTTTCTCTCTTCTCTCTCCGGGGCGAAGCATGGTGCAGCTCCACACTCCCTTTGTCCGGTTTCCTCTCTCTCTCTCTCTCTCTCTCTCTCTCTCTCTCTCTCTCTCTCTCTCTCTCTCTCTCTCTCTCTCTCTCTCTCTCTCTCTCTCTCTCTCTCTCTCTCTCTCTCTCTCTCTCTCTCTCTCTCTCTCTCTCTCTCTCTCTCTCTCTCTCTCTCTCTCTCTCTCTCTCTCTCTCTCTCTCTCTCTCTCTCTCTCTCTCTCTCTCTCTCTCTCTCTCTCTCTCTCTCTCTCTCTCTCTCTCTCTCTCTCTCTCTCTCTCTCTCTCTCTCTCTCTCTCTCTCTCCACTTCGCCACCGGATAAAGAAGAGAGAGAGATTAGAGAAAGAGAGGGAGAGAGTGTGAGATTCTCTCTCACCTTCTTTACTTTTCCTCCTCCCCTTTCGCTCTCTGCAGTGACCATACGGGGCTGGCTGCTTATAGATGAGAAGGGAGAAAAGATGTGTCAACGTTTTCGACCATGAACCGGGACACAGGTTGCAATTTTGGCAGGAAGAGGGGTGAGGTAGGGATGCGAACATGGCAAACATAATATCATTTTATGGTCACCTCACACTGAGTAAAAAGATAAGCACTTACCTTTGCACCATGAGGAAAATCAAAGAGATAAGTCATGATTTTGTCAGTGAAACGATAGTCACTGTTTGTGAGAAGAAACACTTTAGCTCCACTCTCTCGAATCCTGCTGAGAATCATTCCCAGCCTCTCATCCTTCTTTATGTAATAGTCCATCTTTTCTATGGTTTTGTCTTTCAGATCACCCTAATGAAAGATTATATGTAAGATAAACCATATAACATCAACATACAGTATGTACGAGGGTCACTATTTATATTTTGAGCCTTGGCAACACTGATTGAAGTTAGGCGCGATTTGACGTTTGCACGGAATCGACTGGCATTATTGACCATAACGTACTTCAAATGTTTTGTCAATACCTTGACTTGTGTTGTTTATGTTGCCTTGGAGATTGCGCGACAACAATAAAATGGAATTAACTCCTGAACATTTTCGTACGATGATTTTTTACGATTTTCGACGTGGATTATCAAGACAAGAGTGCATCGATCAACTTACTTCCACATTTGGCGATGAAGCCCCATCCTTTGCCACTGTGAAACGCTGGTGTAACGAATTTAATCGTGGCTGCCATTCGCTCACCGATGAGATTCGCGAAGGTCGTCCAAAATCAGTTGTTGTTCAAGAAAACATTGATGCTGTGCAAAACCTAATACATCGCATACCTAATACTGCATACTGTGAGATTGAGGCAACCATAGGCATTAGTTCCACCAGCATATATAAAATATTACATGATCATTTAGCTGTGAGAAAGGTATGTTCTTGTTGGATCCCACACAATTTGACAAAAACTCAAAAAGACGCTCGCGTCAATTGGTGCAAACAAATGCTCAATAAATACAATCGTGGTGCTTCAAAAGACGTATATAAGATTGTAACAGGTGACGAATCATGGATATATGCATATGAGCCGGAACGTAAACAGCAGTCGACTGTATGGGTGTTTCAAGATGAACCCAATCCAACAAAAGTTGTTCGCGCTCGAAGCACATCGAAACAAATGGTCGCCTGTTTTTTCGGAAAACTGGTCATGTGGCAACTGTGCCTTTAGAGGAACGTAGAACAGTCAACTCTGAATGGTACACAACAATTTGTTTGCCAGAGGTCTTCGGTCAAATACGGAAAACGAACAAACGCCGTCGGATCATTCATCAAGACAGTGCCAGCTGTCACACATCTCGTCTAACAACCGACTTTATGAACAGTCAAAAAATCGAATTGATGGGCCATCCGCCGTACAGTCCTGATTTGGCACCCAATGACTTCTTCTTGTTCCCGAATGTCAAGAATAAATTGCGTGGACAACGATTTTCGTCGGCGGAAGATGCCGTTGATGCGTTCAAATACCATATTATGGAGGTGTCTCAAGAAGATTGGAAAAACTGCTTTGACAAATGATTCGAAAGAATGCAAAAGTGTATTGACCATAAAGCAGAATACTTCGAACAACAATAAAGCAGTTTTCAATGCCAAATTCCTGTTTTTTCATTGTTAGGCTCAAAATATAAACAGTGACCCTCGTATCATAATAGAGTAAACAACTTACCGGGTTTATTATTAAAAAAGTATCTGAAACACAACAATGAGAAAATTTTCAAGTTTTGCTTTCATGTACAAGGCTTTTGTAAACACTCCTTTCCTGCTGAAATAATACATGAATCAGCACACAGTCTTCTATGGTGACACAATATAGATTGATAGATTGGTTTGGTTTATTTTACTTCTCTTTTTTGTAATTTTTTAGCTAATTGCGAACCAAGGACCCTTGGCATCATACCATGCTGTGTTAACCATTCTGCCACAGAGGACAGCAGGTGGCACAATAAAATAATCAACTTGCCAAACATACCTAAATACAATTCCATTTCCATGCTTACCTGTATATGCACCCAGTCCACTGCATTTCTTACATCTTGGAAAATGGATTTGAAAGACATAAAGAGATCACCACCCTTGATTCCAGTTTTCGTCCTGAAATTTTAAATTACAACCATTTATGGTGCAATGATGATAAAACAAGAAGAAACAAGATGAAGTAGATGAGTGATCTTTTATATATACTCTAGAAGTGTATATTAAATATCATGCAAAATTAAATTACTCAAGAAATTTTTATTGCAAAATAAATTTATCCACACCACCACCACCAATAAAAATAAAGAAATAGTGGTTTTGTAGTGCACACATTAATATATACAGATATTTCATATTGAAATTTTGAGCACAATTAATAAAAAAAAGGTAAAGTGCTCTCCTGTGCTATGCACCATGGCATGAAGGCCACAATTTCTTGATCACGGCTGAAGGTGGGGGTGATGTGATCAGCACCATGCCCCTGGCTGCCTTTACCCCCCAGAGTTTCCTCCAGGTACCCACTTTATATGATGCTGGGTGGGTGGCGGAGCCACTTGAACAGGTGGAAAAAATCCCGGTTCTCCCCTGCTGGAAATCTAACCTGGGTCTCTCGCTTGGTAGTCAGATGCCCTAATGACTGAGGTACCGCAGCATTTTTTTATACTTGATGAAATATGTGCTACAGATATTAATAATTATTATGAACGTGCAAGCAAAATTTTTACCAATACAATGGAATCTAGATTTTACGTTTTTCAGGGGACTGAGCTGAAAAAAACTTAAAATGCAGGAAAATCTACAATCGAGGAAAATTTGATAACATTTTGCTATGTTGGGACCATCAAGATTGAATGTATAATAAGGAAAATTTTAAATTGAGGAATTCAATTATCCTTTATTGAATGGCAAAGTTCAGCCTCCGGCTGTTCTGCCATCTAATTCCAATGGATACATATACTACATACTAAATGTTTGTACAAATAACAAACAAAAAAAAAGGAAGAAAAATAAAGACAAAAGGAACAAATACAAAAGTGAGAACAAAGGCTCGTTTACACACTGAAAATAAGGGAAAAAGATTTAAAGAAAAATACACAAAGGATACACAAACTAATAGACACAATTGTGCTTGCTGTCATATAGTTCATGACTAATGCAAATTAAGATTATATAAAAATATATAAATATTCTTAATACACGAGAAAGGACAAAATATAGTCAAGGGTTGGCAACATGTAAGGAAAAAAGTAAAGAAGCGAAATGAGAAGACTTGTTTTAGGAAGTTGGTTCAGAATTGAGATCTCTTATTCGTGAACGCTGGAGCACAGATATTGTTCATTTAACAATAGAGTTTTCAGTTTGTCTTTGAAGTTGTTGCGATTAGTGAGGGACGTCATGGAAAGAGGAACTTCATTCCACGCTCTTGCAGCTGAATATGTGAATGATGATTCGAAAAGCACAAGTTTGTGCTTTGGAAGCTCAAGTTTTCATTTTCCCCTTGTTTTATAATCATGTATTTCCCTTCTGAATTTTAATTTCTGGAATAGGTTTTAGGTGTTTTTGTTTGTAAAAGATTATGAATAAAGCAACACGATGTAATTTTCAGCATCTGACCAATTTCAACATTTTGTTTGCATTTAGGGTTGGGAGGATGTGATCATATTTTATTATATGGCACACGAAACTGAAAAATGAATTTTGGATTTTCTGAACTTTTTGTTTTGTTTCAAAAGGATAGATTTGGTTCGTAAATTACATCACAGTAGTCTAGTATAGGAAAGATCCGCGATTGTATTAGTCTCATTTTAATCGCTGTTTTGGGCATTCTTAATAGCGATCATAAAGCTGAAAGATGTATGAATGTAAAATATATATAAAGAACAAACGCAATGATTCCAACTTGGAGAACCTCTCGCATCGCAGGGAATTTAAAACTGGGAAAGGGGAATTTAAAGTATCCATAGGGATTTTCATTCTGAGTCAAGCAGGAGGACAACAGGAGATTGGCACGAGGAATTGAATGTGTGTGGAAGGTGGCTTTGTGTAGTGCTTGGTATTCCTATTGACGATTCGAAAATGTTTTATTTGTTTAAGTGTTAGTAGTTGTGCTATTGCTGTGTTTACTGAAGTTAAAGGAAATGGATATAATTGAGCATTTGCATGTGAAAATATTTGGAATGAGATCTTTTCCGGAGAATTTGCAAGGTAGGCCAGTATAGCATCTCTTGTACCACAGACACAGGTCTTGAACAACAATGAATTTAGTGGTCGCAACAATAAGGTAAAATTTTCCACACACACATATCCATAAATCCTGTATGGATGCTGAGGTAAATTTGTAGGGAAACTTCAGAAGTGGGTGGATGAATGAAGGGCCAGGGGGGGGGGGAGAGGGAGGGGGAGAGAGAGAGGGAGAGAGAGGGAGAGGGAGAGAGAGGGAGAGGGAGAGAGGAGAGAGAGAGAGAGAGAGAGAGAGAGAGAGAGAGAGAGAGAGAGAGAGAGAGAGAGAGAGAGAGAGAGAGAGAGAGACACACACACACACACAATTTGTTTTAAAACTAATTATGGAAATATCAAAAGGTAAAAAAAAAGGTAAAGTGCTCCCCTGTGCATGCACTACGCCATGAAAGCGTATAGGGGGTGTGAGGGTAATGCCCCACGGTTTCCCCCAGGTACCCATGTTATTCGACACTGGGTGGGCACCGGGGCTGCTTCCAACGTTAGAAAAGTTTCCGGATTTGAACCGGCCGGGGATCAAACCCAGGACCTTTAGCATGGTAGTCAGATGCGTTACCGACTGAGCCACCGCAGCCACTGGAAATATCAGATCAATAAAATTCTTGGCAATTAGCAATAAGGCATTGTTGGTAAATACTAATCCAATATTTGAGTTATAATTATTTGCTTCAAACCATAAAAACTATAATGGTTAAACTGTAATGATCGTGATTATAGTCTTCTATAAAGAGTAGGTACAAGTAAGAGTAGGTACAAGTTCTCATGAGGTTATTGCATATTTTGGAGAGCTTGTCACTATGTTCCAATGTTAATTCCCAACACTTACCTTGTATATTGAGGAGAATTTGTGAAGAAGTCGATCAGGCAGGCCAGAAGGTAGGTTTCCGGCAGATTGAACAATGTGTTCTGGACATAGACACGAGATTCATCCAACTGTAGGAACTTATTTGGATATAATTCATACACCTGTGAGCTGTAATAACACAGAAAAATAAGTTATAAAAAAGACAAAGGGTGGCAAGAACAACAATTATGAACATGGGATATAAATTCTCCCCCCCCCCAAATTGTGGGTGTGTCACCACTTAGGCTATTTTACACCTGCCTTACATGGGTTATACGGGAACTAAAATATTCTTACCTGGGTCAAAAACCGAGTGACACCCAGGACACGTAAGGACAAAATTATTCACACAAGAAATTAAAAACTATTAATTTTGTGATTTCTTACAAAACTGGACATTACATTACAGCAAGGATGAAACAATTCAATGATTTCATTGTACACATATACAGATCAGTGATCACTAAAGCTACTAATTAAAATTATGAACAGTGAAAAATGTAAGGTTTCATGACATACTGAAAATGCAAGTAGAAAAATATATCATCATACATTTTCCTCTAATATAATTTGTCTATGAAACCAGCACATTAACTTATCTTACAGTATAGCTATTTAAAATTATAATAAATTCATTTAACTTACTGTTTGAGAAATTCAAAACCGTGGACACACACCAAAATATTTCCATACGCATCTACTTTCATCAAATTGCCATATAATGTATCAAACCACAAACCTCTGCAAAAGATAAGTAATGTCAGATGCTTTGAACAAATGTTTCTAACAGTAATGAACATTATATTACACATTCAGAGCTATTTATATTAAAAGAAACACCAGTATCTCCTCCATACATTTTCCAGCACATTTCAGAAGATATCACTGATATAATTCATTTTACAATACTAATAATATAACAGTTGGGCTGAAAAGTTCGTAGGCTGACTCATAGATGGCGTTACTAGAATTAAATCCATGTGATTTTTACTTAGTACTAACCTTCAAAAGATACGTGTATAAATTTCACAGCTGCCGGATAATTAGTTCGTGAGATATAGCATTGTGAGTGAAGCAGCTTTTGTTATTGTGAAAAAATGGATAAAAAAGAATTTTGTGTGTTAATAAAGCATTGCTTTTTGGCTAAAAAAAATACTGTTGAAGCCAAGGCTTGGCTTGATAAACATTATTCGGACTCTGCACCAGGAAAATCAACCGTTGAGAAGTGGTTTGCTAAATTTAAACGAGGCGAAATGAGCATCGAAGACGATGCATGCAGTGGACGCCCCAAAGAGGCTGTTACCGACGAAAACATCAAAAAAGTCCAGAAAATAATTTTAAATGATCGTAAAGTGAAGTTGATCGAGATAGCTGAGACTTTAAAAATATCAAAGGAACGTGTTGGACATATTGTTAATGAATATTTGAACATGCAAAAGCTGTGTGCAAAATGGGTGCCGCGCATGCTCACAATCGATCAAAAGCAACAACGTTTTGATGATTCGGAGCAATGTTTAGCGATATTCAACCGTAATAAAATTGCTTCCCCATCCACCATATTCTCCAGATCTGGCCCCCAGTGACTTTTTCCAGTTTGCAGACCTTAAAAGAATGCTCGCTGGAAAGAAATTTAGCACTGATGAAGAGGTAATCGCCGAAACTGAGGCCTATTTTGAGGCTAAAGAGAAATCATACTATAAAAATGGCATCGAAAAATTGTATGACCGCTATAATCGTTGTATCGCCCTCGAAGGCAACTATATTGAATAATAAAATCGAATTTTGTCAAAAAAATATTTTTTACTATGTTAGCCTACGAACTTTTCAGCCCAACTGTTATACTTCTTCATGAAAAAATTAAATCAACCATCTATTCGTGATAAAGAATTATTGGTGGAAATTCAGCTTTTCTTTTCTACCTTGGTCAATTAGGTAAATAAAAAAATGAAATTAACAAAATTTGCAAATTCCAATACAGCAAATGCTAAATGTTCAGAAGTACAATAACTTAGAATCGACCTTTCACATACAACTGTCCCCTGAACTATATGAAATAATGGAACTATTTCATCACGTGAGAACCAGAGGAAAGTTTACTCCAAAAAATGTTTAAATAAACTGCTCTGAATGGCTCTGTTTGGAGTAAGCTCAACGTATCTCCACTTCTAATCCTAAGCAGTAATGTGGAGTCAAGTATCTCCAATTTACTGACTCTTTCTAAAGAGTCAGGCATATTCCTAAGAATATATTGTTTCCTCTCTCCTGCAAATTTGATAAATTGAGTTACGTCTCTTTGGTTCTCACATGACTATACGTACAGTTTCCCTGCCTATCAGTGTTCACCTCACTCCACACACAATTTAGGAGCAGTCATGGGTGTGGAGTTAAGTTAAATTATTTACATTTGATGTTTCACCTTTATCACGTGTGAATTTTGAAATGTTTCAGATTTTTCATAACAAACTCAAGCAATTAGGAACAATAGTAACAGGTTCAAGTCCCATAATTTTTAAGTGTTTTTAAGCAATTCTCAACTTACCTTACTGGGAATGATGGATCATACTCAAATTCCATAATTTCTTGTGGATAACCTAGAGACACCAGTCTGTCTTTTACTAAGTTGAATCCCAAAGTTTCATACTCAGGAGATTTGTACTCTGGAAGAGATATTTAAACATTTTTACAAAACTATCTGCTAGTCCAGATTTTTTTCTTAATTGTAATGTATATATTGCAAATTAATTTATGAGGGATTTATATGAGAGTCAAAGTGCATTTCAAATCAGGCTAAACTGGAGTGGACTTAGAGTTTAAAGTGGGATCTGAACCATTAATGCCTCCTCTGGGGATTGAACCCAGGATAAAGCAACAGCACCACACCACCAGGGAAGCTTCATATACAAGTGTATGAATAAGTTAATACTATTCTATTATTCTATGCTTTTTCAATACATTACCTTGAAGTAATTGAACAGTGTATTATTGCAAACTTACTAGGAATTGTAAAAAAAAAAAAGCCACTGTAAATTGATGCCAAGTGAGGTTGTTTGTTTTGTTTAAAGTAGAGAATGAAAAGTAATGCTGGAACACTGAGTACATCTACTCTTGATTGGGTGATTTTTTGGATGAATACTTTTCATGTATATACCTATTTATGTGTGTGTTATTATTTTTCTATCTTTCCCCTTAATTTGTACAATTCGTCACTTGGATTTCAGCCTTTTATAATTCCAATATTTGAGACAAGATCCCTAGGCTGGCCTTGCCAATCTGGCTAGAGTGTTATTTTAAACAATCTAATCAATCCTTCAGAAATGCAGAACTTCTAAATCTCCCAAAATGTAATTTCAAAACATCTACTGTTTAGTGGCCATGACTATCTATGCACATTTCTTGTGTTAGCCAGTGCAAAACATCCTTGACCAAGAGTTTTCACCTTTATTTTATCTTCGGAAAAGAATATAGGTTTTACTTTCAAAGTTAGATATGGTCTGCTATCAGTTAATTAGCATTGTGTTAGAAAAAGACTGGTAAAGATCAATTTCTTGAAGAATTAACTTTGGATCAATGTACCATTATGAATCCAGTCAAGATCTGCTTTCAGACAGATAACCAGCTGTGAAATAACTTATCTTTGGGAAACTTTGTATGTTGTCAAATGGAATATAATTAAGCCATCTGTTTGACAACAGTATCAGAAAATAACTAATGGTGTCACTCTAAATGAAATACTGCTCAGTTCTAGACAGTGAGGTGACAAACCTTTCAATTAAAATTATTTACATTTTACCATCTGTTATCTGCTAGCTCTATATTAAGCCACTCAAGTGGGTTTTCAGGAGATTGGAACAAGGTTCACATATCATCCATTGTGGGAGATATGCTGACAACAAAAGACAAATACACAACATTATATGATTGTTATTTATATCAGGGGTAAAAAAAAAACTTGAAATAATTCAGTTGTCCTTTTTCTCAGAAGCCAGCCTTTTCTTCTTCTTTCAAATATGGACTACGAAAGCCACAAATCCAACTAACATAAAGAAACACATTTTGAATATGAACTTAAAACATTTAATTTATTATTTAATACAAGGTAGGATTAAAAGTAATTAATCCTTGCATTGGGGTGGCCTTCCTAAAAAAGGCTCTACCAGTAACAGCATGAATAACTATGCAATACATTCTAATGTATGGCTGACTACCATATCGCAGCAAATTTTAAAATTTGTCTAGCAACAGTTTAAAAATTTATAATGGCATGTTTATGGCATAATTCTGATTTATTGATCTATGATACAGAAAACATTTTTAAAAAACACACACTGTACTCGTCATTTTTTTTTAAAAAAAAAAGTAATGAAAATGACCATAAGCAAACTCGACATTTAAAAATATATATATATTTTTTTAGACTGAATTTGAAAATTCAGGTGTCAGGTGAAAATTTTAAGGTGCCATGGTGGCCATGCACCCTGTATTATTCTACCCCTGATTTATGTAGTTAAATAACTGTGCTAAGCTATTCATTTAGGCCAGTCAAGTAATCTAATGATGAATGATTTGCTGCAGGTTCAGTCTCCTATTATACAGGGTTTTCGTAAATGATTGTCGGTGTTACAAACAAGCACTGTATTTTACGTAATAAAGATAGATACATGCAATTTTATGCAAAATGTTAGAAAACTCACCAAGTTTTTATGACAAAGTCATAAACGTTCCATGTGCTCGCCTCGCGATATCCTGCAGATATCTAAGCGATAGTCCATTTCCTGCCACACTCGGGATAGCATATCACGTGTAACACTGTTGATGGAATTCGTTATGCGTGTTTTCAGTTCCTCAATGGTAGTGGGTAATGGCTAACGGTATATTTTACGTATCCCCAGATAAAAAAAATATTGCAAGGAGAAAGGTCAGGTGAACGAGGAGACCATGATCAAAGGTTTTCATCCTCATAACTCCGCCCAATCCAACGTTGTGGTAATTTTCTGTTAAGCAATGATCCCGAACCTGATGAGGATGAGGATTTTCCGTTCCCCATATGCGCACATTGTGTGTGTTTACTTTTCCACTTAGGTGTAATGTCGCCTCGTCAGTGGAAACTAAATTCTCGATGAAATTGTTATCGTCAGCCATGAGATTTTGCATATCGCTGGAGAACGTTTCCCGTACACGACGGTCCTTACGTGTTGGCTTTTGATGCAGACTTAGGCGGTATGGTTCCATGTTTAGCCGTTTTCGTAGAACACTACATAATGTTGTCTTCGGAATGTTTAGTTCCTTGGATTTAGCAGGAATCGATTTCTTCGGGCACCGTAGATAGGTTTCACGAACTCGCTCCACATCATGTTCCGACACTGATGGTCGACCACTGTTCTTGCCTTTTCAAATGCAACCTTTTTCTTTGAACTGTGCATACCACCTTCTAATCGAATTGTCTGACGGTGCATCTTTCCGATATCGCGCACAAAAATGTCGTTGCACAACTGTAACGGACCTCGTTGCGTGATATTCAAGGACACAGAATGCCTTCTCGCTAGTAATATCCGCCATTTTGGAAAACTGCCGCCTGGTGGCAGAATCAGGAGACAGAGGTCTATGAAACAAATAAGGAACACAACTTGTTGAGTTTCTCAACAATATCGTGCATTTGTGTTCACCGTGTCATTCACCCACATCGATTACAACAATGAGGAAACCCCGACAATCATTTACGAAAACCCGGTATTACATTTGCAACACAACTACAAGGGCTGTTAAAAAAGAAACCGAACTTTTACAAAATGGAGAAAATCGTAATATTCATCAGCTATTTGGACTGGCCTCCTTCAAAGTATTCCCCTCCACTGTGCACACACTGCTCCCAATATTTCTTCCAGTACTGGAATGCTTGCTGGAATGGAACTCCAGTTCTGGAATGGTATGTATGTCCCGTAGCGAATTCCTCCTAATCTCTTCTCTAGTCAGGAATCTGTGACCTTTGAGGGTTGATTTCAACTTGGGGAAGAGGAAGAAGTCTTCTTTGGCCAAATCAGTGGAGTAGGCTGGTTGTGGGATAACAGTTGTTCTGGAATTTTGACAAATCTTTCTACATTGATGGAACAAGTGTATAAATCAGAGGAGTCTCCTGAATGCATGCTGCGAATGCGTTCAGGAGATGCCTCTGGTATAAATGTAAAAGAGGGCTACATCGAGAAATAAATATGGTTTCAAATGCAGTAAATGTATTATCTTACTAAATCAGTAAATGCATTATTTACTTAGTACAAGTAAAAGTGTTGGTTTCATTTAAACACCACTTGTATTAATCTACAGTATCTGTTTTCTTCTATTAAGCCTTAACTCTTCATATTGAAATGATTTTCCTTGTGTACAACATGAACACCTTTTACATGTCAGCCAACAACTCTCAGCATGCATGAAGTCACTTTATTGAGAACCACATCGGCCTTTTACATTGAATTTGATACACACACAAAAAAGGACACTTACCAGCCAAAGTATAATCCATATCGAAGCCATAGAACTTGATATTTTCCAAATGGAGACTTCGGTTCACGAATATTCTGAAACATGAAAAATAGTATTTTAAGTAACAATGAAACTAATACATATGAATGGTCAATATTAAATATAAGAAAATACAATCTGCAGAAAAAATAGTACTTCCGCATTATAAAGTTTTCTCCATACGTATTTAAATGAGTTACTGAGATACATACAGAAACATCAATTTTAAACATGCCCACATTACTAAAACTTCAACTTGTGTCACAATTATAAACAAGTTTTTATATCTTCTTTCCTGATGACTGAAATAACACATTCACTAATTCATTTCTAAATGTTCCTGTATGGGAAAACCTGGTAAAATAAAGTATTTAAAATATCTTAATGGGTGAGTTTTATCATAAAAAATACTAGCATGAATATATCTTACAATTTTCATGTTGTTAACAATCTGATATTTGTTTGTACTACTTTTGGGCATTACCCCCACACCCCCTATACGCCTTCATGGCATGGTGCTAAGCACAGGGGAGAACTTTACCTTTTTTACCTTTACTTTTGAACCAACCCGTACAATAAATAAATATAAGTTCATATGTAATTCAGGTTTACGAATTATTACCGAGAACAACTTTTGGAGTAGAAGCTGTAGAAAATTGCAGGTACAAACTTTTGATATTTACAGTAAGCACGTAGTTAAAATTTGGTTATATTGATGTCTACCATGTCCCAAAAGGTACTTTACAACTTTGATGTCATACAACACAAATTCTAATTGACATAGAGGAATGTACTTTGTTGTAGGTGATTCACCAAAGCCTAAAGCTTTTTGAATTTTTCGTCAGGTATTGAATAAGATGGTGCACGACCACACTGGGTCTTAGACATGAGATGTCCTGGACAGGACATTTCCAGCATATTGGATTGGAAGAGATGGTCCAATTGCCTGGCCTCCTAGATCCCCTGACATTTCTTTGGGGCTGTGTCAGAAACAAAGTTTACAGCACACCTGTCATTGATCTTGATGATTTGAAGTCAAAATAAGAGCTGCCATTAATACAGTTGACAGGGAAATGCTACGAGGATATGGACAAATTGGAATTTCTATTAGATGTTGTAGGTGCCACCAGAGGTGCGCACGTTGAAGTGGACTAATACAGAATAAAACTTCATGTGTTGGTAAATCAAATGGGATATGGTATGTTTCTTTATGTCAATTGTAAGTTGTGCTGTGACATCAAAGTTGTAAAGTGCCTCTAGGGACACCCTGTACATTTTTCTAATGTTAATTAATTAATACATATTACATTTCAATAACAATTAAATATTAGTAAAAGTACTATAATCAATACTTGTGTAATTGCATTCAAATGCATTCAAGGAACTTTATAGATACTGTAGCAATGCCATCACATCACATGAGCTATTAAATGCGCACTGAATCTGTCAACATCAAAATTTTGAGGAATTTGAAATTCGTAAACCCTCTTTATTGACTTGCATGGACGTCCGGAAGGGGGGGGAAGGGGGGGCCCTCCCTGGAAAATAAAAGTCAACCAAAAAGTATGTATTTCACACATATAATTTCATTTTAACCACAATAATATGTGTTAATTATTGCATGAACACCATAAATTCAAATTTAAGCAATGTTATTTAGGGAACAACACTATTTTTGGAAAAAAATTGTCTTCGTTTGCCCCCCCCTGAAAAAATACCTTCCTTGCCCCTCCCTGGAAAAAATCCTGCGGACGTCCATGTTGACTTGGTTTATCTACTTCGCTTTGCTGCCACTTTTGGCTAATCGCTAAGATGAGGACGAGTAATGATATGATTGACTGATTGAAAGAACCAAGGGTGCCACGCGGAGGCCAGTGGGGACCCCCCCCCCCCCGATTTCTGGAAAAAGTTAATGTAATTGGAATGGTGAAATTGTAGCGATATCTTATCACAAAGAATATTGTTTTCTGTGATTTACGCTGTCAGTTACAGTAATTAACTACAATGTCCAACAAAACAACAAGAAAACGTTTCCACAAGAGACATTAGAATGACGTTGACTGCCGTAACTAGAGGTATACGGGATGGAAAAAAATGGTCGGGACGGGATTGGGAATGAAATATTTATAATTCTGAAGTTTGGGACTGAAAAAATGGTCCATTTCCAGAAATTTTCGAAACTTCCCGATGCAGTGAAAAATCTCGATTTATACACACTATTCACCTTCGAGTGATTGTTCTTTCACTTCTGGAATAGAAAACGGTTTTAATTTCAAGAAATTTCAGTCAGTTATGGTGCAGAAAATATTACAAAAAGGGTGGAAATCATTTTCCAAAGTTGAAATCGGACCTTGATATTTCACGGCCCGTCATTTTGAATTATTACTTTTTTTTTAAAGTACCCTTTGGCGCGTAAAAACATGGATCAGCGGCACCACGGATGACAGTAGATTAAGTGGTGTACGTTTGATATCTGTGCATTGTGAAAAAATACAAAACGAACGCGAAAGTATTTTCAATTCAATTTGAATTCTATGATTTGTAAAGTAACGCTTGAATTCATATGAAGAGCCGGGACTAACAAAATCGTGAGACACCTTCCCCTGTATACAATTTCAGTTATTACTTTTAGACCAAGTTAGGCTAAATTCTTAGTATATTTTTCACATTTTTAGCACGTTTAAATGTATCTTTTTTTTTTATTTTGCGGCTCTTTTGAAGCAGTTGTTTCCCAAGTGGAAGCTACTTTGCAGCTGGAGGCCGAAAGCTGCATTCCCCTCCAAATGTTCCCTAAATGCGGGCCTGGGTTTAGCCATTCTCTGCATCTACACAGTTCAAAGGAATGCCCTGAGGAAAATTTCTACGCAAAAGAAATTCCAAAGCTGTTCAATTCCAATAACCAAATCTCCCACTGAATCGCACATTGTATTCATATGTTAGTAGTGGAGTTATAGTGTACAACACAATATATTTCTATTTCTAAAAGAAATTGTTATTCAGAATGATGAAATATTAGCACATACCCATGGACAGCAATCATACGATTCAGCTGTATTGAAGATAATACTCGTTCTCTATGCATGTTTTCAATTCAATATGTAGACCTCAGACTAGCATCTACTACTGTGTGTTACAGCCAGTTGGTAAAAATCGTAAGAACACGTTAATGACGATGTTTATTTGCATTCGATCTGCGTCACACCATATTCACCTTGGATTCGCAATGATTCATAGGCAAGTTAAATTTTTAGAGGTGGACCTCGGCCCTATATTCTGCTTGGAATTTTCGTGTGATGGTAAGTTGTGGACCCTCACCTAAGTGAGCAAATAAACTTCTGAACTCCGGCTCCGTACCTTATATTCGATTTGAATGTTACATTACTGTTATTCTTCTGAAAATTTAGATCCTCTATGTGACGTCGTCTACTGGTTGGGACAAACCGGGGCCTCCGAGATGCGTATACTTCGTGTATACTCCGTATACAGGCCGCAACCTAATGACGTCAAAGGACTGATGACATCAAAAGAATAGTCACGATTAGTCGTGTGTTTTGGCGAAATACATGTATTTGAATGAGCGAGTTGTTCTAAAGAGTTCCTGTAAATGTATTTATTTCACAGTAATAATAATAATTATTATCGCAAATTAAACATAATTATGTCCTGATCAGTTACAAGTAAATGTATGCGTTTATATGTAATACATTTATTTACACGTTAATAAAAAAGTGTGTCCAACCAGCGCGAAATACATTTAAGAATTTGTGTATGGCAATATTAATTACACAGATGCCGAACCTCTAACTAATTATATTCTTTTAATTAACACGAAAAAAATGTTGATAGTTACGTATGTCCGTATTATTGCTCATAAGTTGTCTGAAATTGTGTAGTTCAAAGTTCAAAAGTCACGTTTTAAATATCTAATTTACTATCTAGCCACAGTAGAGAAGTATTCACTTCTTCAAGCTATGTTCCGCTTTACAAACATTACGACCTTGATTATATACATCAGGTGAAAGAAATTTCACAAATACATGTTTTATACCTTTGCACTCAGTAATGGATGTTATATTTTCTCTTTGTCGGTTATTCCTGTCAAAGACAGGAAGAAATCTTTATGATTATTGCAATGTAGTTAGTGAACTGTTAAAAAATGTGTGCTTGTGTCACCCCCATTTAAGGTAATTGGAAATGTAGAACGAAAATCTGTAGAAAAGTTGCTAAAGTGAAAATTTACTAGTTTATATAGAATCTGAATAACGATCCGTTTCGTACACTTGCACAGTCAGTCATTGTGATTTCATGTAACCTATTTGCTTTATTTAAATTTATACTCTGTATAAAAGGAGCGAGATTTTATGTCAACCTGTTCTAAATATCCCAAGTACAAGGGGCAATATAAATATGAACTTACGTATATGTCAGCATGGTACGATTTCAATACATGTCCAGGTACAGTTACAAGTAAATTGTCCTTGTTAGGGATGAATTAAATACAAGCTGATATTCCTAAAACTTGCGCCGTATCCTGAAAAACAACTTCTCTTGATTTTTACCATATCTAGCTTGTCTACCGAAAAGGGATGGATTTTAGAATACGAATTTCTTCTAACACTATTCTCATGATAGATCATGAGGTTTATTGTGTTCTCCTGTTTTTTGCTTTCACTTCTAAATGAAAGTAGCTTGCATCAATATTCCCATTTTCCGTATGATCGTAAATCCATTTTCATAGGCTTTAATTACTGTTAGATCATTTAAGGTTAGTGTTCTTAGCATTTGGGTATTTCGAATAGGTTAGGCTAGTACGTTTGCTGCATTAGTATGTGTACACTTTCCTTCCATCTTTGCTTGAAGTAAAATTTTTAATACGAAACATGATTTTAAAAAATATAAGCTTAACCTTCAATCAAACCAGTCAAACTTGTGAAGCCAAATATTTACCGGATTTCTAGAAAATTATACATTCATTCAAATTACACACGTGAATTCAGTTTCCAAAGTTGGAAAGTTTATTTCATACCAAATTCCAATCTTACAAGGTCTTTCCTCAACCTAACTTTTACAAAATTATCTTGCATGCATAAGTTTGAATCGTAAGTGTTTATTACACAGCAATTCAATAGCAATTATACAGAGCATTCCGTGACATTCGCAGAGCCTCCCCGATGGCGCAGTGGTAGCGTCGTTGCCTTGTAATCAAGGGGTCCCGGGTTCGATACCCGGTGGAGGCACATAGTGGTTCGGATCCCACTTTAAACTGTAGGTCCAGTCCCGATTAGCCTTACTGTGCATAAAGTGGACTTAAAACACCAAATCAAACCAAACCGTGACATTCGCTTCGAGACTCGGCGGCAAGCGGCCCGGCGTCAACGATTGTCTTTCCCGGTGAACGGATCCGCGACAGTCGCACGCTACGGTCTGTTTTTCTCTTCGCTCTCCCTGCCTTCGCTCTCTTTCCCTTTCTGTTGACGTTGCAGACTGACGCAAGTATAATCCTCCCTCGGAAGTTGTGTTGTGTAGTGTCCGTGTGTTGAAGATTGTGGCTTAACATGGCACCACAAAAGTTTACATTACAAGAAAGGATTTATTTTGTCGAGTGTTACTATGGAAAGAGGAATTGTGGAGAAGTGCGACGACGTTTTGCAACGAAATTTCCTGGTGTTCCCGTTCCACATAGGACCACTATATTAAACCTCGTAAAAAACTTTAAGAGTAACAGGGTCAGATCTGAATAACTGAGTGGAAATAAAAACCCACGTGTACTTACTGAGGAAAAAACTCTATGAGACAGGACAAAGGTTAGAACAGTCTCCTCGGAAATCTATCCGCCGCCTCTCACAAGAAACGGGTATTTCAAAAACCACAGCATTTAGAGCCGCTCAAATTGTCAGCCTGCAATTTCTGTTTATGGGGAAATCTAAAAAATAAAGTATACAAAGACAATCAATCCGCACACCATCCGTGAGTTAAAAGATAGTATTGTACGAGAAATCGGGAGAATTACAGTAGACGAACTTGCACGTGTAAATGCCTTCGGAGATGCCAGGAATGTGTTGCAGCAGAGGGACATAATTTTCAACACCTTCTGTAGTCAAGGTTAGTACACAATATGAAAACTGTAATTTTAATAGCAGACTGTCGCGGACCCCGTTCACCGGGAAAGACAAGCGCTGACGCCGGACCGCTTGCCGCTGAGTCTCGTAGCGAATGTCAGGGAATGCTCATATATTAACGACGATAATTCTTTACGAATTTCGAATAAGTATCAATGTAGGTTCAAATTTTATCTCTATCGCATTTTCCCCCTTGAATTTGAAAAATAAAGGTACACTTCTGTTCACAAGAACTGGAACACTCGTTTGAGTTAAAGATCAGCTTCGGAGCCGATCGAGTGTGGCAGTACAGCCGAAGTAAAGGTTCGGGAAAACAGCACTCTGTAGTGTTTCTTACCACTAAAGCTTTTCACCGGATGCAGGGAATTTTCTGATTTTCTGAGTGAAACGAAACGACGGTCCCTTCATCAATTTTCCAATATCATCATTTATCTTCTTCGTCGCGATTAACTGAAAGTGGAAGAAAAGCGAAGCTAACAAAAAATAAATCTAATTGACGTTCTAGATGCGGACGGGAGAAAATAAACAATGCAAGGCAATAAGAATATCTATCACGCTCCAAATGATGTGACTTCAGGATCACTTCCATTACTTTCTCTTAGGTATGCAAACTGCTTTTCTAGCTTGTAATTTGAACACGAGAGGAGGATAAAAAAAGCTCCCAAAATCAATACAGGCTGGATGAATGTCTTCACATTTTCCTGAAAAGTCACTTTCTTCGTCAAATAGTTAATTTAAAAATATAATTATGTATGTGCCATTGACTTATAAGATTCGTCGCCACATATCAGAATCTGCTATGTTGACGAAAGCTAGAGCACTTAGATTATTAGGGGATGGAAACACTAACACTAACCTTGCACAAAAGCACGTCTTCGATCGTCTTCATAACATTAACTTATAGTCTGTGAGCAATGTGTGCACAGCTTAGAGACACTATACCATGACGCGTATTGCTTTCAAATTAATGTAATTAGAGAGAGGGACATTGAAAGTTTGGAGTCGGACAGGTGAAAGTGCAATCTTCAGGAGAAATCTCCCAAATAGCATGTTTTTTCGCACAGCTGCTTGTGTCCATTTCGGTAAAACGCCAGCTTCGGAAGCTGAAATCCTAGGTTCGATTCCACGTGTGGTCAAAGTTTTTTTCCTTTTCCTGCCACAAAAATTATTTCACCGAGTCACAGTTTTATACTTTGTTGTTGTTCGTATGGCAGAATTTTGATTTACTACTGAAACTCCGTGTATATAACAACCACTTCTGATGTCTTCTTCTGGTAACAAATCCTACCCGTAAGATCAAACGTTACTCTTCTGTGAAAGACGGTAGAACAAAGATCATTTAGCAAACCTTTATTTTTCGACCTTTAATATTCGAAATTTATTTTAAATCGACCGAAATGATAAGTCATTTTTCGTTTGAGAAACCGGTAATTAAATTTAGAAAATGATGGAATTGTGAATTTTAGTGTTACTTGGTTTGTATTCTCTGATGAGATTTTGTTTACTACTTTTAGTATTATGAGTAGGGAACGGAAGTTGATGATCTAAAAAATATAGGTATATGACCTATAGAATGTCCTAAAAAATGGGAAAAAATGACGCAAAAAAGGCAAAAAATGACCATTAAATTTGTTAGTTTCAGGTTCAAAATTGGAATGAAAAGGAAATTAAACAAAATGCAATCTTGCTTCAAAAAAAAGGCAGCAAATGATACCACATGCACATTCAATTAAAATATGCAAGGAGGATTTCCAATGGAAACAGGGTCTGGCCAGGGTATTTTCAGCCTCTCCTTATCTGATCTTAAATCTGAGTTTGCCCCAGACTGGCACCTGGTGGTTTCCCCCGACACAACAAAGACTGTCACCAGTTCAGTTTTATTTTGCTTGTAAATTGCAATCTTGCCAGATATACTATATAGGCCTATGTTCACCTTGGTGAAGAGACTCAAGAATATTACCAAAATGAAAGAAGTGACGAAATATGACGAAACAATACACCGAATATTGCGAAAAATGACGGGAAAATGCCGAAAATCGGGGAGAATGACCTAAAACCAGAAAATTGGCTAAAAAAATGCACTTTAAAATTACCTTTTTTGGGTTATAGACGAAGTATAATATTGTGTATATGCATCGTGTCCGAGATGTCAGAAAAAAGATGACATTTCATCAACTTCCGCTCCCTAATTATGAGACAAGAAAGCAAGTTTTACTCATGAGATGTAGCAGAATTTACCACATATATAGTAGCTAAATGCTCACAATAGAAAATTTCATAGGCATGCACAAGACTGTTAATTGGAGGTTTCGCCACCAACCCATCCGCGTTGAAAATTATGCATTTATTGCTACAAAGTTGGATCTCATCTCAAATCTGTATACTTAAAAAAACGGTGGTGTGTGCTGTTGTCTGACACAGGGATTAGAATATTGGACAAACCTTATTTCTTAACTCCATTTTAAATAGTATAACGGAAAGATACTTGGGACAACCCGATCAGGAAATTAAAATTTTTAAACAATGATGAAAACGCTTAAATAATATTTTTCTCCATGATGCAGTCAGTCGCAATTTGGGTGTCACTACTGCAATTTTGAGTTTGGCGCCTATCTGAACTCACAAAGTTTGCAATATTTGGTTAGCATTTAATTCAGACCATTAAAACCATGATATAAATTTGCATACTTTCTTGCCTCCTTTCTATGCAGCAACATGGGCTATTTCACTTTTTCATTATTGAACTATGTTTTTAGGAAGTTTCAATTACACAAACACAAATGAACACACGTGTTAGTCTGGAAGGGGAGCTAGGGTGGCGTGCCTCCGCTTGTATGTAAACATAAAATGTAGGACGCAAGGAAAACTGGGTTGGAAATTAAAAAATGGAGAAGATTAGAAAAATTGTAAATTCATTCTTATTGGAGGAATTACAACTTCAGTAATTTGCTTTACACAAACTACTTTGAAGATTTTAGATATATAAAAGTTACTTATTTTGACAACTTTAGTTGTCTTGTGTAGTAGTTGTGCTGTCTAATGTGTTTGTGTTCGTCTTGTGTAGTAGTTCCTCCATTCATATTGGGGGTTAGGCGTAGAGCTGACAAATCTGCACTGTAAAAACACATGTCAAGAAACAACAATATAAGGCCATGGATGTTCCCAAGGTAAAATATTCCGGAGGTAAAATAGTCCCCCGTTCGGATCTCCGGGTGGGGACTACTTTGGGAGGTCTCTGGACTAAGGATAAGATCTACGTTAGGAAGAAGGATATTAAATTAGGCACCTGGAATGTTCTGAGCCTTTACCGGCCTGGGGCATTTCAGTGTACAGTTAATGAGATAGTTAAGTATAAATTAGATGTAGTAGCTGTCCAGGAAGTTAGGTGGCCAGGAGAAGGGAATTGTAAAACTAAAAATTATACTTTTTTCTATGGTGGTACTGAAAATCATAATTTTCGAACAGGCTTTTTCATAAATAATAGAATTATATCGGCTCTTAAAACAGTAGAATTTATTAATGATAGGATATCATATGCAGTTTTACAGGGTAGGTGGTGTAAAATTATTTTAATAAACATACATGCACCAACGGAAGATAAAGATGATAATACTAAAGATGATTTTTATGCAGAGTTAGAACAGGTCTTTGATAAATTTTCTCAGTATGATATGAAAATTCTGTTAGGTGACTGTAATGCACAAATTGGCAAAGAAGAGACATTTAAACCCACGATTGGTAAAGAAAGTCTTCATGAATTAAGTAATGATAATGGTATAAGATTGATTACTTTTGCAACCTCAAAGAATTTAATTGTGAAAAGTACCACTTTTAAACATAAAGATATCCATAAATATACCTGGTCTTCTCCAGATGGTAAAACTCACAATCAGATAGATCATATTCTCATTGATAAGAGAAGGCATACTAGTATAATTGACGTTCGTACACATAGAGGTGCTGACTGTGCTAGTGACCATTATTTAGTAATTGCTAAATTAAGAGAAAGACTCTCAGTGATAAATCATAAGCAACAAAATCTAAAAGTTCTAAAATTTGATACAGGAAAGTTTACTGATGAAAGAATTAAGAAAGATTACCAAATTAAACTGTCAAATAGATTTGATGTTTTGCAGGATTTAAATGATGATGAAAATATAAATGAAACAGACGTAAATAAGAATTGGGAGCACATACGTAATGCAATAGAATCAGCAGCTAAAGAAAGTATAGGATACCATAAACCGAGAAAAAGTAAGCCATGGTTTGATAATGAATGTCATAATCTAATAGAAATAAGAAATCAGGCTAGACTTAGGTGGTTAAATAACTCTGATGATACAAATCTAAACAATTATAATAGAATAAAGCGAGAAGTTAACCGCACGTTTAGAAGTAAAAAAAGAGATTACTTGAAAACCAAAATTAACGAAATTGAAACAAACAGCAAAAATAAAAATATCAGAGATTTATATAAAGGTGTAAATGAATTTAGAAAGGGGTGGCAACCTAAAGTAAACTTGATAAAAGATAAAGACGGTGATTTTCTAGCTGACCCAAGTGATATTCTAAATAGATGGAAGAACTACTTTAATGACCTTTTAAATGTCCATGTAGGAGATAAATCAGAAGTGAATGAAGTACACACAGCAGAACCTTTAGTTCCAGAATCCAACTTGACTGAAGTTAAAGATGCTATTAAAAGGCTAAAGAATAACAAAGCACCTGGCATTGATTTAATACCAGCTGAGTTAATTAAATATGGTGGAAATTCATTAATGTATCAAATTCATAAATTAATCTGTTTAATATGGAAAAAAGAAGAAATCCCTCAACAGTGGAAAGAATCCATAATTGTTCCTGTGTTTAAAAAAGGTGATAAAATGAACTGCAATAATTACCGTGGAATTTCTCTACTCTCAACAACATATAAAATATTATCTAACATTCTTTTAACAAGACTAACCCCATATGCTAATGAAATTATAGGTGATTATCAATGTGGATTTAAACGTAACAGATCAACTACAGATCAAATTTTTCACATCAGACAGACACTTGAAAAAAAGTGGGAATATAATCAAAATGTCCATCAGCTATTCATTGATTTCAAAACAGCATATGATTCAGTCAAAAGAGATAAACTATATAATATATTAGTTGAGTTTGGAATACCTAAGAAGCTTGTTAGTATGATAAAAGTATGCACCAGTGAAACAGAAAGTAAAATTCGTGTGGGTATTAATATGTCTGACAAATTTACAATTCATGATGGGTTAAAACAAGGAGATGCATTATCTCCATTGCTCTTTAATTTTGCCTTAGAATATGCTGTTAGGAAGGTAAAAGAAACTAAAGAAGGACTAAAATTAAATGGTGTGACTCAGTTGTTAGCATATGCAGATGATGTAGACTTACTGGGGGATGATGTGAATACAATTAAGAATAATGCTAAAATATTTTTCAAAACTGCTAAAGAGATAGGTTTGGAAGTTAACAAAGAGAAAACTAAATATATGCTTACAGGGCGAAACCAAGTGTTAGGTAATAATCAAAATCTAATTATTGATAACAACTCGTTTGAACCAGTTTCCAAATTCAAATACTTAGGAGTAATATTAACAAATGAAAATTATATTAAAGAGGAAATAAAAAGTAGGCTTAATTCAGGAAATGCATTTTACTTCTCTCTTCATAAACTTTTGTCTTCTCGTTTAATATCTAAGAAACTGAAAGTTAAAATATACAAAACAGTAATTTTGCCTGTAGTATTATATGCATGTGAAACTTGGTCCCTTACATTGAAAGAGGAACATAAATTGAGAGTATTTGAAAATAAGATCCTTAGGAAAATATTTGGACCTAAAAGGGATGAGGAGACAGGTGAGTGGAGAAGGTTACATAATTTAGAACTACATAATTTGTATTCATGTCCAGATATTATTAGAATAATTAAATCAAGAAGACTTAGGTGGGCAGGCCATGTGGCACGAATGGGAGAGGAAAGAGGAGTTTACAGGATTCTTGTTGGGAAACCTGATGGTAAGAGACCTGTAGGAAGGCCAAGACGAAGATGGAGGGACAACGTTGAGATGGACCTAAGGGAAATCGGTAGGGATGGAAAAGAGTATATAGAACTTGCTCAAAATAGGGAAACATGGAAGGCCTGTGTTGCTGCAGCCATGAACCTTCGGGTTTAAGAAGGCTAGAGAGTTAGTTAGTTAGTTCTTATTGGAGGAAGGAGTGGCTACGAAAGGTAAGAGGGATGAGCAAATGCATCATGAAAAATGTGACAAATAATTATTGATATGTTGTAAATAATTCAAATACGTAATTATCAATAAAATGAATTTACGTTTGTTTTCTAAACATAACATCAATGATTTTCGTCCAATAATAGTAGTTGAAGATTATTTGTATTTGTTTTAATAAAAACGCCTTCCTGGCAGACAGCAATGTTTTGACTACAATTTTAACAGGAGAGAGAGAGAGAGAGAGAGAGAGTGTGAGAGAGAGAGAGAGAGAGAGAGAGAGAGAGAGAGAGAGAGAGAGAGAGAGAGAGAGAGAGAGTGTGAGTGTGTGTGTGTGTGGAGGGGGGGTGAAACGAGGGAAGTGGCAAATGAATGACGGAAAACATTAATATTCACATATCAATGTAATCCAAAGTTTCGAACTTAAATTCTGTGGTTTTTCTTCCACGGAAGAATAACGTTTGATCTTACGGTGGGATCTGTTACCAGAAGAAAACATCAGAAGTGGTTGTTATATGCACGGAGTTTCAGTAAGAACGCAATAAAGAAAATTTTGATCGAAATCAAAATTCTGCCGCACGCATAGTCCTTTCAATAATTATTTTCTCCTTGCCACACGAACAACAACAAAGTATAAAGCAGTGACTCGGTGAAATACTTTTCGTGGCACCAGTCTGGCAGAAAAAGGAAAAGGAAAAAAACTTTGACCACACGTGGAATCGAACCTAGGATTTCAGCTTCCGAAGCTGGCGTTTTACCGAAATAGACAGAAGCAGCTGTGCGAAAAAGCATGCTATTTGGGAGATTTCTCCTGAAGATTGCACTTTCACCTGTCCGGCTCCAAACTTTCAATGTCCCTTCTCTCTAATTACATTAATTTGAAAGCAATACGCTTCATGGTATAGTGTCTCTAATCTGTGCACACATTGCTCACAGACTTATAAGTTAATGTTGTATGTCTATATTAATGAAGACGATCGAAGACGTGCTTCTGTGCAAGGTTAGCGTTTCCAACCCCTAATAATGTAAGTGCTCTAGCTTCTGCCAACATAGCAGATTCTGATATGTAGCGACAAATCTTATAAGTCAATGGCACATACATAATTCTATTTTTAAATTAACTATTTGACGAAGAAGAGTGACGTTTCAGGAAAATATGAAGGCATTCATGGATTTTATTTCTATCAACATTATTCACGTATTTTGTAATGCCGTATAACATTTGAAATGTTTCCGATTTGAAAGCAACGTTTCTGAATGGATCATAAAACCACGGCGTGCCTTCACAGGGTATCGAACCTTTATTACAAGGCGACAACGTTACCACTACATCGGGGAGTTTCGATCACGCATGAAAATAGAACAATAGTTCATCGTCACTCCCTTTCAGTCTAAAATGTATAAAAGCACCTTAAGTAAACATTTAAGGGCTGAATTATGGATTAGTCCCTTTCCTGCCTTTGTAGGTTAATCGTCGTGACGGTGATGATGCAAACATAAATAAGCTTTACTCACGGATATTTCATGTGCTGACAAACAGCGATTTATCCACACACCCCCAACAACCCTCTAAAACCTCCCCCAAAAATGTCCTCACCACCCCCTAAAATTCTACACAAAAGGCTGATTTATTGTCATTTTGGCTCAAAATTTACCCTTACCAATGAATTGATTTGAATGGTTTATTTTACTTCACATTTCTGCCACTTTTGGCTAATCGTCAAGATGAAAATGGGGGGCACACAAAGAACACCCATGGCCAGTCCGGGATTCGAAACCGGGACCCATGGCCCCCTATAAGGAAAATTCTGGATAAACCCCTGCTGACGAACTTTACAGCTCACGCCAACACCAACACATGGGTAAATATTGTTTTTCAATGAGAAAAATAATAGAAATAAAATCTTCCAACACACCACAATGACCCATCTATAGCAGTATTTGTTTACAAGCTGAAACTTTTTATACAGATCTGTAATCTTGACCGTTCAGTCCCGCCCATTTCGACCTTCGATAATGCAAAGTTAATAATTGTAGCGAGGTCAAGCTCCACGTTGGATCATATGATGTTACGATGTCACGCATAGGAAAAATTACTAGCAGCTACAAAGCATTGCTCTACGGGAATATCCATCGTAAGTGACAAAAACGAATAAGAATAAAAATCAGGAAACATGCTACCCTTGCAAAAAGAAAAATGGCAAGTTTTTGAACTGAAAAGTTCTCGCTTATATTATAAAAACAAATTATGAATACAGCCACGCCATTGATTAAAAGGTCTAGCACTTCTATTTAAACATGCATACACAAGGAAGACCTAGTGAGCACACAAATGCCAACCTCACTTCCACGCAGTATGCATTTCTGCAAGCTAACGAGGCTCTGGAGTCTGGACCCAATATAATCCTCTGTAGGGTTGCGCATTGTCCTGTGTATTGCCCTTATGTATGCTGAGTGCCACTTACCAGGATCAGCTTTTGATACGAGTGAGAAGATTTTAGTCAAGGCACACGTGTTTATTTTAGCTCTGGTAAGGAACTTGACAGAATTCTGACACATCCAGAATTTCCACTCCAATCAATAAAGAGGTTTTCTCGGGCAATCAGCCAGGTGATTGAAAACCTAGGTTTTTGACTGTGCTGATGCTTAGCTGGAAAAATCAATGCTATCCTAAAAATTATATACGTATTTCAAATAGAATTTCATTGACGTCGCGTTAATTTGGTTAATTACTAGAAAAATGCCTAAGTAAACCAGTCCTCTATATGACAACAGTGAATATATGTACACATTTAATCAAATACAGCTATGAGCAATTTGTGATTTGTATCGAAATATTGATTGATTGAATCGGTATATTTTACTTCGGCTAATCGCGAAGATCAGGATGAGTGAAGATTTGATGAAATTGATTAGAGGATACTCACAAAGAACATGAACACAGGACTCCTGGCGTCGTAGCGCGCTGTGCTAACCATGTTGGAACGAACCATGGTCGGATTGTGATTCGTATCGAAGTACAAGGTGCCGACCTCCGTGGCAGAGTGGTTAGCACATCGTGCTACGACGCTAGAACTCTTGTTTTCGAATAAACACTAAACGCACGGGCCATGAATATAGACGGCTGGGCAGAATTGCGCTGGTAAAAGCAAAGCGAGAGCGGGACAAAAGCCCCTGCTTCCCGCGCACTGTTTGGCAACATCAACCGGGCTGCATTGCCTAGTTCGAGCGTCAGACAGACCTCCCTCTCTCTCCGGGGCACTTTCGTGTCATCGCTGACCTTTCGAGCAAATACTGTCAGTTTGTATCACATGGATTACAAAGACAAACTCTACAACGAGATCTTTCATTTTCTTAAACCTCCGAACACACGGGGTTGTGCTCCGACGTGGCAATAGCGCGAACTTCTGCCACCCGCCTTATTTCATGGCCGTGTGTTTAAACAAGAAGCAGTAATTAACTTGAAAGTCGTTTTTTTTTTCAAGTTCTCGCGTCGCATTTGAAACAGCGCGTCCACTTCTGTGCCCTTGACCCTGGGCCTCATTCTCTTCCTTGCAATGCCAAGAAAAGGTCACGTAACGCGCCAGCTCGGAAACGCGATCAAGTTCGGCTAATCAAATGGCACGTTATCGAGATTTCAACAAAAGCTTCGGTTTCCACGCCACATTCAGATTAACTGCAAATTATAACGGGTGGATAATTCTGACATAATGAGAGAGTGCGTATGTATGGGCGTCCACGGGGAGGGTCATTTTACCTCCGGAATTTTGATATTTATCAATTCCTTTCTTCTCTCGTTTGTAGTTTTCCTTTCTGTTCACCTTTCTTTCTACGTATATTTTCCTATTCTTCCCATGTCTACTCACCCCTCCCCTCCATTCTCCCATTTCCGTCTCGGTTTCTGCTTTACTCTTTCTATATAGTTTCTCCCGAGCTTTCATATTCTCTTTCATCTTTTCTATCTATGTTTTCTAGTTTCTTTCTATCTTTCCTTCTCTGAGTCTCGACTCGATCTAAACTAACTAACTCCCTAGCCTTCTTAAACCCGAAGGTTCATGGCTGCAGCAACACAGGCCTTCCATCTTTCCCTATCTTGAGCAAGTTCTATATATTCTTTTCCATCCCTACCGATTTCCTTTAGGTCCATCTCAACGTTGTCCCTCCATCTTCGTCTTGGCCTTCCTAAAGGTCTCTTACCATCAGGTTTACCAACAAGAATCCTGTAAACTCCTCTTTCCTCTCCCATTCGTGCCACATGGCCTGCCCACATAAGTCTTCTTGATTTAATTATTCCAATAATATCTGGACATGAATACAAATTATCTAGTTCTAAATTATGTAACCTTCTCCACTCACCTGTCTCCTCATCCCTTTTAGGTCAAAAGATTTTCCTAAGGATCTTATTTTCAAATACTCTCAATTTATGTTCCTCTTTCAATGTAAGGGACCAAGTTTCGCATCCATATAATACTACAGGCAAAATTACTGTTTTGTATATTTTAACTTTTAGTTTCTTAGATATTAAACGAGAAGACAAAAGTTTATGAAGAGAGAAGTAAAATGCATTTCCTGAATTAAGCCTACTTTTTATTTCCTCTTTAATATAATTTTCATTTGTTAATATTACTCCTAAGTATTTGAATTTGGAAACTGGTTCAAACGAGTTGCTATCAATAATTAGATTTTGATTATTACCTAACACTTGGTTTTGGGCTGTAAGCATATATTTAGTTTTCTCTTTGTTAACTTCCAAACCTATCTCTTTAGCAGTTTTGAAAAATATTTTAGCATTATTCTTAATTGTATTCACATCATCCCCCAGTAAGTCTACATCATCTGCATATGCTAACAACTGAGTCATACCATTTAATTTTAGTCCTTCTTTAGTTTCGTTTACCTTCCTAACAGCATATTCTAAGGCAAAATTAAAGAGCAATGGAGATAATGCATCTCCTTGTTTTAACCCATCATGAATTGTAAATTTGTCAGACACATTAATACCCACACGAATTTTACTTTCTGTTTCACTGGTGCATATTTTTATCATACTAACAAGCTTCTTAGGTATTCCAAACTCTACTAATATATTATATAATTTATCTCTTTTGACCGAATCATATGCTTTTTTGAAATCAATGAATAGCTGATGGACATTTTGATTATATTCCCACTTTTTTTTCAAGTGTCTGTCGACTCAATCTTTTCCTCTCTTTCTGTCTCATCTTTTTTTCGATTTTTCTTTCTCTCTCTCTCTCTCTCGTTTGTAACATATACCTCAGTGGTTCTCAAACTTTTTTCTCATTGTACCTCTTTAGTGGTAACTAAACGTCTAATGTTGTACCCCCCCACCATAGGTCTTCTCCGATAAGTGGATTTTGGGGAATCTTTTTTGCTGTCTGATTGGTGGAAAGTTTTTGATATGTTGCAGGCGTGTATCTGCAATAGGGCAGTATGACATTTGGACTGTATGTGAAAAGACAGTATAATACTACGTTTATTGTTTTATTGGGTGTTCCTACGTTTACAATCTTTATGGTTAGTTACAAACATAAAAATGTGAAACATATGTATGTATGTATGTATATATATGTATATCTCTCTCTCTCTCTCTCTCTCTCTCTCTCTCTGTGTGTGTGTGTGTGTGTGTGTGTGTGTGTGTGTGTGTGTGTGTGTGTGTGTGTGTGTGTGTGTGTGTGTGTGTGTGTGTGTGTGTGTGTGTGGTGTGTGTGGTGTGTGTGTTGTGTGTGTGTGTGTGTGTGTGTGTGTGTGTGTGTGTGTGGTGTGTGTGGTGTGGTGTGTGTGTTGTGGTGTGTGTGTGTGTGTGTGTGTGTGTGTGTGTGTGTGTGTGTGTGTGTGTGTGTGGTGTGTGTGTGTGGTGTGTGTGGTGTGGTGTGTGTGTGTGTGTGTGTGTGTGTGTGTGTGTGTGTGTGTGTGTGTGTGTGTGTGTGTGTGTGTGTGTGTGTGTGTGTGTGTGTGTGTTTTTATATATATATATATATATCAGTGGCGTATACTGAGTCCAAGATCTGGGCTATCTCACTATGTCACGTGGTCCTAGGCTATGAATAGAAATAAATTTAAGTTGCCAACTCATAAGAAATCAGGTTGCCAACTCCAGAATCAGCATCATCTCCTCACTGATATGAATAACATTATTTACAATTTCTGATCGATTTCTCTCCTGTATTTTATTCTCTAGACTTCAGGCTTCGCAGATAGCTTAGCTAGCCTAGAATATACGCTCCTGATATATATATATATATATATATATATATATATATATATATATATATATATAAACTAATGTTCATATAATTTTCCAGTTATTGAAGAAAAAGTAAAGAACAAAAATAAATTTGTAACCAATTGTGAAGCACAATTTTGGAGGGTTTTTTTTAAATTGTAAATCCTTAAGAGTTTCTAGTGAAAAGGTGTTTTTTTATGTCTGGTTGTGCACTTTAAACTTTCAAACGGAGATTCGACTCAAAATTTAGTTCAATTATATATTTCTAACGAGTATTTTATTTAAAAAATATGTGAAACAAATATAAGATTTTCAGTGAAAAGACCAGCCTTATTTTCCTGTTGAGTGCTAAAAGCTATGATGTCTGAAACAACAAAGTGTGCTCTACACACCTGCAGCAAAAATGTTGTCCTTTCAAGTCGTTCATGGACCCCTGGGGGTACGGTACCTCAGTTTGAGAACTACTGATATAAGTTATATCTTCAGCCATATAAGTTTCACCTCTCGCTTTTCTTTCTTTACTTTCTCTCTCTCTCTCTCTACTTCTCTGTCTGGAGTCTCACTTGCCTATCTTCTTGCATTCCTTATTCTTTCTCGGTCTTAAAAGACTTTAGCTGTTGCACTATGATCCGGCCACTTCACAAACAAGCTATCGACTCTTTAAATTTGGAAGCACTGCCCGTTACAGTGTAATTAATGAGATATAAATACTATTTAATATTTTATTATTTCCATAATATTATTAATTTTTACACATGCTGCTCAGTAGCTGTAAGGCAGGAGCGATTCAAGGGAAGGGTCGTGGACGGGAGGAGGGTAAGTGAGCTCTCCCAACTGCCAAGACTAAATTGTTGCTTGTTTGATTGAACGAATTAGGTCATTTTTACTTCGCCTTTCTTCCGCTTTTGGCTAATCGCAACGACAAGGATGAGTGATGATATAACGCAAGGGAACACCCATACCGCTAAGTTGCTGCGTCCGGGGTGTAAGGGGTGAACCTTTCCGAAGACACCCAAATGTCAACCTCCCTTCCACGTAGTACACCTTGGGCTGCATTTTGCAGACTGTCGAGGCTCTGGTGTCTGGACTCCCAGCCAGTATAATCCTTCAGAATGTCCATTCACCCATCTAATCTTTGCGATTAGTCAAAAGTAGCAGAAAAGCGAAGTAAAATAAAGTAAATCAATCAATGAATCAAGTTGTTGCATTCATAAAGATACTACTCAAACTTAGTTTCTTTTTTAGCATTTGATAGTTTGACACGGACAAGGCACGATTATAGAGACAAATTTTCTTCTTCTAACCCAAGAACAGTGCTTAGAGTGGGCGGAACGTACCGGAACTCCGTTCTCGAAAATCAATTTGGTGCGGGAACTCAGTTTCTGCTACGACATTGGACATTCATTTTATTTATTTAATAAAGTCCATCCTTTGTTGCATTAATTCTTGCAAACAATAGGAAAAGACACAGTTCTTGTATTGTAGTCTCCTGTCGGTGGACGGTCCGGAAATTTAGGAAAAAAAATATTTTGGACAGTGCTATTCGTTTAAGATGTAAATGAGAACCTAATTTCCTGAAATGACAATCCCTGAAGATGAGAGTGACGTTAGCTCTCGGAAGCCTATATCCGAAAATAACCTGATTAATATCCCGAGAAAACTTCATCATTTGCCGCCAGGAAAGCTTCCAAGAATTATTTCTTGTGTATATATGTTTACTTTGAATGCGATAATAATAGGTAATAATAAAAACAATAAATCAACTTTAAGAATACCGAAACTTCTCTCCCAACAAAAACCATAATAATACAATTTTATATTAATATTGTTAATATGGATGTTGTACTACTACTACTACTCATACCTACTCCTCCTCGTGTCCATTTGTTTCTGGTTGGCGTTTGGGCTATTGACTGAAACAACTTTAAGGAACAGTGGAAATGGAGGGGAGGATACGGTAGTCGCTCCACCAAGAATATTATTTTCAATGCAACATATAGTGTTTTTTTTCTTTTTTTCACCGTCGTCCTAACCTAAGCCAAATCGGAGTTCAATAAACTACCAACGAAAAATCAGCCTTGGGCTTCCGAATTCGGAAGATTCGTATCAGCATCGCCCAATTATTTGATTGCCTTGGATAACTTTGGGTCCTCTGAAGTAGATCGTTTGAATTCTACTCGGGTACTGTCCGACTGCTTCCTTTGCATATTGATGCAGTGATTTGTGCACCTGGGGTCTTCTGGGGTCCAGATTAAAAAGGCCAGCGCCGAACACAACAGGGCATGGCAGCTTTGAAACAGCTTTCACCAATACGTGACGAGCAATTAGCAGGCAAGACGCCCATACTTAACGTTCGCTTTCACGCCGAGTGTTCGTGGTAATACGTCTTTTCATCATGTCTAGACAGACAGAGCATGTTTTAGTTTAAGTAGTAGTCATGGTGCACTTTCTGTGAAAGTTTGAACGTGTCCCATTTTCATATTCTACACCTAAATGTTAAAGAGAAACTTAAAAACAGACTATAATGTAAATAATATATTGACAGTATATACACTTCGAATATATAGTGGTCGGAAGTAATGCGCTACTTCTAGTTGATTGATTCATTGAATTAGGTTGTTTCACGTTCATTTCTTTCACTTTTAGTTAATCGCGACGATGAGGTTGAGTGATGCAATTAAATTGATGAAGGGACACTCTTCGTCGTTGCAATTTGTCTAGAAGTCAGAAAGCGACTTAAAATAGGAATAACACAAAAACTTAAATTGCCGAGGGATGTTTTAGAAATTCGATTTTCCATATTTAGTCATTTTTAATCTAATGGAATTTCCTAAATAAAAATCAATTTTCAAAATGTGTCATTACATTAACAGTAATAACACCATGTACTATTTAAGGAATATTTTATTCATCTCATGTCAGTTTTAACTCTTTATTCTATAAGTGGTGGAATTTCAAGTTTTGACTTGATTTCTGTACTAATGCTCTGTTTTATGTTTAGCTAACTCGCATTTCTTCAGAGTCTGGGAGTTTTACCGATCCATTCGGCTCCTAGCCGACCTCCGTGGCGGAGTGGCTATAGAGCGACCACAAGGGAAAAAAACCTTGGACGAAAAGTCCCCGCGCAGCTTTCCCTTCTTCCGTTCAGTTTGGGCCATAAGGAAGAATGGTCCACTCTCTCCCTCCCCTCCTCGCGGGAGTATGGTCCACAGGAGTCGCAGGTCTGCGCAGGGTTTTTTTTTTTTGCTTGTGGTTCCACTATAGCACAGCGTCCTACGACGCCAGAGGTCCGGAGTTCGAATCCCGGCCCCGGGCATGGGTGTTCTTTGTGAGTGTCCCTTCATCAGTTTCATAGCATCTCATCACTCATCCTCGTCGTCGCGATTAGCCAAAAGTGGCAGAAAAAATCCAAATCAATCACTCAGCAATTCGACCCCAGGTGGAATGAAATAAACAACACCGGTAGAGCTCCAGGATAACCTTGAAACCTACACCTACCATGTCACATGCACGTAGCTGTGTAAACGCCACGCTCTGCAAGTCACCTTTCCGTGAAAGTTTGGCACAGATGGTCCTCTGCGGACATGACAAAACAAATGACGATATCACGAGGCAAAGACCAAGGGGCAATGGTTTGTGCAAATAAGGAAGAATTGTTTTCACGTGATGCATATGAAGTGTAAAGCTGCAACCCAAAATGATGGGACCACAAGTCGATCCCACAACAAGGTTCCTGTTCTACTTTGCACAGCTGGCAACACGTGGTTCCTCGAATCTTATAGCGCCAACAAACACATTTTTCAAGAAAATACTACTTCTCTGTGTGTCTATGTATGTGCCACTGGCTATAACAATCAAGATTAACGAGATATCAATCAATCTACGTAATGGGCACTTCCATTGCATAAATTAATATGGAACACACATACTTTCCAAGTTATGCACATTCCTCTAATCAATTTCCGAATCCTCCAATTATAATACATAGGTTGCTATTAATGTATCCGGAACTGGCAACACTAATGTTAGGTAACATCTAATATATCAATCGTAAATTTGGACATTTCTATGGTATATGTACCCTTGAGCAATGATTTTCTACGACCTTCGACGTGCATTATCTCAACAACAGTACATCGATCAACTCACGTCGACTTTTGGCGAAGAAGCACCATCTAAAAGCACTGTATATCACTGGTTTAGTGAATTCAATCGTGGCCGTCGTTCGCTCACGGACGAATCTAAAGAAGGCCGTCCAAAATCGAAACATTGATGCTGTGCGAGAACTGATAATGCAAGATCGTCATGTGACATATCGTGAGATTGAGGCACCCCTGGGCATTAGTATGACTAGCATACATAAGATATTGCATGAACATTTAGCCGTGAAGAAGATTTGTTCGCGTTGGATCCCGCATAATTTGACAATCACTCAAAAAAAAAGGCTCGTGTCGATTGGTGCAAACAAATACTCACAAAATACAATCGTGGTGCTTCAAAAGCCGTTTATAACATCTACACAGGTGACGAATCTTGGATCTATGCATATGAGCCCGAAAGCAAACAGCAGTCGACGGTGTGGGTGTTCCAAGATGAGCCAAACCCAACAAAAGTTGTTCGTGCAAGAAGCACTTCGAAGCAAATGGTCGCCTTTTATTTTGGGAAAAATGGACATGTGGCTACAGTGCCACTAGAGAATCGTAGAACCGTCAATTCTGAATGTTACAATACCATTTGTTTGCCAGAAGTCTTTGGGGAAATCAGAAAAAACAACCAGCGACGAAAGATCATTCTTCACCATGACAATGCGAATTGTCACACATCGGTCCAAACAACTCAGTATTTGACCGGTGAAAACATTGAATTATTCGGTCATCCGCCGTGTAGCCCTGATTTATTTTTGTTCCCGTACGTGAAGAATAAGCTACGTGGTCAACTATTTTCGACGCCAGAAGAAGCGATTGATGCGTTCAAAATGCATGTTTTCGAGATACCTCTATCGGAATGGACAAAGTGCTATGAGAATTGGTTCAAACGTATGCAAAAGTGCATCGATCATCATGGAGAATATTTTGAAAAACAATAAAACCATTTTCAATGATACATTTTTTTTTGTTTGTTATTCCGGATACATAAATAGCAACCCTCGTAGGTATAACTATAAAGAAAATTATAATAAATGCGTGTGCAGTTACGATTACATTATAGCTTTGGTCATCTTCAATTAGGCTTCCTGGTTGTCCTACTTGTATATTGCATGTTATTTCAAAACCTTCTCATTCTTTTTTCGTGTATTTTTGGGGGTTGCAATTCCATCAGCCTATTCCTTGTGTATGACCTTCAGAAGGACTATGAACCACTAAAGTGAATATACACAGGACTATTTAGTGTCGCTTTTCTGCCACTTTTGGTTAATCACGACGACGAGGATGGGTGATATGATATGATGAAGGGACTCTCACAAAGAACACCCATGCCCAAGCCTGGCTTCGAACCCGGGCCCTTGGTATGAAGATACCAAGAAAATGATCTCCGATAATATCTTTTATGAATGGGCAGGAGCAACGTGTGCAGCACCCCTTAAATCCAGTGATGATAGCCTGGGGGGAGGGAGGGGCAATGTGATTTTAATCCAAGCGTGTGGTTTTGTATGGTATTTAGGAGTAAAGAAAATGTGGCTTCCCCCTTGCAGAAAATATGCTCAGTTCCTTTCCTTTTATACCTCTGAAGGAATTGAGTATAATCGGTCCACTTTATGCACAAAAACGCTAATCGGGACTGATCCGAACCACTGTGCAATGTGCCTCCACCGGGACCCACTGATTTAAGACGACGACGACGTTACCACCGCACCATCTGAGAGGCCACAATCAACAATGACTGAATTCAACACGAACCTTGTTTTAAAAAACGACAGCGTGCTCAGTGTATAGCCTCGGTCACCTTCAAAAACACAAAACTAGATGTAGTTTGCTTCTACAGAAAATCGTTTCGTTCATGCAATTAGGTCAACAGGAGCTACATACTAGATATACGACCTTGAGTGAAGTATAAGAAAACAATAAATCTCTTTGGCATTCGATTATTCAACTTTCACACATTATCCGAGAACCGTTACGCGTCGGTGCTGGTTTCAACATTGTGTATAAGTACATATCGCAGACCTCTCGCATTTTCTTTATAAAAACTTAGTTGCAGGTCCGAACGGGGGCTGTGGTTGAAAATATTTCGCAGTGATACAAGCGAAACCCCAACCGATGGCGTGTGTTTTAAGTCGGTGTTATGCACAGATAGGCTAATCGGGAATCGGGTGAGCCTACAGTTTAAAATGGGATCCAATCCACTATGTGCCTCCATCGGGTATCGAATCCGGGACCCCTTGATACAAGGCGACGATGTTAGGTATGCCCAGGAATACGTACGTACAAACGTCCTCGAAAAAATATACCCGCCACACACTCTCACACGATTTTTTTCCTGGTTAGCACAAACGACATTCCGTAGTATCAAACTCGCTATTTGTTCGTAAGTGACTCATGATCAAATTACCACGCTGTTTGCATTCCAATGTTTTATTGCGCTGCATTGTCTACCAGTGTGTCCCCTCTTCCCCCTTGTGATGAACAATCACTGACAAGACAAGGTCAAAGCGAAAGTCGTCCGTACATAACTCGTTTATTCTGCCAGGCCAGATACATTTCGTAGCTTTCCCAAGTTTTCAGGTACTTTCAAATAAATTCCCACACCCACTTTATAATGTTTTATCATACTATACATCAATGTTAAATTTTTCAACTTCTTATGCTAAGCAAATGAATGACGTTTATTCAGAGTTTAAGTCCACTTAATGCACATATTGGCTAATCGGAACTGGACATACAATTTAAAGTGGGATCCAAACCAATGTGTGCCTCGACCGGGATCGAATGCGACAGCGACCCGAAATAAGTTGATTCGACATTTGAAAGTAAATAAATGAGAATAACATTTGAAAACATTTTTACACAAAGTAACTAAAACCAAGAACCTTGGAGAAAAATGTGAAGTGTTCGAATTACAGAAACACTCTTCATGAAACTTTTGCTAATAATACACACACAACAAAATGGTATATTTTGCAAAACTTTGCTAATTCTGACAAACTCAGTTGGTAACTGCAAACAAATGTGCGCGATTACTAAGAGAATTTGCCACTACGCCTATTTGAACAAAATTTAGTTAAAAAGAAAGTAATTTCTCTGTGAATATGTCACTAAACTGACATTCAAACGACCTTTCACTGCACGTACACTTACTTTTTAGAGTTGGCAACACTTGTTTATTCCCACACAACCTTGCACACGTTGGAATGTATTTTTTAATTATTCTTTTGTAACCTCTGGGTATCCTTGACTGCCCATATTAAAATCTAACATTACCCTGCCTTGCTTTTTCCTCAAGGTTGCTTGGCTAGCTATCAGTATATACAATTCACAATGCACGGATATGCAACACAACACACCCTACATACAACTCACCGCTCACGTGAAGATCCCCAAACGAGGGGTGACGGGGAAAGTGCGTGGGAGTTTATTTGCGTCAATCACGCAGAGCGTGTGTCCGCAGCAACAGTTTGCTGCTTTTCTTTCAGTGGCCAGAATACTTTTGTATTGCTTATCCTGTGCATTATTTAGACTGTATTTCAAAAAAATTTAAAAGAATACACTTTAACGACTTTAGGGTTACCAGATGACAAACTTTAAAAAGAAGGCATTTTTAGATTGCAAAATGTTGTTAACTTTAGACGAAGACACACGTTTTGTGCTTACTGGTGTTTTGGTGGGTTTATAGGTAACAAATTTTTTTTAGTTTCCGTATAACTAATAATAGGCCTCATTGTAGGCAAATGTCTGAATATTCTAATATTTATTCACTATGCTCCTAATATTATACGGTTGTAACGCTTGGTCTCTTACTTTAAAAGAATAACATAAATTGACATTCTGCCTCGGAGTTTTTTTCTTCCAGGCCTAAAGTCAGGAAACCGTTTTTGTAAGACAGTCACTAAAAACACATTTTTTGGCATGGTTCAGATCGCTGATCGACAGAACTTCACTTCTCCACTGCCGTGTAAGACTACTGCAGTTAAAAAATACTGTTTATTTCTGAATTATGTCATGAAACAAATCAAGTAAGCCGCGGTGAATTGCATATTCTTACCCATTGTCAGAAACTTGCTGCTCACCAAGAGTGGCGGTAGATGTCACAAATGCTTTGGAATCAAAACCTCACGCGGCGCGGCGGTGACAACAGAAGAGACGTAAAGTTCCAACAATTTTTCTTTGTTGCAAGAAAAGTTTATTTTTATTGCGCTTGCAACTGAGAGTGTCGTATTTCTTTACTTTGAAATTGAAAACGGAAACAATATTAACAATTGTTTACAAATAACATTTTGTTACTAATCTTTAAGTTAAGCAGCTGTCTATACCCAAAACATAGGATATTTCCAAACGTTTCTAAAAACCCACCCGGAGCATTTTTAGTATCCGAAAAACAGGATTTGTCCGGGTAAAAGAGAACTTCTGGTAACCCTAAACGACTTGCGTCGCTGCACCGGTTACAGCGAGCCCACATGTGTTTTTCACTCAGGGTTCACATCCCCGACCCTACTAGTGGTGTCGCCTGATGCTACGTCACTTCACTTCCGTCAGGGATGTTCTCCTGAGCGGTCAGCTGTACAAGTTTCCGCTTCCTTGTACGTCAACACTGCAAAGAATTGCCAAAGCTTTTAATCCCGTTGGTCCTGTAGAATGTGGTGCGCAAGTCTTCATCCGTTTGGCTACTGCCTTGTAAACAAGGCGATGTTGCCAACCACATTGTCAGCAATGTGCACACAAACGCGTGGAAAATGTAGCTACAATCGACAAAACATCAATTTCACAGAGACTGTTAAAGTTCATTCACCTAATGTGAAGGTGGACGAGATTTGAAATCTCCAAATGTTTATATGTTGCTTGTTACCTGTGTAGCCTGATGCAACTGTCAAATAAGATATGGCAACTAAAATGTCCTCCAAATATTCAAATTTTAAAAGCTACGCAATGTGCATCTATATACAACTACTTGTTCCTATAAAGGAATGGGTAACTGACATTCGTTCCAAAATAAACAGGAAAAGATAACTTGTTATTTGCAAGTTTTCAATTCCTTTTCATTAATTCTCTATTGAGACTTTCCTTTTTTCCTTTTTATACATCCATATATCTACTTATTTATATTATTTTACGTCGCTTCTGTACTAACTCATGGGTTAATCAGGACGAGCATAAATTATGAACAGGCAAAATGCATGCTGGAACAATGAGAGGGGAGAAGAGAGATAGACGAAGGAAAAAACACACGAGAACGAAGCGAGAAAGAGAGAGAAAAGAGAAAGCCGACGTGAGAAAGGAGAAAGACGAAGCGAGAAAGGAAAAAGACGAAGCGAGAGAGAGAGAGAGACGAATGGAAAAAAGAGACGAAGCGAGAAAAGAAAGAGACGATGTAAAAAGAGACGAAGCGAGAAAAAAAGAAACGGAGAAAAAGAGACGAAGTGAGAAAAGAGAAAGACGAAGGGAGAAAGAGAGACCAAGCGAGAAAACAGGAAGACGAAGAAAGACGACGCTAGGAAAAGAAGACGAAGCAAGAAAAGTGAAAGAGAACGAATGGAGAAAGTGAACAGAAAAGGACACGAAAAGAGAAAAGAAGAGGCAAAGGAAGGAAGAGATTAGACTAAAGAAGAAAAAGAGAACATTAGAGAAATAGAGATGAAGGGAAAAACAAACAAAAGGTAGAGAACGAAGGGAGAAATAGAGACGAGAGAAGATAAAGGAAAGAATGAAAGAATTCGGATATCAACTTCCCCTGATTCTCCCTCAAGGAGGTCACGTCATTATATAAACAAGGTTCCCGGCATTCCGTTTATAAATAAACAAAGACAACATTCGACACGTAAATACGAATCAAACATACGCAAACTACCAACTGCAAGAGCATCTACATACCAACACTTACCTGTCACTGACGATATGCGTCGCACCATGTTCGTGTTTCCACAACATCAGTTTGTCGTCCTGCCGTACCAACTGATGCCAACGGCCAAATGCAGTTCCCCGACTTGGCTTAGTAACGAGAGGCAGAGGGAGCCTTTGACTGGACGATTTCTCGAGCGAGTTTGTGTGTGTGTGTGTGTTTGTGACGCAACAGAGAATACGGCTGGGCTCGGGCACAATGCAAACAATTGCGCCTGTTTTTCCTGCCTTTAGATCGCTCATTCACAATTCTTGCTTCAATGACACACCATCTTACTAGTAGCCATTCGCGAAACGTGATCAAAATATTTAGATAGGCATGGGGCACTGTGCGAATTAAGCTTTTTGCTTTTGGGGGATGCCCACTCAGTGGCGTATGTGATTTTATTTTGGGAGGTAGTACCAGGGGCGGCGCCAGGGGCCCCTTCAGCACTCCTCAACTGAAAACAATAACTCTTACAGTGTAATTTTATGTCATGCCGTCGCATTGAGCTCCAAATGTTTATGTATTGAGCATTGAGGTGAACTTCAAATTGAATGAGTGTTTTTAATAGGATAACACCATTAGGGGGAAAATATGCCTCATTTTCCCCCACCACTGCCAAAATACCCCTCTTGCCTCAGTCTGGAATAAAACCCTCCAGACGTCCATGTATGTTACTGAACAAGCTGTTCCCTTCAAATATCCAAACATGTAGTTGTGCTAAAATCAAGCAAAAATTAAGCAAGTCACTAGCATTCTTCAGTTTCATTGGCATATCGTCATATATGACTACTAAACGTTCATTGACATGTGATGTAGTGGCTAAAGGTTGCATGTGTGTTTTATGTTTTCTTCATTTCCAACATCGCACCCCCCCCCCCTCAGCACCCCTAGATGATTACTCCTGGCGCCGCCACTGCCTGTTACCAATCAATAAACTAAACTATTAGCTTGCGGTTCTAAGTATACCTTAGAACATTGGCTCTAACCAACATTTACACGTAATTTAGAAACAACATATTAACATTCTAAGAAAACCCAAACTAATATACAAAAATAATTACCGAAGTAGTGACACCGAAAACTTCACCAAATTCAGACTTAACGTCCTCTAAACTACCTACAAGTTTCTTGTGAACACTTTCGAAACCGGGACCTCTGGTGTACCGCGCTATGTTAACCACTAGGATTTCTTTTGGTTTGCTCGCTGAATATCGCGTCTATGCAGATGCTTGGCAATTTTTCTTTTCCACGCATTGGCAACACTGCGAAATACCGTAACTCCATCCAGACGAATAACTTGGGTCTGTTTGGAGCGCCTTTTTTTTTTTTTTATTCCGTGTTTACAAAACATACTGACCTCATTGGTGTGAAGAAATGTGTTATAGTCAGAAAAAAAAAGTTTCCGGGTTTAAATTCCGGTCAATGAATTGAATCTTCTTCCCACTGAAGGATGAGGATGTCCTTTCGGTTAATTTAACGATAATATACATTTTGGCTGTTCGGGGAAGAAGCACTTATTTCAAAAGATCCAATTTTACATCAGACAGTTTCTTAGTGTTTAATCTTGTAATTTCGTAGGAGAGCCACATGTCAAGATGACGGGCCCCTGTCTGAGCCAGTACGACCCTATCTACCTTGAGTACGACCCTGCTCATTACCGCAGACATCGTCTTATGAAATGTTACTGGAGAACAACGGACATTCCCTGGATTCATTCTATCATGTGTATGTGCTTGTGCGTGTCATTGGTTCAACCATTAAAATACTGGCAAATGCGTAAAATGTAAAAGTTCCAATATATAAGAACACTATAATAGTAATTTAACGAAACTTCCAAAATTAATCCGTGTAAAGTATACACAAGAAAAATATGTAAATGTAATGTTATTTTGGCAAATTTTGTGTTAAGTCCACCTCATACCCAGATAAGTTAATCGAAACAGAACCTATAGTTTTGTGGCGAGCAGTGGCGGCGAATTGGGTGCCAAAACGGGGGGGGGGAGAGAGGAGGAAAGGAAAGGACAGTTAATTTCTCTTTGTAGATAAGGTTTAGCATAATGCGGGGACAAAAGTACGGCGACCATACGTCCCGTTTTGACAGAGGCAGTCCAGTTTCGGAGACATGTCCCGGCCGTCCCGTTGGTATTATAAAAACACACAATTTATCCCGTTTCATAAGTCTAGAACTTAGTTTGAGAACAAAGTCTAGTCACTGTTAATACCTTTTGCAGTACCTGCTTGGAATACCTTGCAAAATAGAAAATTAGAATAAAATTGTTCGATCAGTGACAATGTGCACGAGAAATCGAAATACATATTCAAAAAGACTGAAAAAAAAAGTTGTTGTTTTTGTCACAAAAATGGGTACAGATTTTTGTTAAGTTGAAAGTGTAGTACTACATAAAGTATGACGTCCTTCTGAAAGCGGCAGAAAAAATGGTGTTATGCTTGACCGGTAATGTGTTTTTTTAATCGTGAAAAATATGTAGACAGACAAAAAAATCTTATTTACCAAAAGTTGCGGGGAGTTTGTTGAACGGTAGGCGAAGAATAAATCTGTTCTCAAGAAGATGTGTTATTCTGAGAAATGCTTCTCGCATTCCTCAACTTCAGCGCACTATCATCAAAGGTTGATCAGGAGGGAGCAATAACAGTCATACTGTGCTTACAATTATAATTAATACCTTTTGGGGATCATGTCTTATTTATTGTTTACATCCTTCACGTGATCGATACTTTAATAAATAATAATACAGTAATAGGCTAATAATAATAATATAATATAACTTGTATAATTAGACCTTACAGAGTTTTCAGGAGGGGAAGATTATCTCTTTGGGATGTCCCGTTTTTGGTTCAAAATATTATGGCCAGCCTAGGAAAAAGTGGTAAAAAAAAGTGAGGGGGGGGGGCAACTGCCCCCTAATCGCCGCCACTGGTGGTTAGTCACTGTGCGATGTGCCTCCATCGAGAATCGAATTCGAAACACCTGGATTACAATTCGGCGGTGTTACATAAATACAAATCGCACTTCGCGAAAGCAACAGTCAGATTTACAATAGGTTCTTGATTCTCTACAGACAATTAAAAATATCTGATTGCACCATACCTTGCATGCTTCGAATTATATTGCTTTGAAGAGCTCTTGGCGCAGACCTTGGGTAAGACTGGAATCTCATTAAGATAAGCTCTAGACTTTGAACCAGTGTCAATATTATGAGAACAATGCGCAACAGAGTATCGAGTAAATACCTTGTTGCTGAGGATGGTCGGCAGGGGAAAATGTTTTGAGATGTTGAATAAACTACTACGTAGTAAGACAATGCTCAAGCGGTTTCTACGTTGCGGCTATAAATTCTAGTGTTGTCCACGGGACGAGACGAGACGAGACAGGCTTTTAAAAATTCGAGACGAGACGATATTGACCATGTGTCATGAGACAAACGAATATTTTCGAGACGAGACAGCATTTCCACGAGACGAGACAGGCCAAAGTCTCGTCTCGTGGGCAACACTAATAAATTCTGACTTCACGAATAATTGTTGTTGTTTTGGTGCATTTTTATTTCACGACCAGTCATTTCCACTAACACCCATTCATTGATAGATTGATTTAGATTATTTTAGGTCGCTTTTCAGCTTTTTTGACTAATCGCGACGATGAGGATGAGTGATGAAGGGACACTCACAAATAACATCCATCTCCAGACAGATATTCGAATCCGGGACCTTTGGCGTCGTAGCGCTGTGCTAACCACTCCGCCACGGACTTCAGCCCACTTATACTCATATTCACACACATACCTAAAGTGGGAATCATAGAACTTAATACCTTCTGTAAACAAAAGCACGTGTACCTTAACAGTGTTGCCAACTGTTATGAAAATAAATACTCCACATAGTCACAAGACTTTCGGACTCACCACCGAAGTTCCCTGTTTGAATTCCGGCATGGGTGTTATTTGTGAGTGTCCCTTCAATTTCATCTGACGATCACTCATCCTAATCGTCGGGATTGGCCAGAATGAAAGAAAAGCGACGCTTAATAACAAAAATCAAATACAAAATACAAATGACGACAAATATGCGTGCCACAACGTGGTCGATCTACATCTCAATGCCACACGTTCCAATATTCTCCTAGTGTACCTCAACGTCTCTAAAGTTACGTCATCCAAAAACATACTCGTATGTCCTTGTCACCCCGATCGAAAATGCTGGTTTATGCAGGAAAAACACCAAGGGAAACTAAAACGGCAACTTAGTGAAGCATTGTCCCTGGGGAAAGTGGGGAAAGAAGACGGTAAGACACACAAATATTTTGAGGCAGTCTCATTTTCTTGTACCCACGTTCAAAATAAAATGCATATTTGGGGGTGAATTCTTAAATATTGTCACTTTTTTCTCTCCCTTGTTGAGAGGTGTTCCTCTTAATTGAACCTTCTCCACCCTGGCGACCTGCCCTCACCCTCACGGTCACGACTTGCCCTCCTTCACACGCAAAAGTATTCCGGAGTGTCAACACCTTTGGATTATAGATCGGTTCCTCTGCGTCCACCCCCCCCTCCCCCCCCGCGCAGCATCATCCTCACTGACAATGTGAAATCACACTATCATATGCAGACATTCGACATACCACTTCCGTTTTTTCGGTGTGGTGAAAGAAAGAAAAACGACCGGTCAAGTTGTGAGTTCCGTGAAAAAACACGTTCTTATTCGCATAAACAAGTACACCGATTTTGAGATAAGCGCAATACGGCGCAAGGTGCATTCGCATTTCTTCAATCAAAAAGCTTTTGATTTGATTTGATTTCGTTTATTTGACTTCGCGTTTTGTGCCTCTTGGCTAATTTGCGAAGATGGGGATGAGTGGTGAAATGATGAAAATTGATGAATGGACATTCACAAACAACCAAGCCCGACCGGGATTCGAACCCGGGACCCTTGGCGTCGCAGCGCGATGTGCTAACCACTCGGCCACAGGGTCGGGCTCAATCAAAAAGCTGTCCAGTGTGGGGAAGATATTGGCGAATGTTAATAGTGATGATGACGATCTCCTAGTTCGACGTTAAATCGCCTCTTGTGGCACGTTGAGTTCGTTTTGGGGAAGCACATTTGACAGACGGCACTCATTGACAGGGACGATATCGTTGTCTAGAGTGCGCGTCAAATCTCCTGCATATGGCGATAGCCAATAGCAGCGCACTGCAGCGGTGTCATCTCTCACACGGAAAAGAGACAGCGTGTTTGAGAGAAACGCCTTGTCACGGAGAGCACGGAACTAGGCAACGCAGCACGTCTGTGATTCGCTGGTGCTGTTCAGCAGTTCAAGGCCATATGCAGGAGATTTGACGCGCTCTAGCGCCGAAAATGCCTCCAGTTCAAAAGGGAACTGTTGAATCAAGGTAAGACAATACATTACTTGCATGAGACATGGGTAAATAATGTGATTATTATCGTCTTATTATTTTCCAGTGCACGAAAACAGAAAGAAATATAAACAATCTCTTTTTATTCTTCATCTTATCTTTGTTTAGCTTCCGCTAAAACTAGCTGTATATTTGTTGCACAAAGGAGAAAACAATACTCTGTATGTCAACAATGTCGGGCAATAATTTGGTGGAAGGGGTAGCAACAAAACCAAAAGGCTTGAATTTACTGAAACGATTCTCTCACTCTCTTGTAAGTTTTACTTTGGCGCTGTCATACTGAGAGAGGAGGGGGGAGGGGGGATCTGTTAACCCCGTGTCAGATAAATAGAACTTTTGGCGTAAAAAAATATGTTCATTCTTGAACAAGAACACGTATTTAATCACTTCTGGAAAATGTGTTATACTTCAATTTGTAGATTTATCAGTTAAAATAGGAATAAGTTTTTCTATGTTATGTAAAATGAAAGGTCGGATGAAGTGCCAGTGAACAGCATATGATGACCACGGCATTCACGAACAGCTGACGCGGAGTGATACCACGTTACTCGAAGTGAGACGGTTGGTTTACAGAGGGTCGTAAGGTTCGTGATTCCGACTGTATGCACTTCCGTTTTGCTTACAAACGATCTACATATCACCCTATTTTTCGATATAATTACATTGCTTCTATCTAAGATCCTATGTATTCATATACTTTCTTGCAATTTTTTCTTAGAAAATAGTTCTTTTGTATAGGTTTTCGTTACAACATATACATAGGGTATCTATACATTATTAGCATTAATATTGTATATAAGGAAATATACCCTATTATATGGCTTAATTGTAACCCTAGTGAGGCAATAAATAAAAAATAAAATACCCCAGTGGTACGGCTGCGAGTTTTTTTTTTCAGTCAACTTGTAAATTGGGTTTCATTTCTCGCCCTCTGATTGGTTAGTGGAAAGCAGGGTTGTTGAAGGCCCATGAACCCATAAATTCTAATAGGTTCTGTTGGGTTCCGCTGCAGGACCGGAACCTTTTTTCTCGCGCAATTTAAATTCGGTACAAATTGCGTATTGTTTCATTGAAAAAAATGTTCCTGAACCGTATTTAAATCCAGTGGGGGAAAGGTTCCTGGACCGTATTTAACTCCAAAAAGGTCCTGGGCCATATTTAAATTCAGCCAGAAAAAGAGTTCCTGGACCGTATTTATAAATTCAGCAGGAAAAAATGTTCCTGGACCGAATTGAAATATCTTAAACATAAAAAGGTTATTTACGATCTAGAACTCGTACAATTGCCGATTTTCTCTCACGAACGGGAATTGAATTTATTTACAATCCCCCGACTTTAAAAACCCTGGGATTATTAAAGATCCAGGAATCTATAGATTCTAATGGGTTCCGTAACAGGACTGGAGCCTTTTCTCTCGAGGAACTTCGACCCTATTTGAACCTAACCGGAAAGAAGGTTCCTGGACCGCACTTCAATTCATCCCGAAAAAATGTTCCTGGACTGTATTTACATTGATCCGGAAAAGAGGTTCCTGGATCATATTTAAATTCAGCCGGAAAAAATGTTCCTGGATCGTATTTAAATTCATCCGTAAAAACGTTCCTGGACCGAATTTAAATACTTTAAAGATAAAAAGGTTCTTTACGGTACAGAACCCATTTATGCTTGCTGATTTTCTCTCCTGTACCGGAATTTAATTTATTTAAAATTCCTGGACCTGTAACAACTCTGGTGGAAAGTGCACATTGTAAGGCTCTGTTTGCTGGCACACATTGCTGCGAAAATTAATTGCTAAGAACCCTAAACCTGGCTTTCCTAACCAAACCACATATCCATTTATTGTAATTACAATTCCACCTAGTTCTAATAATATATATGTGGTTAGCTTAGGAGGGTCGCAGACGGAACCCTCCTGATCTGTTTCTCTATACTTTACTACTTGCATAAGTCGCCTACGTCACCGTGCACAACGCAAGCGACAGTAAAACAAGATATTCTCACAGTACTATAACTATCCAGCAGCCAATCAGAGGGGGAGAAACGAAACCCAATTCACAAGTTAACTAGAAAAAAAAATCGCATATGACCTCTCTGGCCTCTCATGATGTAAGTTGCATGATTTTCATCATGTTTCTCAATAAATTCCTACCAACAGCAATTTTCTTCTGAATGCACGAAACGAGTTCAAGTAAAATTTTGCATCTTTGTTTGGTCAGTCTCCACGTTAACACATGCATGACCAAGAAATAGGACGTCGTCTACCAAGTGAATTTCCACCTTATGCTATCATCATTCTCTCGCCAGCTCTGCTTGTCAGATGGAGGATTTAAAGCGCAGGGTTTCAAGGCAAATTTGGACTTTACGCCCAGACCTTAGAAGGTATTTAAAAAGCCCGGAAGATTCAGCGACCAACAATTATGTTAACAAAAACTGAGCTTTCTTCGACTTCTAGATACAATATGACAGGCATTTCATTGGTAAATATTAGTCTGAACGTTTGTTTTATTTTGGATATAACCCTAATTGGACATCATGCATTTTTCATATTTTGTCGCGTTTCAGGAGAGCACTTCTACAATCTTATATCAGTGAGAAGAATAGAATAAACAAAGTACTTGTGTACGTATTACTTATTGATCCAGTACGTTAACCCCTACGCTGTTTCCTGCCCCCCCCCCCACCAAAAGCAACCTATTGAACTATTGACATTCCAAAACCTGGACGTTTATTGCTCCAGCAACACAAACTTCCCTATCTCTATTCTGGACAAAAATCTATACCAACCCTCCAATATAGCCTTGCGAATATTTACTCCCTTTGGGGTTATATTGCAATGTTAATGCAGATTAATTTACTTTTACAACATGGTCACATGCGGGAATTTCTACAAAGGAATCTTATACTATTATTATATCGTACTGTAACATATGTATACTGAGTACAACTATGTAGCATACGTAAGTTTTTATAGTTTAAGAAAAACAATGGTCTTGTAAATCACCAACGAATTAATAATTCTAAAAACATCAAGGGAAATATAACTATATAATACTAGATTTATTATTGTTGCTGTAATAACAAAAAGTGCACAAATTCCATTTTCTGCTTGGTAACCTACAGCAATACGGTAGATTCACTCAGCAATATATAGACACTGCCCTAATACCGTCGTCTGAAGGTGATAAAACAGGTTTATTAATAAAACTTTTATGGTCAAAATAAGATAAGCAAGTAAGCCTTGAACATTAATCCGTACTCTTATAATCTGATATATACAGAGTGATTGATTTAGTTTATTTTACGTAGCTTTTCTTCCACTTTTGAGTAATTGCGACGATGGGAATAAGATGAAATGGATGAAGGGACAATCACAAACACAGACGAAAGACACAGCAGAGTCCAACAGAGGATCATACTGGCTGTCATGGGGATCCAGGTAAGAGCCTCATTGGCCCGCAACATTGCAATTACCGGAGCGTACTATACGTGGAAGTGAGGTTGGGATTTGGGTGCCTTCTCAAAGGTCCCCCACTTACACCCGCACTTTATTCACGAATCGAGGCAGTCTTCAATTAAAAACAAAACAGTTATTTTCTTCAAGCGGTTACAACTGCACGGTTGGATTTAATTTATCTTCCTTAAACGTCATGAAACGATTTACTGTGAATTACCGCAAGGTCAATTACGCAGATTTTAAAAACGATAACAGATTCGCACAATATATTAGTACGACACATCCATTAATCAAAATCGTAATGATGAACATAATCATTGTATAGTTAATTTTTATCTGCTTTTACAATCCTTCTCTACTTTTCTCCAAGAATTTCTTATCGATGTGACATGAAGATAATGTGAGTATTCATTCGTATTACAAACGTCCCGGATGATTCACGGAAATATGTCGCATATACGTTTGTTTTTCTTGTATGATCAAAGGTCACATTTGGCACGTGCGCATTTCTTCGTTCTGGCTCGGTTCTTCCCACGTGAGGCGTGTCATATGACGTTTGAATTTCACGTATGCAAAAATTAGGCATACCTTGGAAGGCTATAAAAATAAACTACAGGGTGATCACAGAGTGGGCGTACTGACCCGCCCCCTATCTTCGACACTACGGTGCTTGAAATGGACACATACCTCAATCGAGTTCGGAACATCAGTATGGAGACCGTCAACAGCCGAATTTTGCTCCATGTATCGGCATATGTTTTGCAGAGATTATAATCCGGTGTCACGTGCGTGAGAGCATTTTCCACACCTGCTCGAAACTCGTGCGTTGTCCGATATCGGTTATTTCTGACTCTTCGTCATTGATGAACACCCAGAGGTGAGGTCGGGTGTTCTTGGAGGTCAGGCTTCAGAAAATCTTCCAATCCATCGCTGGGGAAAGATCTCATTCAGGTAAATGACACAGTTGCAACGCGAAGTGGGATCATTCTGTATATCGCTCACTGAATTGTCCATTTCACCGTTCTGATCACCCTCCAGAACATTACATGCTTCACTCATTATTGCAACACCGTCAATTATCATTTGTCGGAACTTCAGTACAGGTGCTTTCCCAAACTGGCCAACTGAATGGTTAAACCCTTAAATAGAAACATCGGTCTGTGAGACCTTTAGTGTTTTGTAGTTCTACAGTGTGGCAACACTGATTGAGCTGTCTCTCCCCCTCCACAGTACCTTATTATCAACCACTTGCCTACACTCTGCACATGTTACTGCTCAGTTTGTGACTGTTTGTTCCGAGATACTTACTGTTGTTTGAAAACGTGCAGGTCTAACATACCGGGGTGTTTCGCATTACGTATTCAATGCCAAGCTTGGAAGTGATTTACATAATACATTTTCTTAGATTCGTTCCCATGTAATTTTAGTTTTCAATAAGTTTGAATTATTAATCATGATTTTGCTATTTTATTCTCTAAAAAACTTTAAAAAAATGTAATAACAAATATTAAAAAATAAGGTCTCTCAGACCGGATGTTTCTAATTATGAAGTAAGTATCACATGTGCAATATCAAATGAGTAAAAGTTGGAAGTGATTTACATAATATATTTTCTTAGTTTTGTTCCCATGTAATTTTAGTTTTCAATAAATTTGAGTAATTAATCATAATTTTACCCTTTTATTGTCTAAAAAACTTAGAAAATGTAATAAATATTAAAAAATAAGGTCTCTCAGACCGGATGTTTCTAATTATGAAGTAAATACCCATATTTCTGTTTAAGGGTTAAGTGACAACTAGAAGTGAGTTTTACGGGAAATTCCCAGATTTCAACGTCTCTCAGAAACGTCCCCCTTTCTGCAGTTTTTGGCTTATAAATTTCACATTTTATTGGAATAAAAATTATCCATCCGAATGGCGATGGTTTGGACTTTGACAAGATGCTGATCACAACGTTGATGACGCCGTATTGGTTCGATTGATTTTGACACTTCAGCACATAGGCTATATTTGCCAGTCATGCAATACAGGGATATGCCCCATAACTAAAACAAAAATGGAGGGCAGACCTCTAAAAAGAAAATAAAATATATCTGTTAAAAACATTCCTAAAACTAATTCAGTTATTAACACGAGCTAAAACTACAGGGTGGCTCAATAAGTCACTTAACACCCTCAGTACAAGGCCACTGCGGCATGGAATTTGAAATTGGCGATGACCAATCATTGCCTGGCCAAGGGGGAACCACATTGACGCCACCCACACGGTCGGCGGCCATCTTGATGTCCGCCATCTTGAATTAAACTTCAGAATTTTAAATGGGAAGGGGGTCGTGCGACATATCAAAATGGGCTAGAATTTCACGAGAAATGCAATGGTGAAGGTTTTTTTCGACGTATCTTTAACCAGTAAAAAGTTATGACTGAATTCTTGTACCAATTTGCTCCTTTTTGAGGTGTTAGAAAAATGCCTTAAAATTTGTTTAGCGCATCGGTAATGCATCGAGATCAAAGTGACGTCTAGGGAGAGACGTTCGCATGCCATTGCACATTATTTTAATCGGATACATCCATGAAGAGCTGCTCATTATGAATGGTTGTCGCGAACAATTACCAGTGTGACGCTTCCATTGAATTAAAAGTCCTTCACAGTGACAAGGCTAATGTTTATGTTCATAAGGAAGTTCATAAACAGAATATGCGACCCTTCTCATCTGATAACTAACTTTGGACAAAAACTGGTTCATAACGTTCCCATAAGTGTTCTGGTGTTCTTCCCTATTGAAAAAAATTCTGTAAAAAGTACCTTCTTCCATAAGCAAGGATGAAAAAAACTGTTTATTTAACAAATCCAAGTAGCCCTAAGCATTTAAGGTTCCGTTGATGGAAAATTGACTAACCAATCGTGTTCCACACAGCACGCCACACCATTAACTTACCAGCACTAACCATTCAGCTTTGATCTGTCGAAAATGGGTTATCAGATAAAAAGCATCGAATATTCTGTTTATAAACTTCCTTCTGAACATAAACATTAGCCTTGTCACTGTGAAGGACTTTTAATTCAATGGAAGCGTCACACTGGTAATTGTTCGCGACAACCATTCATAATGAGCAGCTCTTCATGGATGTATCCGATTAAAATAATGTGCAATGGCATGCGAACGTCTCTCCCTAGACGTCACTTTGATCTCGATGAATTACCGATGCGCTAAACAAATTTTAAGGCATTTTTCTAACACCTCGAAAAGGAGCAAATTGGTACAAGAATTCAGTCATAACTTTTTACTGGTTAAAGATACGTCGAATAAACCTTCACCATTGCATTTCTCGTGAAATTCTAGCCCATTTTGATATGTCGCACGACCCCCTTCCCATTTAAAATTCTGAAGTTTAATTCAAGATGGCGGACATCAAGATGGCCGCCGACCGTGTGAGTGGCGTCAATGTGGTTCCCCCTTGGCCTGATAACGATTGGTCATCACCATTTCCCTGTTGCGCGCTGCAGTGGCCTTGTACCGGGGGTGTTAAGTGACTTATTGAGCCACCCTGTATACTGTCTCCGAGGGCTAAAATATCCTTACCAGCTGAGGCTGTAAAGGGGCACTCAGCCCACAAAAGGACAAACACAGGACAACACAGCACTACGGACGATTATACTAGGTCGTAGGTCCAGTCCAGACGCCAGAGCCTCGTTGGCCTCAAACATTGCAATTATCGGAGGTTGTACTACGTGGGTGGAAGGGAGGTTGACTTTTGACGTATTGGTTCGATATGTAAATTTGTGATTTAATTAGAAAATAAATCGTGGGCTAAATTAAACTCTACTGTGTGCATTCTTGTTGTGGTCAAGGGAAGCAGGGCTTTCTCCAATAAAGTTGCATGTATTTGTATTTTTGTTATTTAGCGTCGTCGTTTTCTGAAACTTTTGGCTAATGGCTGCGATAAGAATGATTGATTGATTGACTTTATTTTACTTCGCTTTGTGCCACTTTTAGCTAATTGCGAAGATGGGGATGAGTGATGATACGACGAAATTGATGAATAGACACAAACATCCATGCCCAGGCCGGGATTCGAACCCGGGACCCCGCCCTGGAATCATAAATCTCTTCCGAAATTATTATTATTGCATTATACTGCAGAAGTCATGGTCTTTACCTACTTTAAAGACAATACACGACGCTTTCTATGAAATGGCCACATCGGAGTCTATAAAAATATGCGACCTTCTGGGGGTCGACCTTTCTTACGGGAGTCTTTAGTCTATGATAAACAAGTTAACAGTTGTGATAAAGCATCACGTCAGAGCAGCTAAAATATTTGAACAACACCAAATGCGTTAGAATCGTATCACGCTGGTTGGAGGATATTCTCCAAGCAAGCCGAGATAAACAAAAGAATGCTCACACACGCTTCGAGCTAGCAACAAAAATCTGAGCGACGAATGTTACTAACAGCAGCTGTCTTACTTCACACTAACTGCAAATAACAATCTCAAAACTAATACTTCCCCGCGATCACGGGAAAATTTAGTAGAATAACTGTTTCTTGTTTTTTCTCCCATCATATTTAGTGGCGATTTACAGTAATGTGGATGGGCCACGTGATGATTTGATATGACTTTTTGTAGCGTCGTATCTCTGCCACTTTTGCGAAATCGCGACGATGAGGATGAGTAATGTAATGATATGCTGAAATTGATGAAGGGACACTCACAAAGAACATCCTTGCCCAGACCGGGATTCGAACCCTGGGAGCCCTGGCGTCGTAGCGTACTGTGATAATCACAGGAGACTAAAAAAAATAGACATGGGGAATTATATCTTACTGAGAGCTTTTCAAAAACAGATATATCTTTCAGAAGTGTCATAATTGAAAAATGAAGATAATTGTGTGTGTGTGTGCATAATGCTGCATTGAGGTCTTCAGGCTGTTTTCTCTTCTGGGTCCAAATACCCTGCTAACCCTTTGGGAAATAAACGTACGATAAGTTTCTCACGTATCCGGTACCCTGTACTTTGGTTCATCTTCTGAAATGGCGCAATCGAGACTTCCACGTACCGAAGCTCAATAACAGGCTAGTGGTAGTTATCATGTTTAGAGTTATGAAGGACATCATCAATTAGTTGGTACTACATGTGACCTTATAGCACTCCCTTCCGTTTTACGTCACTTGTGAATCAGCAAGTTTTTTCGACAAAATCCAATTTTCCTGGATTTTTCTTAAGAAACTATTTTCAGGAGTGCATGATGTATGGATAAACTGACTTTCCTTTTTATGCAAGAAGTTCCAATTGGCACAAGCCAACTCGGTACACTGAAATAACAAATTACTTCGTAAATTTTTATAATGTAGTCACTTTTGACTAATTCCGGTATTCAAAATAGTTCCGATACCATCAAAAGTAACTGATAGCATTTAATCATTTTATTTAACTGCGTTACTTTGTCAGAAATAAAATTTAGTCAAAATTGCAGAATATATTAATATTAAAAATGGCTAAATATGCTAAAATGAAACTCGCCTTATGCAGTTTCTTAAATTTTTGGTTCTTTCTTAAGTCGCTTTCCTGTATTATAGGCTAATCGCAACGACGAGGATGAATGATTGGGACACTCGTAAAGAAGTATCCATGCCCAGAACGGGACTCGACCCAGATTCTTCTGTGAAGGAATAATCGTGGGTCGCCCACAGAGGCGCTTCATTTTGAACACTAGTGACTCAACACGAACAAAAATTTCCAACCACAAGAGGAAAAATACTTGTAACGAAGTCCGCCAAACAGAGACGCAGCAAACTTTTCTTTTCTCTTTTATCCCTCTCGCATCTTTTTCTAAATATACTCATCAAGCCTGAGCAAGGACTATCCGAGCCAACTTCCCTCGCCGCTTGCACTCTGCGTCCTTGACTAACAGCTGACGGGAATGTTACACGTTCTGGGAATCTGGCAGCTGAGGAAACCAACGCGATGGCGACAGATTTGAGTTTGCACGACGAGTCATAAGTGACTCCTGCCAAGTTATATTAATATCGAAACTTCACGTAGGAAAAAAAAAAAAACTTCACGGTGGAAACCTTCTTGTAAATTAACATAACATAACCCGTGAATCTACAGTCGTGTAAGGGCCTTGGCCTATCTCCCTCCCACAATCCTACCTAGAGGTGCGGAGATCTTCAACCGGTATTAGGGTGACGTGGGTTCAGCACGTCGAACCCCCAGCCGCTATAAGATATTTCCCAGGAGCATTTCAAAACGGCTTATGATAGGAAATTGCATGTAGTAACTGGCTCTACAGCCTCAACTTACAACATCAGGTAGAAATTTGCATGTAGAAATTTGCATTTAGTTCTCCTACGATAAAAAGTCCAATTTAATTTTGTTTAGGTATACTTGTACTGATCACAGTGCATATTTCTATGGGATACTGTTAGGTCAAAGGAACATACATAAAATTGGTAAGAATTTGCCCTAACATGCCAAATTCTCAAAAATTACATCTACTTAGGATTCCTTTTAGACTAGAGCATCGTTTCTCAACCTATGGGGCGTGACCACTGCTGGGTCGCGAGGGAACGTTTGGCGAGTCGCGAAATCGGGCTCCAAAAATTATTTACTGTGTCTTAAAAACCTATTACATTTACATTACTAAGATATATTGTTTTAACAATTTAAATTCAATCCGTGTTGTACCTAGTCTAAATTCTACATTTTTGTTATTCACGCTCTAGCATTGCTTTTTACCGGCATCTCTCAATTTCAACATGTGTGTTTAGTTAGATGCTAGACTAGAGTAAATTAGTATTTTAAATTACATGTTTACTTTTCTGGAATGAAGTATGTGTAAATTGTAAAAGCAAGTGTAAAAGAGGGCTTCTTAAGTACTCGACGTTAGCAAAAATAATTCTGCCGGCGCCCATGCTTATGGGTCAAATGAAGTGTAATATCCTTCAAGGTGGGTCCCGGACTGAAAAAGGTTTAAAACCATTGTTCTAGAACATTCACGTGAATCCTCCTGTGGTTTGCTTTTGTTGTCTAGATATTCGCAATAGTTTCGTGGCTACATAAGCCTATTAAGTAATTGCGAATAATTAGACAGTAGCGAAAGCAAATGACTCAAGTGAATGCTATTGAAGGAATTCTAAGCAGTTATGATATTTCAGAATTTGGCATATCATAAGAGGTTTTACGAAAGGATAGGAAATTTTGAAAACTGCTTTGCTAGCGTCGGCTTCAGGATAGTCCTTTATACTGCCTGTTTTTTAACTTATTTTAGTCACAAGTAGCTATTTGAGTGTAGCAAATAATGAAACACCGGGTGAATATCAGTCGAGCTCCCTTTCTTTCTCTTGATCATGCCAGTCAATTTTATCATTGCATTGTGCATCTGTTGGTAACAGCCAATCAGAGTGCACTGCAGTGGAGGGAAAACGCATAGTGCATCACAGCTGTCTACATTCACTGATGGGAAAAGCAAAGCTCACTCATTAAGAGGATCCTTGTGGAGGATGTAGCATGATCGCTGGCTGTACTTAGTGAAGAGACCCCACTGTGCAGCCTAATTCGAAGTTTGAACCCGTGGCTCTGGCATCGTAGCGCGATGTTATCACCAATCCGCCCTCTCTGGATTTTCTTTACCCGATTACATTTGTAAATTCGTTCCCAACGAGGAAATCGCGACAATAAGGACGTATTGATGAGGAAACAAACACGATGAAATGGCCATGCCTTATCCACGATTCGAACCTGGGAGTCACTTGACTTCATCACGCTACCCGCTACGGAAGCTGCCTACTCTTCGCAACACTGCACTTCGCCAAAACACACACACACACGCAATTCCATGTTTCATGGTTCAAAATCGCTGTCTTGTACCTCACAGTCATAATTACGACTTAACAGCCGTTAAGAAAGCAGATAAAGATTATGCAGTACGAAAAACAATAATATCCTCATTAGGTTCCAAAGCCATCACCAGAGTTTGATAAGAAAGAAAGCAAGCAAATGTAAACAGAACGATCACCACTGAACCGGAGTTACTTTGTTTCTATAGGTACATGTGAATACATTGTAAGGAATAAGCAGGATATCCTGAGATTGAACTAATGAATTCTGGTATCTAACCAGTTTCTATTTCTATTATATATTCACGTCATTTTATACCTCTTAGGTTAATCGCGAAGGGTTCAAAAATAAAGAAAATTCCACGCCTTACTCAGAATTTGATTCGCATTTCTATTATTCTCATTTAGTGTCGTTAATCGTGATGAGGAGAAATCAGGGACGCCCATCCCCCCCCCCCCCAAATCGTTCATCAAAATCCCCCATCCCCCCAAATAATAGTTCATCATAACCCCCCCCCACCAAACACAGGATAAAGATCCAGTAATTGATTTTTCTTCGTCGATTATATGATTTCATTTTTTTTTTAATTAAATTTTCGAAAAACGTTAAGTTTTAGACAACGAAAGCTGACAGTACGTTACAGTTATCCAGCTAGTCTTAGCACAGGAACACATACAAGCGAAACAAATCGTGCCTGAAATCATCCAACACTAAAACTGAAGTCCGCATGTCGAATCCTTTCATTGCAGTTGAATTGATTGATTGATTTGGTGTTTTAAGTCCACTTTATGCCCAGAGAGGCTAATCGGGACTGGACCTACAGTTTAAAGTGGGATCCGAACCACTATGTGCCTCCATCGGGTATCGAACTCATTGCAGTTGAAATTAAAAGACTAAAAAAAGAAAAAGCACGGCTCATGTTTGATAACATAAAACGTGCAAAAATGCTCCGGTTTACTGCCATTGTTAGTGTACTGAATCAACCTTATTCTTAATAGTTTGTCTGCTTGACTAAACCTTGTAATAATGCGAACTGCACTCTCACCCTTTCAAACAGATTCTAAAGGCATAATAGGTGGTGTTTCATTTCAACCCAATTGCCGCCATCACCCACAGGTAGGAAGAAAAACCAATAAACATAACTAAAAATCGATAGCAAGTCAATCAAACAAAACGATCCCCCCAATTTTGTGTGGAGATATATAGAATTGGTAGCTAAACTATAAAATTTTGTCCCCCCAAAAATTCCCATGACGAGCGCGTCATGAATCCTCCTTGCGGGCACCCCTGAGGAGGTGTTTGCAAGTACCAGTTACTTATTTGTACTAACTACTTTTAAAATTGCTTCTTTCAGGTTTTTAAAGTCCACTTTATGCATGGGATTGGGCTTACATTTAAAGTGGGATCCGAACCACCCTTGCGCTACTTTTAAAATTAGGTAATTGTAACTGTAACAGAGTTATTTATTTATATTTATAGATGTCAACAGTTACTTCTCGACACTTAAATTGCTAACTTGAACATTTTTAACGTCGGAGGAAGAGCTAAATTCGGTTGTATATCTTCACTGGATGCTAAGGTGAAAGAATTTTCGTCTCGTCTTGTTCCTATCATTTTCACTTTTTCCTTGGTTCGGATCCCACTTTAAACTGTAGGTCCAGTCCCATTAGCCTTCCTGTGTATAAAGTGGACTTAAAACACCAAATCAATCAATCAATCAATCAATAAATCACTTTTTCCTTGTTCGTTTATTTTACTTCACGTCTCTGTCATTTTTGGCTAATCGCGAAGATGAAGATGAGTGATGGCATGAAATTGATTGAGGAACACGCACAAAGAACACCCATGTTCAGACCGAGATTCGAACCCGGGATTCCTGGCATCATAGCGCGCTGTGCTAACCATTCTGCCACGGAGTCGAGTACAAATAACTGTAACAGAGTTACTTCTTAAAATGAGTAACTGTAACTCTAGTTACTTGTGATCCAAACAACAGTAACTCATTTACCCATGAAAGGACACTCACTCTAGTCCTGCCAGGGACCGACTCGCTCAGCCACCGAGGAGAGACAACTCAAGACCCCAATGGGTTACGCACTCAATAACGGCTACTTTTCAACTACAGTAGATTCACTTTACAAGAATACTTTGAAACATCCCTACCTGTGGTCCAACTCCCGTCCATCAATCCAGCTATCCGTCGTGTACAGACCCTGGGAAAAAGCATCCAGGTCATGTTCCGACTTGTCGTTCCTTCTCAAGCCTGGCGGTATGGGCGAGATGGGAACGTAAAGGGTCAACGCAGGCTCCTGGAATATCAAATCAGCCGGTTTCTTTTTCGGAGTCTTTGCAGTGGGTGGAGTCACCTCTTTGGCCTCACCGCCCGCCGATAATTCAGGCATGCTTGAACGCTTACTAGTCACTAGATCAAAGAGAAGAGAAACCGATCTTTCTTCGAGCGAGCACTTCGATCAACTGATCCAGTTATGGCCTTAATCTCTGTAGGCAAAGGTTATCTAAGTTGGTTGCCAAACTCCTTACGTAAAAAATGGATCGACGGTTGTAAGGTCAACTACACACGTCCACGTTTCAGATGTATGACGGCTTGGCGAGTGTTTTGACAGAAATGAAACTGACACTCTCAGGTAACATGTAGCGTTGCGCCCCACCTCTAGCCAGTTGTGGGAGCTCTATCGGTTAGTATCTCATGCAAGCGTATCAGTGTGTCAGTCCGCTCAGCTCACGGTACTCCGTCAACGTCATGCCTGACGCAATCGCAAACACTCGATTCAGCAGCAACAACACATCTGGGCTTGAGAACCACTTTGCCCAGCGACAACGTCACGTTTATTTGACAATAGTGGATGAAGGGGAGGGGAAATAAGGGGGTCATCATAGGAAAAGTTCTTGAAAGTGCGGGAATTGCGAAACACCAATAGCATTTAGGACCGCTTCGGTGGTCGAGCGTGTTGAATTCTCGACTCGCCACCGATGGTTTTGGGTTCGAGTCTTCGGCACATTTACCTAATCATTCTTCATCCTCAGCGTCGCGATTAGCCAAATGTGACATAAAAGCGATGTAAAATAAGAAAAACTAAATATGAAAATGCAATTACAAAAAATTGTATTAAAATATAACCTCACTACAACTAGATGATGATGATGATAAAAATAATGTAAGTGAGCCGAGCTCTGTGGCGGAGTGGTTAGTACAGAAACTTAAGACCCGGGTTTCAATTCCGGCATGGGTGTTCTTGGTGAGTGCGTTTTCATCAGTTTCATCATAACTCATCCTCATCATCGCGATTACCCAAAAGTGTCAGAAAAAGGACGCCAATCGAAAATCAATCAAAATTAAATGGCAAAAGTTACGACCTCACACATTCTCAATCTCAGCCAAACCGTAGGTGATGTAACCAGCACCACGCTCTGACCGTCTTCCTCCAGGATCGTTCCCTGGTATCGGCAGATTAGAGGCTGAGTGAGCCTCAGAGTCGATTTATGCATGCGCGTTGTTGGAAAAATTCCGGCTTGAGATCGCCCATCCTGAGAATCAAACCAGGTTCTCGCGCGTGACGGTCGGACGACATAGCTATCAAGTTATGTGACGTCACATTTCTGCCTCTCTAGGTAGGAGGATGAGTGAGTGATATGATGAAACTGAGGGACACTCGCAAATAACAACCATGCCTAGACCGAGATATAGCTATCAGCTTGGTGAGCCTGAATAAATTTCAAAGTACAAATGGTTCAGGTGAATGTTTCGATCACAGAAAAACCTCGAACGAGACGAGAGTCTCAAATACGAAGTTTCAATCTTACCGAGGTCTGTCTCATTCTCGGTCTCGTATTGTTAGTCTCGAAGGGTCTTGTCTCGTCCTCGTATCGAAAAGTCCCGTGGCGAAAACTGAATTCGAACGATGAATTGCAAATTGCGTGGGGAACAAGCAGATTGCGAGAACTTCAAACAATATTCTTACTGTTCCAGCCTGGCCTTCAACGGCCACTCTTCTGTCAATAAGACATTGCGTAATTGAAGCCGAGAAAACGAACGAAAAGATTTTTTTAAAAAAGTAAATCGAGTTTCGTAAGCATAAAATGCAAATAGTAAACGTCGATTTCTTGGTTCTTCAACATTTTAACCACACTTGGCTGCAAAGCAAACACAAACGTTCCATGTGCAGCTCGATGAAGCTTAAAAGTTGTCGATATTCGATGAAATGAGTGTGAAGTCTACGTAATGACCACCTCGATGACCTAGCGGTTAGCATAAGGTGTTGTGGAGTTTCCGAGTAGTGGGTTTGAATTGATCATTCATCTATTACATCAGTTCATCATTCTTAATTACTGTTGCTATTTGCTGGTAGACATAAAAGTAACTCAAAATAATCCAACTGTGAATGTCTAAAATAGAGAAAATCTTCTCTTACTGAGAATACAGCACCTGAGAAATTTGAGTTATTGCCCTTCTACTATATACGACAGCAGGGGTCCCGGTTTCGAATCCTGGCCTGGGCATGGATATTTGTAAGTGTCCATTCATCAATTTCATCAAATTATCACTCATTCCTATCTTCGCAAATTAGCCAAAAGTGGCACAAAAAACGAAGTAAAATAAAGCAAATCAATTTTGAAGCGCGCCTAATAAACAAATTAGTGGCTTTTTTTTAAAAAAAAATTCCAGCGCATGGGATATTCCGATAACTCCTCTTGAAGCTTTGGGATATTATATTACTTGCATATATCAATTCCTCCATCTCAAGTAGCTAAAATTAAAAGCCAAGGGGAATTCCCATTCATCCCCCTTCTAATACGAAGCTGAATATACCCCTAAAATTTATGAAAAATAATAACAAATATGTAATTCGAATTCCGTTATACCAATCGCTTTCCAAGGCATACATTCTTCCATTGCTCTATTTAACTACCTTTTTTTCCTAGAACATTTTAAACTTCTAAGTTCGCTTTAAACTGCACATCCAATCTTGGTTAATCTCTCTGAGTAAGAAAAAGCTTAAAAACAAACTTTACCCCCTTTCAGTAAAAAAAACCTAGTCAATAGACGAAGCATATATAAGAAAAATAAAACCTCTGTCGATTTTTTTAAAAATGACCACAGCTTTGTTATAACTACGTTGATGGCCTGCAGAGTTCCCAAAAAATGACCTTATAATTACTTTATAAAATTCATTTACATATTAACCTTACTTGTACAAAAACAATTCGACACATGCAGACTGTTGGTGGTTTAACTCTTTGCAGCAGAATGGTGCATAATTTGTACGTACCACCATTGCTAGAACATGCTTCGCAGTGATAATCATCTTCACCACCTCAATTTTTGATTGCTGCTTAATGCGTAGTAGTGCAAATCCTTTCTAATGAGGGAAACAGCACAAAAATTAAAATTTCTGTTCCAAAACTTTGGTAAAGAAAATCCAAATAACGCAATTCAGGAAGCAAAACCAAAAACAATATTCACTAGAACCCTTGCGATCACAGAAAATCATATATATCAATTTCAGCTTATCTCAATTATCCCGTGCGATAAAGGCATGTGATCCAAATTCGCCGTGCCGGAAAAAAAAACACTAACGTTACGGGGAAAGTAACAATTAAGTGGAATTACATCTTTTAATTGCAGCTGCCTACAAAATTCTTCCGATTGCTTCCTATCTCAGTCGTTATATCTGTGACCAGACACCAAGACGACATATCCTCTCTCTCGTTTGCACTTGAGCCGAAGAAAAAGATTAATTTTACATTGTACAATTTTCGGTCAAATATGATAAGAAAACATAAAACGGGGGAAAATGCAATGATTAGACTTTAAAAATGGATAAAAATGGAATAAAAACCTGTAAAAATACTGAAGAATGGCCAATAAGCCCCACCACTCAAAAAAGGATAACAAATGAAAACTGCAGAAACAATGTTTTCTGGTTCTAACTAAAGTGAAACGGTTCACTGTACAAACCCAAACGCGAAAAGAGCAAGTATACTCTGTTCTAGGTGTCTGTGGAGTAAGCGAAGTCCTCTGCGCAAGTCGTGACTCGAGAGGGCTCCACCATGAACGCGTGAGAGGGGAGACTTTTTCAGCTACCATCAGCGAGCACAGCTTTGCTCCGCCCACTCGCTTTCTCCCCTTCTCTACCGTTATGCACGGCGTTGCTCCCGACTCCTAGGACACACACGCAGCTAGAATCGTGCGCGAAACTACGCTGTAGGTTTCAGATAAAATCTTTTGTTTACATGTTCGGTTCTTTATTATCGCTCGTTTCTTTATGTTTGTACTTGATGTTACAACTCGTACCCGACGCTATGAACGAGTCTATTTTCAAAGGAACCTCCTTTCCTGTCTGCAGCCGTCGCCCCTTTCTTGCACATGCGCAGTTGCGTCGATGGAAGTGACTAACGCAAGTGGATTGTAGCATCGTCTTCAAAGCCTAGGAAAAAGTTGACTTTCGGCAACTACAGAGCCCTGGAGCTCACAAATACAATTATCCATGGACTTTTAAAAAAGTCGTTTCTTCTGCTTGCTCAACAACTGCTTTCCTTTACGGCTTTTGAACTCTTGATAACCCAAACCCCTCGCAGAGAATGATGCAACGGATGCAGAGAGCAAGATTACTTCAGAACGGGAGATAAATGTAAATGACCACGCATATAGAGACGAAATATCATCATCAAGACGCCACATGTTGGAATAAAATAGCATTTAGGTTCCCTGCATCAAACAATTATTCTTATTCTTTTATTACAGAATGCCGCAGCTATTATGTATACTTCGCCAATCTAGAAGGAAAAATGGTCATTAGTGTAGATTTTAACACTTATTCCCTTATTTAAAGGAAGGAATGTAGTCAGTCTGTAGGATAACTGGACCCGCGGTTTTAAGTTCGAGCCAAACCGCCATGTTCTCCACATGTGGTCGAACCCGGGTCCCTTCATTACAAGGCAACAGTGTCACCATTATGCCATTGGGGAGGTCCAAAAACAATTGTTCTAGCAAAGAAATAAATGTTAAAAAGATGAAGAATTGGATATTATTGAATAACAAAAAAGGATGTTAAATCCAGTTGACAAGAAGTAAAGTTCCTGATTAATATTTTATGCATAATTAGTAGAGTGCACAAATCTTATTTGGTACTGTCATTCAAAGCCGTGTAATCCCAATCTAATCCTTGCATTTGTGTAAGTTTGATGTAAATAAATTACCTTCGATCATACAACAAACGCTAAACAAGTGTATTTTTATTATTTTAGTAGTTGATAAGTTTTTCGGGGGATGGTGGATCCTCTGGAAGCCCCTTTTACGCAGCACCAATTTGTTTAATCACTACCTACACTTCAACAGCTGACGAACGGAGGTTTTGTAACAGAATATGGAATCGATCCTTGCAGGTGTGCTGACTACACATCTTTCCCGCGAAGTTCCGAAATAACGTAGGCAACATTCCCCTGTCTTCCAAAAATATTATGCACAGAAACCTCAGAGGAGTTTCAAGGACGACATGGTCCCACATCAAAACGGCTGCGACCAGATCCCGAAACGGATCACGGAGTCATTACGGAATTAGCAACGTGTTGCCCATCCATCTTTCTAGATTGGTTGGCTGACGCTAAGCTCTCCTTGCGCGCACAATGCCTGTTTCATATTAGTTACGCGAGTTTGTGATAGGCGTTCATTTAACGCCAACGTAACGGTCTCAACTTGCATAATGTGACTGGAATTTTGTTTGGCTCTTGTCTTAATGGGCGTCAGCAGTTTTGTGCACGAGGGTTACCAGATCGCTACAAGGGAAAAGTAGGACATAATGTCACAAAATGTAGGACACAAAACAGTCACAATAAATAATACACATTTCTAAAGCAATTATGAAGTAATTTAAAATTGATACTTTTTGGCATCAAAAAGATACGACTTCTTACTTAACTCTTAAATGCAAAATTTCGAAACTTGTAATCAATACTAAACAATACCCCTCTTTTTAACCCATGTTTTAACTGGCACTTCTCAGAGGGGAGAATTTCAGGTTTAGTCAAAATACATCCATGAGAGACTGAACAATTAAATTCTTTGAAATTATACTGAAGCAGTTCCAAACTTTTTTATAGACTTTTATAAAGAAAAATATATCTCACGAGTCAGTTATGCTGCTGCTAATGAAAGTACTCTCTCAACTTTTGCATTATGACCTTGAAATGGTTAAAGAAGTTTCATCTGGGATAGTTTTTAGTTCAGTAACTTTGTTCTTTATACTCTCTGCTTTAGAATTCATTGAATAAGAATGGGAAACACCTTGTTCCATCAGTATAAACCCCAAAGCAAGAAATTCCGCTCAGGCACTGAACACTGACATCATCAGAATGTGGCCCCGAAACTTTGTTCACCAATTGCTTCCATTTTTGTTCAAGCAGGACACACTTTTATTTTAATTTCGGACAATAACTGGGCTAAACTAAATTTCACTATTGAATTTTGGAGTGCAGTCCATAGACTTGTAGCTTGCATGATTTCTTCTTGTTCAATTGAAACACGTATTTTCCTACTTATATTATGTGACGCTAAAAATGTAGGACATGTCCGGGAAAAACCGGGCGGCTGGTAACCCTAGCACGGAGAGTCAGGTTCCTAGCCCCCTCCCCCCCCCCCCCCCCCGCCACCAAGCACCATTTTTCGTGCGTCCTTCGATGTGTCTTCTTATGCCATGCACATCCTACAAATTTTGAAATGGTTTTCATTTCTGTTTTTAAAAAGTCTAGCATTTAAGAAGAATTCAGTTATGTCTCATTGCCGACATCCGTGGCAGAGTGGCAATCACTACAAGCTACGATGCCAGGGTCCTGGGTTCGATTCTCACTCTGAGCATGGATGTTCTTTGTGAGTGCATCAGTTTCGTCATATCATATTCATCCTCACCTTCGTGATTAGCTTAAAGTGGCAGAAAATCGAAGTAAAATAAACCAAATCCATCAATCTTTAAAAACGTACTATTACTACTACTTTGAGAAACTGAAAATTCCAGTAGTGTGTTACTAGAATATAAGCCTACAAGTCAAAGAAGAAGGAGAAAAAAAAATTGAGTAACACCTTGTATGCTTTCTTTCTCCCCTCACCTCTGCCAAGCGTAAATTTCTCAGTCGCATATTCTGACTCTGTTGTGTTATTATTACTATTATTATTTTAAACAAGATGATTTGAATGGCATCGTAGGCTTCAGTCCTTAGCCTACCGCTCGCTACAGGCCTACTGGGAGAATCAACCAACAAACACCTATGCCTCGGGCCAGTAACTAAAACTGGAGGGGGGTTAAACTGCCACTAATATGTGCTCTTCATGGCCAAAAACTTTTTGTGGGGGGGGGTGCAGGCCATTGATAAAACTTGAATAGTAAACATGGTAAAAATAGTAATTAGTATTATTATCAGTGCTCGAAGGGGGATGGTATCTCCAGTTAGAAAATTTTTCGCAAAGCAACCCCAGACTCGACTATATTTTCCACTTCAGGTGCTGATTATCATCACGGTTATGATTATTAATATCCAATAATAACTATTATAATTAATAAAAATAAACAAATTTTATTCCAAACTCTTTATTATTGTTAGCCTATTATACAGGGGCCAGTTCAGCGCCAAGTGGGACACTTATACTGGTAATCGAGTTACATGTGATTCGGCCTTTATTTGTGGTAGTCATCAGTGCTTCCTAGCTGGGTGGATGCTAGGAAAATCTGGCTTCAGTCTTCTGACATGCTAAAGGAATCTTGCTATATTCAACTGGTTTCACAATTATGGAACAATACCAATATAATATTCTGGAAGGACTTTACTATAAAAAAAAGTCATGAAAAAAATGAAATTGTTCTTGTTCACTAGGAGTGGCAATATCCTTCCTCACTCAAGTGTCATTGGAACTTGAAGACAAAGCATCAGTTCAGGAGCATTTCTCAGGTCCTTAAAACAGCGAAGATATAATGAGTTTATTGAAATGTCGATGGAGAGCATATTGAAAAATAAAATTTGAAAAAATCAAGAGAGCTTAAGCCATTCTACTTCATTCAAAGAACATTTCAAATGCTCATCTTACTAGTTCACAAGGTTTTTCTACCTCTTGAAGTTAATTGTTGTGATTTAAGTTGAAAGATGACGAGATGAAAGAACGACCAGGACTCAAATCCAGAATCACCAGCTGTGAGATACATGTTAAAATTCTGTTTAAGGTGGCTTATAGGAATGAATAAACACATATCGCATGATTATCTTAAAGAATGAATCAATGAGGCTCAGACCGCTTACAAACATTTATTATTATTTTTCCCTATGTCCGCAGTACTTCACTAATCTTTAACAACTCACAGGCCTGATTTCTCCTACAATTCAATTGCAAAATTGTTTGTTTGTATGAATTCTTTAAGTCCACTTTATGCTAATTGGAACTGGACCTACAGTTTAAAGTGGAATCTGAACCACTGTGCAATGTGTCTCCACCAGGTATCGAACACAGGACCTCTTGATTACAAGACAATATTACCACTTTGCCTTCAGGAAGGTCATAGATTGCAAAATATCCATGTAACCACTCAGCAGGTTATACTTACTAATTGCACTTGTATGGTTTCTAATGGCATGTAGATAAGAGAAAATCTGTAAATTTAAGGTCATTACATTAAAAGTTGATTCTAAGGCTGCTGAGCGCATTGTATGTTTTATGACCAAATTATGAACTTTGCCTACAAATACCATCTATTGAACAAAATAAGTTTTAGGCAATGTCCGACCGTACTTGAAGAGAGCATACTCCGAGGATGGTCTTGCAGTGCAGTCTTGAAGTGAAAGTCTTTCAAATTGCAATTCGACTGCAGTGCCAAATAAAATCAGCAGATAAAACTGAGGACTTGTTGTTTTCCCCTCTTTTTAAACACTTGTTTTTGACCATAGAAATCTGGCCACCTTTAACCCCCAGGATTGCCTCAGGTATCCATTTGGTGAGGCTGGGTGAGTCTCAGAGCCACACTATGTGGGTAAAATGCCGGAAAAATTCCAACCTTGGATCACCCACCCGGGAATCGAACCTGGGTCTCCTGCATGGCAGTCAGATGCCCTGCAGACTAGACTACCATGGCTCCATGGCAATTATAAGGAGGGTGGTGTTTTATAGAGGTGGGGAGGAATTTCCCTCTCTGATTTCATATTCTTAGCTTTAGGAGATTCCAATATTCTGATGCTTCAAAAGAAGTTACTAAATTATTTTCATTCAGTGGAAAAGGAAATTGCTTTTGTCCTCCAATACTTATCATCTTGAGTAAGAAATACAGGTCATGGATGTGGGTTTAGTCCAGTGGCAGACTCAAAGTATGTAGTGCTGTAGTTCAGAAGGCAACACTGTACTCCAAAGCTTTTAATTATACCTAGATAGCTTTAATAAAATGCTTCACTGATTTACCTCAACGTTCTTAATACCATTATACGGTATATTTAACACAGATATTTAACCGTATAGTTTGCAACACTACGGCAGATACAGCAGGAGAACTTGCTAATATACTAAGACTGCATATCAGCTTCTGCAGATTGGGGGTAAAGGTATTGTGCATAGAAGCTGGCCTGTTACTGGATGGTTCTGAGGCCCACCATGTCCTGCATCCCCTAGGTCTGGAGTGTTGGGAAATTGTAAAATTGCCACAAGATGATGATAAGGGTTTCCATAGAAAACAAATGGACCGCAATCAGGAGGACTACAAATTCATTGTTTGAGATGGTAAAAAATAAAAATTCCAAGAAAAAAAAGGTATTTTGCAATTGTGATGTGTGCACTGCTGGCCTTGCTGTACTGGAATGTACATGCATGCATTTTTCTAAAATATTACACTGCCATTTTGAAATGCCTAGCACAATTACAGTTCACATATATTTGCAGTGGTAAAAGATGATTAAAATTCCTGTAAAAATATTGCAATGGTAAGGGAAAAAAAGGATCTGTACTTGTTTCTGACTAAAGTTCAAGGAGACAAAGAAATTTTCCACGTTATCTAGTAATAAACCTAAAACAATGGAAATGTTTCATGTAAACTAGTAATAAACCTACAACAATGGAAATTTTTCACATTACTAGTAATAAACCTACAACAATGGAAATTTTCCATGTTAACTAGTAATGAACCTACAACAATGGAAATTTTCAACATAAACAATTATGAACCTACAACAATGGAAATTTTCCATGTAAATTAGTAATAAACCTACAACAATGGAAATTTTCAACATAAACTAGTAATGAACCTACAACAATGGAAATTTTCCATGTAAACTAGTAATAAACCTACAACAATGGAAATTTTCAACATAAACTAGTAATGAACCTACAACAATGGAAATTTTTCATATAAACAAGTAATAAAACTACAGCGATGGAAAGTTTCCTTGTAAATTAGTAATAACCCTGCAACTTCTGTCATATAAATTAAATACATCCTTCACATAAAGTTTCAGAGCTGGTAGAACAATCTGTCTACACTTACATATTTCAGCAGCTGGGTCAAGTTGGTATTAAGAAAATGGAAGTACACCAATGTCAAGTCAGTGCAATGGCTAAATACCAAGTAGCCCTACTGCTGGTACATGAGCCAGTAAAGAGCCAGTATATTACATCTCAGGAATGAAAAGGGTGAAGGTAAATGAACTGCACTTAAGATGAGGATACCTAGGCAATCGTTCTGGAATGGCCAGGGATTCGAGTCTCTCCTTGAATTGAACACAATCTCCCAGTTTCCAAGACAAATTTTGATATTTCCTGGAATGATGAGATTTAGATGCATTTGCCGAGTGAAGACATTTGTTATTACAAACCAAATAATTAAACCTGACAATATTATTTTGAAGACTTGTGAAAATAAGTCATTGATTAAGTAAGTGGATGGAATGATAAACAGAAAATGTACACGCAAAAGCATTGTTGTGTCAAAGTCTCAAGACTATTTTATTTCCTCCACCCAATTTTGCTTCATTATGTAGATTTAGTTTGTAGATGTTACAGTGAGATTAGGAACATTTCAGTCTTCATGTTGTTGTCATTGACAGTTCGGAGTTGCAAGGAAAGATCAAGTTGATTCAATTTTGTATCCAAGTAGCAAGACCACATACAGACAACAGCTGATATTCAGGGCATTAGTCTTGTACAAGATTTTAATCTAAAGGGTCTGAATGCTGTAAAGTAATCGCCTGGAATTTTATTTATTAAAGTTGGCAAGCATGTTTGGTATGGACTGGATAGCTTAACAGAAAAGTATTCGCTCCTCTAGTTTGGAGGTTGGTATGGGGTGACTCATATCTTGTAGTAGTTGATTGATGCTTAGTTCTACAGCAGCAATGAACAAATACATATGGGTTAGGAGTAAGAAACATGCAAATTTGTAAATTTTTATTCTCTATTTTGATCTGTATATTATATCATATGCAAATCAATTCTTTTGTTTAATGTTATTCATTCCATAAACATTTGCTGGAGTGTTGCCAAGCTGCTACAAATTTGTCGCAACTAAATCTTCCATAAAATCAATGCCAAAAGTTGGAAATTTCCCTTAAATTCATGGTTGGAAGTTGGTCACCTTAGGTCACACATTCCACAAAACTTGAAACCCAAGTAAAACTCGCAATGACTACATGATGTGGTAGAAAACCTCAGAATAATGGAAGTAAGAGATACAGACCCAGATGGTGGAAGTTGATTGTGAGCTCTTCCAAAGCTATGGCATTGAGTTGATATATCCATTCCCCTATTATGTACTTTTGGTTTCACCAAAAAAATTGCTCTTAATATAACACTGTTGTACAAAAGTCAATAATTATCACAATTCTTGTAAATTCTAAATGTTACATGCTCAAACAACAATATATTTATTTATTTTAGGTCTACTTTGTAGTTTACTAACATTTAACATGCACATAAAGAAGTTAATTATTACAACATACCTATGTGCTGCCTTTCTGTACCATTTTCGTCCCATTCCATGATCTACAGGAGGTACTGGAGTAAAACAAGGTGAAAGAAGCTGACAATTTGGAGAAGCAATTTCTTTTGCCGCATCACCAATTATAAGGCTTTGTGGGTGATCCATTACGTAACAATAGCACTTGATGGTAATATCTGAAGAAAGAAGAAAAAAAAGTGTCCATGGAGAAACTGTTAAGTTTCAAGTGTAATATACCATAAACATATAAATTTAACTTTTCCACAGCTATACATTTGCAAAATAAATATTATTTATCTAACGTAATTCTATATCATTGCCTTTCACAACTTCTTTGCAGTGACAATCAATGACTGGAACATGTGTGGAAAATAACATTCTAAAAGCAAATGTTCACAAAGTACAGCATTAATGCTTAACAAGCCTATGAGGTATATTATCAGGGTAGCCTACAGTAATATTTTAGCATTTTTAATTTTAAACTGCAGAGTAAAAAATGCTTATCTTTGTTCACCTATTTACTTCAAATTTTTCTATCAATCACTCCAATCGTAGTTGTTAATCTAATGGCCGGTTGTATAAACATCACTAACTGGAGATCAGATTTGAACTACAATCCGGGAGCGAATTAAGTTCAAGCTTCTATCATGCTGCATAAAGCTAACTGTCGATTTGTCGATCTAAGATCAAATTCTGATCTTCGGTCAAAGAAATATGTTTGGCAACATGACAAATCCAGACATGTCGCTCGTGTGCCTGTGATGTTGCCAATTGTCCAACACTAAACAGCAAACATTTTAAAGTCGGTTTCGGAAAATGCATGTATTTAATATTTGAATAAAGAATAAATCTGAGGTGCAGGACGTAGTAAATATTCGAACATGTTGCAAATTTAGTAAAATCACATAAATTAGATACTAAACGAGTATTTATTGCTTATGCGAGTTCCACGTGGATGACTTGTCATTGACAACGAAAACAACTATCGGTTCTCGGTTGCAAAGGGGAGAAAATATGCTTGCATAAATAGATTTTTTTTAAAAAGTCTGTATTTCTTTTTAATGCTAAAAAGATATATATAATAACTTTCTTATACTCAGATTTGGAGCTATTGTTCATGTGAGGAGATGTTTATTATATTTATTTTGTGATTACATGATAACGTGTTACAGGTGGACCATTAGTTCCTGTTAGTAGTATATGGAATTTTCCTTGCACTTAATTGAATAACCTACGTAGTGAAATGTAAAATGTGTTTGCGTTTTCCCGAATGGAAAGAAGTATTGAAACAAAAATGGCGTTTGTCCCCTTGGATGTAAATTATGGTAAAAAAAAAAAGGTAAAGTGCTCCCCTGTGCATAGCACCACGCCATGAAGGCGTATAGGGGGTGTGGGGATAACGCCCCACACTTTCTTGATCCGGTCGTGAGTGGGGGTGATGTGATCAGCATCACGCCCCTGACAGCCTTTACCCCCCAGGGTTTCCCCAGGTTATGTTATTCGACACTGGGTGGGTGCCGGGGCCGCTTCCAACGTTAGAAAAGTTCCCGGATTTGAACCGGCCAGGGATCGAACCCGGGACCTTTAGCATGGTAGTCAGATGCGTTACCGACTGAGCCACTGCGGCCACTGGATGTAAATTATGCCCAAAACAAATAATATTCGAAATAAAATATGTGTTATTTATATATCAGGAGGAGAGAAAGCTTTACCAACTAAAATGCAATGTGCTCGGTTCATAAAGCAGTAGATATATACACTACAGCCAAATTGCATGCTCTGTTCCACTCTGAGGACAAAATTGAATTGCAGCGGAGACTTAATCTCAGTTCAACTTTTATACAACACAAAATGAGAGTTCAGCGTGACTGCAGATCAATTTTACTGGTTAATCGAGGATCAACTGCTTTATACAATCGGGTCTTAGTGAAGTTGCTTACAAACATCATAGTATGCAAAATATCCATCCATGGGTACTAATCTGATATTCCCCGGACAGATTTTTTCATTTTTACAGAAGAAACTACTTACGGTAATAAGTTCCTGTAGCATTGTCTAACATCTGGAAAGTGTTTCGTGTGATGTGGGAATGTTTCATAGCGGAGATTCAACCATTGACGCATAGCCCCACGAACCATTTCTGGTAAGGTTAGGTTAGGTAGGGTCACGTATATGTTATAATAGTTAAAAATTCGTTTCGAAAAAAATATGCGTAGCCCCACACACCATTCTCGCATATCCCCACAAACCATTGACACATAGCCCCACAAATCATTTGCGGACGTACGTTCTTCAGTTACAAAAACACTTTCTTTTAAAAAAAATTGCAATTACTTTCATCAAAAAAACGTGAATGCACCTTCAAGAATGTTCCGCGAAGCAGATGGGTAAGTACGAATGTCAAAAATTCACAAAACGAAAAAGTTATAGGTGTCCGGGGACTACCAGATTTTTACCCATCCATGTTCGTTCACTTTGCTCTACAGAATGCAAGGAAAACATGCTATATGCTTGAATGTAAATACAATCCCATTCCTTAAATATGCACAGGATATAAAAGAAAAGAGAATAGGAATTGGAAAAGTATCAACTTTCTTGTCAACTAGACATGATGTTATATAACTGGATAAACAAGCAAATAAATTACAAAACTTACAATATTATGCTAAAAAAATGTCCACAAATATTTTTCAAGTAGAAAGTTTTAAAAAAAAGCACTTCACACAGAATTCTAAGAGTAACTTAATGGTGAAATCTATTGACTGGTCTTGCCTCAAATTTCAGCTCTTGATATGACAGTTCCACTTCGTTTGTCGTTGCACCTTTTGCCATAATTAGTGATTACCGAATGCTGCTTTCTGCCAGAGTAGGTTAATCATGACAATGAAAATAAATGATCAGAAAAAAGTCATAATGGAAACCTGAATGGAGGAAATGTCAAATATAAGTACTGACATGTCCTATATTACCATGTACTGTTATTTGTACACACCGGTAGTCCTTGGTCTCAAATAAACTAAACGAAACTAAACTACTTACAAACAAATAATCAAAACATCCAGTTCGTTTCTTGGACACTTATACAATATTTTAGACATTTCTTGTCAGACAGTTTTACTGGGTTTGCAAGCAAAGTGAAAGTATCTGCGTTTACCTTCAAAAGAAGGGGAAAAAAACAACTAAAGAATCAGCTCTAAGATATGCCAATAAATATTTTCTGAACCATGATATGACTAAACAGAAGTAGCCTACTCATTATATTCCGCATCACCCCTACGATCGTTATAAACATGAAACATGCATTTTATGGTTATGTTGTTATTAAATTCACTTATTTTGCGGAAATGTACTTCTCCAATGGAGGTAAGAGTGAATTCAAAGGAAAGAATGAAATATCAATTCCTAACAAAAATTTTCCCGCAGTTCTTACCGGTTCCATGTCTGCATCGACTTTTTGCAAATCTACCACAAATTTTTATCATATCACAGCATAATATACTCAAATTAAGGCACGTGCAATCATGTGGATATTAGTAAGACATTTCTTTTAAAGATATTAGATGTTCTAGTATGTAGGAGTATGAAGCAGAAGAGACATTCTAAGCAGAAGCAGTAGACACCATTCCATAGTCTTCACGTATTTATACTAATTGTTTCTAATTATCACTACTTCAAGTCTTACCGTATCTCTGAGATCTTCTACTTTCGCTTCCTTTGAAAATTACGAATACGGACGAAATTTTATACACCTCCTGACTTAATTTTGAAAAACTACTTTCGCCTCCCTCAAACCTTACAACACCAAAACAAGACTAAAATGATAAGCGTAAAGATGACAAACGATGACCGAAATGCGCCATCATGCGCATTTCTTTCAACAAACGCTTTATAGAACATAAGCGCCGACTTTAGGGGAACAAGGCTTTCTACCCCCCATCCCAAATTCCTCAACATTTGTTTATTTATGTACATGCATTAGCATTATACATAAAAGAAAAATATTGTTGTCAATCTTGCCCCAATATGTATATATATGCAGGGGCGCCGACTTGTCAAAATTATTGAGGGGGCTCTGATCACTGAAATACATTAATGACTGACTCACTCTCTCCCTTTTTTTAAGTTTTGGTCTCAGTGTTCAGAATCTCATAAAAGCCGATGAATTCCTCAAAAATATCAAAATTTTTATTCACAGTTCGAATACAGAATATTAATTGTCCATGGATAGATATGTCACAAGTTTCGTCAACCATAATAGCAAAATATTATCGACTTTTAATTTAATATCTGATACCACGGAGCGCAAAACAGATCTCCCTAATATATCAATGATCTCGTTCTGAATGTCATGTGAGAGCCATTTGTAGCTCGAACGTCTCATCCACTACCCTAGTAATGCACATCGTCTTTTGAAACTCTTTTTAGTAAAAATTTTAACAATACTCATAATTACATACTTAGTATATAGTAATAAGTCATGTGTAGAGCCCGGAAGTTCAGGCATTTATTTTCGTTAAAATAGGCAGGCAAAAAGGCATTTATAATGTGGAAAATAGGCACCAAAAATGAAAAAAAGGCAAAATAAACCGAAAAAAGGCACATTTGGAAGTCGCTTACTTTTATCTATAATTCCTGGCAACATGTTAAAATCTACATTGGGAAGAGCATTTCAATTTCCTCCGTCTTCATTGCACATAACTACAAGGTGTTTTTTAAAGTTCTCAACATTCATTGATAGTAGTCTGTCAGAGAGAATGTTTTTCATAATAGAAAATGATCTTTCTACTTCGACAGAAGTTATTGGAGCATACATAAAACAAGCTAATGTAGCTGGACTCATTTTGGTAACAGCATTTTCACCTTTTAGAATATCACAAATTGTTTTCAATTCTTTCAAGTCATCATTTGCACTCACTACCTGTTTGCACTTTTCCGCAACAGCTGACCCCTTTTCTCCTGGCACTTCCATCATTTGCTGCATAGATTCCTCGTAGATTTTCATGGATGCTATAATTGTAATTGTCTCTGGCAATGCACCATAATGTGCAAAAATAAACTTGAATAGCACAGGAGTTTTTTTTCACTTCACGAATTGAAGCCGCTTCATTTTCTGGAAGAGCATCTATCACCTCACTGATTTTTTCAATGTTGTTAGCATAATATATAGCTGCTGATATCCAGGTTCCCCATCTGGTCAAGACTGGTTGCGGAGGTAAACTAAGCTCAGATGCAACTTCCTTAAATTTTCGGGTTCGAGAGGAAGATTTCAGAAATATCTTCTTTGTGTTCGAAATCAACCTGTCCACTTCAGCAGTCAATCATGCACAAGGAAATGTTAACCGAAAGGCAATATCCTAACTGAGCATGAAATACATTTTTCTCACACTTTTCTCCTTCAGCAATGTTGAAACATGCATGAGTTCAATATTTCTTATAAGGCGAAAATTATTCACATAATAAACGGAAGAAAAATAAATGCCAACAACTTTTTTGGGAGAAAAATAATTTATATACACATTTTTTTAAAAAAATGGTCAAATTTAATTGAAAAAGGCAAAAAAAGGCATTATAATTAAAAAAAAATAGGCAGTGGGGTCCCAAATAGGCAAAATAGGCAAACTGAAAAGGCTTCTAAAACATTCGAAACAACATAAGAAACGTATATCCGGAAAAATTTTATCAATATATGCAGTAGATAAAAAGAGGCATTTTGCCAAACTTCCCGGCTCTAGTCATGTGTTTTGCTGTCTCTGGTCATAGCCCCCCCCCCCCAAGGTTGATGGTTTAGCGGTCTCAGCCCCCAAAGTTGATGGTCTAGAACATTTCAAATGTGTATTTAAAGTGAAGTTCATGTGACACAATTCAGAGTAAACTTTACAAGAGAAGCAAAATAATACATTAGATCCTCTTCAGCAAAATTATTTGGGGGGCTCTGCCCCAACATCGTTAACATTGGGGGGGCTCGAGCCCTCCCAAGCCCCATGGAGTCGGCGCCTATGTATATATGTATGTCAAGTTGACGCCTCTGCTGTAGAATCTCTCTCTAGTGTGTTTGCCCTTCCATACAGTGCTCGAAAAGTGAGGGAAGTATTCCCACGAATTTGATGCAGAATTTTCCATCTGGGAGCAGGCACGCATGCGGAACTACATTTCAAGTAGTAATAGTAATAATCATAAATATGTTATAAGTAATGGTTAATGAGAGTAATATATGTATTAATAATATAGTTAAAATATTTCAATTAATTATTATTATTTATTACAAGAATATCAGAGGCGTGGGAAATGACGAACAATAAAAATCCGAGAGCTCTAACATATTTTCACCAATTTTCTTTAGTGTACTGCAACAGCAATTGGCCAAAACAGGTCCATAGCAAGAATTTTATTTCGGGAGTGCTCATCCCTTATCAGCAGCCGCCATCTAAAGGCGTAAAAGTGGGGGCAGAAGCTCTGAACCCCCTGAAGGTTTCCAACGGAACATTTGTAGGACTTCGGGAATTTCTTAAGCCCCCTGGGCCCCTACGTGCGAAAAGCCAACACCAAAACGATCTTACCATTCGTCCTGTGACGCATAGCAACAGAACCATCACAGTTTCTTCACATGTGCGTTGTAGATTATTTGATATAAGTGATGATATACATAATTGTGCACACGTTGGTATTATACGTGCTCCACTGCAAAACAATAGTTTCATTTTCCTAAAACGAAATTTACTTATTGCGTGTGACAATTTGTACAACCAATATCGCAGAAGTCGGCAGAACGAAGAGACAAGTGAAAAAAATGTTTTTTAACGAACAAATTTAAATTTAATACGAAATGGTTAAATGCCATAGACGTATTACAGTAATCTAACTCTATGCTTATACAGTAGCTTAATGTATATGAAGGTAAGATGTACAAATTGTTTTGTTGTTTGCTTCAAGAAAGAAACCACTTTGTTACATATTAGTTAATAAATTTATGTCCAGATGGCATTGTAATAGCATCTGTGGAACTATTTTGCATCGTTTGGATTTTATGATCTGATGCACTGGACATTTTTAAATCATGGAAGGAATTGGTTGTAGTTTGAAACGACGATTAGTTTGCGTTGAGTATCCGGGTGTAGTTGTTAATGAGGAGAAGATGCTAAAAACTTTAGGAGGTTTGCAAAACATCTCGACTGTGTACTCTGAAGCGAACCGGCGTTTAGAATTAAGGTTTCGTCCAGATGATGTATACTGCAAACCAGCATGTGGTGACAGACACAATGCAACTGCGTTGTTGTTGAAGGTCGTAGTGAAACGGAAAAAGAATAAAAGCAATGAAACTGTAACGAATTCCAAAGTATTACCGTCACGTACCTCAAACGAACCTGATATTGATAAGGAACTAGAGGATACTGGCAAGATTTCATCTTGCAAATGTGCTATTCTTGGCCAAGTTAATGTGGTGTATAAATTTTCTAGCATGTGCGATTTCCAGTATTTGCCAATGAACCTTGAACCAAGTGGCACATTAGAAAATATATACCATAAAATTGTACCCCAACAGTTGCCTGATATAGCATGGTTAAAGGAACCTGCACCACTGTTTCTTCCACCAGCAGCTTTTTCACGGTTTGACAGCTCGCAAGGTTATTATTACAGAAAAGATAAAAGTGCAGACAAGTCTGAACAGGAACCACACAACATAATAGGCCGCACAAGGAATAGACGTTCAGGTCATGCCATATTTGTAACTTTTGATGTACCATATGTACCAAACAAACCACGTGATGTTGCATTGAAACTTCTCAAAGTGAAGTTTATAACTGATGATCAACTTGAGAGCATCAAAAAGATATTCGAGGACCGCCCAGTTTGGTCTAAAAATGCCCTTATTGCAGTTACATCTTTCTCCAAAGAGCAATTAAAGTATTTACTGCCAGCTGCTGCATACTATTTTGTTACAGGCCCATGGCGCTCTATGTGGGTGAGGTATGGGTATGACCCAAGAAAGGAACCACAAGCTCGCATATATCAGTCACTAGATTTTAGAATACGTTTGACTGGAGGAATGAGATCAAAAGTTAAGGCAAAGAGAAGCTGCTTTAATTATCTTCTACCATATAAATCTATGAGTTCTTGTCGCCCTAGAACTTCAGTGATCAACAAAGAGCACATTGATAAGGGAAAAGAGGATGTTGTGAATGAGACAGTTGGTAACGATGATACATATAGATTTGAACCAGGTATGATACCACATTCACGACAGATGTTTTACCAGTACTGTGATCTGCATGTACCTGAAATACAAGCAATGTTGGAAAAGCTTCCTGACCACCCAGATGCAAAATGTCAGGAGAAAACTGGATGGCTTCCTTCAGGCATGGATGATCAGTGCCGTGAGATAATCAATAAACTAATTTCTGAAAAGCTGCAGGAGGAATCAGTCAATGAAAATGAAGAGGCAGATGTTAATGACAAGGGTGACTTTTCTATTTCTTCAACCAGTGACTCTGATTCAGAGGATGCGGACTTCCAGGAACAGTATGACAGTCAATGAGAACTAAAATGAGGATCGCCACCACATTAAGAGAAATCCTTTATACTTATTGGTAGGTTATAACTCAAAAAATTAATTCTGTAAAATAGCAACTACAAAAGCAATAAGAAAAAGCTTTGCCAGACACTTGAGAGAATATGATGAAATGACTGAAATTTAGATGTTTAGTTTACATCCTGGTGTTAGATATGATTATTGAAACTTAAACAGAGTGTAACATAATTCTGAAAATCAGATAACATATTGTTACATTATCTTAGTTGTTGACACAAATTGCTTTATAAAAATCCATCTGTTGGATAAACATACACACACACATACATCCAAGGTGTGTTAGGAAGGTTAGTGTTGAACTGCTAAGTAACCAATGTAGTATAGATGTAAAAATGCTAAGAACAACCTAAATCGGCTATTATTTCTCTTTTAGTTTCTGTTTTTTACAAGCATATAACCAAACTAAGAATAAATGTCTGATGAAAGGAGTACGTGTTCTCGTGAAATGTTAGATAAAAAAATAATTATGGCCTTGAAAGAACCATAAACTACAAGAGAAATAATTATAGAATATAAGCAATACATACATACAAGAAAAACCTAGATGGACTAACCTCCTCATGAAGACATTCAGCAGAAATTCACTCTAATAAAAGCATGAAATTAACTATCATAAATCATGAAATTATGGGCATCTTTTTTGAAAGTTACAATATACTAAACTGTGTGACGGCTTATTTCAAAAATATTATCTTGGAAGTGAAATTTAGTGTGGTATTCCAAGTCATATTGTATGAGCCTCATGAAGTTCAGTTTTTTACTGACAGATATGCGCATACAGGGATAGACAAAACTAAAAATGCAGGTGCCAGCCCTTTTCTCAAGAGAAAGGTTTTTTCCTAATACGGGTCAAGAAAGCAATGAATCCAACTAAAATAAGCTGTGAAATGTGATCTTAAAACATTTAAACGTAATTAATTCTTGCACTGGAGTGGCATTCCAAAAGAACGCTCAAAAGGGTTACAGTATCAATAACTATGCAATACATTCTAACGTATGGCCAACTACTATATCCCTGCAGATTTTAAAATTCAGCTACTAATTGTGCAAAAATATATAATGGGATGTTTATTATTGTGATTTAATGATACGCATGTTAAAAATCACGTAATGTATTTATCTAAAAAAAAAAAGTAATTGAAATTTCCATAAAGGAATTCTAAATATTTGGAAGAAAAATATTTCGAACTGAATTGTAAAATTCAGGAACAAGGTGCAAATTTTCAGGTACCCTGTACACAAAACCTGAAGCTAGTTTCATTTTGTATGTGCACTTACTTCCATTCATATGTAAGTCTATTATTGCTTTTTAAAAGATATAAGAGTGGTACTATTTTTATTGCAGTTATGAAAAATGAAGATGGTTTCCAGCAAGTAACATACAACAAAAAGAAACGTGCAGTAACCAATGGACTCTCACCTTTGCTGGTCATTGATGTACCTGTAACCATAGATAAGGAAAGAGCTGTAAGGTAATAGCGTACGTAGTTTTTGATAATGATAAATACATGCTTAATTGTAATGTTAGTACAAGATGGCTGTGCTGACTACAAAATTAAAATTCCATACATTACTTCAAAATAGTAGAAATAAACTTTTTAAGAAATTGGTACAATAATTATAAGCATGCAGAAATTTTTTTACACAATTCTATGATTATCATTGAGAGACAGTAGTTTTGAATGGCAAACAAATATTGCGTTAATATTAAAACTATCTGTCCTGCACAATGAACGTGTGGTCTAAGGCATCAGGCTATGGGATACATGGTGGTTTGAGTCTCCTGGGAGAAGCATAGCAACTTTTCTCCTGAGATTTCGGGCAGTGTATGGAACTGGTGGCCACCCACCATCGTGAGGAAATTGGGGAGCTCTTAATGTGTAGCATAATCCAGTCATGGAACCTACAAAGTGACTGGGAGTTTTGTCATGCTGGCCACACTGGTTTCTTGTCTGGTCTACCAGACAAGAAAGTAAGAAAAAAGAGAAATCAACAGTAGGCCAAGAAGTCAATAAAAAGTCAAGAAATTATACTTCTGATCAATAATTTTTGCTATCACAATAACTGATTGATTGATTTATAGATTATTTTACTTCACTTTTCTGCCCCTTTGGCTAATTGCAAAGATGGATGAATGGATAATCATCAATATATAAGGATGACAAAATGAGCCCCACATAAGATCATACTGGCTGTGAGCAGGGCCGGATTAAGGCGGGTGCTATTGATGCTGCAGCATTAGGCCCATTCCTGAAATAGGCCCAGATGAAAACAGACGAGAATTTTCCGAAAGCTGAACAGTTTTCTTTTGCTATATTAACCTGAAAATAAATCTTAGAATGAAATTTGGAGCCCCAATTTCGCATGCCTAGACACACCGTTACTTATTATACAGTTACCATTATTCTTTGCGTTGTGACGTAACTATAACCTCATTGTGTTTATTGTTCAATGAAGATTTCAAGCGTTAGGCCCAATTTCATCTTAATCCGGCCCTGGCTGCAAGTCCAGATGCCAGAGCTTCAGTAGTCTGCTAAATGCAGTCCATGATGCATTAATAGATGAAGCCTAATTCTATTGTCAAATACAGCTTCAATTTTCATCTAAACTAGCTTTTTCATTAATAAATATTTATTTTCGTAATTGCTAATTTCCAACTTTGCTTAAGTAGGGACCCTATAAATAAAGGTTATGAAAAATGATTAGAAGGCCAAGGAAAAGTTAAAAAAATTGGATTTGTTATTTTGGTAGACAACCTGAATTTGATTTGTTTTCATTACTGCATTTTTGGGAATAGCGGAAGGCTGCTGGGAATAGTAACATTACTTCATTCAAGCATTTTTAAAGTTGAATATTTTTAACATAAAATATTTTTGTACAATAATAAAAACTTATCTTAATCTTCATAAAATCATTATTTTTGTGTTAATAAAAAAAATGTGTGAAGGCTGAGGAGGCCAGATAATATATTTTTTTAAATGAAATGTCTGTTTTTCTTTCCAAATAATGTTTTACTAGGCTGCAATTAAATTGGTATTTGGTCACTTAAATCAGTAATTTTGACCCTTTGATTATCAGTTTCCATCCCTCAGAACAGGGCAGGTCTGTGCTACCAGTATGTAAGGAAATATTAATTTGTTGGTAGCTTTTGTGTTAGGATGCATTATGTTCTATGGGCTCCCATAGTTATGTAAAGGGTGGCACAAAAGTCATCATCCTATTTGAACTGACCTTTATTTTGCCATCTTGTTGTTTATATCAGTAGTGTTTTGTCAGTTAAATAGAAGATACTCACGAAATTTATTGTGTGCGAAAATTAATAAGTATACCCCACAATAACGTTGAAAAATTGTGACAATTTTGCATGACACTTTTCTGGGCACAGTAATATCCCGTTTTGGTGATTTGCAATGGCCTGCCAGATTGCCCGATTTGGCCGCTCCAGATTTTTTCCTTTGGGGATATTTGAAGTCATTGGTTTATGTGAATAAGCCAGACGTTACAGCAACTAAAGGGCAATATCCAGCATGAAATTGAAAACATTTCCCCACGGATTTCAGACACCATAGAAAACTCAATAAACTGAGCCCAAATTTGCATCAATTCAAATGGTGGTCATTTATTGGATGTTATCTTTAAAAATTTGGGACCTAAAACTTACAAGTATCAATAAAAGTTGAACACAAAAAACGTACTTTGTTTAATTTAAAACCCAAGCTATAGGCTAAGAAAATCAGGTGATGACTTTTGCGCCACCTTGTATAAGTTACATGTGCAGTTGAATATTTTTGTGTATACTTTTACTTCTCTTACAGAAGAATTCAGTCTGCCAGAGAGGATATTGCACTTTCTGATTTTTATTGCTCGCTCCTGCAAAATTTTCAACAAGCTTTGAAGTCTCTGCAAGAAGAAGGATTTGAAGAGATCCTCTGCTATGGATTAGGACATTGTGCAGAGTGCATGATAACAAGATATCAGTGTGGCTTGCTACTTCTGTTAAAGGACAAATTTAAGGCCAAGACACTTGTGTATGATCCTGTCTTTTATCCTGAAGAGTGTGAAATTTTGCAAGATTTGGGCTGTGAGATTATCACTGAAAACGAGGAAGGAAAGCGTAAGGTATCTGTTACGACATTAGTGTTTTTACCACACTGTCCAAAACAGTTACTGAATAATTTTTTGTGGTCAAATTGGGGTCTAGGAATAAGGAAGTGTGTGATATTTTGTAACAGTTTTTCGAAGTTGATTGAGTCTCAACCAAAGCGATTTCTGGAAGAGACAGCAGAGTATGTACTAGGAATTTCTCCGTATGTTAAAGAGTTTGGGGTAGTAAATTGTTTCAAATACTCTGACATCTTTAATGACTTGGCAATTCATGTGTTTCCTGAGAAGAAATTGAATTTGGTTCCGAAAGATGTTTGGGATTCATATTTAGAACCTGTTTATCCAGAGGACGATACTGAGTTTATTACAAAGAAGATTGTCACAGCTCTTGATTTTAAAGATTAGTATTTATAGTTTGCGTTGCCTGATCATTTATTGGAATGGCAAACCGAAACGTATTGGGTACCTTTCGGCAGTTAATGTCAGAGCTCCGTGTCATAAATTCTGAAGGAAGGGTCATGGATTCATTGTGGGGGAAATTTGTAGTGTCTCAGTACCGTAAATACCAAACTACAGAGAAACAACTGTGCAAGCATCAACAGGAAATGCAGTTCCTTGCCGAAACTTACGTCTGTTACTTGAGGAGCGTGCGAAAGTACAAGGACATTCAAGCTATGTATCATGCCAAAGGTGAACGCTCTGTTAAGGAAACAGCAGATATTGTAGGATTCAAACTGCCCCAGGATCCGAAGTAGTAGCTGTAAGGGAGTAAAGATAGATGGTTTTGAGTAGAAAATTAACAATGAGAAAAAGATTAGTTTTGGTTTTCGGTCTTGGAGTCTTTGTTTTCGGCCTTATTTACTTCTTAACACCATTATTGTTGCCATTTGCTACAACTTGTTCTCCTAAACATTTCCTTCTTCCTGGCATGCTGACGTGCCATTCGTGGCTTACGTGTCAAGATTTGGAATCCGTCGCTGTTCACGAAGTCATAGGTCATGGTGGAATGAAAGCAGTGTATCGTGCGGAATGGCATGGCTATCCTATAGCCTTGTCTAAGTTGATCAATTACGATTATCTATCAGATTTTGAATTTGGTTTAAAAATGTTAATTCGGCTAGCCCAAAATCCTCATATCGTGCAGTTGGTTGGCTTTTGTAGAAATTACACAATTATATTAACAGAGTTCCATAAATATGGCAGTGCTGTAAACCTTACCACAGTTATAAAATCAACATATAAAGATGAAGATAGTGCAGTCGTGAGGGTGGAATTTTGCTTAAAATATGCACACTTGCTGGACATGCTCCATAATAGTCCAATTGGCACAAGGGTAATGTGCGATTCAAATGACATAAGCAAGCTACTTAGTCAGATTCTGGTGACTGACAATCTGCAGCTTATACTGAGTGACCTTGATGCATTGCCAGAGGTTAATAAAGCAAGCAACAAAACTGTAAAATGTGGGCGGAGGCAAATTAGTGGTGACTTTCCAGCTCCGGAACAACTCTGGCCTTTCCCGACGCAATTTGATGATCGTATGATGCCAGGGTACGATGAGAAAACAGATATTTGGAAAGCTGCTACGGTTTGTGATCATATTATAGGAGATGTGCAGGGCAGTGAAGTTGCACGATATCTGCTGTTTCCTTTGCATAAAAGCTGTAAAAATCGGGATAGCAGAAAGAGACCAACTGCGAAACAGATGATAGAGTATTATGAAAAAACATTGGAGGAACTTAGGAGACCTGACTTGTAATGGTGTATATAGTATACTGCGTATGTAAATATAATAGTAATGAAGCATAGAAACTTTTGTTTTCTTTCATAATTTATTCATGTGGGGATTTTAGTGGTAATTATTTCTACATGTCAAGGTATCTATATAAACAGGTTGTTTACAATTTCATAAAAAATGTCCCTGATTTTTCCAGGCCAAGAATCAAATTTTTTCAGAATTAGAGCCATTAGGGCAATTCATACATTTAAACATGTGTAAGGTCACTATATTTTAGCGAACACATGGAAATCACTGGGAGCGAGGTCTGGACTATACGGTGCATGTTCCAGAATCTCCCATTCGAATGACTGAAGTCTGTTGACGGTCGTGTGCACCACATGAGGCCTGGTGTTATGGAGGATAACCACATTGTCCACATCGAGAATCAACTTTGCACTTTTTCCTGATGGCAGCTTGCAGATGTGAGTGTGTGCCACAATAGCTGTCAGCATTGATGGTGTCACCTCGTGGCATGAAATTCAGCAGGAGTGGTCCTCGGCGATCCCAGAAGACCGTTAGCATCACCATGGGAATGTTTTCCGTTGTGAGTGAGCGAGAAGCGAGGATGCCCTGCCCCGACTGCTCATTGTCATGAAGGTCTTCTCTGCCATTTTTAACTTAAGGCTACCACCACCATGCACTTCTCAAAGTGAGACAATTGTCCCCATACGTAGACTGCATTTCCCTATGGATCTCGATGGGTGTTCATCCCTTGCTCCATAGAAAACAAATAGCACTTCACTGCTCGTACAACGTGGACATGTTGAGTTCTACAGCCATCCTTGCAATCTGACAGAGTGCCGAGCAGCCGAGAGTTAACACTTAAACCATTCCAAGAAAAACTTATTGCATTGAATGTATAATCTCGGTTTCTCAATCACACTAATATTTCGGCTGAAAAAAATTAGGGGCAAAGGCTTTTCGATTACATCACTTACAAAAATTAACAAAATTGAGAATGTGTACAGAGAACTTTTCTCACTATATCTGCTATTTATGGTTTCTATACATTACTGGCCTCTTGGTGAGAGTGGTCATCGATTGAGTGGGTGGGGTTATTTTTCTTCACTTTTCTGTCGCTTTTGACTAATTGCAAAGATGAGTGATGATATGATGAAAGCTGGGATTCAAACCTGGAACCCCTGGCATCGTAGCCAGCTGTGCTAACCACTCTGCCACATAAGTCTGCTCAGAGTGGTCGTCATAATGTACTATGAACCCAAAGGTCTCAGGGTAAGACACGTGTGTATTTGTCATATCATCCATGTCATCAGTTCATCCATCCACTGGAATAGAAGGAATGTCACCCATGCACCAGACATGGAACTATAGTGTGTCTCAACCTTAAAAGTCAGTATGGAAGTAAATGATTACTTCCCTCTCTCTCTCTATTACATGAATTTTCCCAATAGTTCTGTCCTTCCCTACGCCTGCTGCTTTGCCAGATGTTATAAAATTTACAAAATGTAAGTCATAAATTTCAAACTGTGAAATCATTATCCTGCAGAGTTTTTTATGCTCTGTTTACTGACAGCATTATATAGGGTGAGCCATAAACACCTGACGGGTTTGAAAATAAAATAGCGCTTCAGGGGAAAGTGTAAACATTTATTTTTTTCACACAGATACATTCTTCTTTTCATGCAGAATTAGTGTATCACTATTTTTTTAAAATAACATTTTTTAAGTGTCCCCCATTCAGATTAACACACTGCCGTAGTCTGTCCAGAAAAGATAGCATAACGCGCCACATGATGTTGTTGTGGAATCTCCCAAATACACTCACGAATGCGATATACACTCACGAATGAGATATACACTCACGAATGCGATATACACTCACGAATGCGATTTTTTAGCTCGTTGATACTGGCTGGGCGTTGAGCATAAACTTTGTTTCAAGTAGCCCCACAAAAAATAATCAGGTGCTGTGAGGTCTGGCAAGCGAGCAGGCCAGTTGACGTCCCCAAAGCGAGAAATGACTGCCTGGAAACATGTTCCTCAGAATTCCCATGAAAAGACGTGCAGTATAGGCTGTTGCTCCATCTTGCTGGAACCATGGGTGACAACAGGGATTGACCTCATGACGCAGAAATGTTTGCAACATGTCTGTGTAGCGCTCAGCATTTACTATTACAGTGCAGCCCTCATTTTTAAAAAAATACGGGCCGATAATGCACTCTGAGGAAATGGCGCACCATACTGTCACTTTTGCGCTATGCATAGGATGCTCCATCAAGTCGCATGGGCTGTTTGCAGCCCAGAAACAACAGTTCTGTTTGTTTACATACCCGGACAAGTGGAAATGGGCCTCATCTGACATAAGTAACCTGTTCACAATGTCATGTTCAACTTGCAAAAGCTCCAAGAACTCGTTGCAAAATTGAAGTCGCTTCGTCTTGACCCGTTCAGTAAGCTCATTGACAACTTTGATCTTGTAAGGATGGTAGTGAAGATCTTTGTGCAGGATTCGGCGAACGCTGGTATTCGCCAACCCAAGTGTGATAGCTTGCCACCGAGCTGACCGTTGAGGACTACGCACGGTCGCGTCCTGTACACGATTCGTGTTTTCCGGTGTATGTACCGAACGAGGACGTCCTGCAGGTTTGCTGTCCTTCACAGTTCCATCTTGGACACCATTTCGATACCCATAGCAACATAGTATTGCGACTAGGGGAATCATGTCAACCAAACTTGCATCGAAAGTTGTGTTGTGTAGCCATGATAGACTCTGTTTTTATAAACTCCTCTACCACCGCAATGCAGTGTTGCACAGACCAGCGCTCCATCTCAACTGAACTTCAGAGGACAGTGACCGTAGTGGCATGTAGTATTACAGCGACACGTGGTGGGTGTTCTGAAAGTAAAAGAATAAAAACTGTCAGGTGTATATGGCTCACCCTATATAACCTGGCATAAATTCATGTGATCTGAAATTTACATAATTATGCAATTTTGCAAAATGCTTAATTATTTTCTAGTAAATATTTCAAAAGCCATAAATATCAAACCGTTTGAACAACTTTGCCAGTTTTTTTCCTATGTAATCTATGGTGTTTGAAGATATGATATTCTTCGCCGAATGAATTAATTTGCTTACAAAGAGAGTTTTATATATATACATTGGATATTTTGTATAAATCAGACCGTAACACAAAAAAAGTTTGTTAGCGAGAAACTTTTTGGTTTGTCACGATACACGTGCAGACCAAGCGAGAAAAGTGTTGACCAATGTTTGAAGTTATTTTTAGAATGCATTGTTATTCCACAGCACTGTTATTTATTGTAAAATCGTAGATTGTTTACGCGGGCTGTCTCGCGTATGAAATTCATTGCGTGCCACCGACGTTACAATTCATTTGCAGGCAGGTGTCCCGGTTCGTAGGAAGTGCAGTGTGCTATGTGTGATGATTGTGGATTGCATGCAAGTTACATATTTCGTTTAATAATGGATAGAAAAGCTGGAAAAAGATGCAGTATTGGTAAACTTCGAGGTAAAGAACGGGTAATAGTTATGTGCGTGTTAAATCACTTTTTAAAGTCAATGAATATCAGCAAGGCAGTTAAGACAGTGGCTGATGTTACCGAGGGTTCTGAATGTCTTATATACAGAATACGAAAGGAAGAAACAGAAGGTTATCTCAAAACGCCAGCAAAAAAGCAGTCTAAAAGAATGGGAAAACAGAATAATGCTAGAACGAGAAAATAGGATGGCATAGTTCATTCCTTGCTTTTCGAGAACATTCCACTCACTCTGAATTTAATATTGAGGAGGGTAAATGATGACAGTTCGTTACCGAATATATCTTCTTTTTTTTTTTTTTTTTTTTTTTGCATTTATTTAATTCTGTTTATGTAAAGGATACATTATTCAACAAAAGAAGTAACAATAGTTTTGTGTGTAACACATATAATTCAAATGTAAAATAGTAAATAGTTGCGTCAAAATATAAAATTTTACATGCAAATCTTGAGGTAACTATCGTTTTTTCCAAAATGCATCAAATACATAGATTTTGAAGATTTCTTATATGGTATTAAGGAAGTAAATTTGTTGCAATCATTAGCAATTAACAGTGACTCGATGCACCTCCGCTTGTTGATCTGACAATGCTGCGCTCCATTTAACCCATACTGACTTTTAAGGTTGAGACGCTGTATAAAATGGTATCAAATCCATTAACTGTACAAGAAAAAAGAAGTGTCAATGTAAAATATAACCATGAAACAAAAAAATAATTAGAACTTATACCTTCCATTAAATATTTATTGTTTCAATCAGTAGACAAATAATATTCTTCCTCAATAAATTTGGCTATAGTGTTAAGCTGAATGTTGCTTGTTCCTTCATAAATAAAACCAATCTTGCTGTCACGAAAGAACTTTTCTTGAGGGAAAACTTTGGTGAATCCAGCCCCTCCCATCCAGTCAATGCATTTAGATGATGTCATCAATGCAACCTCTGCAATATATAAGTAGATACATTTTACTTACATTGAACAACAATGTTCATTATATAAAGACAAATTAAAGTTTAACAATAGTAGCAGTAAAAGCAATAAAATACAACACTTATCTAAAAACTAGAACACAGTTGTGTCTCAATAATCCAAGCAAAAATATAAAGACTGAGTTAATGTTGGATGCAGTAAACATGGTTTAAAATTACTTAAGTGAAATTTTGAAACTTCGTATTTCCTCGTTGCACAACTTAATGGTTATATCCTATTAATTTCAAAGACCCTCTTGTCTTCATACACTAAGGGTACGGCGTCACCGAATCCCGTTTGGGAGAAATTGCAACTACCGCCACCCAGAAACAAACAAAGCAGTGATACAGTACCATCTCCACTCCAGATGCCGTACTCTTAGTGAATGAAGGCAGAGGGTCTTTGGAATTAATAGGATTTAACCATTAAATACAAAGTTTCAGAATTTCACGTAAGTAATAAAGGCTGAGGCATGTTGGATTTTTCGTTTTTTTATATAACAGGGTGTCTACACTTAATCAAGTACTGGAATATTTACTTCACACGCAAAGGTAATAACGAGAAGGCAAACTCAGGGTAATTGACTATGGGATAGGAAAGGGAAGTTAAGTATCGGGGGTGTTTTTATGTGACAGTACTTGTATTGACTAATGTTTAACAAATAATTATTTCATCAATAACAGAATTATACGAGGCGTATTTTTAAAGTAAGTACCGTTTTGAAATTCTGCCGCTGCAGCGCTGCGGTCGGTGTCCCGTGCATGCGCACTGTGTACCTACATCTGTTGGCAAGCCACAGATGCCATTGCGGCAACAATCGATCATGTATACATTTGCTTTTGCGTATTTAAAATGCTTCCACTGATAGAGAATCCCGCCGACTGTGAAATACGTGCTGTTATTCGTTTTCTTATTGCTAAAGGCATGAAAGCAGTTGAAATTCACCGTCAGATTTGTGAAGTGTACGGACAAAACATTATGAGTGATGGAATGGTACGCAAATGGGTAAGAGCTTTCAAAGATGGCCGAAAGAATGTTCATGATGAGGAACAGAGTGGGCGAGCCTCAGTGATCACTGTCGATTTGGTGCAGAAAGTCGACGAAAAAGTGAAAGTGAACAGACGCTTCACGATTTCTTCGTTATCAGAGGAGTTCCCTGAAGTTTCAAGAAGTGTTATCTACGAAATTGTTACCGAACTCTTAAACTAACAAAAATTGTGCTCACAATGGGTACCAAAAATGTTAACTGAGGTGCACAAAAGCAAACGTTTAGGTAGCGCCTTGACTTTTCTTGTCAAGATCTCATCGCATCATTTGGCTGGGAACAATTTGATCATCCTCCTTACATCCCCGATCTAGCACCCAGTGACTACCACGTGTTTCTGCAACTGAAGAAGCATCTCTGAGGTCAGCGCCACCATGACGACAATAGCCTCAAAACGGCCGTGTTGCAGTGGCTGTCAACTCAGGCGGCAAACTTCTATGACGACGGAATACAAAAGCTTGTTGTTCGGTATGATACCACTTGCATATTGGTGGCAATTATGTAGGAAAGTATATAAAAGTGTGGTCTTTCATGTAACAATAAAATTGTTACAAAAAATTTACTTGTTTTTTGTACATATCAAAACGGTACTTACTTAAAAAATACGCCTTGTAATAAACTTTAGTAACACATGTATTAATCCTAATAACTACAGTATCTACAAAACCCACCAAAAATTGCAACAAGATAGTAGAGAATTCCAATAGCCACCTATTGTAGTACATTTCTACAATTTTTATTGTATCTAGCCTCCGTGGCAGAGTGGTTAGCACAGTGTGTTACGATGCCAGAGGTCCTGGTCCAGTCTCAATTAGCCTGTCTGTGCACAAAAGTAAACTTAAAACTCAAATAAATGTTTAGACATCTGCTGAAAAATAAAAGGTACTTACCACTTGCATAATACTTGGCCATTGCTGCCTGTTTGATGAATGGTTTCCTTGCTTCCTGAAGTCTAGCAGCATTATATACAAGAAGTCGAGCACATTCAATCTGAGTTGCAATTTCAGACATCTGATGCTGAATGGACTGCAATAGAAAATTGGCATTTGTAATTTGAGTCACAGTAGTCAGCATGTTGCCTTAAATATCGTACACAGTGCGACAATTTGAAATCGAGAATTCTGCTGTAAAAAATAAACAAGTCTTCATAGAAAGTTACTTACCTTGGATCATTCAAAGTAGGACTCTCCTTCATCCACACATCGTAGCGCAATGCCTACCAGTTCATGGAAGAATTGCTGGAATTAGTTTTGTGTAACGCATTTTAAAATCCATGTCGTAGCCTTCTTGATTGTTGGTACATCATAAAAGTAGGAACCTTTCAATGAAAATTTTGGTTTAGGAAATTTTAAAAAAATATAGTAATCAGCCAGATACGGTGAGTAGGCAGGGTGTGACAACACAAACACAGAGTCGATTTAGGGCCAAAAAGTTCTTCACAATCACAGTCGTGTGACTTGGGGCACTGTCATGAAGCAGATGCCAGCTGCCATCATGCAGATACTCAGGCCTCACACGTGTTATTCCGTGCATCAAACGTTTCAGTACAACAAGATAAAATGCAGTAGTAACAGTCTGTCTGAAATGTCAGTCTTCAGTAATGATTGTCCTCACTTTCACAACCAATTTTGGTGTTCTCACCATCCTTGCTGCGCCTGGATGCTCATCGTTTTCAATTGGCTCCCGTCCTTTGCTGAAACGCCTGAACCATTGAAATACATGTGTACAGGATAAACAATTGTCCCTATAGACTTGCTACAACATGTGAAATGTTTCCACAGCAGTTTTACCCAAGAGTGCACAAAACTTGATGCTTGCTCTTTGTTCCATGTTGAAATCACGATGCACTTTCACGACATGTGCCCACATTCAACTTTGCCACAAGCGGCAATGTCGCTCAAGGTCAACGAGCATTGCGTCAATTGTTTGTGAGATACCAGTTACTTGTTTGCACCACAGAATGCTTGCATGAGGCACCATCTACCGAGGAAAAAAAATCAGTCTCGATTTCAAATGGCCACATTGTGTATAATCCAGGAAGTTGACACTTTTTTAATTTTGTAAAAGAAACCGAACACAATAGAAAAGTTTTTATTTACTACAGAGAGAGGTTCATCTTTTGGCTGTCCTACCAAATAACTATTGACAATCAAAAGAAATGGTATATACACAGGGTTTTCCAAAAGTCCTTCCCACATTTACATTCACTATTACTTTGTAACTAACAGAGAAATAAAGTTTGTAGTGTACAGTTTTACCTGGCAACACTGCACACTGAGAGAATCACGTGACTGTGAGCGATCAAATGATGCCAAGATGGTGTCGATTCAGAAGAAGGAACATCATGTTCTCAGATGAGGCTACCTTCTACCTGTCTGGGAAGGTGAAATGACACCATGCAAATTCCAAACCCACGAGAGGGATAGCCCAAAAGTAAATGTGTGGTACGCTGTGCTTATGGATCACTTCACCAGGCCTTCTTCTTCGAGGATGGTACAGTGATGTTACTACCTCAAGTTGCAGCAGACGTTCCTCGTTTCCCAGTTGGTTGCACTTGGTATCAAGGATGATGTGCACTTCCAGCAAGATGGGGCTCCTTCCCATTTTGCTCTTGCAGTCAGAAACTTCCTGGATCAGGAATTCGGAGGCAGGTGGTTTGGTCACAGAGGACCCACATCATGGCCTGCAAGGTCACCAGACCTGCCTCCGTGTGACTTAAGCTGAATGTTGCTTGTTCCTTCATAAATGAAACCAATCTTGATGTCACGAAAGAACTTTTCTTGAGGGAAAACTTTGGTGAATCCAGCCTATGAGGATATTTCAAGATGGAAGTGTACATGGAAAAAGCCATTCTGGGTTTCAGGACAAGATTGCTGAAATGCATCGATGGATGTGAGTTGGAGGTGTGGCGATGAGGACAACAGGCATGCAGTATTGCCAGGTAAAACTTTACAGACTGCTGTGAAGTACAAACTTTATTTTACTGAAATATCTCTGTTCGTTACAAAGTTATAGTGAATTGAAGTGTGGGAAGGATTTTAAAAAAAAAACTGTAGTTATGACAAATCAACATGAGTTCACATGAACAAAACAGAAGCGAGTTGGATTAGAAAAACAGCTCGTATATCCAACCAAACAATTCTACTATTCAACTAAATATATCACAGACTCAGAGATATGTGAAATGATGGATACACAATCAGTTTTACTGTCAACCTCAATTAACATATAATGTGATTGATTGATTGATTTGCTTTATTTTACTTTGCTCTTTGTGCCACTTTTGGCAAACATGGGGATAGAGTGATATGATGAAATTGATGAATGGACACTCAGGATTTGAACCTGGGACACCTGGCATCGTAGGGTGATGTGCTAACCACTCCACCATATAATGTGCATTAAGACTATATATATATATATATATATATATATATATATATATATATATATATATATATATATATATATATATATATATATATATATATAATATTTATTTTAGTTGACGACAGAAAATTACAGGGAAATTTGAGAAAAATTGTCTCCTCAGAGAAGTACCCTTAAAACACGTGTAATAGGGTTCTTAGAAATGTTGTACTCAAGAATTTATTATGTTTGAACTCCAAATGTGTCACTTTCACATTATTCACAAATAACACGTGTGTGTTATTTACTTTGACTGATTGTGTCCTACATTTTTGGACAGCATGCAATACTTTTTGCATGTAGGGATTTGGTAACAATATGAATTTCCAAAGAGCCTATCATCATCAAATGGCCTTTAGCACATGCTTTATTGTTCTAACAAGTCCTCATTTGAACAGGTTTGGTGGACCTCAGAAGCACTAACTGAACATGAATGGAAAAATATTACTTTATTCATTTATAAGGAACACAATAGCCTGAGCTTTATGGAACATGAAAAATGTATACATGAGAAATAATCTTAAAATTGTTACTAATCTAAATCTTTCCCCTACAGCAAAATAAACTTTTTACCTGGAATGCAAATATTTTTCTTTTAAACTGCTTCCTCTGTAGCGTGTAAGGCACAGTAACATCAAAGCAACCTTGGGCTAAGCCTAGCATCTGAGCTGCAATGCCAATTCTTCCTTCATTTGCAACCCCAGCTGCGTACTTATATCCTTTGGCCAATTCACCCAGTATGTTTGTCACGGGTACCTAAACAGGAAATTGAATCCATATTGTCAGAAAGCCTATAATTCATATCAGTCCTAATTCGAACAAATTGTGAAAAGTTGAAGTTGTTGATCTAGACCAGTGATTACCAACCGGGGTGCCGCAAGATATTTTACATTACGAATTCATTCATTGATCTCTGCGCTGGTTAATCATCAAAAGTGAGGCATCGGTGGCCGTTTTTTGGCTTGGACTGGCAGAGGAGTATCCTAACCTAGTGAAGAAAACAATGGACGTACTTTTGCCCTTTTCAACTTCATATTTGTGCGAGCAAGCCTTCTCTGCTATGGCGACAATAAAATCCAAAGCAATAAATAGACTGCATAACCTTGAGGATGATATGCATGTTTCGCTGACAACTGTAAGGCCTCATATCAAATATTTGTGCTCTAAGCTTCAAGGGCAAGTCTCACATTAATAAAACAAAACTCTTTTGAATGATTTCCATTGTAGTAAACTGTATTCTATTCTGATGTTTGTTCCTTATACATGCCTTTTTCGGTCGAGTCACCTGCGGAATGGAGGTTAGTGTGGCGGAAAGTAAGATCAAGTCTGCAGGCAAACAAGATGCAATATCCGCGTAACTGGAGCTGCTAGATACGTAATGAAAGAAGCTCGAACACACATTGACAGCTACAATTAAAATGAGCATGTACCTTGTTACAAGAGGTGTTGGAAATGATGTCGTCCTGCATCCACACGTTTACGGCATTTTTAAAGGAAATTTTCACTAACAAGTATCAGCTCCTCTTCCAAAATTGCTTCAATTTCCCTCCTGATATTTTCTTTCAATTCTTCTAATGTATGGATTCAGGTTTGAAAGCTTGTTAGCTCACCACGCAGATGTCATGGAAATGTCTGTTTCTTGTGCAAGGCACCAGACAGATTTTTGATCATACTTCAACATTTCTCCTCATTAAACACACGCCATTTTACCCTTTGCTTCTTATCAAGAACAGACCTTGATTACCTAAATTTATTCACAAGTATCTGAACACTGTCTCTGTGTGAAACAGGAACATCTTGGAATTCTTATTTTAACTTCCCTACAAGAATTCATAACGACATAAAGAGTCGTGTATAAAAATGTGTTGTTTCAAATTGTACAGATAGCATGGCATTATTAGACTGCAGAAAAACACCAGTAATACCTAGCTATGTAAACTAAAACAAAACAATCTAAATATTTCACAAACACGTGCAAACTGGACACCAGTTATCTGAATACTGAAGCACATGCGTACAGTGCCAAGGTCAGCGTACAGCTGTGGGTCTAAATGCCGGCAGATCTGATCGAGCTTTCCGCCGTTCCGTGGGAGACTCAATCGAAAAAGGCACTGTATTATCTTTCAATAAATGAATAACATTAGTATTGGAATGGGTATTTTTTTACAATTTTACAATAAATTTAACTTGCTCCTGATAACATATTCCATTTCATTTTAAGATTAAAAATTGAAATATATATATATATATAACAAGGGTTAGAGTGTGTGTGTGTGTGTGTTTGTTTGTTTGTTTTATATTGTGTAGTGGTTGTGGTGTGTGTGTTTATATTGTGTTATAGTTGTGATGTGTGTGTGTGTGTCTTGTGTAGTAGTTGTGATGTGTTTGTGTGTGTCTTGTGTAGTAGTTATGCTGTCTAATGTGTTTGTGTTCGTCTTGTGTAGTAATTGTGCTGTCTAATATGTTTGTGTTTGTCTTGTGTAGTAGTTCCTCCATTCATATCGGGGGTTAGGCGTAGAGCTGACAACTCTGCACTGTAAAAAGACATGTCAAGAAACAGAAATATAAGGCCATGGATGTTCCCAAGGTAAAATATTCCGGAGGTAAAATAGTCCCCCGTTCGGATCTCCGGGTGGGGACTACTTTGGGAGGTCCCTGGACTAAGGATAAGATCTACGTTAGGAATAAGGATATTAAATTAGGCACCTGGAATGTTCTGAGCCTTTACCGGCCTGGGGCATTTCAGTGTACAGTTAATGAGATAGTGAAGTATAAATTAGATGTAGTAGCTGTCCAGGAAGTTAGGTGGCCAGGAGAAGGGAATTGTAAAACTAAAAATTATACTTTTTTCTATGGTGGTACTGAAAATCATAATTTTGGAACAGGCTTTTTCATAAATAATAGAATTATCTCGACTCTTAAAACAATAGAATTTATTTATGATAGGATATCATATGCAGTTTTACAGGGTAGGTGGTGTAAAATTATTTTAATAAACATACATGCACCAACGGAAGATAAAGATGATAATACTAAAGATGATTTTTATACAGAGTTAGAACAGGTCTTTGATAAATTTTCTCAGTATGATATGAAAATTCTGTTAGGTGACTGTAATGCACAGATTGGCAAAGAAGAGACATTTAAACCCACGATTGGTAAAGAAAGTCTTCATGAATTAAGTAATGATAATGGTATAAGATTGATTACTTTTGCAACCTCAAAGAATTTAATTGTGAAAAGTACCACTTTTAAACATAAAGATATCCATAAATATACCTGGTCTTCTCCAGATGGTAAAACTCATAATCAGATAGACCATATTCTCATTGATAAGAGAAGGCATACTAGTATAATTGACGTTCGTACACATAGAGGTGCTGACTGTGCCAGTGACCATTATTTAGTAATTGCTAAATTAAGAGAAAGACTCTCAGTGATAAATCATAAGCAACAAAATCTAAAAGTTATAAAATTTGATACAGGAAAGTTTGCTGATGAAAGAATTAAGAAAGATTACCAAATTAAACTGTCAAATAGATTTGATGTTTTGCAGGATTTAAATGATGATGAAAATATAAATGAAACAGACGTAAATAAGAATTGGGAGCACATACGTAATGCAATAGAATCAGCAGCTAAAGAAACTATAGGATACCATAAACCAAGAAAAAGTAAGCCATGGTTTGATAATGAATGTCATAATCTAATAGAAATAAGAAATCAGGCTAGACTTAGGTGGTTAAATAACTCGGATGATACAAATCTAAGCAATTATAATACAATAAAGCGAGAAGTTAACCGCACGTTTAGAAGTAAAAAAAGAGATTACTTGAAAAGCAAAATTAACGAAATTGAAACAAACAGCAAAAATAAAAATATCAGAGATTTATATAAAGGTGTAAATGAATTTAGAAAGGGGTGGCAACCTAAAGTAAACTTGATAAAAGATAAAGACGGTGATTTTCTAGCTGACCCAAGCGATATTCTAAATAGATGGAAGAACTACTTTAATGACCTTTTAAATGTCCATGTAGGAGATAAATCAGAAGTGAATGAAGTACACACAGCAGAACCTTTAGTTCCAGAACCTAACTTAACTGAAGTTAAAGATGCTATTAAAAGGCTTAAGAATAACAAAGCACCTGGCATTGATTTAATACCAGCTGAGTTAATTAAATATGGTGGAAATTCATTAATATGTCAAATTCATAAATTAATTTGTTTAATATGGAATAAAGAAGAAATCCCTCAACAGTGGAAAGAATCCATAATTGTTCCTATGTTTAAAAAAGGTGATAAAATGAACTGCAATAATTACCGTGGAATTTCTCTACTCTCAACAACATACAAAATATTGTCTAACATTCTTTTAACAAGACTAACCCCATATGCTAATGAAATTATAGGTGATTATCAATGTGGATTTAAACGTAACAGATCAACTACAGATCAAATTTTTCACATCAGACAGACACTTGAAAAAAAGTGGGAATATAATCAAAATGTCCATCAGCTATTCATTGATTTCAAAAAAGCATATGATTCGGTCAAAAGAGATAAATTATATAATATATTAGTAGAGTTTGGAATACCTAAGAAGCTTGTTAGTATGATAAAAATATGCACCAGTGAAACAGAAAGTAAAATTCGTGTGGGTAATAATATGTCTGACAAATTTATAATTCATGATGGGTTAAAACAAGGAGATGCATTATCTCCATTGCTCTTTAATTTTGCCTTAGAATATGCTGTTCGGAAGGTAAAAGAAACTAAAGAAGGACTAAAATTAAATGGTGTGACTCAGTTGTTAGCATATGCAGATGATGTAGACTTACTGGGGGATGATATAAATACGATTAAAAATAATGCTAAAATATTTTTCAAAACTGCTAAAGAGATAGGTTTGGAAGTTAACAAAGAGAAAACTAAATATATGCTTACAGGCCAAAACCAAGTGTTAGGTAATAATCAAAATCTAATTATTGATAACAACTCGTTTGAACCAGTTTCCAAATTCAAATACTTAGGAGTAATATTAACAAATGAAAATTATATTAAAGAGGAAATAAAAAGTAGGCTTAATTCAGGAAATGCATTTTACTTCTCTCTTCATAAACTTTTGTCTTCTCGTTTAATATCTAAGAAACTAAAAGTTAAAATATACAAAACAGTAATTTTGCCTGTAGTATTATACGGGTGTGAAACTTGGTCCCTTACATTAAAAGAGGAACATAAATTGAGAGTATTTGAAAATAAGATTCTTAGGAAAATATTTGGACCTAAAAGGGATGAGGAGACAGGTGAGTGGAGAAGGTTACATAATTTAGAACTACATAATTTGTATTCATGTCCAGATATTATTAGAATAATTAAATCAAGAAGACTTAGGTGGGCAGGCCATGTGGCACGAATGGGAGAGGAAAGAGGAGTTTACAGGATTCTTGTTGGGAAACCAGATGGTAAGAGACCTGTAGGAAGGCCAAGACGAAGATGGAGGGACAACGTTGAGATGGACCTAAAGGAAATCGGTAGGGATGGAAAAGAGTATATAGATCTTGCTCAAGATAGGGACAGATGGAAGGCCTGTGTTGCTGCAGCCATGAACCTTCGGGTTTAAGAAGGCTAGAGAGTTAGTTAGTTAGTTATATATAACAAGGGTGCCCCAAGTTTTCAATCTCATTCCCAAGGGTGCTGCGAACATAAAAAGGTTGGGAATGCCTGATCTGGACAACCGTGAGAGATATGAACCTTGGATCACCTTCGTAGTCTTTTAAGTATACCATACTCAGCCTTGTATCTCTTCTTGTAACATCCCCTCCCCATTCTAATGAATTATAATTGAAAATCTCCCATTTAAGTCTTCTACATTTGTATCAGGGCTGGGCCGATGCCACTTTGATCTGTTAGTCTTACCGATTCGCACAACACTGATGCTTGAAAATTGTAATAATTTGTTGTTCATATACTGATTAATATTAGTGGGCGAGTATTCCACTCCAATTGTATGCATCAATTTACAAGAATTTTCCTTCAGAACATTCAAGAATTACATCAAAGTACACAATCTTGGTGCGTAAAAGTTTTTGGTGGCACTTATGTGACCCTGCATAAGATCATATTCCTTGCTTGTACTCCACCTGCTGATGACCATTTGATAGAGTCAAAAAATATTGTGTATAAAAAAAACATGTAAATTCATTGCATTTTTTCATTTCCCAAACTTTGTTCATTCTGTGGTACAATTTTTTATATCTTTCTTGATGTTACAAAGTACAAACGTGGACGAACGAATGAATGGGTGTATGTATTGGCAATCCCCAGTTAGGAGTACAGTATGGGGCTTATTCCAACAGCATTACTGAATGGTGTGCAGCAGAAGTTTCCACTGCACATTGAACATCTGCTATAATATACACAAAAGTTAAGAGAGCCACTGTTATTGTTTAATACAAGAGTGAAGCTTTCACAAGAAATCAGTGACACTAAGAAACTTTAATTTTAAAAGAAACAGTAATATAATCATAAATACAACCCTACTGAATTCTCAGCAGGCTGTTATATTTAGCCCCCATACCGCAGAAAACACAAGAAATAAACATGTATTTGTTAGATGATGTGGATTGTGAGAGAAAGGTAGACAATCAAAACCTTATTTCCCTATGCTTATTGCATATTTATTTGTTTCTCTTCAAAAGTTAATTTGAGCCTTTGAGCCAAAATTTTTGGGGATCGTGATCTCAAAAATATAAGCCCATAAGGACCCACACTACCTCCTAACTTGGATTGCCTATAGAGAAGGAAATAGGGTGGGTGTGAGTGTAGAGAGAGGGAAACATTGAGTATGCATGTGTGTGTACATAGATAAATTCAGCACTGAGTGTGCCCATGCTCATCCTTATTCTCTCATGATGCTCTTTTCATATGAACACCACAGAGAAGCAAGGAATAAAAGCACCTGTTTGTACATTTTTTTACAATATGGCCCCATACTGCTAGAGTAAAATAAAACATAATGTAGCATTCCTATGTGTTCAGTGACAGTGATGCTTGAGGCCATCCAATAATTTGCCTGTTACTATATTTAATTTTAGAAAAACAGTCCCCGTACTTAAAAAAAAACATATCATCATTATACACTTAAAGAATTCTCACAAAGTAATTACTGACTGTTATCAAATATTTTATGATAATTTCTTACATCTCCAATATGATACTTTTCCGTGTCCTGTATTATTGACACTATCCGTGGTCACATCATTATTAGGAAGGTAACAGAGGATAAGAGCTTATAACCAGAATGAGGGCTAACAGGCACTAAAATCTCTCAAAATAGGCAGCAAAAAGCACCCATAAATACAAAATTAGCAGCAAAGTTGATTAACATCAACAGATTTTTAATTATTTCCCAAAATTAGGCACTTATTACTAACATAGGTAAAACAACCACTACAAAATTCACATATTCCTCTCCTCACAAATAACCTGACATGTTTTTTAAATGTAAAAGCCTACATTTTCAGCCAAGGAAGAAAAAAGGAATTTAGGGCAAATCCTCAGCCAACTTCAGACATGGATTGTTCCATAAAATTATAAAAAACAGGGCTTACCCAAAAGAATGGTGCAGTTTCAAAAGTTAATAAAAAATGTATTTCTCACCTTACAAGAGTACAATATATACTTTCAGCATCAGCAACTGTCCAAGTTTCTCATGTGCTACCAGCAGTTTGCTTCTCAAGATTACTGTGAGGCGACTGGGCCAGTTTCCAAGATGGTGTCGCAGTAGGAGAAGGCTTTCCGTGTGTTCCATTTTGAGGTGTCCAGATCTGTGATTACAGTGCAGCATGAGTTTGGTGCATGGTTTTAAAATGACACACCATCACACGTGACTAACACAACCAGGTGGAACCGACAGTTTGTGAAAACTGGATGCGTGTGTAAAGGCAAGAGTGCTGCCTCCCTCGTGTGTCTGCTGACAACACTGAAAGAGTGTGTGACGAATTTCAGTGAAGTTCCCCAAGTCAATGAATAGAGCAAGCAGAGTACTCCGACTGAATACCAATGGACACTATTAGTGTGATGTCATGAGTCCAAACAAAGCTACCACATGTTTTTTACCCAACCCAAGCCACTGAATTTTCCATCGGAAGGGTTAGCTTTAAGAATTGTGACAGCAGTAATGAAGCAAAATTGTGATGTGTATTCTACATCAATGTAAAGATGAGATTTCGGAGAATACGTCTTATATAACACACACCTTACAGATGAGAATGTAAAGAATAAATGGAGGAAGAAATCGAGTACAGTGAATGCTCCTAACGACGTCCGATCCAGAATTGCAGCCAATGGGCACTGTCGCTTCAGTCACATGAGGCTGCTGGTTTCCCATCATCCATAGTGGCAGTGTGACTGACTTGGGTGAGCTTCAGTTGTGCTCAGAACTGGAATGTCTAGATTTGTATAGAAATGCATGATTTTCTTACTCTGGTCATTCTCTTCCTTATACTCTGTAAGGTATGTGCTATATATAGACGTATTCTCGGAAATCTCATCTTTACATTGATGTACGATACACATCACAATTTTGTTTCATAACTGCTGTCATAATAATTAAAGCTACCCTTTCCGATGGAAAATTCAATGGATTTGAATAGGCGAAAAGCACGTGCTCTGTCGTCTGCTGTGACGTCACCACTAATAAGTTCCATTATGATGATTACATTCTACAACTGGACGGAGCCTCCTTCCCCCATTTTCACAGGAATGTATGAGTGTTTCTCAATGGTGTTCTTCAACAGCGTAGGATTGTATCTGTTGCAAATGGAGACAACCACCTTCTCCCTTGGCCACCCCATTCGCCAGATCTTACACCAAGTGCTTTCATTCTCACCATTGCCCATGTCCATCCATGAACTTCATGATCTGATAACACATGCACTGCAGGCCATTACAGTAGACATGCTACACCATGTCTGGGATGAGTTTGATTACCGTGTGCATGTGTGTCGTGTGACACAGGGTGTACACATTGAAGGATTGTAATTAATGCATATGAAACTTGGACAGTTGCCGCTGCTGACGGGGTATGTTGTGCACGAGTAACGTGAGAAACATATGTTTCATTACCTTTTGAAACCGCAATATTTTTTTGTGTATGCCCTGTATATCTCGAAGTTCAGCCCATCCAATGTTTTCAAAGGTTGGTGCCACTGTTCAGTTTGAATACTTATGCCTCAGTGACCCCATTTAACATTCACACCAATATGTGATTCCCTCATAGTGAAAATGAAGCAACTCAGTTTAGGGAAATTTAACTCTTTGCATCTCATATCTATAAATATGTATATAACATTACCCTAACATTTTTGAAATCCACCGGAAAGGTGCCTGATGCACGAATCCCTAAATTGTTAGACTTCTTTCCAATACTGACACCTGGAGTATCTTTGTCCACGATGAAACAGGTAATGCCCTTGTAACTCTGAAACAGAATGAGAGAGAAGCTTATGTGAACAGGACTCATTTAATTTTGATTTTTGTTATTTAGCATCGATCTGCCACTTTTGGCTAATAGCGATGATGAGTGCTGACATGATGAAATTGATGAAGGGACACTCATAAAGAACACCCAATCAATGGGTCTCGGGTTTGATAACCGGTGGAGGCACATAGTGGTTCGGATCCCAGTTTAAACTGTAGGCCCAGTCCAGATTAGTGTGGCTGTGCCTAGACTTAAAATACAAACTCAATAACTAAAAAAAAAAAACATTAAATATGCTGGCCAAGGCAGTCTATATTTCAGTTAAAAAAAAGTGACGTTTCAACCCTCTACAGGATTTTCCTCAGAGTTGGAAAAAGAAAGAAATAGAAAAAAAGATTGTTTTTACTTGGATTTTTAGTCTGAGGGATACCCTGATAGAGGGTTAAAACGTGACTTTTTTTTTTAATGATATATGGTATAGTCTGCCTTGGTCAACATATTTAGTGTATTTTTGTCATGTTAACAAAGGTCATTGTGTAAAAAAGTAAAGTAAAGTGCTCCCCTGTGCTTTGCACCACACCATGAAGGCATACAGGGGGTGTGGAGTTAGGGCCCCACACTTTCTTCATCACGACCGAAGGTGGGGGTGATGTGATCAGCACCACGCCCCTGGCTGCCTTTACCCCCCAGAGTTTCCTCCAGGTACCCACTTTATACAATGCCAGAGCGGCTTGAACAGGTTGAAAAAATCCCGGTTCTCCCCCACCGGGGATCGAACCTGGGTCTCTCGCATGGTAGTCAGGTCATCGTGTTACCATTGGAAACTCAATCACCAAAGAACACCCATACCCAGGCCAGGATTCAAACCCGGGACCCCTGGCATTGTAACAGGCTGTGCTAACAACTCTGCTATGGAGTTTGGTTTGAGTTGCTGTTTTAAGTCCACTTTATGCACAGTAAGGCTAATCGGGACTGGACCTACAGTTTAAAGTGGAATCCGAACCACTTGTGCCTCCACCGGGTATCGAACCCAGGACCCCTTGATTACAAGGCAATGACGCTACCACTGCGCCATGGGGGAGGCCCAAGTCTGCTATGGAGGTAGGCTGTGAACAGGACTATAATTTTAATTACATGTAAGTAGAAATCTCAAGATAGAGTTAACAAATAATTTCTGAGATATCAATGCAATTAACAAGGCTTAAGGAATAGTATGAAATAGTACACTTTTGCTGTTACATGCAAAAACACGTGAAGATAAAGTGGAACAGTATACACTAATTATTTTGCAAAAGCTAAAAACTTGTAATAAATTAGCTCACCCTATTTGGATCTACATTAGCCATGACAAGAAATACTCCTGCGAGATCAGCATTGGAAACCCACAATTTTGATCCATTGATGATAAAGTCATTTCCATCTTGCTTGGCTTCTGTTGTCAGAGAGAATGCATCAGATCCCGCAGTTGCTTCAGACAGGCAATAACTTCCTAGCTAGATAATCAGGAAAAATAATTTGTTAGGTACATAATGAAAGTCAATCACTTTGAAATTAATCCTTTGCAGATTATGTGCATCACTTCGTTCAAGGAGGGGCAGCAGTGCATAGAGCATCTCTCAATAGGAACTGCACTTTCTTCATGTTGATCCATTGACCGATACAAGTATCCTCCATTTCCCCCAAATGGGCAAAGAACTCCTCCCCCCAGCTCTGAATTTTCATTTCGAGCAATGGGGGGGCAGAGTAACACTTCATATCTTGTTTGCTCTTGAGTCATAAACGCTTGTATTTTACCTTTCATTATTTTTTTAAATCATAAAAATTCCACTATTTAAATAAAAACTGGAGTGGACTTGCTTCCTGTCCATAAACATCTATCACTTTTATGAACTTTTTTTTGTCTTCTTGCATTTTTTCATATCAAACCGAGACTACTTAGTTTGCTGCCTTTCATGGCACCCCCTCATCCATGTTTTCACATTACAATTTCACAATTCGAATTTTAGGAAGTTTTCTGATATCTCAGAGATGGACAAGTGCTCCCCCCTCCCCACTTCCCGGCTCTTCCCTTCACCTGCAGGCACCCTTGACTTTGTTCTATGGACTTTTATATATTGCAAGAGCATAAACACATTTTGAGCTCTGGGACTTAATTTTTACACCACCACCAGAGTTGGGCAGGGACCCCCTGCAGCAAACAAGATAAATACAATGGAACCCCAATTTTACATTTCTCCTGCATTATAAATTCAATCTGTATGGTTTCAATACAGCAAATAGTAATAAAATTATCCCATATTTTACATTTTCCCACATTTTAAGTTTTTGATTCCCTGAAAAGTGTAAAATCAAGGTTCCACTGTAAATGTCACAATCAGCCCAACTATGTATTTTTGTATGATATTTTGAAGTACAGTGTGTCCAAAAAGGTACTTTACAACTTTGATGTCATACAGCACAACTTGCAATTGACATAAAGAAACATACCATGCCCCATTTGTGTATAGTCCACTTCGACATGTGCACCTCTGGTGGCGGGTACAACATCTCAATCAAAATTCCAACTCTGTCCATTCCCTCTCTGGCATATCCCTGTCAACTGTGTCAATGGCAGCTCTTATTCTGGCTTCAAATCATCAAGATCAATGACAGGAGTGCTGTACACTGTCCTTGAAAAATCATCACAACAAGAAACCCAGGGGTGTAATGTTAGGGGATCTAGAAGGCCAAGCAATTGGACCATTTCTTCCAATCCAATGTGCTGGAAATGTCCTGTCCAGGACATCTCTCACGTCTAAAGCCCAGTGTGGTGGTGCACCATTTTATTCAATACCTGAAGAAGAAAGGAAAAAAGAAACACACACACACACACTATAGGTGTTGGTGAATCACCTACAACGTATATTTCTCTATGTCAAATACAAGTTTGCTGTATGACATCAAAGTTATAAAGTACCTTTTTGGACACTGTGTATATTACATGTGACTGCTCTCCCAGAAAATATATCCCTCATGATTTTTTTTTTTTTTTTTTGTTCTGGCATATATTTTATTGTATATTGGCATTTTCACTGTATCAAAAAGTATCATTGGGTGATTCAAGAATGATTGTTTTTAGTGTCTAGCATTTCCACATATATTTACCATGCTTTTGCACAGTAGGGGAAGATATTTCTTCTTCTGCTCTGGTGTACCCAGTAGCTGCAGCAGTCTGTTGACAAGCAAGTTCTGAATGTCGCAAAAGATGCTAACAGAAGGATCCACTTTGGCCAACTCTTCGATGGCCAAAATTGTCATGAAGAAAGTTAAACCTCTTCCTCCGTGTGCAGGATCCACTTGCAACCCCATAAGCTAGAAATACAATTCATAATTGGGAAAAGAGAGACACGGTAGTATATAAATACAGAGAAATTAGTGCTCACTTTTATCAGCGAAGCACAACTTTCCACTTGGTGCAGTAAAGCAGAAATACAGGTCAGACAACCTAACCAACCTCAATCAACCCATCTGCAAGCATCCCAGCCACAAACAACCTCCAGCGGCCAATATAAATGGTTTGCCTTCCCCTACCATCCCACCACTTCCAACTGCATATCCAAAGCCCTTCTCCCATATGTCATCAAAGTAGCGCACAAACCCAATTCCTAAATAGCTGATAAACTGAACAAACACAAACGGTACTTCCTCTCCCCCTTGATAACCCAGGTGTAAACGATGAGGAGTGTGAATGCAAGGCACATTACATCGGCAGGTCCATCAGATCTGTCAATGAAAGAATCCAACAGCACCTAGCAGATGCAAAAAAAGCCCAACCCACTACTGGTCTTGTTAAACATATCAAATACAATAGCCATAAAATTCAAAATGTTCAAGTCAAACACACTGCTCACATGCTCGTAGACACCAAAATCAAGGAAACGCACGCCATAATGCACTTCCCGCATGAGCTAAACTTCGATAGCGGGCAAGCACACCACACTTGGATTCCCCTACTACAACACTTATCGCCCAGAAATAGCAGACAACACAGACCGAGATGCACAGTTAACAACAGCACACCTAGTGGCAGGCAGAGAACTACAAACAAAAGATGAATTCCAAGCAACAGTACAGCAAGTTCAAACGAGGATGGTGGCAGTGGCCACTGAAATTAATCGATAAAGAAAAAACAGCTTCACGGATAAAAGTGAGTAGTTTCTCCGTATTTATTTAGAAATACAAATTATTGAGTAAATTTATGCAAACTGAAAGCTGAAGACACCAACTTCAGGAATGCAACTGTACATTTTATAAAATAAAAATATAAGGCTGCTTCAAAATATTGAACCCAAATACCCGATCCTGTCAAAATACTTCCCAAAGTACAAAGCACATACTGAAAGTCGTGAGCCTTGTTCGATTACTCTCAGGCCTTGACCATTTCAGTTGAAACCACACATATGGCAGGTACAGTTATCTGTTGTCCACTGCATGAACTAAATGCATGCACACTTTCCCTGTCAGTGCTGTTGGTAGGAGAAAAATGGCATCCACAGACAGTTCATTTTGTCAACGTGCTGCCGTGGAATTTGTTGTTAGTGAAAATGTGGGAGATGCAGAAATTTATCAGGGTTTACATAACTTCTATGGAGATGCCTGCATGGGTTACAGTACAGTGAAAGGTGGGTGAAACATTTCAGAGATGGCAACACAGACATTGCTGATAAGCCTAGTGGCAGACCTAAAACAGCTTCCACTTGCAACAACACAGACCAAATCCAAAGTGACAGGAGGATAGCTGTACGAGAAATTGCACATCATCTGAACATTGGAAACAGTGCTATACAGAACATCATAGTCTCTTGGCTATCACAATAGTTGTTCAAGATGGGTGCCAAGGCTTCTGACAAATGACCATAAACAAACACGTTCAACCATCTGCTCCTCATACAGCTGGGTGCACAGTACAGAAAAGTGAAAAAATGAACTTGTCCCATTCTCCCTACAACCCAGACCTAGCACCATCTGACTTTCACTTGTTTGCTCCATTGAAGAACAGCATTCGGGGTACCAAGTGTGACAACAATGAGGAGGTGAAGAATGAGGCTTGCCAGTGGTTATGTTGTGATGAAACGGACTTCTACGCGTACAATAGTGGATTTTCTTAGCTGCCTCTTCAGTGGTGTAAATGTGTTGACCGATCTGGATGTTACGTGGAAAAGTAACAATATGGTCCAACTTATGTATTACCATAGGTAGAAAAAAATCTTGGTTTCTAACTTTGAGTAATAACACTTGGCTCATTACTTTCAGTATATACCTTGTACATTCTCTGGGTGGGCCTGAAGGTGCTAGTGGGGACCATGACCCAACTTTGCCTCAATTTTCCTTTTATAAAAAGTGATGAATGCAGGAAAAGAATGCAAAAAATAGGACTAACAGTTCATAAATAAATTATAACCCAAATACACTCAAGGGGAAAACCTGCACCTTTTGAATTATCACAAGTCAAAAGTTTTTATACACATGTCAGTGGTAGATTAACAACCTTTGCTCATTCACAGGAACTTGCATCAGCATATGCCTGAATATTTAAAATGGAAGTAATTTTTACAACATTTACATCTCTTTGCTCCCTGCTTTACAGTTATAAGATATTAAGTTCATTCATTCACTCACTAGTACTCATTCTCTCTCTCTCACACACACACACACAAACACAAACACACACAGAAGAAACACTAAACACTTGCCATCCACATGTTTTTTCTCTGCAGTGAACATGTGGTCAGGCTGAAATAAAGAAATTTTCATTTTGTGTTTCTCGTTTCCTTCCATTTTTAGATATCCACCCCCTTCTGACTCCTTTTCTCTTTTCTTCACATACAAACAGCATGTTTACATACAAACTTTACCCTATTACCAAATAAAGCATCAACTACTTCTTTCTTCATAGTTGATTCTTCATCCATTTTCCTCACTAGTGGTGTAATTTTTTCCTTAGCCATACGTGAAACTGTCAATTGAAAAGCAAACCAATGAGATTATTGCAAACAACAATACGAAAAAAATTGTAATTAAGATCAGAATACTGTTTATTGAACCTCAAACACATGAGGGTGGTTCAAGTAAAACTGAGAATTTCGGTAATGGAACGCATTTGGACATATAGAAAAGACTGTACATGTTATGTATTTTTTCATGTTTGCAAATGCCCTCATTCTCAATGAACTGTTTTAGCACTTAAGAATAACTAAGATACAAATTTGAAACCATTTTGCAAATAGTTCTGCTGCGGTCATGATTTCACGTCTGCAAACTGATTTTCCTCATTCATTGGCAAACTACAAATGAAATTACAGTTACATCAGGTCATATTTACAAAATGTTCAGAGCATTTCAAAACATTAAGCTGATCAGGTAGGCTGCTTACAGTCATGGCATGTTATCAGGCACATATGTAGAAATATATTTCGGAAAGGGGGGTCTGAACCAAGTATCTCAGAAATTGTATGGTCATAGAAGAATATTATTTGTTCTATAAATGGGGATGATCTATCATGTAATGTATAAACATATAAACACTTAATATGTTGATACTATATAATTTATAGGTCTATTCATAATAATAAATAGATTAATTAATATTGTTATTATTACATGAATAGGTAAAACAGAGAATATGAGCACAGAGATATAATGTATTCATTATTTAGATTCACTAAAATTGTATAAAAACAACTACCTTGGCAAGGAAATTAATGTAAAAAAGATAAAGAATTGAATGTTTACTGAATAAAAAAATATGGTTAGATCAGTTGATAAAAAGTAAAGTTCCTGATTAATATTTTATGCATATTATTATAACTATTAGTGTGCTCAAATCTTCCTTGGTACTATCATTCAAACCCATGTGATCCCAATCTAATCCTTGCCTTCCATTAAGTTCACCAGAAATAGAAAAAAAACTTGATTACATAACAAATGATAAACAGCTATATTTTCATTATTTAATATTAGTGCTTGGTAAGTGTTCAATGGGAGAGACCCCCCCTGGACCCTGGTAAATATGTCCTCGCCTGTTATAAATTTTTGAATACAAAAAGTGTGATTTTTTTACATTTATCATCAGATTTGTCTATCATCAAAATGTAAAATGACTATTTGGTCAGAGAGACATGAAAGTCATATCAAAATGGGACACGAAGCAACATTATGTCTATGATGAATGATGATGCATAGCATACAGTCAATACAAAAGTTCATATTGTCATGTTATTGTGTTAAATTGTGACATATCTATGAGCAATGTAGATATGTCTGTTAACATAGGCAATCCCATCAAACAGTCAAGTTCGAGGGTATACTCAAATTGTACACCACCATATTTCATGGCCTTATTCTACAGAACATGAAGTACAAGAACTCTAACAAAATCATTTACAGAGCAGTAGATTGCCCAATGGAACTTGTGTAGAAAGATTATTTTCTTTTAAAATTGAAAAAATTACCATTTTCTTTCACAGCTATCTCTTCAGGCGATAAAACAGTAAGAGGTATACTACTACGACAAGTACTCTCATCAGAAATACTGCTTCCATACTGAAAATGGACAGGTGTCATACGTCTCTTGAGTAACTGAAAAGAAAAATAAAGTAAGGTCGATGGATACTTTACACAGCTTTAACATGAATCTATTTAAATCAGGGTTGGCCCAGGTGGGCCCAGCCCAGTTTTCTCCATGCAGGTTTTTTCAGAAAAATCCATTTCCAGAAAATGTAAATTATTGCTTTAAATAATTGTAAGGTTCTAGAATTGTCAACATTTTGAGAAAGCTTGTAAAATAAAAGCTTAGCCAAGCTTATAATACTCAAAATAATTAATGTGGAACAAGTCACAGTGGGTTTTTCAGGATATTTTTCTCAAATTATGCTAGAAATGGACTTTTAACAGAAATGATACGAACTTACATCAAAGAAACAAAAAATCAAAAGGTCTGAAATATTTAGATAAAACATTGAACGAACAAAGCTTATAATTTTGAAATGTGGTAGCACTTTAGATATTAGTCACTTCCGTATGTGTGCAAGCCACATAGTTTCACCTGCGATGATCAACTATTACAATAATTTTTTTGCATGAATAAAACATTACAAAGAAGAATTGAGTACATGTTACTGAAATGTTGTGAAAGTAGAATAAAGTTAATTGTCGTATAATTAAACCAAACACTTTTCAAATGATTCATTTCATTTCTCAAAATTTAGTATGTGTGCAAATGTTCTGTTATCTTTCGAATACCTTCCACTGAGACAGTGACCCACCCACCCTCCAGTTCAGTGCATTGATTGAATGTAATGGGTTGCTTGCCCATGTAGGATAAATGTTATTTGTGGTTAGGAGCTCTATGCCCAAGAAGTCTAGCCCTCTTATAATCTACCACAATTTATTTTTATCTTAAATATAGTGTGTGGAGGGGGTACTCAAGTAAATACAATGCATAGGTATACTTTCATATTTTTGCCATTTTCAAACCCTTTTAGAGACTATAATTTCGAGCTTGTGCATAACACTTTCAGGAGCATTATGATGTTACTTCCACTGTAAATTCACAATAAAATTATCGAAACCTAATGCACGATTTAGGAGGAGCATGGGTGGGGTGGATGGGCAAAGAAAGGCAAGTCATCTATTTAGTGACCATGATAACATGTTTCTGCAACTAGAAAACTTGACAGACTGCAATGGTATTACATGTGAGTGAATTTGAACAATGTGTCTCAAGATGGTGAATGAAAAACTGATTTTCCTCACGTTGCACGCATGCTCTATACTATGTTCTCTTTTTTCCCCAAAATTGTCTTCAATGCATTTTCAGAGTATAAGGAACTAAAATCAGTCATTGTAGATAATCCGTTGGAATAAAACTTTTAAAATTATATTTCATAGTTTAGGAGAAGAGTGGTGGTAGAATCGAGAACATACATTTTGCCATAAAAGTAAACCTTTTGAGTTGCAATTTTTAGAGTTACAAGATAACTTAAAGGATTGGTGTCATATTGTATTTGAGAAAAAATTGTAACCATGTTTAAAGATGGTGGACGACAGACTGATTTAACATGCCTTGCAAGAGCTTTAAGTTATGCAAATATTTGAGGTTAGATTTTCGTAGATCCAGAAAACCAAGTCTCAGCTATATTAGGACATAACTTGAGCTTGAAGTTTTTAATAAAAAAAACTGTAAAGTGTGGGATTTCAGAAGAGTCACCAATTTTGAGGCCACGATATCTAGCAATTTTAGTTTTTTTAAGCTGAAATTCATGTCACAAATAGATACACCCATGGAATGATTTTGTTTTGCATTTGCATTTGTTGAAAGCATTTTAAAATGGTGGATGAAAAATTGATTTTTCATATTCTGAGGTAGCTCCAAATTCTGATGACACTTTCAAATATTTGCCTAAACTACATTTTTGGACATTAAGAAAAGATACTTAAATATTTTAGGGAATTTGTTAAGCTATGGCTTGACAAATATATATATATTTTTTAACAATATAGTGCATATGTATGTTTGGATCCAAATGGGGGCCACTAATGTTTTGTCCATGGGAACTGTTAGTTTCATAGAAACCAGATCTTTTGGAGGATGGATACGGTAGTCCATTTGGATGAAGTCAGTCAAGACAATTAAATATGTCCGCCTTATAAATTTGGCATGGTTAATACACGGAGGAGATATTTAAACTTGAAACATCCACAAAAATAATGGGAAAACACAACTATGAATAAACTGTATTGAAGCAGATTTATAAAAGTGTGTGTGCAGCTACCGAATGTTGTATAGTAGGTAAAGGTAAAGTTCCCCTTGCATGTCCTGGGTGGCTACTCACTGGGAATTCCTTGAATTCTGGGAATTATGCGTGAATAATTAATTGGCTCGTTGAATTTTGCTCCGTAAATGTTAAAAAATTGCAACATTTATTAAATCAATATCCCATTAAGGGCATCCCCGATGGCACAGTGGTAGAATTTGTAATCAAGGGGTTCTGGGTTCGATACCCGGTGGAGGCACATAGTGGTTCGGATCCGACTTTTAACTGTAGCTCCAGTCCCAATTAGCCTTTCTGTGCATAAAGTGGACTTAAAACAGCAACTAAATCAATCAAACCATTTCCCATTAAATATATAAATGCTCTGAGGCAAGTTTTTAACCAATTTTATTTTTATCAAAGGAAGGAAAAGATTGAATTCTCTTGATCTCTTGAACAATCTATATGATAGATGGTATATCCTGAAGTTGAATAGATAAATTTCTGCTTAAAATTCTTATACAATTAACAATTTTTCGTACATTACTATATCTTGTAACATTAGTAACTTGTGTTTGTAGATGTATTTTAAGTGAATATGTGAAATCCAAATGTAAACTCCGCACCTTAAATTTAATGTTTGAAATATATTATTTGAATTGATTTAGAATTTTTGGATACATTGGAACACACAGAAACTTTATATTGTTAATATATTTGTGTGTGTATGTGTGTGTGTGGTGAGAAGCGGTAATACATAAGGTTGTAAAAGAGAAAACATCTTCTGGTGACCTTGATTTTTTAGAGGAACTTCATCTTGAAAACTGGGAATTATACTTGAATCTTATCATGGTCCTAGAGTGGCCACCCTGATATAGCACTGCCCCATGAAGGCACATTCAGAGGATATGTGGGTAGGGCCCGACATATTCTTGATTGATTGAGTTGGTGCTTTAAGTCCACTTTATGCACAGAAAGGTTAATCGGGACTGTGCCTACAGTTTAAAATGGGATCCTAACCACTTGTACCTCCACTGGATATCAAACCCGGGACCCCTTTATTACAAGGCGACGACACTACCACTGCGCCATCGGAGAGGCCTGCCATATTCTCAATCTTGGCCATTTTGGAGGTGATGTGATCACAACCAAACTCCGGCTGCCTTTACCCACCAGGACCCATTGATTTGAGGTTGGGCGAGTTCCACATCTGCTTTATGCAGGGACAAGACTGGAAGAATTCCGACCTTAGATCACCCACCCCAAGATTTGAGCAAGGGTCTTCTGCATGGCAGTCAGCCAGCCTACTTTTTTTTACGTAATGAAAGTAATACCGCTAAGGAGTAGTATAACCATTTTTCTCTCTATTTTCTCTGTATAATCATTGGGACAAACACAAATTTCCACATCTGAATCAGGATTCGAACCCAGGACCCCTGGCATTGCAGCATGCTGTGCTAACCACTCTGCCACGGAGGGTGACTAAACCACCACAGCTATCAAGTATTAGTATAGTATTACAATGCGCAGCCCTGGGAACTGATCACAGATCTATTAACTGTTACGCCATCCAGCCATCCATCCGCACTGTGGCTCTGAGGTCATGCTTTGGGCTGCAGCTATGGGATGCGTGCGGGATTGAGTCTCCTTGGGGAAACGTAACAGCTTTTCTCCTGAGATTTCAGCCTGTATATGAGACTGGTGAACACTCACCACCATGAGCTACGAATGAGTAGTGTAACCCAGTCATGAAAACCTACGACGACGACTGGGGGTTTGCCATGCTGACCACACGTCACCCCGTAATTGGTTCTATGATCTCCCACCTCAGAGTAGGATCAGGTGGGAGGGTGGCCAGCAGTCGGTAGGTAGGCCTGGCCCCACAATGGTCTATTGCGGCACAGGTTATGTATGATTTTAGTTTAATCATTTCAAGACCTTCATTGTCAATTCTTAACTATGCTGACAGAAAATATTAAATAGTTTTTCATTCAGTGAACTAAAACAATACAAATTGAATGTTCCAATATATCACTATCAGGGAAAAATGTATTTCATTTTTAAAATATATATATTTATAAACGTAACATGAAGAAACCCAATAAAACCAAGCTTTGCCCAGGTTTAATCGGGTTTTATCTGAAAAAGTCCAAAAAAACACACCCGGGTTTGGCTTTTTCGAAAAAAAACGGGCAAAATGCCAACCCTGATTTAAATGCTACTATTAAAATATTTAGGATGAATATTCTCTTGCAAAGTAATTTAATGAAGACAAAATAGGAAATTATATGTTCATAAATATTCCTGGAAATCATATTGCTTAAGGAGTGCAACTCATCATAATGAATAGTAAAGTAATATTTTTCAGTCATAAATAGTTAAATGAACAGGAATTATCACTTTACTAATTAAATATTTCTTGCAACTTTGATCAAAGACAAAACGTTTTATAAAAGTAAATAGAGATTGTTTTTCTTGAACTGTATGTTGAAATCCTAATATTTATAATATCAATACCTTCTGCTTAGTCTGTCATCAAACTACATTTTTTACAAGTTAACATATGTCATGGTGAGTTATACTGGTTATAACATTGTAACTTTAGGTACTACTTTACTATACCGGAGACACTTATCAATGATTTATTTTACAATTTTTTACATTGCTAACGAACTATTCTCATTGTGGAACATTTCTTTAGGTGAAATAATGAATTTCTAACGAAAATAATGTCTATTTCTTACATTAACGAATACTTACAATTGTTCCTTATTTCCCACAAACCATCCACGGGTAGCACCAAAAACCATTGACGTTAGCCCAAAAATTCACGATAGCCCCACGAACCATCACGGGGACAAGGTATGCCTACTAGGTTAGGTCAGGCCTGTTAGGTTAGGTTCCATTAGCACTTCTTTTGTTCACTTTAGCATATACGGACAACATCGGCTTGTAGAAGCAGCAATAGCATGTATTGTGCTCTCGTGCAGAAAGCAAATGGCGGCAGCAGCAATAGCGCGTCCGAAATAAATTTTCGTAGAAAACCACATGCATTCGCATTAAAATGGATCAAAACTACATTCCCGAACATCAACAACACTACAGAAAATTATTTGCTTAAGTACATTCTCCTGTAAATTTGAAGAAATCTGTCTCCGGTATAGTAAAGTGTTACCTAGCTTTATAAATACACATTGGCATTTCCTTGTAGCTGATGACAATATTCAGAATAGGTTGCATGATTTGTTTTTGGGTTGAATTGCTTTTGAAATAAAGTCAACTTAACATGAAATATTTACTTTCTCTCTTTGCACAAGTTCTCAGATTAGGCAACTAGAATCATTCTCTCTAATAATAATAATCATTGAGAAATTACTATAGTGGGTAGGTTATGCAATTAGCTTTAATTGATCCATCTCAAAATAACAATCTACTTTATTACTAAATTTTTGGAGTTCCGTGTACGAGGCTTAAATCAATGATAAGTCAGTGAAATCTAATGCTCTATAGAAAAAACATAATGTTTCCGAATACATTCTAACACAGTAGCTTCGTAAATACACATTTCACCACTCTATTTTTTATTATTATTATCGGAGTGACTAGCTTCATCAGGTGGTGAAGCTAGCTTTTCAGGTATTTTCACCAGGTTTAAACCTGTGCATGTACATGAGCTACGACCTGCCCTGGCTTGTTGCACGAATGTGTGCATTTAGGTGTTGGCATGTATCAAGCTTATGTCGGTGTGCATTTATTTTCATGTGGGTGACACCTCCACACCACAGAGATTAAAAAATAATGTTAGGTGTTCCAATATGAGCCGCTGCTGCTAATATTTCACTGGAAGTTAGTATTATAGGAACCACATTAAAATTCCTTCCGTGAATACTTCCAACGTCTGTGAGGTAGGTATAAGGGGTATTACATTTCAAAATGCTTTTGTTGTTAGGTTAGGCAGGTCAGGTTTAGGGATGTTGGCATTAAAATTACTGTTGTAAACAATTACCAAATTTTCTGAAAGGTCGAGGGAGCAGTAAATTACTAATGACGCATAATTTCAGTACAATTTGAGGATTTATATCCAGCACCTAAAGTTAAATTAATTCAAATTTAGTAAAGGTAAAAAAAAAAATAATAAGACGTACACATGTCAAACTATTACTCGTGAATCGACCACCAGCGATAGAGGTCACAACAGTTCTAGGGAGCATTTTCTTTATTTCAACTTGCGCAAATGTTTGAAAGTGTAAAAGTCCTTGCTTTTCGATTTTGTTCTTGTTTCGTTATTCTTAGTAGGAAACATTCCAATTTTTCAGTTCATTCTCTGACATTCCTCTCTCACATTATCGATGGCGATTCACCAGAAATCCGAGGAATCTTCGAGATTTATTGTAATTTCACCTTCCCCACATCGTCCAGACGATATAATCATCTTCTGCGATGTTTATTAGCATTATTTCCATTTTATAAGTACATCTATCATGTTGTGCAGCATATTCGATTCAAAACAAATAACAAAATTCATTCAAACCTTCTGCGCTCACACCACAGATGACTTCCCATCTGGCGCATGATGTCTATACGGAACTCGTTTATCAATTCTTTATACAATACAAAAAGTCAAATTATAATATTTGTGTACTAAGTAGGAGATCGCGTATTATTTACGATCAATAAATATAATACAGATAATAACAGCGATATTGATGATTTGGTTCCAACTTTATTCTCGTATACTGTGCATTTTGGGAAGACTTCCAAAGTTGGAGTTACGTTGTATAAAATACATGCGTCACATCGTGTTTATTATCTGTGGCGATTCTTTCTTTTGCTTCTGTCGATTTCCGTACGTGTTCCTAGGTGGTAAGGTCTTATTTCAAATATCTATTTTCATCTGTCCTTTCCGACTATGAATGCTACACATCAATGTCTTTTTCACGTTCTCTAGTATTGACCAGCTTGGAAATTTTAAATATATATCCTATTTATATGATCTGTTAACATCCACGTTAGCAAGAGAAAAGCTGATGTAGCCTATTCCATTTGTATCATTATCCCTCTGGTACGCATGGGGGGGAAAAAATGTTCAGAGCAACATTATTCCTGTTGTTTTTTTTTAAACTGCTATTTACGATGTTAATATTTCATATTATTCAGTATCCAGACTGCTTACAGCATTATTATGATGATACCTCTATTGATATTTTTGGATGAATTTAGAGAGATAGTATCTAATCTTTCTGTCTTGATGGTTTTACTTGCATTCAACTTCCTACATGAACAAAATCTATCGAAAGATTTGCATTGTTTTGCGGGCCGTTTACCCAATGTACCCCCTCGAGATTCTTTTAATCGACAAATTTCAATGGTTTACGTAATGTTAAAGTGGTTCCAGCTTTAGGATAGGACAAGGTATTAGTTTACTATTCTTCGGACACATTTCTTCATTTTTACAGAAGAAGCTACTTACCGTAATAAGTTCCTGTAGTATTGTCTAACATCGGGAAAGTGTATTCAAGTCTTTTTTATGAAAGTAATGTCAATTTTTCACATTACTAGTACTTGTTTATTTGCGTTGTCTCGCTTGCGTATGACACAGTATGGCGCTTACACCTTCGTAGATAATTGTGCATGTGTTTTGTTCATGTTCATGGGGTATCCAGTGTTTCGAACCGTGTCTGTGTTTACAATGAGATTTAAAAGCATAACGTGTCCTGGATGCTTGGTGAAGTTTGTACCGGGTGTGGAAGATCCAGTGGATTTTTAATTGAACATGGTATTGTGAAGAAAGGAGAGGAATGTCCAAAATGTGGCAGTGAATGTAAGCTACTCCTTAGAAGGAATGGGCTGTGGGTATATGCCTAATATGACGTGTCGTGGATGTGTGGTGAAATTCAGGTAAGTTTTCCATATCCTGGAAACGGATTTCTTCAAATTTAAAAGTTTGGGGCCAGTTTACTCCGGCCAATTTCTAACGTCCTTAAAAGGGACTCTATAGAAAAAGGCTGGGGTAACGATCAGATATACCGGAAACACATTTCTTGAAATTTACTGAAGAAAAAACTGGAAAGTACTTACGGAATTTAGTTCTTGTGGACTTTCTGAAGCTGGGAAAAGTGTTTTTTCGAATTGTGCAAGTTATTCGGCCTGTAAATATGGTATTTTTCGACATTCATGTATCTCCGTTGCACGATAGCTCGTGCCACCATTACCATCGACTCCGTGAATCAGTTCTACAAGATGATGTGTGAGCGGGATTTTTTTTTCCAATGTAATTTTCTATGTTTGCCTAACCTAACCTTCCGTGAATGGTTTGTGGATTAAAAACAATCATTTTTTGGTTAATAAGTTTTAGTGTAACAACCAGGTGGTAGTTTTACAAGATGACGTGTGAGCGTGTTTTTTTTTCCAAAGTCAATTTTCTGTTTGCCTAACCTAACTGAACCTAACCTTCCGTGAGTGGTTTGTGGATCAATTTTTGCTTGAAAACCTTTTGTGAATAGTTTGTGCAGCAATTATCAGTTCATAAGTTTGGAAACACTGCATATCAGCTGACGATAGACAACGTGAGTCAAAATTTGGCCGCCAATTAGCAACGAGAAATAAATACTTATAATGTTAAAAATAACACTTTTTTTCATTGGAAAAAGAGTAATTCCTAGTTGAAAAATGTTCCGCTATGCATATGAGGTAAGTAGAAATGAATTTTAATTAAAAATAAACGAGTTAAATGTGTTTCCGGTATATCTAACTGGTAGCAAAGCCGGGGAGCCGGAGCGAAGCAGAGCAGAGGGGGGCTGCAATAGCGGTTGGAAACGGTAGGTCAATTACACAGGGGCAGAGCCCGCAATCTGTGGGAAATTTTGACTCAAAAATTTCAAACGAAAAAAAAATAATTAAATTTCCCACTTATTTCGGGATGGATAGCCCTAAAACCATTCAAAGGAAGCTCCACGAAAGATTAAAATTTTCTTCTTAAAACAACGCGAAAAAGTTAAAAAAAAATTAGATCGGATGAGCTTTGTTCACGGGCATTTTTTGGGTTCCGAAGGTTGAAACACTGCATAACGATTGAAAATTGACAAAAGATAAGCATGACACGCGATTATGTAGCAAAGTGTACGTGCCATATTGTGTCTGAGGCAAGTGGAAAGGCTATGAGAAAGAAGTACTGGTAATGTGAAAAATTACAATGAATTTCGTCAATACAACGTTTATGCACCTTCAGGAATGTTCCGCGAAGGAGATACGTAAGTACGAATGTCAAAAATTGTGAAACGAAAAAATTAAAGGTGTCCGAAGGATAGTAATTTTTACAAAGCACAAATAGCAGATATTTGATCCCCAAAGAATGACCCACCTAAGTTAAAACGTACAATTTCAGAGTATATTCACCGCTTTTTGTTAGTAAAAACTGTTTGTATGCACATGCTAAAATAACAGGACGTACTTTACTTCACAAGAATGCATTTCCGAGAGCTAAAATCAACTGAAAACTTTCATGAACAACAAAATCTTCATAAACCATGCACATTCTCCAGGGGATACAGAGGCTCAAGGCTACCTGGTTTTTTTATTATGATAGTAGCAGACCTATCCTAATTCTCAATATTTCATAATCTATTCTAGATAATTTTAACCCTTCATTGGTATATGCGGAAACTAGACGCTCACATAAATTTAATGGGTTTTTTCCCCGATTGTTTTTCACATTGTCCTAGCAGAGATCGTACAGTTTTGGGAATCATTGTCACAAGAAATTTGAACCTACCTTAAAGTAATGAGCATTGCTTGGATTTCAAAAGAAAAGTTATTTGTGTTGAAAAAACAACTTAAAAATTACCTTACGCAATCATGCACGCTTCTCATTGACAATATATTTTCTGTTTACAAGCAACTGTAAATATCGTAGACTAGTGGGAATTAATGTAGAAGTAAATCGGAACCTTAGTAGAATGCATTTAGGGTCTTTATTTTAATGCTAAGAGAACTAAACCTGGCCTGCCTAAATTAACTACCCTACGGAAGCATATATTGAACAAACTCCAGAAGTAAATCTGAATCAAACCATGTTGATATTGCATTCGTAGCATGATGAAATCTCAATAAAACAAGAGGAATTTGGACCTTTTTTTTATCATGTTTCAATTTTTTACATTCATCACATTAAAAATAGCTTATCAATATTTATCCTTTGTTTAGGTAGGTTTTAAATGTACCCTATAAGAGCCATGGTTGTCTAGTCGGTAGGGTGTCCTGACTACCATGTGAAAGACTCAGGTTCCATTCCTGGGGTGGGTGATCTAAGGTTGGGATTTCCGGCCTTGTCCCTGCATGAAGCAGCTCTGGGGCGCACTCCACCTCAAATCAATGGATGCCTAAGGGGGAGGTAAAGGAGCAGCATGATGCTGATCACATCACCTCCAAAATTGCTGAGATTGAGAATGTGTGGAGTCCTACCTCCCTATCCCCTCAATGTGCCATGGACATGGGGAACTTTACCTTACCAATATTTGCCAAATACAATGTGTTCAATTTAATGCCATACCCATAGTAGAAACATCGGTAAAAATTTACTATCCTTCGGACACCTCTATTTTTTTGGTTTCGTCAATTTTTGACATTGATACTTACGTATCTGCTTCGCGGAACATTCCTGAAGGTGTATTAACGTTGTTTTGATGAAATTAATTGCAATTTTTCACATTACCAGAACGTCTTTCTGGTAGGTGTTTTTCCTTGCCTGAGACACAATATCGCGAGTACACCTTCCCACATAATTGCGCGTCCGGCTTCTCTTTTGCCAAATTTTTGACATTCGAACTTACGTATCTGCTTCGCGGAACATTCCTGAACGTGTATTGACGTTGTTTTGTTGAAAGTAAGAGCAATTTTTCACATTACGACTACCTCTTCCTCCTACCTTTCCGTTTGCCTCACACACAACATGGCGCGGACACCTTTGTAAATAATAACGCGTAGGAATGACGCATCGGCCTTCTTTTTTCTCGATTTTCAATTGTTATGCAGTGTTTCAACCTTCGGAACCCAAGAAATACCCATCGACAAACTTAATCAGATCTATTTACGAATATTTTTTTCGAAACCAATTTTTAACTATTGAAACCTTTGCGTGGCCCTACTAACCTATCCACGCGCCAATGGTTCGTGGGGCTAGCGCCAATGGTTTGTGAGGCTAGCGCCAATGGTTCGTGGGGCTAGCGCCAATGGTTCGTGGGGCTATCTTTTTCACTATTGAAACCTTTGCGTGGCCCTACTAACCTATCCACGTGCCAATGGTTCGTGGGGCTAGCGCCAATGGTTCGTGGGGCTATCTTTTTCACTATTGAAACCTTTGCGTGGCCCTACTAACCTATCCACGTGCCAATGGTTCGTGGGGCTAGCGCCAATGGTTCGTGGGGCTATCTTTTTAACTATTGAAACCTTTGCGTGGCCCTACTAACCTATCCACGTGCCAATGGTTCGTGGGGCTAGCGCCAATGGTTTGTCCACACCCGGCACAAACTTTACAACACACCCACCACACGTCATTCTCCAAACCCTCGATCCACAGTTCTAACTCTCGTCGCAAACGCAGGCAGTTCGAAACACTGGATATCAACAAAACACAATCACGACACGTCATGATAGTCGTCACGACGGTGTATGAAGGCGATGGTGTATGAAGGTGTACGAACTTCATGGTATACACAGATGTACGCGCCAAACGCTATCTCCGTCGGAGAATTAATTTTCAACGAACAACATGAATTTCAGCTCTGAAACATTCCCAAATCACACAAAACACCTTCCTGATGTTCGACAATGCTACAGGAACTAATTACGGTAAGTAGTTTCTTCTGTAAAAATAAATAAATGTGTCCGAAGGATAGTAAATTAGTACCGAAACATCTTGTTATGTTATGTAGTAAATTGGCACAGGTTATAGTTACAGTTTTTACATAAAGGTCAATAAATTTCATATATTTTTTGAAATATTAATTTGTGTTTTTGAGATTTTCCAAAAAAAAATAATTTTAGAATATTTGAAGATTATAATATTCAATAACCCATTATGTTGAACTTCAAATTAAAGCTCATGAAAAACAGAAGCAAGTGACGCCAATTTGGGCTCTCTAGGTCAAATAGTTTCTTATTTACGTCAACAATTTTTTTTTTTTCTTAACCCAAACAGTGCTCATTGGTTTAAGGAAGGTTCAGATTTTGTGTGACAATGATTGCCAAATTCTACGATAATTAGTCTTCCTACTAGGAGAATTTGAAAAGAATCATAGAACAATCAATTTAACACTATTGACATGTTAAAGCACCACATAATGCTCTGAGAATTTTAAATTTCCTGGAAAATTTGTTCTGATAAATGAGTGTTAACTCTGGCTTGTTTTGACAGTGTTTTTTATGTATTTATTTTTTCAAATGCTTATTTGTCATTTTACTTACTATTTAACAGTGTTAAAATGAAGCTCAACAAATTTGCTACATCCTCAAGGCGGAAGAACCGCAAGAGGCATTTCAGTGCTCCATCACACATTAGGAGGACATTGATGGGAGCACCTCTCTCAAAGGAACTTCGTCAAAAATATAACGTGAGAACTATTCCCATTAGGAGAGATGACGAAGTCCAGGTATGTTCCATTCATATTTTTTTGACACCTTTGTTTTGGGAATTTGAATCATTAGTGTTGCTATCCTCAATGCTCACATTGGCTGTATTTTTCCCCGATTGTGAAAATGTTGGGCACGGTTTTTTGTAGAGTTAGATTGATATCAAATTTTGGCTGATACAGGGTGGTTATAATTAAATTTTGCTCAGAGTTCTCTGGAGCCTGTTTGAAGCCTCGGATTGCAGTGCTACTTGATGTAGAGGTGCTGAAGACCATGGAAGGCAAATGCTGATGAAAAAATTCTAATTTTTACCACCAAGTGGAAATGTGGTGCTGAAGTAACCAGAAGTTGGACATGAAACACTTTATTTTTAGTTTGTCAGTACAGGTGTTAAATTTTCACGCCATGAACATGAATGACCCTTTGAAAGCATAAGAGGTGATCAATAGTCTCACGAAACATTTCACAGGATGTTCTTTACTGGTCACCAGATTTCAGCCACATTTCCACCTTGTGGCACAAATTTGAACATTTTTTTTTTCATCAGCATTTGCTTCCCCACAGTCACCATTGCCTCTATACCAAGTTTCACCATGATTCAGTGCTTCGAACAGGCTCTTCGAGAGCCCTGAGTAGAGGAACTTCAGTTATGACTAGGTGTGTGTAGGATCCTGAAAAGTCAACACTGGGTTTAGTGCTGGTGCATTCCAGCATCAGACTGGTGTAAGGAAGTGGTATTAAAGCAGAAAGGAAGTAGTGTTCAGGTTCATATGATTTACCAAATGCTTGCCTACTGCTTTTAACCTTCAGTGATCTGTTAACACTTGCCACGTGACTGTACAGTACACTGAACATTGCTCTGTCTGTCACAGTACTTGCAGGAAGTTTACCAGAACTTTTCTGTAGGACATTTATTTTTGTAGCCCTGTATTCGAGTTGGCCTATTCTAACTTGTGCAGATGAGTGAGTGTAGCCTACTTCATATGTATGATTTGGTGTAGCCTAACTTGTACAGACCAGTTAGTATATTCTAACTCTAACGAGTTGATGCAACCTGATTCGATCTCGATCGGACTATTTATTTTAGCCTAACATGCATCATGCATTTTAATTATGGATTTTCTTGTTTATAATATTGTAACCACACATGAGTACTACTATAGCCACAAATTTTCAATCTTGTGAGATATGTTTTTTCCACCCACAACTTGTACAATTAACACACCAATGCAGAACTCAATTTGATTATATAGAGATTTGAAATGATGCTCTTAAACCATTCTCAGAATGAGAGTAGGTTTAGCTCCTGGATTTCCTAATGATGATTAGGGTTTTCCTAATTATTTGCAGCTTTCCAAGATGTTCCCTCCTCTCTTGAAGAAATAATGGCTCTGATCATTTTCATACAAAAGTAATGTATAATCTGCATCTCACTAGAGTTAACACCAAAGTTATTTAAATATTATATTTACCTCATTTCCTACATTCATAATACAGAATAACAAATTGCATAAAGTAGGGTTTTCAAGAAAGCCTATGATTAACCCTTAGACGAGTTTTGACGCAAAATGCACGAACGACGAAGGTGTTTTCAGCGGGAATTTTAAATTTCCGCATTCTTTTACATACTTTTTTATATCTCTGGAACTAAGAACGCTAGTTACAAATTATAGCTCGTTTTATTCAGTACACATGGGGCTATAAGCAAGCCTATGGCATAAAAACAAAATTTTCTGTTATCGGTTAGAAGAAGAAAGAAAAATTGATTTTGTTTATCAAATTTGAAAATCGCAGGCTCCCCATTCAGCAGCGCCAGGATGTAAATGTGCAAAATTATACCTGTGGATTCCCCGATATGTTTGGCATTATCATGCAAATATTCAAGATACTTTGAGGAAAAAAATATTTTTCAATGCGAAGCACCAGAGTTTTTTTCAGCGGGATATTTGAAATTCCGCGCTCGTACAATAATTTGTTTTTACTCTGGAACTATAAACACTGGAGTTACAAATTATAGCTAGTTTTGTTCAGTACACATGGGGCTATAAGCCTATGGCATAAAAACCAAATTTTCCGTTATTGGTTATAAGAAGAAGAAGAAAGAAAGAAAAATTGATTTTGTTTACCAAATTTGAAAATCGCAGGCTCCCCATTCGGCAGCGCCAGGATGTAAATGTGCAAAAATATACCTGCGGATTCCCCGATATGTTTGGCATTATCATACAAAAAATCATGCAAATGTTAAAGATACTTTCTGAGGGAAAAAAATATTTTCCAATGTGAAGGACCAGAGTTTTTTTTTTTTTTTTTTCCACTATCGCTGTCTGAAGCCGTCAGAGTTGTAGTTGCCCAACGCTGTAAGGTCAGGATTGTTGTCATCGTCTGGTTCCGAATCCGTATCTAATGCACACAACTCTTCATCAATATCACTTAATGACAAACTGGGTCTTCTTGCCATCTTACACACCTATTCTCGTGTCGGAGGGGAAAGAAATTAAAAACTGCACAACACTCCACCATTGATCTATATAAAAAGACCCCACAAACAGTCCGCCACTGATCTGTATAAAAAGCAGACACGAGCGCACAGTCCGCCACTGATATATATAAAAATCAGACACAAGGGTACACAAACAGTTCGCCACTGCAAAAGTACACCCGACCACTTGTAACCCTGCAAAGACAATGAATTCGCCCTTCAAAAAGCCTTCCTGAAATGACAGCCACCAGCCCCTCTCACCATACTTTCTCCTCCCGTGGCCTGGATAAACACTTCATTGAAGCCAAAAATAGCATAACTTGGCTTAGATCCTTTTCCGACATGATGACGCCTGTTTGGAAGTGAACAAAGGCATCGTAAAATATTTTGTCCCAGGGACTTTGAACTCCCCCTGTGCGAATTGGCTGCCAGCCCATTATAACTGACATGTGAAAAGGGAAACCAGAAGATTATTTTAGTGCGTTCATTCCCTTGCTAGAGGAGCCTATGCGTATCCCAGAAATGAGAAAATAGCAAAAAGAAAAGAAAATATAGAACGTGATTTTCGGAGAGCTGACTCCCTCCCTCCATATAGCCGAAATTATATTAAACCTTGCTCATTGTTCATCACACACCTCATGACTCATGCAGAACTCAAAACATGTATATCTAAAGATAACACAGGCCTGCGAAATTGAAGTTGTTGAAAAATACAAGAGACGTGTTCGCTGAGTTTTATCTTCTTGGGTGTGCTGATTTCGAAAATGACCTCCATTTTTTCCATCACGTCAGGATTTTTTGTAAAATCGATATCAATATTTTTGCTAAAATACTATGTGAAAAGGAATTTTCGCGAACAATTTTGCATGCACTATCTGGCAACAGTGGTTTTGATCCATTTAAATCTATGTAAAATCGATGCTTGGTGATGCAAATTGATTTATTGGCAATTGATTTTATTTTTTATAGGTTTAAATGGAAGAAAACCACTGTTGCCAGATCGCACGAGCCGCCTCTGGTCGAGAAAAACACAAACTTCCCTTGCGTTTACACTTTTTACATCCCATTATGGTGAAGTTTCTAGAAAAAAGCACCAACGTATTATGTTCATTTGTGTTTGTTAAGGTAACGTACATAAAATAGACGATTGACCACGAGGAGCAATGTATGTGTACATGAACGTTTGACACAAATTGTAAACTGAACAAACAACAAAACCAAACACAAACAAAGTTTATATTTACGTACGTACCCTTTTGCCTTTGAAACTTCTTTTTCACGTTCTTCGTTTATATGCAATCTCAGGCCTCTCTCGTGTTAACATCCAACAGTAGTCGGCGAGCATGTTCTTGTCCCATCGTCCTTGATATTTGTGCTCCATATGTTTAATATCTTGGTGGAACCTTTCACCCTGTTCTTCGCTGACTGCTTCTAAATTTTCGGGGATATAGTCCACATGTGAGTGAAGGAAATGTAGTTTGACACTCATGGAGCAACCCAACGCTTGAAATTTGTCCAGCATATTCATAACAATTGCTTTATATTCAGGATCCTTGTAATTCCCCAGAAATTTACTGACCACATCTTTGAAGGCAACCCATGCTTCTCTCTCCTTTGTTGTCATGCTAGTCTCAAAGTCTTTATCCTTCATGAGCTTGCGGATATCTGGACCAACAAAGATTCCCTCTGTCAACTTGGCTGCGGATAAACCTGGAAACTTTTTGCACAGGTATTTGAAACAATTGCCATCTTTTGGAATAGCCTTGACAAATTGCTTCATTAGACCTAATTTGATATGCAACGGGGGTAACAATACTTTTTTTGGGTCAACTAAGCTGTTCCGAATCACATTCTTGGTGCCTGGTTCAAGATTTTGTCTTTTAGCCCATTCTTTCTTGACCCAATGTTGAGTCTTTGCACGGCTCTCCCACTCACAAATGAAGCATGGGAACTTTGTATATCCACCTTGTTGACCAAGAAACATGGAGATAACTTTCAAATCACCGCAAATGGTCCAACTGTGGTCGGCATATTTTATTTTGTTGAGGACGAGAGCCAGGTTTTCATAGCGTTCTTGTAAATGTACCGAGTGTGCAACTGGTACAGATGCATACTGGCTTCCGTGATGAAGAAGGACAGCTTTCAGGCTTCTTGTCGATGAATCTATAAACAGCCTCCATTGATCTTTATCGTAGGTGATATTAAATTTGCTCATCAATCCGGGAACATCAGAACAATAGACCAGGTTCTCCGCTTCCTCAAAGTTCTGAACAAAGTCCTTTTCTCGATTCCTGTACCAATAAAACGTGGTTCCTTTGGCCAATAAATGTTTTTCTTTCAATCTGGAGCCCAACAATTCAGCTGCCTCTTTCGAAAGGCCCAGATCTCTAGTCAGATCATTAAGTTCAACCTGAATCAACCTGAGGTGAATCGCCTCCAGAGGGCTTATAATCGGTATCGGAGCCTTGGCCGTCTGGATGTTCCGAGTCTGAAGACACTGAAGAGATGACTGGTAATTCAGTTGGAGGCAAAGGCACTGGCACATCAGGTCCATGAGGAACGGGGCATATGGCCGATAGAATGTTCTCAGGATAAGAGATTAGCTTGTGATTTTTTCGTTTATACCCACGGACATGGCAGGCACAAAAGTAACAGTCATCACAGTGGTTTCTCGGCTCCCTCCATGTCATAGGAATTCCAAAGCGTAAAGCAGTCTTCTTTCCGTTGAGCCATAAGCATAGATCATTGAGACACTGCACACACACTTTATGAGGAGCCCACGATTTGTCCTGATCTCAGAGTTTTATGCCAAAATACGAAAGATAAAGTTTTCTTACATAGTTTGTAATGCTCCTCATGCGATGTTTAAGAGCACTATATTCGCCGCATATGTAACAAAAGTCATCTGGCACATTTTCACAACGTCTCGAACTCGAAGCCATGGTTCACGAAACGCACAGAGGAAAACACCAGTTACAATTGTTTTTGTGATGGAGTTTCCACTTGTCACTGTATCAGCGCACGCACGACACTACACATGAAAGACAAATTGAGACTAACTTACAAATTTCCACGTCTTTTATCTTACTAGGAACATGGTAAGTACATGATCTGCTGGGTTAAAGAGCGATAAACTGAGTCCCCCATGAGGACATCTGTTTTATATCGTTTCTGCTGCCTCCAGACAAGTCGCGAGAATTCAGTCTTACGAATAACACGTTCAGGATCAATCCAGATAAAGCTCGACACAACTGGAAGGTGACTGCCGATTACGCTGGCTTAGCAAGCGTTCCTGCACAGTCGGCGAACCAAGATAAGGATTTGCGCGATGCTATTGGTCGAGAGCGATTGCGACGGGGAGGGAGGGACGTCGATGGGGGGGAGTCACCGAGGGGTATCGTTTCACCACGGTAGAATGATGGTCAGGCAGGGAGGAAAGATATTCCATGCCTAAACAACATATTAATGGTAAATGTTCATACAAATCCAAGTACAATTAAATTTTTCAAGAAAACGTGACGTGATAGACATTTTATTTTATTTTTTTTGAACTCGGCTCCACAAAATACATGAAGTTCACCTATCACTTCCCTTGTATTTTTTTCATCGCAGGCCTGTGTAATCAGAGTCACAGTATGTCCAAAAAGTCAGATACTACACGCAAAAGCATCTTGTCACCTATAGGTGACAGTCCGTCGTTGGCGTAAATACCAGCTGCCACCTATAGGTGACGGGCCATCATTTAAGGGTTAAGGTAGTGGAATTAGTTTTACATTGTTGCATAATAATATTATCTTCCATTTTTTTGTGTTTTAACCAAGACACACACACTTTTTTTTATATAATCTTAATACTGTTTTAGTCCTCATCAGATGATTTTGCATGATTGTTATTACTCACTTGACTGCTTGAAACACTTAAAATGTCCAAAGAAAAGTAAATGTTAATATAAATCCAAAGATCTACTCAAAGCAAGGGATCCCTGGTGGAATCATGTGGTTGGGATCACACTTTAAACTTTAGGTTCTGGCCTGTCTTTGTAGCAAAATTTTTCATTGTTGTTAAATGTTGCGATTTCAGTTTTTCGCTGCCCCAGAAATTCTTGCCAGTACGTTTTCTGTGGATATGTGTGTGTGTGCCTAGATGAAAGCAAATTAACAGACACTGTTACCTTAAATGAGTGAAAATCCATAGACAGTGCTTCTGAGTTGAAATCTCTTTGGTCTGTACGCACCTTGTTTGCAATAGGATCCAGATAAGTGACATCCAGTAGCCATGGTGCCTGAATATTTTCACATGGCTCCTGATTTTCGAAATTGGTTGGTTTCCCCCCCCCCTTCTTTTTTTTGTTTGCTTATTGAGATTTTCTTTAAATAGTGAGTACAATATGGTAACTGCATAGAAAAGCCACTCCGGCACAAGAATTAATTGATTTTCATCCAATCTTGTATTGATTAATAAATTAAATGTTTTAAGATCACATTTCAAAATGTGTAGTTTTATCATGACTTTCTTAGCTCATAATTGCAAGCAAAAAGGAAAGGTGGGGGGTTGCTTCTGAGAAAACTGTTCTGCCACCTGAATTACTGCATTCACGCATGTATAGTGCGCACCCTGTGTTTGATTGGTAAAAGTGACAAAAAATTATCATCTCGTATATAATGCTCAGTACAATCCAGTTTCAAGAAATGGCTTTCTTAGTTGTAGGTTGTAAAGCTGTTGCTATGCCGATCAACAGTGAATGGCATCATACATATTCAGTGAGTCACTTGTTGCTATGTGGACCAAGGGGAGAATATTCCCTTGTCTAAACTATAAGTAACCAACCCACGCCACCTCCCCCCCCCCTCCCTCCACTGTGGTTAGCATCCCAAAGCTTTCACTCTTTAACCACCTTATTTATTCTGTAATAGTAGAAAGCGAGATCAAAATTACGTTATGGATATGCAGTGCTCAGGAAGTTATTTTCTATTATTTCTCTCCCAACAAATACTGCTGATATCCATCCCATGTCACAGAAGGTGCTAGCTTTCGTTGGTGTCGCAGAATATTACATTACATTACAAAGTGAAAAATTGTGTGAAATGGCCTTCAAAGTTTTATACGTGGTTTTGCTCATTCCTTCTTTACTTTTTCTCAAAGAACTACAAAATATATACTTTTTCTTCCCGTGACTAATGTAATATTTATACGAGGCACATTCAGGACCTTCCAAATAGCAGCAGCACAAGTTTTCTTCTATTAAGCAATTTACACACTCCATGTGTGTCATATTATTTGGCCAGTAATACATTTTAATTTTTATTATCTCTTTCCTTGTTTTCTTTCATCCAAAGTACCATAAAAATCAGAACATTCCTTCATTTTGTGATGAACTTATTTCAACTGCATTTCACATTAGTGTTGTTATCTTGAGTAGAATACTGTTCCTATATTCAGAAACTGCAGGATTTAAGCTTTACAATGATATATATAACATTTTAGGGTTCCGTAAACATGAAAAATCAATGCAAGTGTCACAAAACCATGGAACGACCCTGTACGGTTTCATGTTGGCTGTCTGAATTATTCCGTACATAATACACACCACAGTTTTTGGGGGCAAAAATTTTGGAGAAAAGTGCGCATTATACATGAGTAAATACGGTATTTCTAGTTTTGTTTTTAGCGGATCCTGATCACTGTGTTGTATAAAGCCAGTTGTAGACGTCTACAACTTTACAGTGGTAGTTTTTTTGTCTGACAAGGGCCTCGCCCTTGTTTCTTGAGACACAGTGCAAAGTGGGAATTGATTTTTACAAGAAATTGTAATTTTTGAGAAAAACCAATGGATTGTCAAAACTTCGAGTAATTGTAAATTTGTCACTCTAAGTACAGTTCATGTTCTCCGGTCAAATTGATTCCATGGACAGAATGCAGCAATCGGAGAAGGTATCTTGAGGTATGAAGTGATGACGTAAACCATTCTCTGAATGAAGCAGGTAGAGCTTCTGGTTGTGTTAGCAGTGGTTAGGGTTTTCCTAATCATTTGTTGCACGCTTGAATGTTCCCTGCTCTCTGGAAGAATATTATGGCTCTGATCATTTTTAGATGAAAGTTGCAAATTTTTTTTAAGGAGTGGCTCACTTACTGAAAACACAATTAGATATTATGATACTTAGAAACTTTTTAACCAACTTTTGTTAAAAATATTCACTGTGCAAAGTGGGAATCGATTTCTACAAGAAATTGTAATTTTTAAGAAAGACCCTTGTGGATTTTTGTCAAAACGTCGAGTAATAGTAAATTTCAGTCACTCTTTCCCTGCTCTCTGGAAGAATATTATGGCTCTGATCATTTTTAGATTAAAGTTGCAATTTTTTTTAAGGAGTGGCTCACTTACTGATTAAGACAATTAGATATTATGATACTTAGAAACTTTTTAACGAACTTTTGAACTTTTGTTAAAAAAATTCACTGTGCAAAGTGGGAAGTGATTTCTACAAGAAATTGTAATTTTTGAGAAAGACCCTTGTGGATTGTGTCAAAACGTCGAGCAATAGTAAATTTCAGTCATTCTAACTACAGTTCATGTTCTACTTCAATGTGGAATGTGTCAAAACATTGAATAATAGTAAATTTCAGTCACTTTTAAGTACAGTCCATGTTCTCCTGTCAAATTGACTACATGGTCAGAATGCAGCAATCGTGTCTTGAGGTATGAAGTGATGACGTAAACCATTCTCTGAATGAAGCAGGTAGAGCTTCTGGTTGTGTTAGCAGTGGTTAGGGTTTTCCTACTCATTTGTTGCACGCTTGAATGTTCCCTGCTCTCTGGAAGAATATTATGGCTCTGATCGTTTTTAGATGAAAGTTTCAGAAATTTTTTAAGAGTGGCTCACTTCCTGATTAACACAATTAGATATTATGATACTTAGAAACTTTTTAACCAACTTTTGTTAAAAAAAAAATCACTGTGCAAAGTGGGAGTTGATTTTTACAAGAAATTGTAAATTTTGGGAAAGACCAATGTGGATTGTGTCAAAACGTCAAGTAATAGTAAATTTCAGTCACTCTAAGTACAGTTCATGTTCTCCTGTCTCCTTTAATGTGGATTGTGTCAAAACATTGAATAATAGTAAATTTCAGTCGCTCTTAAGTACAGTCCATGTTCTGTCAAATTGACTACATGGTCAGAATGCAGCAATCATGTCTTGAGGTATGAAGTGATGACGTAAACCATTCTCTGAATGAAGCAGGTAGAGCTTCTGGTTGTGTTAGCAGTGGTTAGGGTTTTCCTAATCATTTGTTGCACGCTTGAATGTTCCCTGCTCTCTGGAAGAATATTATGGCTCTGATCGTTTTTAGATGAAAGTTGCAGAATTTTTTTAAGAGTGGCTCACTTACTGAATAACACAATTAGATATTATGATACTTAGAAACTTTTTAACCAACTTTTGTTAAAATTCACTGTGCAAAGTGGGAATTGGTTTCTGCAAGAAATTGTAATTTTTGGGGAAGACCAATGTGGATTTTGTCAAAACGTTGAGTAATAGTAAATTTCAGTCACTCTAACTACAGTTCATGTTCTTCAATGTGGAATGAGTCAAAACATTGAATAATAGTAAATTTCAGTCACTCTTAAGTACAGTTCATGTTCTCCTGTACAGTTCATGTTCTCCTGTCAAATTGATTCCATGGACAGAATGCAGCAATCGTGTCTTGAGGTATGAAGTGATGACGTAAACCATTCTCTGAATGAAGCAGGTAGAGCTTCTGGTTGTGTTAGCAGTGGTTAGGGTTTTCCTAATCATTTGTGGCACGCTTGAATGTTCCCTGCTCTCTGGAAGAATATTATGGCTCTGATCGTTTTTAGATGAAAGTTTCAGAAATTTTTTAAGAGTGGCTGACTTCCTGATTAACACAATTAGATGTTATGATACTCAGAAACTTTTTAACCAACTTTTGTTAAAAAAAAATCACTGTGCAAAGCAGGAATTGATTTTTACAAGAAATTGTAAATTTTGAGAAAGACCAATGTGGATTGTGTCAAAATGTCAAGTAATAGTAAATTTCAGTCACTCTAAGTACAGTTCATGTTCTCCTGTCTCTTTCAATGTGGATTGTGTCAAAACATTGAATAATAGTAAATTTCAGTCACTTTTAAGTACAGTCCATGTTCTCCTGTCAAATTGATTCCATGGACAGAATGCAGCAATCGTGTCTTGAGGTATGAAGTGATGACGTAAACCATTCTCTGAATGAAGCAGGTAGAGCTTCTGGTTGTGTTAGCAGTGGTTAGGGTTTTCCTAATCATTTGTGGCACGCTTGAATGTTCCCTGCTCTCTGGAAGAATATTATGGCTCTGATCGTTTTTAGATGAAAGTTTCAGAAATTTTTTAAGAGTGGCTCACTTCCTGATTAACACAATTAGATAATATGATACTTAGAAACTTTTTAACCAACTTTTGTTAAAAAAAAATCACTGTGCAAAGCGGGAATTGATTTTTACAAGAAATTGTAAATTTTGGGAAAGACCAATGTGGATTGTGTCAAAACGTCAAGTAATAGTAAATTTCAGTCACTCTAAGTACAGTTCATGTTCTCCTGTCTCCTTCAATGTGGATTGTGTCAAAACATTGAATAATAGTAAATTTCAGTCGCTCTTAAGTACAGTCCATGTTCTGTCAAATTGACTACATGGTCAGAATGCAGCAATCATGTCTTGAGGTATGAAGTGATGACGTAAACCATTCTCTGAATGAAGCAGGTAGAGCTTCTGGTTGTGTTAGCAGTGGTTAGGGTTTTCCTAATCATTTGTTGCACGCTTGAATGTTCCCTGCTCTCTGGAAGAATATTATGGCTCTGATCATTTTTAGATGAAAGTTGCAAAAATTTTGTAAGAGTGGCTCGCATTCTGAATAACACAATTAGATTTCAAGATATTTAGAAACTTGTTTAACCATTTCACCAAAATTAATCCATTTTGAAATGGATTCATGTAAATAAATTGAGCAAATAAATATGCATTTTGGAGATCATATAATGTCTCTACATTGCAGTTGCAATTGATGGATAATTGAGCGTATAAGTCTGGCGAATTACATTTTTTGGTGTTCCAAGAACACATTGGGTTATACTTTCATTGATTATTTTTTTCATTTTGAGAGCAAAGCATGTGATGTTTGTTTCCTGAGAAGTGCCTATACTGTTGCCAGTTCCTTATTGCATGGTGTTGGCTTACGATTGATACTTACCTTCCTTAATATTAAACATTAATATGTTGTATTAATGAAGGGAAGGTGTTCCTAAGAATTTTAGGAAACTCTGTCTTAGATCTCTTGGAGGTTACAGTTTCTGAAATGAAGAATTGCCTTTTTTTTTCACATACTACAGTTGAAACTAAATTTTAAGTTTTTCACGCATCCAATGTGAAAAAAAAACTTGAAATTCAGGAAATTGGAAAATATAGAAAAATTTTATATCATTTTTCTATGGTCAAATTTTATATCATTTTGCTATGTTGGGACCATCAAGATTGAATGTATGCAGGAAAATGGAAAATCCGAGAACCTAAAATCAGGGTTCTACTGTACTTGGGTTTTAGTTTTGAAGTCCACTTTATGCACAAAGAGGCTAATTTGGACTGAACCTGCCGTTTAAAGTGGGATCCAGCAGGGTTTGAACCTGGAAGCCCTTGATTACAAGGTGACAATGTTATATAGTGCTACTTGAACCATATTTCAAGTTAAAAGGTTTTGAATTGTGTGAGATGTACGTTATTTCAGATTAAATGGGCAGAATATTTTTTTATAACTTGTACAATTAACACAGAAGTCTATGAACTCAATGTCTAATTATGCAAAAATATGAAATGATGCTTTTAAACCGTTCTCGGAATGAGAGCAGGTTGAGTTCTTGGATTTGCTAATGGTGATTAGGGTTTTCCTCATTATCTGCAGCTTTCCAAGACATTCCCTCCTCTCTTGAAGAAATAATGACTCTGATTATTTTAATACATAACTTCAAAAATAATGTACTGAACTAATTACATGGTGATGTGCATCGCACTTAAAGCAGTAGGTCTATTTGGGATTAGCTTATTTGGACACATGCAGATATAAAGATTACATCTTTAAAATAGTGAAAGCAAAGGCATCATTACCTTTGAATTATTGATAAGGAAGGGATATGCTGTATGTGATACATGCAAGGCACTCAACCTCATGTTTATGATATGTTGTAAAAGATTTGTTGAGCATAGTGGATGCGTGGGAGGTCTTGAGAGAAAAAATAGCAAGTTGCGAGGTTTGAGATTGAATCTAGGTATGTCCAAAGATTACCTAGTTCTAAAAATGCTAGGATTCAGAACCAGGTGTCAAGATATCATAACTGTACATAGGACCGGAATATTTTAAAATCTGGATCCGGCCATCCCTAGTTTAGTACTGTCTGCATTCATTCCATGTTGAGTAGTACTTGAACCACAATTTTTAATACAGTATTAGAGATTTTAAATCATGGGATATTTATTTATTTCAAATTGATTGGCAGTAAAAGTATGCTTTTATTTCCAACTTGTACAATCAACAAACTAATGCATGAAATCAGTGTAGAGATTTGAAATGATGCTCTTAAACCATTCTCAGAATGAGAGTAGGTTGATCTCCTGGATTTGCTAATGGTCTGCAGCTTTCCAAGATGTTCCCTTTTCTCTTGAAGAAATAATGGCTCTGATCATTTTGTTTCTAAAAATCATTTATAGATCTCTACAGTGATGATTTTATTGTCTGACAACCATGCTTTCATAGGATTGCAAACCATGAAGCAATAGTTGTAAGAAATTGTGCGTAGAAATTTTATGCCTAGGCATATTCATCCCAATCTATCAGCCAACTCACCGTCTCCTATACACACTTGGCTTTAATACCATGTGAATTACATCATCAGATTAAGTAAGTGACACAAAAGAGGCCTTCATTTTGAAACTAATAAAAGTTGCATTTAAATTAAGTATAAAAAGGGTATGAGTACTGAGAAAAACAAATGGTGAATCATGTCAAAAGTTTGAGTAATTAAAAATTGCGGTCACTCTAAGTACAGTTCATGTTCTGTGAATGTGAGTACATAGACAGAATGCAGCAATCAGAAATTATCGTGAGGTATGAAGTGATGACGCAAACCATTCTCTGAATGAAGCAGGTAGAGCTTCTGGTTGTGTTAGCAGTGGTTAGGGTTTTCCTAATCATTTGTTGCACGCTAGAATGTTCCCTGCTCTCTGGAAGAAAATTATGGCTCTGATCGTTTTTAGATGACAATTGTAGGAAATATGTATGGGTGGCTCACTTATTGAATAACACAAGTAGATTTTATAAACTTTTAACCCATTCATCCAATTGAAATCTCCTATGGAATGGTTTTGTGTGAGTGAACAGAATTTACATGAAGATGTGCAAATTCAAATACATTTCAGAGAATTGCTATAATATCCTTCACAGCATTACACCTGCAATTGATTGTTCCTCTCAAATAATTGGGCAGAATTGTCTGGCAAATTAAATCATTTTGTGTTCCAAAGGACAACTACTTTATACTTTCATCAATGGATTTTTAAATTTTGAATGCAGTGCAAAACGTGAAGTTTATTTCCTGAGTAGTAGTAGTAGTAGCAATTTTATGTACGTATGCTGTTGTCAGTTCCTTATTGCATGGTGTTGACTTATGATTGATACCTTCATGAATAGACTTTTCACATGTGTGGCTTTCAAATTTGCCATTATGTACAAAAATAATTGTAGCACAAGAACTAATTGTCATACAGAGATGGAATCTTTTTTTCTTTGTTTCCTGTCCAGGGGACAGGTCTCTTAGAGGATGTGCAGTTTATATAATTTCCTGCCAGTAATGACAGTTTAAAAATCGAAGAAGAAAAATTGAAATTTTTGACAAAATTTTTTATTGAATATACCCCTGTTCACCAAAGTGAACAAAAGATGTAGAATTTAGCAGTGATATATTTCTACAACCGTGCTAAGTCAGTTGAAAATAAGTGGATAATTTTTTTGGGGAGGAAGAGGGGGGGGGATAAAACAATAAAAGCAGCTTGTAGCCATCTTATGAAACAAGATTTTTGGAAAATTGCTTCTAGCAATGAACCCTATGGATGCTGAATGCACAAATTTGAAGGAAAGCACAATTAAAGACCCCCTCATGGTCAGTGGCATGCCCAGGATTTTCGAAAGGGGGGGTTTATGTATACTTTTTCTTGGTAGTCAGCCCTCATTTTGTCATATTTTGCTACCTTTGACGTTTTTTTTGTAGGAATACTGGGCGAAAGGAGGGGTGTTATAACCCCATCCCCCCCCCTTCGGCATGCCACTGCTCATGGTCCCTGGTTGCCACATGCTAGGGGGGAACAGTTAGTAAAGTATGCACAGTTGTATACAATCAAGCAATTTATTGTATTCTATCTAAAATTTCTACAGCTAAGCACAAGGGTGTGTATGAATGGTCCATACAGCATGTTTGGAAAAAATTGGTTTGGTTTAGTGACTGGAAAAATTTGTTTGGTTTAGTGACTAACTTGTCCATACATTACAAATTACGTAACTGTTTGCATTCTATGGGGAACTGTTAAAAATACTATTTTTGCCTGGCCTTGAAGCACAATTTTCACTCAATGTGCCTTCACATTAAGTCCAAGCACACCATGTTTTGTTCCAGCATCCACAGCTTATAGGGGCCCCACTGCAGTCATGTGAAGTTGCTAGGCTACAAGCAGCTATTGTGACAGAACCAGGATGGCCTTATTTTCTTTAAAAATGCATGATTTCCTTACTCTACCTTAACCTCTGTAACGTGTATGTAATATATAGACATATTCTCTGAAATCTCATCTTTACATTGATGTACAATGCACATCACAATTATCATAACTGCAGTCACAATTCAAAAATGTCCTCATTGTGATAGTAAAATCCAATGCTATCTCGTAGGTTTTTTTTGGACTCCATTTTGCTCAGTTGTGTGCTCATGGTGTCACTACTAATATGGTTTTGTTTCACAGTTATTTCTAATCATGTTGGATGAAAGGAAGGGCATATCAAAACTTGACTATTAACTCTAAATAAATAGTTAATGTGAATGATGATCAAGTTTTGCACATACGTGTGGCAAATATGCATTGGAAACTACAAGTTCGTTGGGAGAATTAAAACGTACTTTGTACCTTTATTACGTATTAATAGCATTGATTATGGAACCAAGTGGTGTTTCTTAATGAGAGTGATTAAACACGACTTGCATGTAAAAAGCAAGTTCTGAATTGCTAGTGAAACTATTTTGAATAATCTATCTGTAAAGTAATTAAATCAACAGGTATTAAAAATAGTTTTGCAAGCCACAGTAATTCTCATTCCATACCCATGATTGGATTAATAGGTCCTTAATATGCAAATTAGCCAGGCACTTAACCAGGAGATGCCACCGGTACATCCAGGGGAGGGGGGATATGTGTCAAAGAGAGAAGTATGTGTAGAAATTCTCATGATGTAAACCATTCTCAGAGTGACATCAGGTAGAACTCCTGGATATGCTAGCAGCAACTAGGGGTTTCCTAGTTGTCCTAGATGTTCCTAGATGTTCCCTGTTGTCTTGAAGAATTTGTGGCACTGATTATTCCAAAGTATGAATATCTTCATGAACTTTCTCCATTCCTCTATTTATAAATTATTGAAACTCACTTTTATCTTTTTATATATTTTTTTTTGCAAGGTGATAAATTTTACTTAGTTGTGTTGTCGATGTGTAGTGTTTGTTTTTTGATAAATTGAATGTTTGTTTTAGGTTGTTCGTGGTCACTACAAAGGACAACAGGTTGGGAAAGTTGTCCAAGTGTACCGAAAGAAATTTGTGATCTACATTGAAAGAATACAGAGAGAGAAAGCCAATGGTGCAAGTGTTTACGTTGGCATCCATCCATCAAAGGTAAATTTCAGTTTCTAAAAATCTAAATAAATATATGAACCCCACAAGCTTTAGTGTTGCAAACAATGTTTCAAAGCTTGCCTTGTTTTTCATAAGTTTATAAATATTTAGTTACTCATGCAAGCAGTCAAATCAATGCAATGAGTGTAATGGTAATGCTGTCACCTTGTAATCAAGGGGACCCAGGTTCAGTTGCTGATGAAGGCACATTGTACAAAGCGTATTTGGAAAGTAAGTACTGAAAGGGTGTAAAAATTAAAGTAAAATAGTTTCGTTTCTTTTTTTATTTGTATTGCATTCTACAGACCTTAAACTAATTTTCTACGTAGTTTCCACCATTGTTCAAGCATTTGTCGTAGCGTGGCACTAGTTTTTGTATCCCATCATCATAAAATTTTTCCGCCTGTGACGAAAGCCATTCATGCACTGCTGCTTCGACGTTGTCATCCTTGTCGAAACGCTGACCAGCAAGAAACTTCTTCAGATGAAGAAAGAGATGGTAATCACTTGGTGCCAAGTCAGGGCTGTTGGGGGATGAACAAATTGTTCCCAGCCAAATGACGTGATGACATTTTGAGTTGTTGGGCCGTATCCGGACAAGCATTCTCGTGAAGCAACAGAATGCCTTCGCTAAGCACTTTTGTTTTGAATTGCACGACTCAGCCGAATTAATGTGTCACAGCAGGAATCTTTGTTGGTGGTCTGTCCTCTAGGCAAGAATTCAATTCTTGCATTGAGAAAACAAATCAAAGACCGGACTTCACAGTCGGCGGGCTGATTGATTTTCTTGAACATTTCAAACCTTCAGAAATCTACGAAGAAAAAGCATGACCTGCTCCCATGCATGTCTGTGGCTAACTAACGGATGAAGGACATCAGCGAGAACTCACAAGGTCGTGACTGCATCGCTACAGCAGCAATATTTGCAAACGGTACTTACTTTACGAATACGCCTCGTACAATGATTCAGTTCCAACCTTAAACTCTAGGCCTATTACCTTATCTGAGAGTTACCTTGAAAGTTAGACTAAAATTTTGACCAAAATAAAGCACTTTTGTGATTCAGCTGGTTTAACATGTGACATTCCCCCCATTTTTTTTAAATGAAGGACATTAGAAGAACAATTTTACAGAGGAAGCATTAGTTCTAGTAAAATAACTACTGTAATGATTCCATTGAGATTGAACTGCGGTTCAAAAAACTATAAAAAAATGTGATTTGATTCAAATAGATTAGCTTCTTCCACATACCCGTCGGATATCTTTAGATATAATTTTTATTACATTCAGAATGTTTCAGTGAGTCTTGATTTTGCCTCAACATGCAATTATTGTTATGGTAGTACATGTTGTTTTTCAATAAATGCATTTTGTTCTAATACCTGCATACTCAACTTATTATTTTTTTTTAAAAAAAAAAAGGTAATGGAGAAATTTCCATAAGTGAAATCTAAAAACTATATACAGGGTGTTTCTAAAGGTCGTTTACAACGCTTGGGAGGTGATTCCTCACACGAAAACAAGCAAAAAGTCTAAGTTCCATTTTTACGACTGAGGCTTCGTTTCCGAGATAGGAGCCTCGCAAAAGGTGACAAAGTGAACGTCACACCTGACCTGGACGAATACTATAACAGATAGAGAGGCGGTTCCAAGGGAATCATAAAGGAATCGTATGTGCTCAGTCCGGAAGTCACTATGAAAAGTTCACTGCACGCATGCGCAATGGAGTCCTCAAAGGAATTGGGGATTTCCAGCAAGAACATTACATGGAAAGGGTATGTAACGCAGCAAGAAGGACCGTGACAATGAGAAATGCGTTAAAGACAACACATCCCGACCTCAAACATCAAAACATGAGCACCGAACACAAAATCCGAAAAGTTGAGCACGGTTGCATACCCCAGTTACACGCGAGGAATGAACGAATCATGTCATGTGGCATACGAGAGACACATTACTCCACCAGGAGGAGGGAAAGAAAAACACATTATCAGGTGATTGCGACAACGTGTATTTTTACACGCGACAACTACGTAATATCCCCCCCCCACACACACACAACAAACAACAAATGCTACAATATCTTACGCACAGACAGTGCGTGTCACTGTTCACCAACTGAAGATGTCACTTTCACCACACAAAGGGGGTGGGGAGCAATACCAAGAGTGTTCTCACTGAGATTTGCCGAGGGCAATAATCACAGACGGTTTTCAAAATGTCTGCCATTCACTTCTACGCAGAGATGACAGCGACATTTCAAGGATTGTCGAGTACGAGCAAACAAGCCAGGTGTATCTGCTACCATCGCGGCGGCGACGTTGATGCGACAACGAGGTCCTCAGCTGATGTGACAGGTGTGTCGTATACGAGGGTTTTCATTTCTCCCCAGAAGAAAAAATCGAGAGGGTTGAGATCTGGCGACCTCGGTGGCCAAGGCACAGGCTCATCCCTACCAATGAACCTATTGCGAAACACGTCATGCAGGAAATGTCGTACATTACAATCGATATGAGCTGGTGCACCATCGTGTTGGTACCACATTTCTTGCCGCAGTGCCAAAGGTACGGTCTCCAACAGTTCAGGCAGAACGTCACTAAGAAATGCATGATACGTGCGACCATTCAGGCGAACAGGGAGAATGTATGGTCCAATTAAATGATCATGTACTATCCCGCACAACACATTCACTGAAAACCTGTGCTGGTGATGGGCCACAAAAAGTGCATGTGGGTTGTCAAAGTCCCATACATGACTGTTTCTACTATTGAAGACATCAATCCTGGTGAAAATGGCTTCATCTGTCCACAATACGTTTGCCCCGAAGTGAGGGTTTGTGTCCAGATGATGCAACAACCATTGGCAAAACTCCATACGAGGGCGAAAGTCACGAGGTAACAGTTCTTGTACTTTCTGCAGTTGAAAAGGGTGCATTCCTTCCTCTGACAACACTCGCCAAACATTCACATGAGACGTGTTTCGTGTCCGAGCGAGCACGCGCGTACTAGTTCCAGGATGTTCTGCGACCGCTGTTAACACATCTTCTGCAAACTGATGTGTGCGTATACTTCGGGGTATTCCAACTTCTTGCCGCGGTGGTAACACTGACCCTGTTTCACGCAGTCGATTGTCCACTACCTGAAAGAAGGTGTGAGACGGTAAAGGTCTATGTGGAAAGTGTTCTCCATAGAGACGCCTTGCCTTGCGGCTATTACCACGTGCCTCCCCATACATGAGATGCATGTCTGCTAGCTGCTGGGTCGTATACGCAGCCATCTGTGTAATAGGGAGCTGGAACTGCAAAGTATTGTTTTTGTTTAACACTGGCACACTGCACAAATTGGCCGTATCACCGTACGAACACCACAGACCAATTGTTGCGATACTTCGACTTGTCCACTCCACCACGTCAACTTCTTTCAATACAACATACTAGTACTCTTCAATGCGTATGACAACCTAGAGCGAACTGCTGATCACATCCCAGCACCTGCAACACGACTGGAACGACTGCCGGAGAGAACCAACCCTTCGAGCTCCTCTCGCGGGAACAGCAGTCATGAAGGTCAAACGTAGACTACGAGAGCCAGACTTGCCTGTGCAGCGCTTCCAAAACTGGTCTCTTTTACGTAACAATGATCGCGTGCGAACACTTTTGGTATTGCTCCCCACCCCCTTTGTGTGGTGAAAATGACATCTTCAGTTGGTGTACAGTGACACGCACTGTCTGTGCATAAGACATTGTAGCATTTGTTGTTTGTTGCGTGTGTGTGTCGGGGGGGGGGGGGGATATTACGTAGTTGTCGCGTGTAAAAATACACGTTGTCGCAATCACCTGATAATGTGTTTTTCTTTCCCTCCTCCTGGTGGAGTAATGTGTCTCTCGTATGCCACATGACATGATTCGTTCATTCCTCTCGTGTAACTGGGGTATGCAACCGTGCTCAACTTTTCGGATTTTGTGTTCGGTGCTCATGTTTTGATGTTTGAGGTCGGGATGTGTTGTCTTTAATGCATTTCTCATTGTCACGGTCCTTCTTGCTGCGTTACATACCCTTTCTATGTATTGTTCTTGCTGGAAATCCCCAATTCCTTTGAGGACTCCATTGCGCATGCGTGCAGTGAACTTTTCATAGTGACTTCCGGACTGAGCACATACGATTCCTTTATGATTCCCTTGGAACCGCCTCTCTATCTGTTATAGTATTCGTCCCAGTTAGGTGTGACGATCACTTTGTCACCTTTTGCGAGGCTCCTATCTCGGAAACGAAGCCTCAGTCGTAAAAATGGAACTTAGACTTTTTGCTTGTTTTCGTGTGAGGAATCACCTCCCAAGCGTTGTAAACGACCTTTAGAAACACCCTGTATATTTGTCTACCCCCTCTGTATATTTACATGGTGGTGATTGTTGGTAAACAAGTTTTATGTGGAAAAAGATACAGTAGAACCTCTAATTTGTGTTTTTCAGGGGGCCTAGTTGAAAACTTAAAATGCAGGAAAATGTAAAATCAGGAGAAAACGTTATAGCATTTTGCTCTGTGGGACCATGAAGATTAAATGTAAAACTGAGAACGTACTTGTTTGAATAGTTTTATTGGGGGGGGGGGGGATCAAACCTCTGTGTCTGAAAGGTCGGGAAAATAATGAAATCCAGATGAACCAGATCCCTGTGCTGCAGAAAGTTGATATGAGGTTGAAGTATATTTTTTACCTTCAAAGTTGATTCGCACATGTTTGAACTCTTGAACCTTAACCAGGTACTGCTAAAGGTAAGGTGCTCCCCTGTGCTTAGCACCACGCCATGAAGGCATATAGGGGTGTGGGGATAACGCCCCACACTTTCTTGATCCGGTCATGAGTGTGGGTGATGTGATCAGCATCATGCCCCTGACCGACTTTACCCTCCACGGTTTCCCCCAGGTACCCATGTCATTCGATGCTGGGTGGGTGCCGGGGCCGCTTCCTACGTTAGAAAAGTTCCCAGATTTGAACCGGCCGGGGATCGAACCTGGGACCTTGAGCATGGTAGTCAGACGCGTTACCGACTGAGCCACCGTGACCACCAGGTACTGCTTTTATCCGAATAGGAATGTACACAATATTGTCTTTGTTTCTCATGAATGCAATTCTAATACTGCTTCAGATGTGTGACATGGTATTGATAAATGTTTCTTCTGCAGGTTGTCATTGTGAAGCTGAAGATGGACAAAAACAGAAAGAACATCATTGAAAGGAGAGCCAAGGGAAGGTTGGCTGCTCTGGGCAAAGACAAGGGAAAATACACGGAAGAAACAACTGCCATGGAAACTTCATGAAAGTCGATGTAAAGATTGGAAAATAAAGTTATAAATAATCATGGAATATATTTTAATGTACCAGTAATTAATGTGCATCCCATGGTCGACATGTTTTTTCAGTATTGAAAAATAGTATGTATGTGAGGGGGTTGCAGCCCATGTGGATGACTGACCTTTTAGGCAGAGTGGTTTAACGATAGCAATCAAACAAACCCATGTGAATGGTCAGGAAATGCCATCCACTACACCAATTCAATATTGTATTAGTTTCCTTACCCTTTAATCAATTTCATCCATTTTTCTTGCAAGCATATGAACACAATATTTTATGTAACGTATGTTCTCCCGAAACATTACCTCGAATATTGTGTTTGTATGCTTTTAAGAACCATAAACTACAAAATAAATAATTTTATCCAGCTTTTTACCTGTCACCATATCTTGCTAGAAACATTTTGAACTCTGAAGAACTTGGTTGACATGACATCTAGGCCTCAAAAATCCGACCACCAAAAATTTTGGGGCGGGAGTTTTTGTTACAACAAAAGAAGCAATTACTTTTGATTTCAAATATACTGTGCTAAGAATAATACCGAAAACATACGCAAATTAGTGTAGTTCTGGGGGTTCAAGGCTTTTTCTCTCTCAAGAGATCATTAACAAATCTACATAAATATGCACAATAAAAGTAAAGCAATAATAACTATGAAATTAATTGATTTATATTAACATAAAGCAAAAACTAAATAAAAACTTCAAATTTATTAACATCTTTAACCAGTTAGTAAAGGAAATAGTTTGCTACTTTATAAAATCTGATATATATAAAAGTAACATTTTTTTATGTAATTAATAATATATTTTTAATATAGTAATTTAATTTATGAGGGGAGGGGGTGAGTTTGTAGATGAATATATTTCTCCCTTCCCCTCCAGTCTAAAATAATTTCGCAAGCAGTTCAAAATTTAAAATCAAAAAGGTCTTTGAAATTTTAAACTTTGTCAAGACTGTCAAGATAGTTTTGTCAGCGAGTAAGCTAACTTTAGAACTTTGTTTCTACATTTTCCTGCTTTATACATTCAATCCAAGTGGTTCCAATAAAATAACACAAGAAAATCCCTAAGTTTTTAAATTATTGTCCCCTGAAATATGTAATACCTCTAGGTCCTTGTCAGTAAAGCTTATAAACTGAATTCCTTGAACAGCATTTTCTTGTTTTTTAGACATTGATGGGAATTAAGAAATGTCTGAGAAAAAACTAGGATTCTATTAAACTATTTGTCCTACAGAAAGTTATCTCATGTTTAAATGTTCTGTCAATGAAATCTGTCCATAACATTTAATGACTAAGCACCTTAATTTTATGAACATAAACAATTTGAATTTCTTCAAAGTTTAATGAAAATTGATTGAATGTACAAATTTTACAATCTCAAATGTATGTTCAATTTTATGAAATTTTTCTTATTTTATAGATCCAGATAGTTTGCAAGCAGAATGGAAATTGTAATCTAGCAACTTGTTGCAACAGTGGTAAAATCTACACAGTATACAGTATATTCTTTGGTATTTCTAAAAATTAAAAATACAAAATTATTTATTACTTACGTAAAGTGATCATTTATTTTGTACACCGACGACGTTTCAGGAACCACTGTTCCCTTCTTCAGGTCCTATATTTCGGCTATCTGAATATTGCCACAACCACGTCAATTCTTACTCTCGTCGTGGAAAGGATTAGGTATCATATGGTAAAGGTAAAATATTTGGAAAACGCTAAAACATTAGCTGGCCCCATACTCACCGTTATTAAAATAATAACTATAAAACCTTCCACTAAAAGACCCTCGTGCAAGTTGAAACATTTTAAAAAAAGAAAAGATGTCCTCTTATCGCACTATTCTCATGCGGACTGCCTGTGCTTTCCTTATCGTATGCGTGAGGTTGCGGGCAAGTCGATTCTCCCCTCCCCTTCAATGCCTCTTCATTACTTCATTTCAAGAATAAAATTGCATATAACTTGGACTTCCCGTATTACATCAGAGAACCTGGAATCCAATTTTCTCGTATTCCAGTTTCTCCCGTTTTTTGAGCATTTCAATCCATAGTTCGTCTATATTACCGTCTTCTCTGTGAAGTTTATTCTCTCTATTTTTACAAATTTACGGGGCCTCATAGACGTTCCTCCTAAGCAATTTTTAACTTGGACGATAGTCTTTTATTGGAAGGTTTTATAGTGATTATTTTAATAACAGTGAGTATGGGGCCAGCTAATGTTTTAGCATTTTCCAAATATTTTACCTTTACCATATGATACCTAATCCTTTCCATGACAAGAGTATGAATTGACGTGGCTATGGCAATATTCAGATAGCCGAAATATAGGACCTAAAGAAGGGAATATTGGTTCCTGAAACGTCGGTGTACAAAATAAATACTCACTTTACGTAAGTAGTAAATAATTTTGTATTTTTAATTTTTAGAAATACCAAAGAATATATATAAATAGTGACAGTCGCACAAACCTGAAATATGGAATCTACACAGTAATACAAATCATACACAAGAAAGTTACAATAATGCAATTCAGAAAAAAAATATCCTAATATTGGTTAGAACCCATGAGATCACATAAACTCGAAGTACATATAGTTTTGTTGACCTCGATTATCCCATGCTAGAATGTGTTAAGCTAGATGTGTTGAGTAAGAACATTTACCAACATGGTTTACAGTGATAAAGTTTTCATTCTTTAACCTATTGTGTCCCAAGCATCTCGATCGAGATACTCAAATGTAACCCTCACGGTCCCAAGCATCTCAATCGAGATGCTGTGTCAAGGTCGTAGTTTTTACGTTATAACTTTTCGATTTTTTTTATATTGTTCCTAACACATGTATTTAACAGAAATGTTTTTTTGCATTTTTTTTTGTCTTCATGAAAATGGAGGGGGAAAGGGCCTTCTCTTTTGCGTCTCTTTTCAAGGTCAAATTTTTGCCAACAAAGGAAGACCGTCTTTGTTGTTCTGAAGCAATGCTTTTCACTCCCTCCTGTGAACGGCATTCGAAGGAAGCTTGTTTATCAGTATCCGATGTCAAAATGAAAGTTTTCCGTGAGGGTGCAAGCAGGGGGAGGGGGAAGACTAGTTGTTGAATCTGCATTGTGAGAATGGAATTTCGAAGCGCGCTGAAGGAAATCTTTGTTTTTTTTAGCACAAGTGTCCACAAGTTGCAACAGAGGTTACCCTGCATTGTCTACAAATAGAATTTCAAGCAGCTGCAAGAATTGGCGCTCATTTTTCATTTCGTTCTAGCTTTTCGTCCGTGAATGTTGTGTGTAGGTGTCGTTTTGTGCCCAAGTGCGAGGACATTTTTTGGGTGGTGACAATATTTTAAAATAATTTTTGAGGGTTTTCTCCCTTCCCCCTCCATATATACACCAAATTTGCATAAATTTTGCATTTTGACATTTTTTCGGGGGGGGGGGGGGTCATTTTTTTTTTAAGAAAAGTATTTTTGAGGAGATTTCCCCCTCCATATGTACGCCGAATGTGCATTAATTATATATCGTCTGAATCTGTGCTTCATTCTGCGTACAACGGTATATCTTTCATATCTCTAGGGCATTTAGTTTCTGAGCTATAGTCATTTCAATGTAACTCTGCATTTTGAAGCTTGAATCAGTGGCGTGCCGACCATTCCTTTTGGGGTTACAACTCAAGTTACATTGGTCATACGATAATAATGCAAATATTTTTGTGTTCCTTACATGCCAGCGATAATTTCTATGCGCATTTTGAACTTTTCATATCCTTTTTTCCGGGTGGGGGGGGAGAACCAATTTCTTTAAAAAAAAGTATTTTCAGGGGATTTCCCCCTTTCACCTCCATATATATGCCGAATGTGCATAAATTATATACTGAATCTGTGATTCATTCTGCATACAACGGTATTTCTTTCATATCTCCAGGACAAATAGACTCTGAGTTAGTCATTTCAATGTAACTCTGCATTTTGAAGCTTGAATCAGTGGTGTGCTGACCATTCCTTTTGTGGGTACAACTCAAGTTACATTGGTCATATGATAATAATGCAAATATTTTTGTGTTCCTTACATGTCAGCGATCATTTCCATGTGCATGTCAACACTGTCATGTACTTTTTCTTGAGGGGAGGGTGGGGGAACCAAATTTTTTTCCCCGGAATTTTGAGTTAGTCCCCTCCCCACCACCACATATACGCCGAATTTGCATAAATTTCATATAGTCTGAATCTCTGGTTCATTCCGCGTACAACGGTATATCACTCATCTCTCTAGGGCAATTAATCTCCGATCTACACTCATTTAATTGAAACTCTGCATTTTGCCCAAAATCGGCTTGGGCACCAAGGGGGTTTACATGTGAAAATGGCCTTGGGTTCCAAAAGGTTAGAATTTAGTGATATGCATTTTTTTCCGAACAGTATGTAATATTGCAAGTCTCAAACAGAAAGTTTCTCATTTTTGTAGACAATGATTTCAATTTTTCATTTCATTGTTTGTATTTTTGTGCCATCATGACACGCCATGAATTTCACGAGATAAAGCAGTATTCTCTTTATAAGCAAGGGGTTGCAACAATTTGGTACAAATGAAGTGTGAAAAATACAAAATATGTCTGGCTGCTGCCAAATCATCACAACTACTGTACAACAATAGACATTGTTCCCACAGTAGCACCAGTGTTATATCTGAATTTCAGAAATTGCCAGTGTTTTTCCAAATGGCAGTTATTTTAAAGTTTTGAATGGACACTAGTACAGTTTTCAGTGTTTCCATCCTCTGTTGAGAAGAAGTTTCTCGATATACTCCCTTATATTTCTGCCTGGAATTTATAGGTAATATAAATCAAATTTTGCAAATTCAACGACAATAAATAATTGTTTTCAGTGACTTGCAGTAACACGAATTAGGTGTCAACATTGTATAGACCCCATATTTGGACAGACACCCTATTATCAAATATGCAATTTTCATTATTTTATCCGATGGTTTTTGTTCCAAGCTTGTGTGCTATTTCATATTAATATTGAAATTTAGTACAATTTGAAAGTTCTTAAGAGATTCCCGAGATAACCTACCTTGTAACCGCTAGTATGTAAACAATGCATTCTATAAAATGAAAAATTACATTGATTTTAAGCTACGCACTTAGATGAAGAATGATCGATTTGCAATGTTTTTAATTTTTCTGATGCTTGCATTCCTTTTCTTTATACACTATCTACCAAAAAGTAATTGGGCACGTGTACAAAATGTTTTTCTGGTGGTGCGAACCCTGTTAGAACCTCGTGGAGACACCTCTTGCTGCTATTAACAGCAGCCACTCTGTCAGGCATGCTCTCGACTAGTTTGTGGAGGACGTCCATTGGAATGTGTCGCCATTCCTCTTGCAAGATCTCACTTAGTTGGACAATGGAATTTGGCCGCATCTCCCGAGACCTCACCCGCCAGTCCAATGCCTCCCAAAGGTGTTCTGTGGGATTGAGATGAGGACTCTGTGCAAGCCAGACCAATCGGTGAACATTGTTGTCGGCATACCACTGCATAGTAGCCTCCGAAACATGTCACCTAACATTGTCATCCTGGAAGTAACGGGGGTCCATTCTGTAAAAACGACACAAGGTTGGGAGCATTTCATTGTCTAGTATTGTACAGTATGCCTGTGAGTTCATTGTGCCACGAACAACCACCAGTGGTCCCACTAAATGATACTAAATGATTCAAATTACATACTAAATTAACCACCATCATAGGTGCCCAATTACTTTTTGGTAGATAGTGTATTATACATTTTCAAAATAATCCATAATAGAAAAAACTGGCACATTGCAACATAAGTGATGCTCTGACATGCCTGTTTAGTTTTCCAGTCTTCAATCATGGATATGTATCTTTACAAGCCAACAAGTGTGCAGGCCAACCTCTATGGCAGAGTGGTTATCACAGTGCACTAGTATGCCAGGGAACCTGGGTTCGAATTCCATATGGGGCTTCGATGTTTTCTGTGAGTGTCCCTTCATTAGTTTCATTATGTCACTCATCCTCATCACGATTAGCCAAAAGTTGCAAAAAAGCGATAAGAAAAATCAAATCAAGTGTGAAAGGGGTAGAACAAGTTGAATGCAAAATCTTGTGCATTGTAATGGGCAACTTCTGACTTGCATAGTCCTTTCTTCCCATTCATTATACACTGCATTCACGACTGATAGTAAATCACAACTTTGTATTCAATTAGCTTCAGATTGGGAGCCGATTTACCCACCCTAGAAATTTAAACTCATTGTTACCACTCCATATGTCGTCGGTCACAGAAAACATTTGAAGCACATGCAATAGCTGCTTTTCTTAGTCTTATCAACTTCAGAACCGTAGCTAGGGGGCAGCGGGAGTCTGTCCTGGGTGCCAAACGATCTAAATGAAAATAAGTTGTAAGATTGATTTTTCGTTTCAAGTCCACTTTACGCACTGAAAGGCTAATTGGGACTGGACCTACAGTTTAAAGTGGGATCCGAACCACTGTGCCATGTGCCTCCACCAGGTATCGAACCCCGGGACCCCTTCATTACAAGGCGACGATCTTACCACTATACCATCAGCGAGGCACAAAAGTTGTAAAAGAATGAATCCATTGGTGTCTCGTGAAATTGTTTGCACCCTATTAAATCAATATCTCGCAATATGTAATTCTTCTCTGTAATGCATTCGAAATTTCCATGTTGCATATATGTGAAACATATATCGTGCATGAAAGTTATAAATGTTAATGTAAAAAATAATTATATTTAGAATGCATTTATCAAGCATTTTCTGTCTTTCAAAAATAGTTTGCGTGCTTGTTTTCCATTATTAATGTGAAATTGAACGTGTTGAAAAAATAATTCTAATTGTTTGTTCGAACACAAATGCTTTAGCACCAACTTCTACCCCCTTTTTTTTGCATAACTTACGAGGGAAATAGCATCTTTGTTTGATACTACTGCTGCTACTACTACTACTAATAATGTTGGTCCTGGGTTCGAATCCCAGCTTGGGCATGGATGTTTGTGATCAATTTCATCATATCATCACTCATCCCCATCTTCTCAAATTAACCAAAAGTGGCACAAGAAGCTAAGTAAAATAAAGTACATCAATAATAATAATGTTATAATAATAACTTATTATTAGTAATTTTTTTATCATTACTACTACTACTACTATTATTATAATTATTAGTGGTATGTTTATCCTGGTACTCCCCCCCCCAGACAAAAAATTCGTGGTTGCACCTCTGGTGTAGGCTTGGAAAAACAGGATGCAACATTGCAGATAAAATAAAAACCACTACAAATAACTTATCGGTATATTATTTTGCATTGTGCTTAAGGTTTTGTAATGTTGCTATGAAGCTACTAGTAAAGAATAATTACAATATCCTTACAAATACACAAGATTTATTTGATGGGTCATTGTTACATTGTACATAAATAAATTACAATCATTTAAAATATCTCAGTAGTGGAGAGGTTTCTTGCAACAAAGAAGTTGTGTCTGCTTCTAACTTTGCCTCCACTCTCACGTTTGAAAAATGACAGAATTGATGTATTGTTGTTAGGTGGCTCTGCTGAATCTTCATCTTCCCTAAAAAAAAAAAAAAAAAAGGTTAGTAGAAACAGTGGAAATGCATAAATGTTTGTTTTTGAACAGTTGATGCATGCTTGTGTGCTAGCAAAGTAAATTTTCACCAAATTAGAAAAGCACCACATTGTATTAACCACTTGCCTTACAAATTAATTATTTCTAAAATTCGGTCCCAAATTTTGGAATTTTTAAAATCCTGTTTCTTTGTTCTATATTGTATGCTCTCGAATAAGAATACATATTTTACCTGAAATATAGCTAAGATAACATACATACATACATATATATATATATATATATATATATATATATATAAACTTACGTTTATTATCCCCAAGTTAACTTGGGCTACACACATGCATGAAAAATGTTCATTTTCATGAACATAATGTAAAAAACTTATTTTTACAAAAAGTTTATAATGTACTGCCTCTAAATATTGTACATATGAAATGAAAGTTTAAACAATTCAGTTCTCACTTATAAACATTATTTATATGAATACATGTAATGAACAAATTTTATTCCAAAACCTGGAGGAGGGGGCAAATATACTTTGCTTTTTTTGTAGATAAGGTCACCACAGTTTGGGGGCAAAAGTGGCTAAAAAATATGGGGGGAACAACTGCCGCCCCCCCCCCCCCTAATTGTTGCCACTGGTTGGGCTAATGAAGGATATACATTTTTGTCCATAATAAACGTAAACATAATATCTTGCCTTCAAATGTTATATATATATACGTATGTTTTTAAAATGTTACAAATAGCAGTTCCGATTCTGAAATTATTAGATAGGCACCGTATGGTGAATTCTGAAGCCTGGAGCTACACATAAGGGGACTTTGCAATCTGGGCAGTAGTAATGCAATTCACTGCCAATCTTCTTACCTTTGGTATCTCTCGCTCTGCTAAACATTCCAAGCATCAAGCTGAGTAAAGTGCTGCTGCCAAGTGGACATTTACTGCACTTCATGGCAAAAAACCTCTCACAAGTTTGTATGGGATAAAAATAATTGAAAGAGAAGAAGTAGTTTGGCCCGATTATACTCGGAATAATATAAAAAGTGCACCTGCCACAGTTTACTCAGGATAAAGGCAAGTGGTTAATAGTAGGGAAGTCAAGAGTATTCACAACTTCGAAAACAGAAAACCTACTGCAGATATGTCTGTATTAAGAGGTTTATTTCAGAAACTAACTACAGAAATCCTACTGCTGGTAGGTGTGTATCAAGCCCTTTATTGCAGGAATTAACTATAAAAGATTTAGCATCATAACAGACAGGACAGGAGGTTTACAAGCACGTGCTTCTGAAATGTGTAGGACAACTACCATAAGACAGTTGGTTTCATTTTTTAAAAAAAAGAATCTGACTCTCTTGGGAAGGAAAATGCTGGTATCTCCTTCCCAACAAACACAATTAGAAGAAAAATTTTACTCAATTGACGTGAACACAAAAGTTCTAAAATGTGGCAATGTCATGGTCCTATAACAATAAAAAATAATTATGCAGTACTAAAAAAAAGAGCAAGATTGGTACCAATAATTACTTTAGTTTTAGCATTCACTAGGTAAATATTGTAGGTATAGATATGGACCTGGAAACTTATTGCATTCAAATTTTACAAAAACCTTTTATTTTGCTGTTACATGTCTAAACATATATGCTACAGAAATATAGGTAGGTTAAGTTCTTGTACGATAAATTGCAAATATTTTTCTTTCATGTGGGTATTAGTTGAACAACATAGCCAGATGTCAGGCACACATACAACCAATGTTGCCAATACATAATTTTGAAAGAAAGAAAAAACATGTCAAAATTAACCTCATAAATCGTCTGTAATGATCAAAATGCATAAGAATTTATTGTTTTATCAATTTGATAAAGACCCACACAGACCAACGATACACATTGAATTTTTTTCCAAGCAACTCCACAACTGCCTTTTATCCATATTTGTTTTTACTTTGTATAAATACTTTTTTACACCTTAGTAACTTTTTCTGCATACTGAATGTTCATGTAGGGCATGATTTTCTTGTTTAATGTTTAAAATATATCCACATAGGCAGAGGTAATACAGTGCAAGTTTCATGTCTTATCGCTGTTTGTACAAACGTTGTGTACGTTCAAAATCTCAGTTGAGTCACTTTTTGGACACCCTGTATATAGAATCTGCAACTGCATTAAATTTTGTCTCTTCGAAAAAGCAACTACATATTTAGATACAAAAGCAGGGCATATGAGCAATAAGTTTATATTCATAAAAATAAGTTTTACACTAAAGAACTTGCAGGCTATTTATTAATGTGTATTGGATCATTAAAATTATCAATACACAAATACGCTTATATCTGCCAATATCAATGAAGTACTGATTAACTTGTCACATTCCTAAAATATACAGTTAAGTATTTAGCAGCTGAAACCAATAATGGTAAAAAAAAAAAAATAAAAAAAAAAAAATAAAAAAAAAACATCTATGGCAAGATATTGATGCAGTTTCAACTACACCTTTGCATGGTGTTCATAACAGATTAACTTGAAATGTGCTACAGTAGAGGAGCTACAAGTAGCTTACTGGAACTCACCATTCCACCGGAACTGCTTCTTCCTGCAGGATCTTGTCTGCAGTTGACCAGCTGAATCGAACTAACTGCGGATATCCAAAAACAGGATCTATGTTTTTCTTCAAAAATGCCTTTGTAACTGGATCTGCAATAAAGAAAATCACCACTGACTTAACAAACACACATTGGTCTCCCTGCTGAATATTTGAAATCCAGGTGGCTAGTTTAGTGCAAATATTAATATTTACTGATATCAATAAAGTACAGATGAAAAACTTATAGGTAACTGATATTACATTGGTCTGATATTTAACGTTAAATATTCTGTGAATTTGATTCATGTATGAATACTGTATGTACTCAGAGCCGATTCAAAGCAACAGATTGCGGTGAAACTTGGTACAGAGGAAGACCACCGGGAAGTGAATCCTGATAAAAATTTTAAACAAAGTTTAAATTGTCTCCGCCAGGGGGGAATGTGGTGCTGAAATAACAACAACCAGTAGTTTGATATACAAAACTATTTTGAGTTTGTGTCAGTACAGCATGATCAATGGTTACACGAATGTACAGCTCACCGCTCACGAGAAGATCCCCAAACGAGGGGTGACGGGGAGCGGTGGTGAAAGAAAGGATCCGTCCATTTGCAGATTTTAGGGGTAGCAGAAAGCCTTCCGCTGCGGCTTTTCGAAGTGCGTGAGAGTTGATATGCGTCAATCACGCAGTGTGTGTGTCCGCAGCAACAGTTTGCTGCTTTTCTTTCAGTGGCCAGAATACTTTTGCATTGCTTATCCTGAGCATTATTTAGACTGCATTTCAAAGAATTTTAAAAGAATATACGGCAACGACTTTAGGGTTACCAGATGACAAACTTTAAAAAAGAAGGCATTTTTAGATTGCAAAATGTTGTTAACTTTAGACGAAGACACACGTTTTGTGCTTACTGGTGTTTTGGTGGGCTTATAGATCACACACACCCCTGTAAAATAATTTTACACCTTTTCCGTATAACTAATAATAGGCCTCATTGTAGGCAAATGTCTTAATATTCTAATATTTATTTACTATGCTCCTAATATACGGTTGTGAAGCTTGGTCTCTTACTTTAAAAGAATAACATAAATTGACATTCTACCTCGGAGTTTTTTCTTCCAGGCCTAAAGTCAGGAAACCGTTCTTGTAAGACGTCACTGAAAACACATTTGCATTTTGGCATGGTTCAGATCGCTGATCGACAGAATTTCACTTCTCCACTGCCATGTAACAACAAGAGCACGGCATTAAAAAAATACTGTTTATTTCTGAATTCTGTCATGAAACTCAAATCAAAGTAAGCCACGGCGAATTGCATATTCTTACCTATTGTCAGAAACTTGATGCTCACCAAGAGCCGCGGTAGATGTCACAAATGGTTTGAAATCAAAACCTCACGAGGCGCGGCGGTGACAACAGAAGAGACGCAAAAGTCCAACAATTTCTTTGTTGCAAGAAAAGTTTATTTTCTTTGCGCTTGCAACTGAGAGTGTTGTATTTCTTTACTTTGAAATTGAAAACGGAAACAAAATTAACAATTGTTTACAAATAACATTTTGTTACTAATCTTGAAGATAAGCAGCTGTCTATACCCCCCAAAAATAGGATATTTCCAAATTTTTCTAAAAACCCGCCCGGAGCATTTTTAGTACCCGAAAAACAGGATTTGTCCGGGTAAAAGAGAACTTCTGGTAACCCTAAACGACTTGCGTCGCTGCACCGGTTACAGCGAGCCCACATGTGTTTTTCACTCAGGGTGCACTCCCCCAACCCTAATAGTGGAGTCGCCTGCTGCTACGTCACTTCACTTCCGTCAGGGATCTTCTCCTGAGCGGTCAGCTGTACCAGACGTTTTCTTTTTTTTTGCCAGCATTTGCTTCCCCATGGTCTCTATAGCCTCTATACCAAGTTTCACCACAATCCAATGCTTTGAATGGGCTCCAGAGGGTTCCGAGTAGGGGAAATTTAATTATGACCTCCTTGTATTGTGTGTGTGCGTAGCTAGGTGATTGCAGCATTGGGTTTTGTCTTTGAAAAGAAAACTGCATACATACATTTAGCAATTTTCCTTCCAAAACTTAAGATCAGGGTGTCTACTAGTGTTGAGCAATATATCGCACTATTGAAAAAAATATCGACCAGGCAATATCAACTAGATGATATCGTGTCGGTGATATATCGTCACAATATTTTGGCAATTGGCCAAAATATATATTGTGTTGGCGATATATCGTCACGATATTTTAGCAGTATATATATCATGTCAGCAATATATCATCATGATATTTTGGCAATTGGCCATGATATATATCGTGTTGGCGATATATCATCATGATATTTTAGCAGTATATATATCATATGAACATGATATTTTGGCAATTGGCCACAGTATATAATGTGTCAGTGATATATCGTCACAATATTTTATCAATATATATCATGTCAGCAATATATCGTCGTGTGGAGATGATATAGTATCGCCAATATCACGATACATAAAAAATATCGTATTTATCATCTGTAACGATATTTTCTTGGCGATATATCGCAATATCAAATATCAGATATCATCCATCCCTAGTGTCTACAATTTCTTAAAAACAAAATTCCCTGACTTTTTCAGAACAAGAAACAAAATTTTCCACATCAAGTAATTAGGGAACTTCATGCATTTTCACGTGTGTGAGGTCACTACATTTTAGCTAAACAGCACACTTACAATCCCACTTAACCGAGTTACAATTAATAACAAGAAGTGTAACTGAACAGAAATTGACTATTGGATAGGGACATCACGGGTGGTAAATCAAGAACTCTTTACATAAAAAAAATATAACAATTATAGCATAAATAATACTAATTAGCTAATAGCTGCTTACTGTAGTAGATTTATACTTGAAAATAGTTCAAAACATAAACCCTTTTTCCTAGATTATTTAATATGCAATTTATATTACAGCTACCTGTAATACTCAGTATATCAAATTAAAGTATAGTTTATGCATGATAAATTTAAAATGTCTGTCCTTTTTTCTTTGTTCAAAATCCTACTTTCAGTGCACTAATACAAAAACATTGTTTTTTCCAGAAACACAGTAAGTTTCCCTAACATTTCCAGAAAAATAAATTCCCTGACTTTTCTGGTTTTCCAGACTGGTAGTCACCCTGCAGGTACAACACTCACATTTTTAAACACCACAAAATGGTAGAACTAGAAATAGATTGAAAAATTATTGTCAATTGCTCATAATCTGTATTTACCATTAGGATAACCACTGCCCCAAGTTCCAGGCTCAATGTCCAATCCTTCCTTGAATTTCCAAATGCCCAGTGCTCTGTCCCTACAGACTTTAGCGCATATACTGGCAGCACTCACAATGGGGAAGGTTGCATCAGCCTTCTTTTCTACCGTGATTTTCAGATGTGGAAAGATTTCGGATAGTTTTTCCTGTCAAGAAAAACATTAATAATTGACAGAGTGAATGTATATACAGTCATGGACACTTCTGTGTTGAAACAACTTTACTTTCACAATAGGATCATTCTAACCCAAAGTTCCCATGATTGTACTTAACCATAGCTTGTCTGTGTCATACGAGAAACTTACCTGAGGGTGCCCACACTTTTTTTTTATCACTAATATTCAAGAAACTATTGACTCGCTGTCTCCTTTGTTTATCATATATATTTATTAATTATAATAATTACAAAAATTACCATCATAAATAATAAATAATAACCAATTATTGCACGAGTGTCACACACATTATTTTACCATTCACTAATACATAAAACAAAAAAAAAAATTGTCCATAGAGGTGGTTATTTATTAATTATTACAAAAATTACCATCATTACTATCACTGACATGAGTGTCTCAAATAACATGACATGACACCTTGATATGATCGATATTTTTTATGTGACGTCACAACTTTAAAATATGTCACTGATATATTATACTTTTATGAAAGGACACGTAAATGTTGTGTTATTATATGTAATATTGCACCTTGTTTGTAATGTATATCTTTTGTTTAATGTTTATTGTATTTTATGCTCTATTATGAGTAGTTTAATGTATCTTCATTGTTTGCGAGAGTGCACTATACGAATTTGTATTTCTAAACATGTATAGATGTCAGTTTTGTTGATAGTATCCTTTTGTAGATAGTGAGTGATTCATCTGTACTTGAATCTGTGTTCTCGAAAATAGTATAAAAGCGAGGATGTCGTGTAAGAAAGATCACACTTTCGCCACGGATCGACGAAGCTTTTAAAACTTAAAAGGAACTCCTCGGTGTTGTGCATACATCTTGGTATGGTAGTTCGGGGCACAAGCTAGGCCTATGTGATCATAGGTACGCCAATAGCCATGCATTGATGCTATGCACAATACTGCAACCATTCTACGTTAAATAATAAAGCTAGCCTAAGGATTAATTTGGAAATAAAAGGCTAAAGAGCAAATATTGGCTCAGTTATCATTGCATATCTCTTGGTGTGGTAGTTCGGGGTGCAAGCTAGGTCTATGTGATCATAGGCATGCCGATAGCCTAGCATTGAGTCTATGCATTTTAGTTGAGTCAATTCATCGACAAAGCGAAATCCTCGCCTTCGTCTCAAGTATATTTTCATTATAATTGCAATAAATAAAGAATAAAACCTTTCTGTTTATACATACTGCTGTAATGTGGTTTTATTTCTCTGTGCTGTGAATATTGTCTTTGCCTAACACTATCCCTGTATCTGAGAGGAGTCTGTGTACTTCACCGAGTCTCATCGTTCACCGCTGAGTATTATTAAGTTAATATTAATAGTATAATAATACAACGCGTCTATTACAAGAATGTAACAAGTGGCAGCTCAACGTGTTGGCTCGATATTGTAGTGTACAAGGGCTAGACAATTGTTTAAAGTTGAGATTAATTGTGGAAGAGCACTGAACTTTCATATTTATAGTAAAGCACAGTTATATTTTGTTTCGATATGGACAAGAAGAATTTGCGTAGCGCAAATAAAAATCTTGCTTCAAGTTCAAAGCTTAATGTTCCAGATTGTTGTCGGGACATTGATAAAGAAAGAACTACATTTGTTTGCAAGAAATGTAAAAGCTTGTACATTATGAATGTTGTGGCCTAGATATTAGAACTGAGAGCCATGAAGCTACTGATTTGGTTGGTAGAGATTGTGAATCATTGTCTACGAATATTACATCTGATCCATTAAATATGTTTGAAGCTTTAAAAGCCATGATTGAAGGAATTAGCAAGCAACAAGTTGAAAGTATGGAAACATTGCAGGCTGATATGTCTAAACAGTCTGAAGCATTGAAGGCTGATATTAGCAAACAGTCTGAAGCATTGAAGGCTGATATGTGTAAACAGTCTGAAGCAGTGAAAGCTGATATCTGCAAACAGTCTGAAACCTTACAGGCTGATATTAAACAGCACGCTAATTCCATTAACAACTTGAAGGCTGATATTAGCAAACAGTCTGAAACATTACAGGCTGATATTAGCAGACATTGTGCACTATTAAAGGATGATATCGGTAAGCAGCACGATGAATCTATGAAAGCTTTAAGAGCTGAAATAGGCGAGGGGGCCCGATTCTCTGAAGAAATCCGGCAGGCTAGAGAGATAGACTTTGATGAGTTCCGACATAGCTTGGCAGGTGATGTTAATAAAGCCACGGAAAGTGTTCGCATCGATGTAGAGGATATTAATTCGAGATTCACTGAGGAGTGCAATAAGATTATTGAAAAACAGCTGACGATGGAACAGATATTGGCCGAGGCCGAGACTGACAAAATACAATTCTGATCTGAGGTTCAAGAAAATATTGGTCAGATTTCTGTGGTTGTATCTCAAAGAAGTAAGGACGTTGAGGAAATAAAGACTCAAGTAGAACAGCTTACGAATCAGTTAGAGACCATGCACGTTACTCGGCAAACGGAAACAGAAACTGGATCTCGAACAGCTGGTCATCCGTCTGCAGTTGCTGAGAGTGCAGCGTTGCCAACCATGAACATTGAACTAAATGAAGCAATGGACAGAGCCGGTGGAGAGAGAACTAGAGAAGACAAACAAGTCTGTCGCCCACGAGTTACTGCTGATTCAAGAGCTAATGAAGTGGCGTCTGCTGTTCCACCTAACTTTAGTCTTTCGGGCGATGACAGAGGTTACAGAGAGCGTGAATCTCGCAGGGCACGGCATCATACTTATGAAGAAGGGGCAAAGAGGAAACATCCAGAAAGGAAGAAAGATCGCAGTTCCTCCTCTTCCAGCACCAGCTCTGACTCTCAATATCAAGCAAAAATCAGGAAGCGAACACGAAGGCATGGAAATGTGAGAAGCTGGTCAGATGAGTCACCACCGCGAACTCAGCGATCAGCAACAACAGGAACCCCAAGGATGGCAGACCTTAAAGCCTTGTCGAAGTTCAAGGGAGACCTCGAAGCCCAGAAGGCTGAACAGTATTTAACAGAACTCAATATCAACTTTGATTTAATGCAAGTTCCATACAAATACCGATTGGAAATTATTCCTCGGTTATTCAAAGGTCAGGCTGAGCATTGGTTTCAAGCAAATCAGTTGGAGTTGCATTATAATTGCAATAAATAAAGAAAAAACCTCTCTGTTTATACATACTGCAGTAATGTGGTTTTATTTCTCTGTGCTGTGAATATTGTCTTTGCCTAACACTGTATCTGAGAGGAGTCTGTGTACTTCACCGAGTCTCATCGTTCACCACTGAGTATTATTAAGTTAATATTAATAGTATAATAATACAACGCGTCTATTACAAGAACGTAACAACCTGATAGGCTCACGAAGTGCATTTTGCCTCCTATTTACTTTACATTTATGTTTTTATGAACAAAATGCAGAAATATTGGGAAGACCCTACGGAACAATGTAATTTATTTTCGGTTTTTATAGAAAATTCAGTTGAAAGATTGGAAAAATAGAGTTGGTGGGCCTGACAGCCACCCCCTCCCCTGCTTCAGGTAATCTAGGGTTCACACACAGTGACAAATTAAGTAAATCAACCTTAGTTTGGGTCAACAGACTCTTTTTGATATGGTGGATGGACCAAAAGTAAGTTTCGCAGTTGTGGAGAAGGCTGATGACAATGGCATTATAGACTAGATACTATTGACTTTTCAATGTAGTTTCAATTTTTGTGCCAGTATATCTCGTCGAAGAAGACCTTGTACAGGGTGTCTACCAGTCAAGAAAGTCAAGAAATTATGCTCATGAAGAATTTTTGCTATTTTTTACAGTACAGGGATTTGATAAAATTGAATTTTTGGAAATCTAAAATTGTATTGAGTTGTGGGTAAGATTTGTTCACTTTGTTTCTTAAGAATTACTTACATTCTTGTATGTGTGAAGTTTTGTAAAAATATTAAATAAAGTAATGTGGCGATTCGCCTTCCAGGATGAAGTCTGAAGCATTAATTTTTACATGCATTAATAATTAAAACAAGTATAAATCTATTGTGAAAATACAGGTCAGTTTTCACCTTAACCGGCTGTGTGGTAGGGATTTTTCACTGAATAAAAATATATATTTTCTTAATTTCCAACTGTGCCTAAGTAGGCCGATTTAATATATGTTAACAAAAAGGGGGAAAAGGTCAAGAAGGAAAGAAAGGTCAAGAAAAATGAATTTTTGATTTGTTACTTTGGTAGACACCCTATTGTATAAGCCCATGTCCTGCATATGAACAAATTTGCAAACATCTTTCACATCATCAGTGATGGCTTGTCCAACCAGAATCTTCTTCAAAGCTGGGAAGAAATGGAAGTCATTGGGCAGCAAGTGAGGACTCTTGGGTGGTACGTGGTTCCCGAGTTCTCAACCGAACTTTGCAATGTGAGCTTTTGTTGTCGCTGTCATGCGGGATTTCATGTTGTCATCAAGAAGCAGTACACCAGAACAAAGAAGGCCTGGCCTCTTTTACTGAATGGTTAGTGTGTCGCGATACCAGGAGTCTTTTTGGTGTGATGTCTTCCATCGCAATAGTGTGGGCCCTGCAGACCAAACTTTGCCCAATGGGGTTAGGCAACTAACTGCACATAAATGCTGATCGCATTTTCCCCCTGTCCATACATCACTTTCAATAATTTGGATACCACAAAACTTATTTTTAGACTACCCTACCCTTCATAAAACAATTTATGCTAAAGAATACAAGATGGTACAGCCCACTTCAAAGATACTAGAGTTGACGAGCTGTATCTTTGCGGGTGAACCTTGACCAAACCCGGTAGTGCAGTAGCAAGAGGAGGAGCTTTGTCGCTGCGCGTCATTCTCCTTGAGTTCTGTCCTTGCTGTTGACCAATCAAACGCAAGTAGGTGGCAACTACGGTTATCTCTCTCTCTTGTCTCTCTGAGCATAATAGCCAAGGTCACCCGCAAAGATACAGCTCGTCAACTTTTATTTCTAGTAGATAATTTATAGCATAATATTTATACACATAGATAGACAAAACTAAAAAATAATTCACGCAGGGTTGTTAAAGGTCCAGGAATTGAAAAATGAATTCAATTCTGGTCCGGGATCAGATCGATAAATATACGGTCCAAGTTTGGTATTGAAATGAAACAATATGCAACTTGGACCAAATTCAAAATGTGTGAGGAAAAAGGTTTTGATCCTGTTAAGGAATCCATTAGAATTTATGAGTCCCTTGACCTTTAACAAACCTGAATCCAGGTGCCAGCATTTTTTTTACAGGAGCCAGCTTTTTTCAAATACAGGCTAAGAAAGCCATGAATCCAACTAAGATAAAGATCCACATTTTAAAATGTGATCGTAAAACATATAATTTATTAAATACAAAATTGGATTTAAATTAATTCTTGTACTGGAATGGCCTTCCTAAAGAAGGCTCAACCACTAACAGCATGAATATGCAAAAGTTTATAATGGCATGTTCATTACCTCTGATTTAATGATACAGAAAACACACAGCATTCAGAAACATATACTGTGCTTGTTATTTAAAAAAATATAATGAAAATTTCCACGCACCCTGCAATTTTCCTAGCCCTGTTCATACACTTCATTTTTTTTCAATAAAGTCATAACAAATTTATTTTTCATGCTACAAGGGTCAATTAAAAAGTTCTTGGAATAAAGTAGGACTAAGAATTTAACAGTTTTATTATTATTATTCACATAGTCCCCTTTGACACTAATGAACTCTGTCCAAAAACCATTACAGTGGAACCTCATTTTTAAGTTTTTCAAGGGACCAAGCTGAAAAAAACTTAAAATGCCGGAAAGTATAAAATAGAGCAAAATCTTATAACATTTTGCTGTGTTGGGACTGTCAAGATTGAATGTATAATGTGGGAAAATGTAAAATAAAGGTTTTTCGATTTCAAAAATCAGATTGTTGGAGACTGCAAAATACTTCTCTACTGCTACTATGACTTTGAAAGAAATTGCTTTATACAAATTATTATAACCATGCAGAGATGCAGGATGGATCTAGAATCAGTTGAACTTGGTAGATGTGCCTTAATCGTACCTTAACCCTCAAATGGGCATGCTGTTTTCCATAGTACAAGGGTCACTATTTATATTTTGAGCCTTGGCAACACTGATTGAAGTTAGGCGCGATTTGACGTTTGCACGGAATCGTCTTTCATTATTGACCATAACGTACTTCAAATGTTTTGTCAATAGCTTCATTTGTGTTGTTTATGTTGCCTTGGAGATTGCGCGACAACAATAAAATGGAATTAACTCGTGAACATTTTCGTGCGATGATTTTTTACGATTTTCGACGTGGATTACCAAGACAAGAGTGCATCGATCAACTTAATTCCACATTTGGCGATGAAGCCCCATCCTTTGCCACTGTGAAACGTTTGTATAACTAATTGAATCGTGGCCGCCATTCGCTCACCGACGAGATTCGCTAAGGTCGTCCAAAATCAGTTGTTGTTCAAGAAAACATTGATGCTGTGTAAAACCTAATACTGCAATATCGTCATGTGACATACTGTGAGATTGAGGCAACCATAGGCATTAGTTCCACCAGCATATATAAAATATTACATGATCATTTAGCTGTGAGAAACGTATGTTCTCGTTGGATCCCAAACAATTTGACAAAAACTCAAAAAGACGCTTGCGTCAATTGGTGCAAACAAATGCTCAATAATGTAGAGATATGGAGACCATTAAACCGAGAAAACCTCGTCATGTTAATATTCACACTTGTTCATTTCCTGAACTTGTCCGACCAGCGAGTGATCCCAAGAATGCGCTAACTTGTAACTTCCGTAAAACAAGGAACTTGAAAGGCAAACGCGTGGATCTAAACAGGATCTACCGCGTTTGAAAGGTTTAACAACCTTTCGACGCCTAGAATGATAAAAGCAAGCTCCTACCCGGAGCTCGCTCTCTTTTGATTCTGACACTCATCGACGCTACATGGATAGCTAGTCCGATGACTTTACAACACGTTACACTGCTAACTACGACGATGTAACACGGAGTTACCGCTGCCTAGCATGCTACAAGGCGCAAGGGATCGCTTGGCTTGGTGAACTGAGGGTCGCTGGATAGAACCTTGGAACTGTCACGATTCGGTCTGCGAGAAGCATTAGGACAAGACATCACACACATCTACCAGGTATGAACAAGCGTGAATAACCTTTTACACCAACTTTCCATATCTCTACCCTCCTACGGAGCAGGTTCAGCCATCAGATATTATTAAGCTCTACCTAAATGTTTAAATGAAACTTCCCTGTGACCTCTCAGAGCCCAGGTAAACGGGCTTACAACAATAAATACAATCGTGGTGCTTCAAAAGACGTATATAAGATTGTAACAGGTGACGAATCATGGATATATGCATATGAGCCGGAACGTAAATAGCAGTCGACTGTATGAGTGTTTCAAGATGAACCCAATCCAACAAAAGTTGTTCACGCTCGAAGCTCATCGAAACAAATGGTCGCCTGTTTTTTCGGGAAAACTGGTCATGTGGCAACTGTGCCTTTAGAGGAACGTAGAACGGTCAACTCTGAATGGTACACAACAATTTGTTTGCCAAAGGTCTTCGGTCAAATAGGGAAAACAAACAAATGCCGTCGGATCATTCTTCATCAAGACAATGCCAGCTGTCACACATCTCGTCTAACAACCGACTTTATGAACAGTCAAAAAATCGAATTGATGGGTCATCCACCGTACAGTTCTGATTTGGTACCCAATGACTTCTTCTTGTTCCCGAATGTCAAGAATAAATTGCGTGGACAACGATTTTCTTCGGCGGAAGACGCCGTTGATGCGTTCAAAAACCATATTATGGAGGTGTCTCAAGAAGATTGGAAAAACTGCTTTGACAAATGGTTCGAACGAATGCAAAAGTGTATTGACCATAAAGGAGAATACTTCGAAAAACAATAAAGCAGTTTTCAATTCCAAATTCCTGTTTTTTCATTGTTAGGCTCAAAATATAAATAGTGACCCTCGTATTAGCAACACATGTTTTCAATGTGAAATTCTATACTTATTTAGGTAACACTTTCATATAGGTGTGACGGATTTCTTACTTTTTACAGGAGAAAGTACTTACACAAATCATTTTCTGTAGCGTTGTGAAAGTTCGTGAATGTAATTTTGATCCATTTTAATGCGAATGCATGTTGTTTTTGCGAAAATCTCTGTCCGACACACTGTTGCTGCTGCCGCCATTTGCTTTCTGCACGAGAGCACAATGTTCCGTGTGTTAGATGACGTAAACCCCGTAGTCTGTGTTTCAAACCTCGCCGTGTTTTCACTATAACATGACGTGTCGAGTATTTTTAATTTATTTTTTTTAATTTTTTAAACTATGCTTGCCTAACCTAACCTAATCTTACGGAAAATGGTTTGTGGGGCTAACGCAAATGGTTTTTGGGGCTAACGTCAATGGTTTTTGGGGTTAACGTCAATGGTTTTTGGGGCTAACGTCAATGGTTTGTGGGGCTAACGTCAATGGTTTGCGAGGTATTAGCATAATTTCAAATCTGGGCATGAGTAGGTATTTTTCAGTGAACAAGGTTGCAACACTGCATAAATCAACAAAACACTCGCACAACGCGGGATGAACCAGTATGCTATCGCCATAATGTGTGTTACAGAATCGAAATAACGAGTAACACTAAGTACTCGTAAATGTAAGAAATAGACATTATTTTAGTTAGAAATTCATTATTTCACGTAAAGAAATGTTCTGCAATGCAGAATAGTATGTTAGCAATGTAAAAAAGTGTGAAATAATTTATTTATAGGTGTCACATCTATAGTAAAGTAGTACCCTTACTTAAATATTTTGAAAATTACAAAGGGTAGATTTACAAATCACACCTAGTTTTGTTCAGTACAGATCAGGCTAAAAGTGCATGGTCATAAAAAATTAATTTATCATCATTATTTAATGCAAGCTTAGCACAGAAACTTTCCACACTTAAAAGCTATTCAAGTACAACCTTGGTGACAATGAAGTTCGACCAGAAAGGAATACGTGATTAAATGCACAGAGGCACAGGCGGTGGAATGGGTGACCCGCAGAAGTGACGCATGTGTGTAAGAAGAGGCGTGTGAGCAGGCAAGAATCGTGATCCCAGCATGTTGCACCCAAGGTCACGTAAAGAACGAAAACGGGGAACTATACGCTGACATTGAACTTCGACCAGGCACCAGACCCATACGGAAAATTCCAGATAGTGGCACATTCGATGGAAGCATGACGTCACGGACACGATAAGGGAGTCTGCCATATATAAGCGCGTGCTGTGCACCGAGGAACCGCAGTGCATCATCACCATGGCCAGGGGCAAACCTATTGATAACACCGTGAGGAGAAGAGTGGTGGAGTTGCAACGGGATGGACTCAGTGAACGGGAAATAAGGTGCCAACTGAACTTACCCAAGTCAACCGTCGACTGCATCATCAAACACCACCAAAATACGGGTATTACAGAGCCAGGTAAGGCCCCCGGTCGAAAACGCCTACTGAGCGTGCGTCACCTACGGATATTTAGGCGCTATATCCAGACCAACAATCATGTTTCTGTGGCCGAATTATGACTGTGGACTCGAGAACGCTTTCACATTGAAGTGTCAACCAGAACCATTGGCCGTTACCTACAGCGATGCGGTTACCGAGTGTACAAGGCGAAACGTAAACCCTTCCTTTCCATGTTGAACAAAGGCAATCGACTACGGTGGGCATGAATGTACCGGGGATGGACATTTCGGCAGTGGAACAGGGTTTTGTGGATGGACGAATCCATTTTCAATGTTGTGTACGGGAAAATGCGGAAAACAGTCATTTGTCGGAACTAGGAACAGAATGAAGCAAAATGTTTTGCACGTCGGGTACAGAAACCTGCGTCGGTGATGGTATGGGGATGCATGATGGCATCTGGGGTTGGCCCACTACACGTCTGTGAGGGCATTGTGAATGCACACGCCTATACACACATACTGGAGCGGCATCTTCCCACAGTGCGAAGGCACCTGTTCCACAGGCGGCGTCTCATCTTTCAACACGACAATGCCAGGCCTCATACAGCGCGGCTGTCAATGAATGGTTGACTCGCCATCACGTGCGAACTCTGCCATGGCCACCATCGAGTCCCGACCTCTCGCCCATTGAGAATGTGTGGCGTGTTCTTAAGCGACGTGTGCATAGAGGGGATCCACGAAAGTGGCTGCTCTTATCGCCTGCCTGCAGGAGGAATGGCACCGCATCGATGTGGAATACCTTGAACGACTCGTCCGCAGCATGCGCCGATGCATTGCCACAGTTATTCGCCGACGGGGCGGTGTCACACCATGGTAAACAGGATCCCCTCTAACAGTGGTCGAACTTCAATGTCACGTGTAGATGGACGAAAATGTTTTATTTTGTGTGGACACCATACATTGCTGCGTTGCAGCGGAAATTTATGTTTTCCTTTGTTCCATGTAGCCTGCTGAATAAAATATGTTCAGCATATGCATGTGTTCTCCTTCTTTCACAACGCACTCCTATACTTGTGACTGGTCGAACTTCATTGTCACTAAGGTTGTACATGAAATATTTATAAAGTTCTGAGAAAAGGGAAAGGAGAGATGATCATTCTTCATCCCTGACTTACCTGATATTTCTCTGGCATACCAACAGTATCAACATACACCTCAGACACTCTTACTCCCAATTCCTGAGCCTGTTTAATAAGACCAACTGCTGCATCTTGGGAAACTTGATTTAAACTATACTTCTGCCTGTAAAGTAAACATATATATCAAGGTTGTTAAATCTACCTAGGTAATAAACATAAATTAAGCATATACAGTGAAACCTCGAATTTATGTTTTTCAGGGAACAAAGATGAAAAAACTTAAAATGCAGGAAAATGTAAAATCCAGGAAACTTTTATAATATTTTGTTCTATTGTGGCCATGAGGATGGAATGTACAAAGTTGAAAAATGTACATTTTCTATTTTTACTATTCTTATCAAACTTATCATCATTACTTTCCCCTCATACTAACAATTACTTTTCTAATTTCCAGCATCCACATCAAAATATGAAAATCAATTCTTCAACTGAAAAATTCCCTAAAGAAACATTCAACAAAAGACTGTGTATTATATGTATGAGAATTAGGTTCAGAAACAACTGTAAGTTCATAGAGAGAAGTCAAAGATTGTTTTTAGTTCATTAAATGCACGGTTAGAGTATTCAAAGGTAGATTTAAAGTTTAATATGTCAGCCTATGCACTATATTGCATCTCAGCTGTGAATCGAGTCTTAACCACTTGTTCTTGAGGTAATAACATTTAAGCACTGCGCAATTCCGTTCAAGGAAGTCTACCCGTCAGTGAGGGTAGACATAAGAGTATTCACAATAATGGTTTTGTACTGAATGCAGATTTACTTCTCTCCCTTGTAACTTCATCTTCAATTGAAAAAGTGAGAATAACAGTTCAACTTATTTGCAATAATTTTCCCCCAAAATCACGCTACATTTGAAGTAATACAAGATCTTCTTAATACAACTAACACCCTTTTAATTACGTTACTTATAATTAGTAATGTCTAGTCCAAACTAATTAGTATAGCATGCAATCTCAGGTATGTACAACTCAATACTACCATACTTTGTAATCTATTTTTTATTACACGGACCATATGTTAACCAACGACATTCATTCAGCATTGAAGGCAGGTGCATCGTTAGCGGGACTGAGGGGAGGACACAACCTCGCAAGAGTCCAGAAAAAGTGTATGATGTGCATGTAAGATATTTGGGTATTATACAGAATGCCCCACCCACAATAACTTAGTTGTGATGCTTATGATTTAAGTATCAGTCATTGCTCATATTCCTTCTTCCCTCGTGTTTCGTATTTTTTCTCCTAGCATCATTTTGACATGGTTCAGAGATTTTAATTTTGACCCTCTAAAGAAGGGGTTCCCAAACTTCTTGGCTTCACGGTGCCCTTAGTGTTTCAAGGTTGCTTGCCATTAGTTAAAAAATAAACACATATTTCAAATTCAGAAACATTTTTTTATGTAAAGAGTACTAAATAAGCACATATTTGGAACATTCATATTATTGACTAACAATTCAGTGAAAATATTGGAACATATCACAGCGCCCCTGTAAGCCAGCTACGGTGCCCAGGGTGCCACGGTGCACACTTTAGGACCCACTGATTTAAAGTAACACAGTAACATCTTTTCATCATTGTCATTAACATATTTACCATCCTTGATCTTATTACATTGCACGAAACAAATTGTTCCAGAGGCAGTCTTTTGGATTCGAGTCGCTTGTATATGTGCAAATGGTAACCAACACCCAGGATGTGTACTTTGTCCATTCATGCATTCAGGTGAATTGATCAATTACAAGTACTGTGTGATGAAAAAAGATTAACTTTAGCAATTCTCTTTTAGATCATATATTTATATACTTGTTAATGTATCTATTGCGAATAAGACTACTTGCTGATTAGCCAGAATAAGTGGCTCACGAACACACACTGACACATCGCTCTCATTTGCTTAAGATCTGCCAGGTTTAGTGAATTCTCACTAAAGTTTGCAACTATGTAGCACAGACCTTTTCGAGTCCCTCTAAACATGCCTTGTATATGCTGCACTCTGGTGATGAATGTAAGAAGTATTGCCGCTTGCAGCAGGGTTCGCACAGCGCAGTGAACATTTTTCGGGGTATAGTGTCTTACATCCCCTTAGCTGTCAGTTTCATGCAACACGCACAGCAATTGTGTTCAACGCCTTCCATGGAACACCGTGGGAGTCAGTGTTACCAACTACCTACAAAAGTTATCAGGCATGAAAGAAGTCGCGTCAAAGTAAATTGTGTGTATATACTCTCGTACATCAAGCAAAGTATTTTTTCGAATAAATATATGTATGTGTGCATTTAATATGTACATAATTTAAGACATATACACGAGTGTTCACATGCTCATGTGAACATTATCAGGCGACGTGCCTGCTACCTCCCATATGTTAACAGTTTACTTACAACTGTTACTTCATTACACTTCATTAAAATGTTGTAATATGTTCTCACCAAGAACTGAACCCTGCTCCTTTACTGTGACAACATACAAGTCTTGAGATAACATGTAACACAGTCTTATCAATGTCTACTTAAATAGGTAATTGAACATGCTTAATATTAAAATCTTACCTTCGCAGCATGCTGTTACATATACTGTTGGGTGAAATCACATTAACTGCCCAACCAACATAGTCGCCAGCACTACATAGCTTCTCAAACAAAGCTTCTCGCTGTTGTTCCGTCAATGTTTTAGAATCTGCACAACCAAGAGCTTTCAGGTCATCAGCTTTGCTTAAAGGGCAGTAGCTGATGCCATACACCATAGGACCTTTATGAAAGAAAGTACAGAAGTCAATTTAAGTTTCTCTAGCATATTGGTAATGGTAATTAATTAATAGCCATGACTATTTTCACCAGATGGTGAGAATAGGATATAGCGCTATTTTCACCAGGTGCTGAGAATAGCATGTAAGGCTATTTTCACCTGTTGCTGAGAACAGCATATGTGGCCATTTTCACCAGCAAAGTAATTACCCCAATCATATCATAACATTGTATTTTATCTTACTTTATTATCTTAATTGGCAATGTTGCTAAACTTACTAAAGAAGTTATTTTAAATAAATGTCACCAGGTGGTGAGAATAGCAGAAAGTGCTGAAAGCCAGAAACTACATGATCAGGTGTTGGGAAGTATTTACAGGAGTAATTTTAATGCTAATAGCCCTAACCCTGACTTGCCTAACAACGAAGGCTTCTAGGAACGTAATAGCCCTTCATACTTGTGTCATGTGACATATTAGCAGGACATATCAGAACACTTTGAGGAATTTTTCCGTTTCTGCACAAAAATAAATGCACACCAACGATAAAATCTTCAAAGCCGGGAAACGGATTTCTTCAAATTTACAGGAGAAAGAACTTACGTAATTGAGTTTCTGTAGAATTTTGATAGGTCGTACAAGTGTTCTCTCTCATCGGTCAAGTTATTTCACCGTTAATTCATGTTTGTATGTGAATGCTAATGGAACCTAACCTAACAGGCCTAACCTAACCTCGTAGGCATACCTCGTCCCCATGATGGTTCGTGGGGCTATCGTGAATTTTTGGGGCTAATGTCAATGGTTTTTGGGGCTACCCGTGGATGTTTTTTGGGGCTAATGTCAACCATCCATGGGTAGCCCCACATACCATTGATGTTAGCCCCAAACACCATCCACGGGTAGCCCCAAAAATTCATGATAGCCCCACGAACCATCCCAGAGATGAGGTATGCCTACGAGGTTAGGTTAGGCCTGTTAGGTTAGGTTCCATTAGCACTCAATTTCACAGAAAAATACCTACGGAAGGGGAAAAACAAGCAGTGGCGTCGCTAGGCCATTTTAGGGGGGCTTCAGCCCCCCCCAATCCCTCGATAAGCCCCCCAATTTTTAGCTATTATTACATACAGTATTTCGAGAAAACATATTTGAACAATTGTTAATGCAGGAACATACCTCTAGATACATATTCTGGTAAAGAATCGTTTCGTTGTGACATAGTCTTTTTTAAATCACGATCTTACATCTGACACGTCATGTCTTTAGCTGGTAAAAGTGCAAACGATCGCCGTCATTTGTTCTATTTTCACAACGGTTGCTACGCGAGGAAACGGTAGTGGTGCGTTTTGTGTTACGGACATTTACTGTTGTTCGTACAACAATGGACAAATTTATTATTCGAAGTAAATGTTCGTGCAGTTAAATGTTCGTGCAGAACTAAAAAATCTAAGTAGCACTAGATGGGCTTGCCAAATAAGGTCTCTACTTGCGGTGAGAAAAACTTATGATGCTCTTTTGAAATATCTGAGGAAACAATCAGATTCAGCAGATAAATGTCCAGTACCTAGGCCTTTATGAATTTTTGAGAAAATTCTCAACCATGACGTCTCTGTTTATTTTCATTGAGCTTCTGTCCATAACAGAAATTCTCAATAACAAGTTGCAGTCACCAAGCCTTGATATTGCGGAGGCAATTGCAGTTGTTAATGCAGTGCTTGACACTTTACGCGGTATGCGAAATGAAGAATATTTTAACTCTGTATACAAAGAGACAGAGTCATTTGTGAAACAGAAGGTAACTCTCAATGAAACAAGTGTTGAATATTATTAAAAAGTTCACAAACGTGTTCACACATTACCATCATCACTGAAAGACCACGTTGTAAATGAAACTCTGGGGCACAAAACTGATACCGATAAACCTGCATTCTGCGGACTTTTTTACACTATCATTGATCGAATGATAAATGAGCTGGAAAGTCGTTTCAAAGATAAAGCAACTTCCAGTGTTCTGGTTGGAATTCAGCATATGTCACCTTCTTTACTTACAACAAATTTTGACTTGTTTTTGAACCCTCAATTCTTGAGTGGTTTTTGTGACTATTTTCAATTACAAGTGCCGATCGCTGAAATGATGGTTGCAAAAAATTACCTAAAGAACTTGACATACACCATCACGTCCATAGTACATTTAATGAACGCCATTCCAAAAGACATGTTTCCGAACTTATGCAGAATGTTGCAAATTGCAGTGACAATTCCTGTGACATCAGCATCGTGTGAGAGGAGTTTTAGCTGTTTGAAGAGAATCAAGACATTTTTGCGTAATAGTATGGGCCAAGATAGACTTTCCTCACTTGCAATACTGGCCATAGAAAAGGAAGAGTGTCATGAATTGTGTGTGGATTGTTTTTATTGATAATTTTGCAATAAATTCAAACCGTAGAGTACAGCTGATACATAAAGACATAGTTCACCAGCATTAGAAAAACAGGACAAGAATATCCATCTGTTTTCATAAAAATTAATGCAGTAAGTCTATGTTAGTTTTAATTCCTTATGATTGTTATATATTATTGTCTTATTAATCACTTTGCTATTTTCAAACATTAAAAATATTTACAATAGTAGAAAGCCATGTATCTGGTTGCAGCCCCCCCAAAGCAGATGGTCTAGCGACGCCACTGTAAACAAGGAAGATTAATTACTCCATATCTCGAAAATGGAAATTATTTTCCTTAAAAAAAAGCTAAATCCCTTGTTAAACAATCTTTCGCAATGCAGAATAGGTAAGTACGCATGTCAACAATTACAGAATAAACGAGTTACAGACGTTTTCAGACTGAAAATTTTACCCAAAAAACATAGCTTTGACTTGGTTCTATTTAATTAGGCAAGAATTTGGGTAACAGTTCGTTATATTGGAGACACATTTCTTCATTTTTACAGAAGAAACTACTGACGGAAATGAGTTTCTCCAAGCTTTCCAATGTTCCAAAAGGGTAACAGTTAGATACAGCAAAAACACCTTTCTTCAAATTTACAGGAGAAAAGACGGGAAAGTACTTACAGAATTGAGTTCCTGTGGACTTTTGGAAGGTGGGAATAGTGTTTTTTCCATTCGTGCAACTTATTCGGCCGGTAAATAATGTAATTTTCGACATTCATGTATCTCTGTTGCACGATAGCTCGTGCCACCGTTACCGTCAACTACATGAATCAAAAGTTCCGTGCGTTCGATTATGTAACCCCCTGTCAGTGCAGCAACCATATGGTAGTATTACAAGATGACGTGTGAGCAGGTTTTTTTTTCCAATTTATTTTTCTATTTGCCTAACCTAACCTTCCGTGAATGGTTTGTGGATCAATTTTAGCCTAAAAACCATCATTTTTCGGTTAATAAGTGTTAGTCTAGCAACCACGCGGTAGTTTTACAAGATGACCTGTGAGCAGTTTTTTTTTCCAATTCAATCTTCTATGTTTGCCTAACCTAACTGAACCTAACCTTCCATGAGTGGTTTGTGGATCAATTTTCGCTTAAAAACCTTTTGTGAATAGTTTGTGCGGCATTTATCGATTCATAAGTTTGGTAACACTGCATTATCAGCTGACGATAGACAACGTGAGTCAAGATTTGGCCGCCAATTAGCAACGACCAATAAATATTTATAATGTTAAAAATAACGTTTTTTTCATTGAAAAAATGAATCCCAAGTTGAAAAATGTTCCGCTATGCATATGAGGTAAGTACAAATGAAATTAATTTGAAAATAAACGAGTTGAATGTGTTTTCGCTATATCTAACTAGTACCAAAACTACTGACGGAAATGAGTTTATCCAAGCTTTCCAATGATTGTGGAGGTATTTTCTTTCATCATTTCATTTTCTATTTGACCGGCAAATCATATATTTTTTAAGAGAAATATCCCACCGATGCACAATTGGCATGCTTCCCCTACGTGAACTGCATGCTCTGCACGTTCGATGACGTAACCCTCTGTCAGTATTTCAAACTACTTTTTTTTTTAACTATGCTTGCCTAACCCAACCAAACCTAACCTAACCTTATGGAAATGGTACGTGGGGCTATTCGTGAATGGTTTGTGGGGATATCCATCAGCTACCTTGCATAATGGTTCGTGGAGCTATCAGTCAATGGTTCGTGGGGCTATACGTCAATGGTTCGTGGGGCTATACGTCAATGGTTCGTGGGGCTATACGTCAATGGTTCGTGGGGCTATACGTCAATGGTTCATGGGGCTATACATCAATGGTTCGAGGGGCTATACGTCAATGGTTCGAGGGGCTATACGTCAATAATTCGAGGGGCTGTCCGTCAATGGTTCGAGGAGATATCCGTCAGCTACACATGCATAATGTATAATTTCCACCAGTGATGAACACGATAGTAAGTATTTTTTGGTGAAGAAGGTTAAAACACTGCATACCCACAACATGAATCAAGATGTGCCCGCCATATTGTGTGTTCCGGAAGCAAAGAAAGGAATAAAAAAAATCACTCTGTATGTGAAAAATTGTGTTTGTTTTTGTGTAAATAGCATAATGGTACCTTGAACTATGTTCCGCAATACACAATTGGGGTAACATTATCGTATGAGGGAAACGGATTCCTTCAAATTTACAGGAGAAAGTACTTACGGAAATCATTTTCTTTAGCGTTGTGGAAGTTCCTGAATGTAGATTTGATCCATTTTAATGTGAATGCATGTTGTTTTCTGTGAAAATCTCTGTCCGACACGCTGTTTCTGCTCTTGCAATTTGCTTTCTGCACGAGAGTGCAATGTTCCGTGTGTTAAGATGATGCAACTCTGTAGCCAGTGTTTCAGCCTCGCCGTGTTTTCACTAGAACATGACGTGTCGAGTATTTTTTTTTTTTTTAACTATGCTTGCCTAACCTAACTTAACCTAACCTAACCTTACGGAAAATGGTTTTTGGGGTAACGATAGTATAAGCCGGAGACGGATTTCTTACAATTTACAGGAGAAAAGACGAGAAAGTACTTACGGAATTGCGTTCTTGAGGACTTTCTGAAGCCGGGGAAATTGTTTTTTCGAATCGTGCAACTTATTTGGCCTGTAAGCAAGGTATTTTTCGTCATTCATGCATCTCCGTTGTACGAACCTTGCAAAACACAAAATATCCGAGTTAAATGTGTCTCCGATATAACGAACTGTTACCAGATTTTGTAACTGTCCAGCCTCGCATAAAATTCAGGGTAACATGAAAACTACCTTAAACTTCTTCGTATATTGGTGACATCAATCTTCAAATAATCGAGAAAGAAAAAAGTATACTTGCCTAAAACTGGCCCTCTACCAGCTTCATCAACTCCTAATATGCAAGGTTCTTCTTTGCATATTGAAGGAATAGCTGAAACTAGGGACGTGTCTATCGAGTTATCGTGCTTCAAGAAGTAAGGGCCAAGATTTTCCGCCGATGTAATATTATTATTGCTCTCTTCCATCTTCACTGATTCCTCCTCCATGTTATCAATTTCTTTAAATTAATTCCTTCTTTTCTATATCCAATTACATAAATCAATCAATCTTCTATCGATATCTGACAGCGACTTTCTTTTTCTATCCCTCTGTTTGCAATACACGCCAAAGAAATACAATAATTTAGCAAATTACTGTGAAGTACTTGCTTCCCGCGCTATTTATTGTTTACATGCAATTGATGTCAGGTTATGCGATTAGTCCTGTTCGAATGTCACCAACACAAATCTTCTCGAAATTGTATTACGTGTCACATGATTGAAGTAGACTATATCAATGGTTGACAATAGTAGTAAGTTGAACTCATGGTTATAAATATGGACATAATTCATTATTTCTAGCAAAGGTTTTTTTTTTCTCCTAGGCTTCTCTTTTCGGCGAAGGATATTTAGTAAGACCTTATTATCGTCATTCCTTTGTTATTAATGAGGGTATTAATTGGCCAGATCAAAGGACTTCATCTAATGGCTTAAAATAGATATCACTCCACATAATACAATTCTTAAATATGAATTTATCTATATCTTAGTTTTTCTATGTAAATTTGTAGAATAAAATCAAAAGCATGTTTTAATTCTGGCAACAGTCATTACAGGAAACGGAACAGACCAGAACAGCCGTGGAATCTCTTATCGCACAACGCAAGAGCAACCTTGCGTTCTGACGTCATCTTAAAAACTTTAATTGTTACGCTAAATGTCTAAGTTGTTAGGTTAGGCTCCTTATGTTTAGTTCTCTTCGCATAAATAATATACTTGCCGTTCGTTTATGCTAAGGAAATCAAACCTAATAACATAGGCATTCCTCGTCTGACGTTAGAAGACGATGTTGGTTTAGCGGTGTGCAATTAAGGATTAAGGGAGGGAATTTTGTAGATCACAGTTGTGAGAGAGGAGGCTGCTGTAGAACATAGGTAAATTATTTTTAATTTTAGCTATAATATTAAATTTAATTAAGATTATCAAAACCATAAACCTCGTTGCTGAAAACTTTGTCTGCATAGTAGATGGACAAAAAGTAATTACCGTGGGAAAGCATACGCGCTTTTTCTTCCTAAGAGTGAAAGGTGGTTTGGGTGTAGTCCTAAAATGGTAACGGTTCCGATTGTTTTATGATTTCTCCTAACACAAGGACTAATTATCGTAGAATTTTGGAAATCATTGTCACACGAAATTTGAACCTTCCTTAAAGTAATGAGCGCTGTTTGGACTCGGAAAAAAAAGTTCGTTATGGAACTTGTACCGAACCGTGTAAAAATTGCATTCGTAGCATGATGAAATCGCAATAAAACAAAAGGAACTTGAACCGAACCGTGTAAAAATTGCATTCGTAGCATGATGAAATCGCAATAAAACAAAATGAACTTGGGCCCTACACTGTCTACACAACACGGTGTTCATTTCGACCTCCGTTGGCATAGTGGATAGCACAGTGTGCTATAACGAAAGGAGTTCCGGCTTCGAATCCCAGCCTGAACATGGTGTTCTATGAGTGTGACCATCAATTTCATCATATCATCACTCATCCTCACAATTAGCCAAAATTGGCAGGAAAGCAAAGTAAAATAAACCAAATGAAAATGAAATTTAAGGAAAAAAAAAGAACATTGAATTTACTCATACAAAATAATTATAACTCATCATCAGAGAAAGTTACAGGTTAATCGTATTGGTATGACTTAAGATGACCGGATCCCTCCGATTTTCTTCATATTTGACATACTTACTAATTGAGGGCTGCTAATGACGAATGTGAAGTTAAAATTTGTCGGAAACGTGTAGAAATTGCAAAATAATTGTGAACCGTTGACGTTAGCCCCACGAACCATTGACGTGTGGTTAGGTTAGTGTCGGTTAGGTTAGGCAAACATAGTTAAAATTTGGTGTCGTGGTAGTATCCGGAATATATATATTTCCTTGTGAAACGAAAAAATTTACGAAAATCGACTGTTTCCATTCTGAAAACTAACGCCTTATTTTTGCTTATTTTGAAATTTCTAAACGTTTCCGACAACTTTTAACTTCAGATTCGTGATTAGGATGCCTCAGTTAGTGAGTATGCCAAATATGAAGAAAATCGGAGAGGGGTACGGTCATCCTAAGTCGTTCCATGCCTTATTGACACATTTTTTTAGGTTATCATTTATGAAACCACAATGTTGTGAGTACTTATGATGAACACAAATAAACCAACTTGAAAGATACCAGAACCTTTAATCCCAGGAAAAAAAATAAGCTCTGAATAAAGCTTTTATAAAAACTAAACATTTACTGTCTTTCCCATGAACAATGTATTTTCTGTTGACAAGCGACTGTAAGTATCGTAGACTGTTGGGAATTAATGTAGAAGTAAATCGGAACTTTAGTAGAATGCATTTAGTGACTTTATTTTAATTCTAAGAGAACCAAACCTGACCTGCCTAACCTAACTACGAAAGCATATATTGAACAATATCTTAAGTAATCGCTAGAACTCCACAGTATGTGTTAACAGATCTACTACATTGTCACCTTTCGTGCTAACAGACTCCCTAGTTAGAGGTCCCGCTCAAATTAAGGCATATTTAATTCTTTAAGTGAATACATATCTGCAGATAAGATACCTCTAATCTCCGACACATACAGTCGGCCCCCGTGGCGGAGTGGTTAGCACATCGTGTTGCGATGCCAGGGGTCCCAGGTTCGAATCCTGGCTTGGGCATAGACGTTCGTGATTTCTATTCATCAATTTCATAATATCATCACCCTTCCCCATCTTCGCAAATTAGTCAAAAGTGGCACAAGATGCAAAGTAAAATAAATCAAATCAAATCCGACACATACAGAACAATATATGTGTCAAGTGGCAAACAAATCACATAATAAACAGAAAACATGGTCAGGGTATCAAATATAATCATGCTCTCTCATGCAAAAGTCTTTTATCTTTTTAAAAAAGTTAAACATTCAGACACTTGGATCCTGCCCCCATCTTTCAATTACATATGCATTACACCTAGTCTCTCTTACATGAATGAGAATAGCTGTTAACTATCTTATTTATGTTCTTGTTTATGTAATGGTGTCATCCCCTATTGAATATGCACCTGTTGTGTTCCAAATAAATAAACAGATACATTCCACGAGAGATTCCCTGGCAAATCATAATCACTTTTTCTATGCTCCCATTTCCACACAATGAAAATGGGATGCTAAGAGCACCAAACTCGATCTAAATTGATCATGTAAGCATTTATACCAGTAATTGCATGTAAAGGGTGTCCCAATAAAAGCGATGGATTTAATATGCTTAAGAAAATACTGTATCTTTACAAAATGGCAAATATTTTTACATCATTACAACAGGTAAATGTTCTGATTTAAGATTTTTTTGGACTCGCAATAACAATGTTCTCAACAGATCGGCGGTGCGGTGTTTTAATGTCTGCTGTCGAACCTGTTTCCTCAAATTTCTTGATCAACTTGTGAACTTACTCTCACTAGGTGCACTTTCACGTCCAAGGATTGCACAAAGCTTCCTTACAGTCTCTGCATAACACTCGCCATTCTAGTAATGAGTTTTCACTATCAAAACTCAATGCTCCTTTGTGTAACCCTCCATGTTAACTAAGCTGCAACAATCACTGATAAAGGTATTGTTAGTACATGTTATGTAAGTCAAACTTGGCATCCTTAAATCAGAGCATTTACCTGTTGTACTGATGTAGTCATTCTTCTTTAAAAAAGTGTTCTATTCAACCACTATGTCACAGATAGCGACCTACGTTATGGCATCTCCATGAGTTGAAGACAACAGAAAATGCTCCCCCTCCCTTCCTCTCATTCGCGAACGAGATACCAATACTTGGAAATTGGAAACAATTTTAGGGAGTTCAAAATATTTATACATTTTAAAGTGTAGGTTTTAATTAAAATGATATATTAATCTATAAGAGTTTTTCCTTTGAAATAAGGCTGCGCAGCAACACAAGCCTTCCTCTGCCCCTATCCTGGGCAAGATCAATCCAATCTCTTCCATTGTTACCTATTTCCTTTGCTTTAAAATATTCATAAGATAATTGTTTAATCACAAAATCCATTTCTCCAACAATACTGTATAAATTCCAAGATATTTAGACTCCACAAAAATGCCAGGTAGCATTTTTGCTGACTCTGGACAAGTCTATCAATTAAATTTGAACCGATATAATATACATACCAAAACCACTGGTATCAACCAATATCCATACATCAGCATTGATATCGGCTCAACTCTACATTTTACATTAAGTAACAGCCTAATTTGATAAATATTTGTTCCAAAAAATATCAGCAAATTTGGCTGCATCAGCTGATACCTCTGTACTGGCAGTTAATCTACCAGTTGAGCAATTACCACTTTTAAACAGTACTAGCAGTGGCGTGCCCACTGTGGGCTTGGTTGGGGTTATAACCCCTCCCCTCTTTAGCCCAGTGTTCCTAAAAAAAACGTCAAAAGCAGGAAGAGAAAGCAAAATGAGGGCCAATTACTAAAAAAATATATACGTAACCCATCCCTTTCAAAAATCCTGGGCATGCCACTGATTACCAGGGTCAATACACATACTGATTCCAGTACTTCAACATTGTAACAACTTAAAGTAGTTCAGATGGTTTATAAATTTTAATAACTTAATTACGCACATGAGGTAATAAGAATACTAAACCATCCTATGCAAGATACCCAGATTCTGGAAGAGTGTCTGCGGGGATCAGTGTTTAAATCCCAACCTACACTTTTCAATACCGATGCATCAACTCTACCTTAATATTTTGTTATCTTTGGTAACTTCTGTATGCCAATCTTAGGTATCTTTGTTATTCCTTGTATTTTGGGGCCTTCCTGGTGGTGTGGTAAAGTTGTTGCTTTGTAATCAGAGGATCCTAGGTTGAATACCTGATGGCACGTAGTAGCTTGGATTCAATTTTAGACTGTAGGTCCAGTCCCAATTAGCCTATCTGTGCATATAGTAGACTTAAACAAAAGTCCTTTTATTTTGGTATATCATTATTTTTCAGTATGCAGCACATGCCAAAACGTGGCATCAAAACTCAATACCAAGCAGTTCTAGGATTTTCTGAATCCTCTTGTGATTTTCCTGTAAAACAATATTTTAATTTTGTTTTTTTAATACATGTTTTAAACTATACTCTCATCCAATTTCTTATTTCCAGCATTTGCATGTGTGAACTGGGTCACTGATCTTGCCTTCAACATGTCCTCGTTGAATAGCTCTTCATATGTAAGAAATGCGCAAACCGGAATAATTAACTCCTATGGACCATATGAGAAAGACTCCACTTTCAACATACTTGTAGTATCAACCTCTGACTACTGTAAGAGATTTTCAGAGCATCTTCTCAAGTATATCACAGAGAAAGAAAATGTGCTGAATTTTAAGATAATTATGTGTTGTGAAGTGCGTAATCTTCTTCAATCCAGTGAAAATGCAAGAATTGATTTCATTGTTTTCATCATGGATACATATCAATCCACTTGCACTGAAGATGTAGAAAGGAACCTGAGATTTATCGACAAGTCTTTTTTCGCAGGTAGAATTTGCTTAGTGAATGGCAATGAGATACCACCTGCTAAAATGGGCATTCATGTTGATGAACTGTTGGCTTTTGTGGAGCGACTTCAGTGCCCTTTCGTTGCAGGTGATGTGATAGATGATGGAAAGTGCAGAATTCTGGCTGAACGTGTGATGATTCTTGCAAAAACTGTCTGTGGATTGAAAACCGGAATGCCTCTGCCTTATTATCCAGAGCAGTATCAGTGAAAGTTGTTCTTCCCATAAACCAAACATGGTACATTTTGGATAATGTATATTTACTACCAAAAATTGTATAAGGAACTTGCTTCTATGTAAATAGTTTTTGTGAAAAATTAAACTTTCTTTTGTCAGATCTTTAGTCTCATACAAAAAATATATGTACATGTTCATATTGCAACCTCTCAGTATACGTTTAACACACCCAGCATTCTTCTATTAGCTTGCTTGCTGCAATTTGTTAATGTCTACATAGACACAGCTACATTATATTACATTAATCATAATTTAATGCTTTTAATCAGTGACATAGTCCTGCAGACGATTCCACGCAGGTAAAACAGCGATAGCGAAAAATCAGGCGAGGCCAGGCTGGCTCGGTAGCTCAATGGTTAGAGCAATGGCATGGTATGCCATAGACCCAAGTTCGAGTCCTGGTCGAGCCTGCATTTTTCGCTGAAAATTTCTATGTAGTACATCTCCTGTGTGTGCCTAATCTTCAATAATTAACATTTCTATGCTGGAAGGAACCAGGCAATGTCAAAATCTACTGTGTTTCAAAGGCAACAGATCCCGTTGCAGTAGCACTGGCAAAGATAATTCCACGCAGGTAAAACAGCGATAGCGAAAAATCAGGCAAGGCCAGGCCGGCTCGGTAGCTCAAAGGTTAGAGCAATGGTTCAAGTCCTGGTCGAGCCTACATTTTTTGCTGAAAATTTCTACGTTCTCACTTATTGTATGTATTTATTATTCATCCGCCCATCTACCTTAATTAGATATAATAGAAATAAAACATCATAGCAGGCATGCAAGTAAAACAAAAAAGCAAACAATGTTTTTATTTGTTGTTTAAAAAGCTGCTTAAGTCTACTTTTTGTCATGTAGGCTGATTCCGGCCTGGACCTACAGGTTAAAGTGAGTTTTGAATTACTGTGAAATGTGCCTCCACTGGGGATCGAAACTGGGACCCCTCGATTTTGTGTATTATTATTATTATTATTATTATTATTATAAAATGCACAATGTTAGTTGTAAAACTTACTTTATTTCTCCCATCTTTTACCTGAAATCTAGATGTGTAGAGATCACTATCATACGAAAAGGAAATTTTTCATGACAAAGACCCATCTGGTTTTACTGGATGTTTTATCACCAATAATAATAATGATACAGCTTTTATTTAATTGGTAGAAAGAATAATACAAGAATTTAATGTTTCCAACCTTATTTGAAAATGTTTTTTATATATAGATATGTATATAAAAAGCAATATTTTGCACTTAAAAATGTGTTCATACAGGAGTCAGACAACTTCAAATTTTCCAGCAATTTTAAATATTTTTCATAAAATTTCCCTTTTCACCTAAAATTGGACCTTCAGATTTTTACTTTAAAATGAATTATCAAGTCTCGAAATGGGACGAAAAGGAGTGCAACAATTGAAGAATAGGTGACTGAATTTCCCAGCACCAAGGAAATTTTCCCTTCACTTAGCAACACTGCCTCTGCCAAGCAGGGCACACGAATAGAAAGAACGAGCCGATTTCTTCCACCAGTGCTGTTGTAGCAGTGGAACTGACCATGCAGGCTATGTGTTCTTAAATAGCCACCTGCCCACTTTTTCTTTCGGCTCCCTTGCCCTCCCCGCATACAACCAGAACTGACCATGCAGGCTATGTGTTCTTAAATAGCCACCTGCCCACTTTTTCTTTCGGCTCCCTTGCCCTCCCCGCATACAACCAATCATCAGATGGGTTCGTTGGACAAGGATCAGTGGCATACATAAACCGGTCTTTAAGTTCTTTAAATAATTCAATTCTGGTTTAAAAGCTTGTATAACATATAATAATCAATTTTCCATATATTAAGGCTGAAATATAAAAGAAAAAGGATGAGAAAAGTTGATTTACAGGCAGTAAACATGATAGCCTGGAGAATAGGCCACTGCTTTTGATCTAGGCCTAGTTTATAGAGATAAATATATTACCTTCAGGAGTAGGGCTGAACCGATACTGATACCGATTCGTACCGATACCAATACTTGAAAATTACAATAATTAAAAATTTTCAAAATAATGATCAATATTGGTATGTAAATATTCTTCTCCAACTATATGTATCAATTTACCAAGAAATTTCCTTTATTATTATAATTCCTTGTAATTCAAGAATTACATCAGAATATTAAAATAGATGTTATGTAATCAAAAAATACAGTTTTTCGTGCAAAATAAAAAGAAGTTTGATTTTTTCATAATTTCCAGAATAATAAGACTCTGCGAGAATGTGCACGGTATTTTTGCTGACCCCCTGAAAGACCAATATGCCTGAAAGTATCGGCTGATTTCAATACATTGGCACCTGTATCGGCTCAGCCCTATTCAGTAGTAAATCATTCAGACACTGAAGATGCAGTGGGAAGCTTGTGAAATGGCAAGATCTATACTGGCATTATGAATATTGTTATCCTCTGTATTTCAACATGAGATGCAATAAGCAACTTCTGTGGCAGAGTGGTTAGCACAGCATGCTATGATGCCAGGATTCCCAGGCTCGAATCCTGACCTGCGCATGGATGTTCTTTGCGAGTATCCCTTCATCAATCTCATCATATCACCATTCATCATCATCTCGATTCGCCAAAAGTGGCAGAAAAGTGAAGTAAAATAAACCAAATTTACCACCATGAGATACAGTAATATACACTGTACAGCCCTTTGCATTAGAGTGCAATTAAAATTATGTTACATTTATCTTTTTGTGTTTCTTCTATTGAAGAAAAAATGTTTATTTTGATGCCAGCAGACATGAATAGATATATGTATAAAATCCTCTCTGCATCAATATGTAAATATTTAGACAAATAATATGTGCAACACTACTGGCACTTTTTTTACTAGCTGATTACCCGGCGTTTCCCAGGTATTTATTTATTCTAATCTTCTATTATACAGGAAAATAATGAATTCTAACTATAGTGTAAAATGTAACAAATTTTATTTACAGGTATTTAAAAGTATAAGTACAGTATTCAAGTTTTAAAGTAAAATGTTTTACAAATTCACTATAATATTAAATTAACTCAAAACCTGATTATAAACAACATTTTTAGTTTCAACCCCAGGAGCAAGAATAAATAAATTCTTTGGTGAACCCACCCTTGAGCAAGCAACATAAAATTGTCCATTGGAGAAACATGGCGATCTTAAATCCACTCTGCAGTAGTTAATAGACTGCCCCTGTGACTTGTTGATCATGATCGAGAAAGCAAGTGTGCAACTCCGAAAACTATGGATTCGACACTAATATCGGTCGTTTTACATGTCACCCCCTTCCCACCCCCACCCCCCAGGGGTGCCAGATGTGTCTTGGTGTTGAACGGCATCGGGAGTGTCACTATTCATCTTAGCAACCCCAAAAACTATGGATTCCACACTAATATCGGTCGTTTTTGATTATTTTTACATGTCACCTAGGGGTGTCAGTGGTGCCTTACCCCCACAGAATTTCTTTCCAGATTGTAAGTCATATGTGTACCAAGTTTGGTTGAAATTGCTCCAGACGTTCGAGAGTTATGCCGGAACAAACGTACATACATATATTCACTTATACAGGGTGTCATTTTAATGGCGCCCACGGACCACGGAAACGTGTAGAGGACATCAAAACAAACAACTTTTTTCAGTAACATTTTTCTCGTTGGAGCGTCGTTTCGGCGCTACAGGCGTTCAAAAAAGCCCGTTTTGCCGCCTGAATGCTGGCAACCACACACAACATTTGATTGCATTTGTGACGTCATATCCCGTCGTGAAGCGATGCGTTCTATGGTTGCCAGGAACACACATATTCTGTAAAAAATGACATAGCTACAATCAGCCACATTATGTAACGTAAAATAAAACGAGAAAACACGTTCTGTAACCTAACAGGAAGTAAACAAACGATACGAAAAATGGTAGAAAGAAAATAGAATTCAAGTGGAAGTGGTCATATCGAATTTTGTATCAGCTTGCATGTCAAATATTTGCAAATCTAGTTACCAAGTTGGCATCTACAATTTAGTCTATCCACTTCGTCCTTCTGATACTAGTTGTCTGTGACACACTGAACAGATGACAAAATAGAAATGAAATAACTCAAAATTCGAAAGGTAAGCAACACATAATATAATTTATATTCAGGGCATTATGAGGCAAGTGACAAAAATGGTTGAAAATACAGGGATATAAATAGTAGTAAAACAAACTCTCTGACGACTGTGTTTATCTACGCACCGGATACACATGTAATAGTTTGCAACTCTGAACAGGGCAGTATATTTGCTACAGATTCATCATTAGATTGTTACTGTGGTTGTACGTGTTTTAGCTGTAATGTAACAACGTGAACCTCAGATACTTCCGTTATCAGCACAAAGTACCACAAGGCATCTGGACACACACCTGTAGATATCAACCTTGCAACGAGATTTGCAAATATTTGACATGTAACTGGGCGTAAACAGCCACATGTAAGCTGTAAATCCAATAAAATGTATTGTTGTTGTTGATATTTAACATGTAGGCTGAGACAAAATCTGATATTGACTCTTCATTTTGAATACGTTTTTACCATTTCTCATATCGTTGTTTCACTCCCCCTTTCCCCTGAGATGACTGCTGATCTTCTGGCTGGTAGGCTATGATGTACGGTCTACTGGACGCGTTTCTCGCTTCGTTTTACAGCTAATAATGTGGTTGGTAGTTTGTCATTTTTCACAAAATTTGTGTGTTCCTTGCAACCCTACCGTGCGCTGTTTCGCCGCAGGAAATGGCGTCACAGATACGATCAAATGTTGTGTTGGGTTGCCAGCATCCAGGCGGCAAAACGGTCTTTTTTGAACGGCTGTAGCATCGAATTGACGCACCAACGTGAAAAATGTTACTGAGAAAAGTTGTTTGTTTTGATGTCCTCTACACGAATCTGTGGTCCGTGAGCGCCATTAAAATGACACCCTGTATATCCATTTTTATATATATAGATTGTTTGGGATTACAAAAATTAATGTAGTCTATACTAAGCTCACTGGACAAGAAATTAGTCACCCCATGAAAAATCACATTGATACCGTGTAATTCTGCCTCTGGCCTTGATAACTGCCTTGATTCGGTTAGGAAGGGAGTCCACAAGGTTCTGCAGATACGTCGCATCCAGTTTAAGCCACTCGCTGAGGATTATATCACGCAAATCCACCAAATTTCGAGGATGCTGATTTCGCCGTTTAACCCGCTGTTCCAAAAGGTCCCACAGATTTTCAATGGGGTTGAGGTCAGGTGATTTTGCAGGCCAGTCAAGATGTGATAGAGCAGGGTGCAAAATTTCCGGTCGCCATTGGCGACCAAAAGTTTGGTGCTGGCGACTAAAATTTCGTTGTCTCAAGTATGTGTCAAACATCTCAATCCAACGTTCGTACATGGTTTTGGAAAGTGAGCCGATTGAAAACCCCACGTCTACTCAACGCCGACACCATCTAATCGGCACAACAGTTCTGCAACTGTTGGGATCCTACCACTTTGGATGCACATGCAACCCAACCCAACCCATTTTCCCTGCTTTGCTTTTCCTCCACTTGGACTTGAGGTGGGAGCAGACTGTGTCCCAACCGAGGCTCCTTGCTTGTGCATGGAAAAACCCTGTTTTCACAGTTGTGAACTGCTCTCGCGCGTGCCAGTGTCCAGTCTTTGTTGACAAAAGAATGCGATAAATGCACTTGTGAAGGTTGGTTGACGTGGTAGTAACGTTCGTTCTGTTTACCTATTTTTTTTATTTTTTATTTTTTTGGTTCGGTGGTAGTTGCCAGCGTCGAATAACATGGGTACCTGGGGGGTAAAGGTGGTCAGGGGTGTGATGCTGATCACATCACCCCCACTCACGACCGGATCAAGAAAGTGTGGGGCGTTACCCCCCACATCCCCTATACGCCTTCATGGCATGGTGCTATGCACATGGGAGCACTTTACCTTTTTTTTTAGGTAGTTGCCTGTGAGTGAAGTGGTTCCAGAGAAATACATACATCAGCCTTCTGATCGATGGATGTGTATGTTCGATACGTGGATGCAAATGATTGGTCACATCAAGGAGGACATTTTAGGAGTAATAGAGCTTCCGAACTCTACTTCTGCTGGCTACTTCACAACCATAACTGATTATTTAGATAAGGCAATAGGTTCAAATAAATACAGAAACAAGTGTTACATTGTAGGCTTGGGTACTGCAGCAAATATGGTCAGACACAAATCAGGATTGGCTGTGCAAATTAAAGCTATTTGTAATAAAATGATAAATATTCACTGCCTTGCACACCGTTTGCAGTTAGCTGTGCTGGATGCGTGTGGTGAAGTTGAATATCTTAGAGCATTTGATTCCGTGATTAGGAATATTTATCAGTGTTTTCATGGCTCTGCTAAAAGACTTCACCTCTTGAGAGAAACGGCAGAAGTTATAGGAGAAGAAATTCTAAAACTGAGTGATATCCACACTATTAGGTGGTTAGCCAGTAAGAAGTGCTGTAAGAGCTCTCTTGCAATCATGAAAGCTGTTGTGACCCATCTTGAATAGGTGGCCCATGGAAAAGGCAATGATGGCGCTAAAGCTTAGGGTTTGCTGAAAAGTTTGAAGCAATTTAAATTTGTTAAGCTTCTGTACTTCCTTTTGGATTTCTACAGGAAATTGAACCCTTTAAGCGTGGCACTACAAAATAAGAATCTTTTGATTGCATCTCTGAAAATAAGAATTGAACATTGGATGACCTAGATTCTAATGTTGGACCAAGATATCTTGGACCATGTATCCATTTCAGGGAAGATCAGGGATGTGCAGCTCACAAACATTCAAAATGGAGAGCAAGAGTTTCAGGCTGTTAGAGGAAACTTAATTAACAATGTGAAGTGTATACCTCTCAGAAAGATTGCAATCTATATCAACAGATGTGATTGCATCTCTGCATGTTTTCGACACTTTGGGTCGGCCTCCCAAAGAAAATATTCTTCAGTTTTGGATAGAAGAATTAAAGAAGCTCTATATGTACTTGAACCCGAGCCTTCATAATGAGAAAATGGATGTTCTGTTAGCAGAGTGGACAGAATACAAACTTTTATTTCCTTCTCTGACTTTGAATCAGATGCTGGAGAAGATTCACAGTGAGGAGTGTTCAACAAAATTCCCCAATTTGCTCCAGATTTTGACATTTTATGCTGTTCTACCAGTGAGCACAGCTTCATGTGGGAGAGGTTTCAACTGTCACAACAGACTCAAGACTACTTACAGGAACTCTCTGAAGATTGAGACACTGGATGAGTTACTCAGAGTTTTTGTAAAATGGACCCCCCCTGTCAGAGTTTGACCCAGCAGCTGCAATTGATAAGTGGTAATTCAGTGCAGAATGACAGCGCTACACAAACATTAATTCTTTTTAATACTTGCTCATATTTTTATTACTTATCAATATTAAAATAGTGGCGACCAAAGATTTGTCTGGTGACTGACTTCAAACTTGAAATTTCATGCCCTGTGATAGAGTGTGTGAGTGTTCATCAAACCAGTCTCGTACACTTCCAGCCCTGTGCATTTTGCTGTTGTCATCTTGAAAAATGGGCAGTCAAGAGCATACTCATTAGCCTGATTAGCCAATCTGTATAAAGTAGACCTTAAACAAAAACTCAAACTATCAGCCAAAAGCAACGTAATTTACTCAATTTTAGCAAATAGAAATACTGAGGTTTGCATCATTTTTGTACCTAGTCATATCATAAATTCTGTTACAAAGTTAATAATGAACTACAGGCACAGTGAGCAAGCTAATGTATTAATATTTGGATGTTACAAAGGTACAGGTCTTGCCAACACAGAACACCAATCACTGTTCAAAATGGCCACATCTGGCCTTCACACAGGCCCGAAGTCTCCAAGGCCAGTCATCGATCGCAGCACACACAGTCTTGAGGGGAAAGTCCGCCACTGCCTTCACAAGAGAACACTTGAGACTCGCAAGGTTTGGATGCCTCTACCTACAGACCATGCCCTCCAAAATGGAGCACAACCTGAAGTCAATGGGCTGAGGTCGGGGCTGCTGGAGGGCCAATCAGCCAGAGCAATGAAATCAGACACATTCCTCTGAAGCCACTCCCGTGTGGTCTTTGCCTTGTGGGTGGGTGCTGAGTCCTGCTGGAAACTCCATGGCTCATTGTTGAACATGGTGCGGATCAACGATTTCAGAAGTGGCTCCAACACTGTCGCTTGGTACACTTTTGTAGATGTTTTCACACCATGTTCACAGATGTGGAGATCAGTTGTGCCATCGTACGAAACCCCCCACCAAACCATGACTGAGGTGGGATGTTAGCCTCTGAGGATCCGTAGCGTGTTTTCCTGAGCTTCCTTGGATGTTGAGGCATAAACACGGTCGTTTTGACGATTGTAAGACTCTTCAATTGTGAAGTTTTTTTCGTCCGTGAAAAGGATCCTCCTGTGGCCACCATTTCTGTAACGCTGAAGGAGTCTTTTTGTTTTCTGCTCCCTCTGGCCCTTAAGCTGTGGAGTGAGGAGGTGACCAGTACTTTACTGATAAGCGCAGAGTCCTAGGTCACTTCGGAGCACACGCGACATCGACATTTTCGAAATGTTCAGCTCTCGTGCCATCACTGCTTGTTTCCTGACAGGATTTCGTTGAATCCGCACAGCCACTACTTTCACAAGCTTCTGGCTCCTCATGATGCGAGGTCTACCTTTCCTGGGGGCAGTCCTCAATTGTCCCTGTGTCACAGTATCTGTTGATGGTCTGATGCACAAACATCCTGCTGATATTCAGCTTTTTCACGGTGTTGAAAATGTCCGATGGTGATTTGCCAACTTTGTGCAGTGCGATTACTGCCACACGGTTCTCGTATACACCCCACTCCATTCGACTCACAGTGAAATTCACCTTTCCGCTACCACAGCGAAACACACAATGATACTGGTTGTTGTTTGATCCAACATTGCGATGTTACCTTGCCTACCAGTGTTGCCATCCCTGTCTAAACTTGTAACAGAATTTATGATATGACTAGGTATGTGCAAGAAAATATCAAATGAAACATGCTTGTGGATTTTTTGTTCATTGATTTATTAGAACAATTATTTGAATGTTAACATCATATGGTTTGAGAGATCTAAACTGTTTTGATTGCTAAGTGGAAACCAACTTCAATAATATGTTTTTAAAAAGCAATTTGATTAAAGTAACTTGTAAGCCAGAGTTGGATACGTCCTAAGTCTTAGCAATTCAAGCTCTGTTTGCAAAAGTAAGATCTCTTGGTGTTGCTCATGGATCTTCTGAACCAGTTTACTACGCTGTGCTAAGCAAGCAAACCTGTAACAAATAAATATTCTCTTTAACAAATACAGTTACTAAATATTAAATACAAAATGTTTTAAATTCTAGCAATTTTAGACTTTCTTAAAAGTAAAATGGTTAATGCTGTATTTGGAATCCTTTGTTAAATAATATTTAAATTAGGGCTGAGTTGGAACCACTTTGAACCAATACCGATACTCTTACCGATCCCACTGATACTGATACCGATGCTTAAAAATAGTAACTAAAGTTTTTCAAAATATTGATTAATATTAGTTGGTCAGTATTCCACTCCAATTATAAGCATCAATTTTCCAGAGCTTTGCTTTACAATATGTTCAATAATTACATCAAAATGTAAAAATACCTGTTATGTAATCACAAAATACAGTTTCTTCACATAATATTGGTACAAAATCAATGGGAACTTCGAGTTTTGCATAACTTACAGGATAATTAGAATCCACAAACACGTGACATTTTTGCGGCTCTACGAATGATCAAAATGCCAGAAAAGTATCGGCCGGTATCAGTAAATAAAATCCAACCGATACTTTCCGATACCAATATATCGATATCAGCTCAGCTCTAATTTAAATGCTGGTGCTCAGTGTATATACACATTTGCGTAAATCAGTCTTTTGTGGTGCATAACTGATTACACCCTGTAACACCATTTTTGTTCCTGTGTAGTGAGTGTTATTTTCTAAAGGTTTCTGACTGGAAACCATAGAAAATGCCTATTTTTCCCCTCAAACTTTGTTTTTGTGACCAGGACAGTGTTATTTTTTAATTTTACCTGTTTTCAATGAGAAAATATACGAATTCGTGTTTTGCATTTACATAAAAAAAAGACAAACACATATACATCAAAAGTGACATATATTTGCACTCTAGTTGTGAACAAAATTATTGCAAAAGATTTTAAAATGAGTAGTTTTCCGGGATTTACGATTATACTGTTCATTACTTTCACGAATCAGACCCCAAATATATTCTCCCATCATATTCTCGTTATACTGGCCTTGGTAGCGTCGTTCGAAGTCCAATATATCTTGATGGAAACGCTCGCCTTGCTCCTCCGAGTACGCTTGCATGTTATCCTTAAATGTATGAAGGTGAGCATCGAGGACATGAATTTTCAGGGACATCCTGCAGCCCATTTTGCCTTAGTTCTTCACCAGAGTCTCAACCAGTTCCACGTAGCTCTCGGACTTATGATTGCCCAAAAAGCCCTTAACCACTAAGACAAAGTGTTCCAAGCTGCTTTTTCATTCTCACTGAGCTTCTTGGGAAATTCTTTGCAAGTCAAAAGCTTCTTTATCTGTGGGCCGACGAAGACACCGGCTTTGATCTTTGCATCAGACAGCTTAGGAAAGAAGTCTTGAAGGTACTTGAAGGCTGCTGACTCCTTATCCTAAGCTTTGACAAATTGTTTGATCAGGCACAATTTAATATGGAGTGGAGGCATTAGCAACTTGTGGGGGTCTACCAGTGGCTCCCACTTGACGCTGTTTTTTCCCCACAGAGAACTCGGTCCTCTGTGGCCAGTACTTCGTGTTGTAGTGCGCTTTGGTGTCTGCTGTCCCATAGGCAAAGATAACAAGGAAACTTGGTAAAACCGTCTTGGAGACCCATTAGAAATCCTATGATTTTGAAGTCTCCGATGACTTCCCATCCATACTCATCAAATTTTAAGGTATCTAGCAATCGCTTTATGCTGTTGTAATCCTCTTTGAGGTGGACTGAGTGAGCTAGTGGAAGAGACGGGTATGTATTTCCATTATGAAGAAGCACGGCTTTAAGATTTCTGGACGAACTGTCAATAAAGAGGCGCCACTCATTTGGACTGAAGTCAATTCCAATTGCTTCAAACAGACCGGTGACATTGTGGCAGAAGCAGAGTCCATCTTGACTTATGAAAAAGCTGGAAAAACTTTGATGACACTTCCTCTGATCTGTTATTTGCACACTTTCATCTAATAAATTCCACTGCTTAAGCCTGGACGTCAAGAGTTCTGCATTGGACTTGGTGAGACCAACATCTCTTATTAAGTCGTTAAGATCTTTTTGATTGGGGTAGTACGGGTTTCTCTCTTCGGCTCGCAAATTGTAAGTATCAAGATCAATGTCTTCCTCGCTCTCTGACTTACTACTTTCATCTGAAGAGGGCAGCTTTTTCTGCGGAGGAGTGGGCATGGAAACTCAGGGCAATGTGGCACAGGGGCGATGGACAAAGGTATATCCAGATATATAATAGCTTGCGCATTCTTTCCAGCCCGACATTTGGAAGGATCCACCATGCAAAAGTAGCAATTACTTGAGTGGTCAGTGGGTTCCCGCCAAATTCTTGGGATAGCGAACTTCATGGCTCTCTTTTCTCCTCTGTACCATCCTGCCAAAGACAAAAGACAAAAATAAAGTAATGTGTATTTTTACAACATATTTCACATATGAGATATGTAGATATATATATTTAATATGCACAAAATTATATACTTTTATTAATTTTGTCAATCAGGTGCACAACTGCACCCAAACCTTGTGACTTAGGTGCACTACTATTGGTTAGGTGCACAAGCAACTTACAAAACAGGATGTACAATTCAACATTATTGTGGGTAAAACTAAAGTATAGCAGTTTATTAAATGTTAAACATGTAAGGTGTTAGTAAAAGTAATTTTTCAAAATACAATTGTAATAAACAAAAAATTTTAGGCCTCTTCAAGAAAACCCTAAATATTTAATATATAATTGAAATTATTAAAATTTTACATTTTAATTTTCCGTCTTACCTGCCCAGGTTTGGTCTTGTTCCCCTACAGACATGCCGAAATATGCTCTGTATGCTTCACACATTTTAGCAGATGCTTTCACAGAGTACTTATTTCCTCTTTTCTTGATAAAATGGCCACAGACATAACAAAATTCGTCTGCCATATACTTGCAGCTTCTTGATGCCATTGTAAACGTGTATCTAATTAGGCAGCTAGGACGACTATGAACCGCTTCAAACTGCACGATTTGCACTGTTCTTGCTGGCAGAATGCCAAGACCTGTCCATTTCAGTTATAGGGGAGACCAGTATATTGCTACAGCGTGCAATATGACATGTTATTTATCTTCTTTATTCGTAATGAGAAAAAACGTGTACTGGAAAAGGGTAAATCTCAAAACATCATTGTCCTCGCTACAAAAACAAAGTTTATGAGGAATAATAGCCATTTTCTATACTTTTGGAACACAAGGAATTAGGAAATAACAATTATTACCCAGGAACAGAAAAAAATATTTTTTTTGTTACATTGTGTTATAAATGAATTTAGAAAATATATTCAAACATGCCATGACGTAAGAACCAAACACTTTACGTGCCTTTGCTGTTGAGCTGCTGTTGCTTTTGCTTCAAAGCTTTGATCCTGTTGCAGATGGAAATCACTGATGTCCACATTAAGGGTTTTAACCTCACTTTCAAGGATATTATTCAACTTGACTTTCGCATCGATTTTATCTTCCAGGTCTTCTTCTAGGGACATGTATTCTTCTAGTTTGTGCTCATAATTCTGGCAAAAGGTATAAAACATTAATATGTTGCTAACAAAATTAATGAACACATTGCATAAAGTGATAAGAATGTGATACTCAGGTTTCCTTTGTGAATTGTCTCTCCAGTATATAATAGACTCTAGAGTACTGCAGGGAGAGGATTTTCCTTGGGCACGAAATAGTTTTGCATAGATGACACTAGATATTGCACAGAATTGAGAGCTGCTTCGCTCGAACAGGAAAAATGGACGGTATACACTTGAAGCCCAATAGTACACGAAAACTGTAATTTGTCTATGGTAATGGCCCTTCAAATACGGTTTATGAGGTGAAAGATGCAGTGAAATTGAAACTTAAGTGAACATGGTCATTATCTCCAAGCATACAATGGGCGTTAACTTGATGATAATACGTCATTTTGAAAGAGCAGCAGAAAATTGCAGCTGATTGTAGAGGAAAGATAAAGAAAGAACATTTTGCATGCATGATCGGTGTATTTCATACCTCAAAGATAGTTAACCACTTGCCTGACACATTATTTTCCCAAAAGTGGTCCATATTTTACACATTTTTTTATTGTGTGTTTGTAATGTACCGATATCGGCAATTAAGGAACAGTAATGAAATTCTATTTTTGGGGTCAAATAAGATTACCAAACTATTCAAAAAACCTCCATAATTATTAACCCGAGTTAACTCGTACATACATGGAAAGTACTACAAATGTTTCAAAATAGCATATAAACTGTGGAAAATAAAATGTCTTCACATTTTAATGTTGAATTCCAAAGAGACAGATCCAACAGATGAAAGAAAATCTTTTTATAATACTTTTTGCCACGCTTCGTTGGTGTGGCGTACGAAGCAAGATGCTGATCAACACCACGCATTTTGTTGTTGTAATCGACCACCACTCGTGGTTTAATTTTTGCTTTGTGACGTTGTGTTACAGTCATCATTTCAACAGAATGGATGGTTGACAACAATGTCACATCCTTCTTATCTTTCCATTTCATGACTGTCACTTTGCCTCATTGCAACCCTACTTCTTCACCTTTCTTCAATTTGGCTGTTCTTAGAGCCTGTGGTAGATCTTTCCTACTGCGTTTCAGTGTTCCAAATACATCAGTCTTTTTAGAAATCAACAGATCTGCAAGTTGTGGTGAGTTATAATAATTGTCCATTGTCAAACAGTACCCCTTTCCCAACAAATCATATACCAAAGCAAAGATTTTGGAAGGCGACTGTACACCACCACAACTATCTGTATCTGTATCTGTCTCCTCAGTACACACACTGTCCACTGTTGTATCACTTTCACTCACATCCATTTCCTCCTCCTCCTCCTCTATACTGTTGTCTAAGCTTGTCGTCACTCATCTTGTCGTTCTTCACACGATGGAAAACACTAAAACATGAACAGAATGTATTCACAACACAAAAATGCTCTGTAAGTTTTGGCACTACACTCACACAACGACCACAAGTACCACTGGAAAGATGACAACTACGTAGTGTCATGGGAATCCGGTAGATGCCAGCAAGCTATCTACACCTTCCATCTAGTGGCCAAAATGGGAATTAACACCTTTTAAAGCTCAAACGAGTCTGTCCGGGTAGGCAGAAAAGTGCACTGCAGTTGCACGATTTTAACGAGATAACTCGGGTAAATAATATGTAAAGCAAAAACAAATTCCGAGTTAACTCGGGTTAATCAGGCAAGTGGTTAATGGGTTGAGGGACAGGTGTACACCATGCACTTATGCATGTTACAGAAAATGGCACTCACAATCGAGGGTTAAAAGTTGATGCTCCGATCTCAACAATTGTGCTTTACCTTTCTGGTTTTTAAAATTTTATACATTAATTAATACATATTCTTGAAATTAAATATTAAAAATAAATTATTGTACAAGCATAAAGAGTAATCGTTTGATAGTCTAAGTTCGTTGACAAATGTAAATTTTGTTAATGAAATTTGCTGCGCAAACTAAAATGTCAAATTTCAGGAGAACCTCTTGCAGCTCTGTATACTTGATGCCAGAGCCTGGTGGTATATTCAGTATGGTATCTGACTGCCATGCAGGAGACCTGGGTTTGATTCCAGGGTAGGGGATCTAAGGTTGGAATTTTTCCAGCCCTGCATAAAGCGGTTCTGGGGTTCGTTAAGCCTGTAATAAATGAGTAAAGGCAGCCTGGGCATGGTTTTGATCGAATCACTTTCAAAAGTGGCCAAGATCGGGAATGTGTGGGGCCCTAACTCCACATTCCCCTGTATGTGCCTTCATGGTATGGTGCAATGTGCACAGGTGAAAGAACTTAAAATTCAGGAAAATGTAAAATCAGGGTTCGACTGCAATTTATAGTTTAAATGCGAACAACCACTTGTAGATGTTCCAATGTAAAAGTAAAAAGGACATTTATCCCCTTTGATTTCACCATACCATGTATGCACTTACAGTGTGTGGATGCAGAGAGAATTGCTTCGATTTGATTGTTGTTGTTTAGTATCATCGATGTGGACGAGTAATGACATGAAATTGATGAAGGGACACTCACAAATAACACCCATTCCCAGACCGAGATTTGAACCCAGAACCCCTGGTGTCGTAATGCTGCGCTAACACACTGCCACACAGAGGTTAGCTCAGGCAGAATTGGGTAAGATGCATTACTGTTACTTTATCATATACACTATGTTGCCATTCGTCACCGGACACCCCTCAAAAAGTGCTTGGGATCATCTGTACACGTCATACAACCTATAAAATGCGTTGCCGGTTGAGAATACACTCATACCAGCTACAGCAGTCAATATGGACAGACGATGTGAACTGAGTGAGGCAGAAAGAGGGATGATCTTTGGAGCCCACAGGTTTATGCATTCGACCCGTGAGATTTCCAGCAAATTTCAGATACCCCAGTCGACAGTGAGTGATGTTATCGTGAAGTGGAAGCAAGAGGAGGTCATGACATGCCGACCCAGACCCAATAAACAGAAAATATTAACAGATCATGACCGTAGATGCTTGAAACATGTGGTGAAGTCAAAAAGGAAGGCGTCAATACAGATGGTGGCACAGGAGTTTCGATCGGCTTCCAGTAGTGCTGCAAGTGATCGTACTGTCTGCCAGGAGATAGTCGCACTTGGTTTCCATGGTCTTGCAGCAGTTCACAAGCTGCATATCAAAGCCCGCAATGCGGCTCGTCGGTTACAGTGGTGCAAGGAACGCCGGCATTAGACTCTCGAACAATGGAAATACCTCCTATGAAGTGATGAATCACGCTACCAGATGTGGCGGTCTGATGGACATGTGAGGGTGTGGAGTATGCCCGGTGAACGCTGTTTACAGGACTGTATCGTACCCACAGTGAAATTCGGTGGACGTGACATCATGGTGTGGTCCTGCTTTTCGTGGTATGGTCTTTGCCCTCTTGTTTTAGTTCGGGAAAACATGAATGCCGATGTGTACCAAAAGGTTCTGGACAATTCTGCGCTACCGACATTGTGGGAACAATTCGGTATTGGCCCATACCTGTTTCAGCACGACAATGCTCCATGTCATACGGCAGGCATTATCAACACGTGGTTCGAGGACATGGGTGTGCAAAAACTTGATTGGCCAGCCCAAAGTCTAGATATCAACCCCATTGAACACCTTTGGGACAAGTTGGAGCGCCGCTTGAGAGCCAGCCCATGCTGCCCAAAAAACACCACTGAGCTGTTTGCCGCTTTGCAGGAGGAATGGGGCAAGATTCCCGTCGACACATATCGCAAATTGGTGGAAAGTCTTCTTCGAAGGGTTGCGGACATCATTGCGGCTAAAGGTGGCCCTACTTGACACTGATGTGGTGCTGCGACCGGATTAACGTACTGGTATGGGGTGTCCGGTGACGAATGGCAACATAGTGTAATAAGGACATTTAACTCGGCATCGGTCATGCTAGCTTGAGTCGCTGGTGAGCATGGCACTCATGCATATTTTACAGTATTTTAATTTTTTTTAAATGTATTTTTGGTACTTCTAGTGATGTTTATAATCCTCCTCCGTGTCATTGCTGTCTAAGGCACTGTGCTTTGGGCTCCGACTGCGGGACGACATGGGTTCAGTGTCTGGGTTTTCAGCCTGTGTATAGGACCGGTGGTCACCCACCATCGTGAGGAAAATGGGAGCTACGAGTGAGTAGCATAACCTGGTCTAGGAAATATTTTGTAACGGCTGAGGGTTCGACTTGCTGACCCCACGTCACTTCATTACCAGTTGAAGATCTCCACACCTCTAGGTAGGATTGTGGGAGGGAGACTGGCAGTCAGTAGATCGGCCTAGGACCTTCAAGGGCTGTTGCCACGGGTTATTATTATTTTTATTATTTAGTGATGTTTATATTATTTCCCTTCTTCTTTATTACTTTTTTTGTTTCAAAATGTCTATTTGTTTTCGAAGTAATATATTGTTGAAGTGAACAGTTCTCAGTACTAATTAAAATTGCATGTACCTCAAAGCTGCCCTGAAGAACTCTGGGGCAGTTCCATCTATGTTTCACAAATCTGATATAATATAAAATCACTTAGAAACTTTTTGTACTTTCTATTAACATGACAAGAACATATAGATATGAAAACTCACAAGAAACAGTGTAGACTAATTGACTAAATAATGCACGCATATAAGTAAAAAAATAATAATAACATAATTGGTTGTGGGTGAGCTCTGCACTCAATCTGACAACACTCCTTCCACAACAATGGTCTCTCTCATACAGCCGTTTACTTCATCTTATTAGAATGTGATCAAGTCACTCATGACACACTATAAGTCAGATAGAGAGCACATGTTCTCCCCATATAACTTTACATGCACAAATTTAAAACACAACAGCAACAAAACTGTTTTGTCCTGGCAAAAATCCTCCAGTTCTGAATGTATCAACCCACGGCAAAGTTAACAAAGTACTGTTACAATTACTCATGTAATTTCAGTAATGTTGTACTTGCGTAAGGTACTCCCCAACTCTGAAGGCAGGGCTACAAGGTTTTTACCTGTTGTATGAGCTGAATTTCACGATCCATTGTAAGAGGTGTTTTTTCTGGCATGAGCCGTCTTTTAGCTTCTTGACGCTGAAGATACAGTTGAACTGGATGTGATATCTGGAAGTAGATAGCAAAAAAAAAAAGAAAGAGTTAGTTTTATCAGACAGCTTACTAATATAAGATTTTGAAGAACTATTGGACTTCAACTGTAAAAAGACTGTAATTACTGACTACCTATGCCAGTAGAATGATGCAACCAGTTTTGGTGTCCCCTGTTTCTCTTCCCACTTTTAGTTAGCTTTATCACTGGATGTTATATTCAAAGACTTATCAGAGAATTAATGAGCCACATGTTTTATTTTTATACATACCTATAATAACGTTTAATTGATAAGCACAATAAGATATTATCAGCATTTAATAATAATAAAAAAATACATTAAACATTATCATACCTGGCCAATGAAAACTTTTTTTACATTAATTGTTTAGAGTCCCAAAAACCACAGATATATACTCGTATATAGGGTGGTGCAAAAACTAAGCAACACAAATGCTTCGAAAATCAAACCTGGAAAATATGACCCTGGGAGCAACCAAATCAAAACTCCCCATGATGTACTTTGGAACAGTTGTTTACCAGTGCCAACAATGTTTAGACTCATGAATGAAGAAATTCTAGTGTTAATAAATAAAATATTTTGCACAAGCATACAGTCTTTGATGATTCTAATTAGTGAGGTATAATATCATATACATGTAATTTCCACACTGTACTATCTGTTATAAACTGGAAAGTAAATGTTAATGAAGCTTTGACCTTTAGTTAAACTAAAGTTGATAGTGCCACTATTTCAAACAAATTTATCAAGATGATAATGTAGGATTATTACCTTACCTTTTGACATGCACAGAAGAATTGATTTGATTTGGTTTATTTTACTTAGCTTTTCTGCCACTTTCGGTTAATTGCAAGGCTGACGATGAGTGATGATATGATGAAATTGATGAATCAACACTCGCAAAGAATGCTCCTGGAGTCATGGCAGTCATGCCGTACTAACCACTCCACCATGGAGGTTGGCACACGCAAGTAATAGTGTATGAAAAAATGCAGTCCCGATCCTAAGTCTCGGACGTATCCTGCCATTTCTCTACCATCAGTTTCATCTAATTGTGATTGTTGCCAAAAGTGGCAGATAAGGAATTCAAAAGAAGAACAGCAAGTAGTTGACAGTTGCCATTGGCTGAATGAAGTCACATAGCTTTTTATGCACAGAGTTCATCACCAAATTATCTGCATTCATACTTTTTGTTTGTTTAAGTCTGCTTTACGATCTAATAGTCTAATTGGGACTGAACCTACAGTTTAAAGTGGCATCCAAACCATTGTGTAACGTGCATCCACAATGGATTGAACTGGAATCCCTTTATTACAAACAGATCGACAAAACAATTTTGGTTCAATTTGTTTTCACACAGCAACTTACCGGAGTTTTTTCAATCATTGTGATATCTTCTTTCATATCATTGATCACCATTTTTAATCTTCTATGCTCCCACTCCATCAAACGTATACCACAGCGGAACTTCATTGATCGTTCCATTTGCTGCAATTTCTTTTTTCCCCAATGCTGAAAGTAGAATGAAAAGAACCTTAATTTAATTCTTTGCACAATGATTAATACAAGGTTTAATTTAAAGGATCCTTATTATTATTATATACTTTTTTCATGAGAGTTTGGGATGCACCAAAGATAAGAGGGTTTATGGAGGTCAGAACTCCCATTTTTAAATGAAAGAAATACATTTAACTTATTCACACCATTTTCTTATTTATAATCAATTAACGACATTCCAAATATACTTTCAGCAGCTGAACCACCCTCTCCTAGAGGTGTGCCCAGTGTTGAATCCAGCCACTTTCCTCCGGGGGGATATCAGTCTTCCTGGGGGAAGGCAGGAATTTTATAGACAACAAATTTTAATACTAATATTTTAAAATTGTCCCTTATCTCTAATACATAGTTAAATGAAGTGTAAACTTCGATAAGACTGCAAAAGACCATTCCACAGCAATCTTTAAGAAGTTGAAATTTGTTACAACAATAGAAGCTTATATTACACCAGCCCTGCCGCTCTACATGTGTCCATTGTTGAGTTCCAATGAAATGGAATTTTATTACTAATTAGCAGTTGTCAAAATGGATGATAATTTAAATTCGTTCATTACTGTGACTTTTAAGTATAATGAGGACTGAAACTGCTTATTATTACGAAAAAGTATGTTCTATGTTAAATTAAAGTGATTGAAAAAAGCGAAAGTGAACATGGTTGCCAAATTTCTTAGCTATTATCTGAATGCTTTGCCAATTTCTGAGCCACCCCCAAATTCAACATTAGGTGTCCCTATGGCTAGAGTAGCACCCCATATTTAACATCACATTACCTTTTGCACCTAATAATAACTCAATACATTATTAGTTATCTCAGTGAGCCCATCTGTCTAAATGTTGTCTTCATGAATTCTAAAACTTGTCTATTCCTAATGTATATTTAATTTATTGTGAAGCAAAGAAAGCACATGGGCAGAAAAAAATAATTTTTCATTCAGGCTCCTACTCACCAGGATAATATTGTTAACAGCATCTACCACATTTCTGTGTATAAGAACTACACCACTGAAATCACTTAGTTTTCCATTCCTTGGTATTTCAACTTGGCCATACTTTAGAATCAGCTGAATCTGCAAAACAAGCATTTTTTGGTTGAGTTTCTCCACATCCTAAGATTTGTGAACAGGGTGCTTGTATTACACTGAACATTTAAAAAATACATAAAATGAAGTAGAAAGAATACTTAATCAATTCACATGAGAAAAAAGACACTAATGCATTAGTGGATGAGAATGTTGAGTGGTCTACTTGTAACCTCGCTTTCCGTAGTTCCAGCAGTGCTTCAAGTGCAATAGGTGGCAGATGGTTAAGCCTTGGAGATGGATCAGAGGAGTACTTGTATGGTTTAACATGGCGACAATGAACACAGAGTTCAAGCTAGTGCATATGTGTTTCATTCGATCTGTTTTTGTTTTTTTTCACATTAGAATCTAATCACCTTTTGTTATCATTGTCGTGACTAACCAAAGATAGCAAAACCAAAATATCTAAAAATGCAAATGCAAGTAACAGGTGTCATTGTCATTTGTCATTGAGATGTTTTTCGACCGCATGGCGGAGCAGTTAGCACAGCATGCTATGAGGCCAGAGGTACCGGGTTCGAATTCCAGTCTGGGCATGGGTGTTCTCTGTGAGTGTCCCTTCATCAATTTCATTATATGATTCATCTTCATATTCGCGTTTAACCAAAAGTGGCAGAAAAGTGAAGCAAAATAAACAAACTCAAATCATTGAAGATCTTTATTCTCTTGACATGTGTTTTCCATTATCACAGACTAAGAGAGAAAGAGAAAAGAAAAAATTAAAAGAGAATAACAAGAGAGAAGGAACATACACACTTAATAAAAAATGAGATAATTTGCAGTTTATACCGTAACTTACCTGAAGGTTATCAGTGAGAAATTGTTTATCATTTCTAATCTGATTTAATTCTGAAGCAAGTTCCATGGTATGGTTCCTTTGAGTATTTAATCTCTTCTGGAAGTGACTAAGAGTAGCCTCTGCTTCTGCAATTTCTAAGGCGCGTGCCTTCAACTAAAAAGATAGCAAAGTTCTTACAGTTGTGGCTAATCCAATATAAACTATCTTATCAATTTCTGCTCATACTAGAAAATTATAGCAGATAACAATAGATTATAAGCAGTGCTTCTAGGAAGAAAAGTTTTCATCAGGGTGGATAAAAATCATGATTTTTATTTAAAAAAACATTTTTTTATTTAAATCAATTTTTTTAAAAAAAACGTGCTTAAAATGTCTTGCATGGTTTTTGGTGCTATGCACATAGATATATGTTTTTTTTTATATAGAAAGGCTTTTTCTAGTAAATGGCCCTGTAAAATATTTGAACAGTTTGATTAAAGCAAATAAACATACATTTTTCTGTTTCTGATACTGTAACTAGTATGGAAATGTTTGTTGAGTTTGTTAATGAAACTAATAATAATTTCAGTAACTTTTCTTCCATTGAAACTAAAACATTCTGGATGTAGTCTATAATTCCAACTTAAATATTTTTATAGTCTTTGTACCTGAATTTTTTTAGGTTTTTTAAATGATAGTTCGAAAAATATCAGCTGCCATGTTTATTTACAATTTAATGATATTGACACTATTTATGGTTTAACATGATTAGTATTATGTATATTTTTCTACACAAAATGTTTACTATTTTTTGCCGTAAAATTTTTGAATTTTAAATCAAGAGAAATCCTGTGTTTACATTTCCTTTCGTATGAGCTTCACACCATCAGTACATATATTTTATTTCCTTTATTTTCCTATATCAGAACCTGATAATCGCCATTAAATGATTACGAGAGTGATGTACTTTCACCAAAAGTGTTTCTGATATCTACAAAATTCTTATGTACATTATTCTATAAATTATTTATTTAGAGTGATTTAAATCAGTGATTTTTTTTTTTAGAAAAAAATCACCTGATTTATATCAATCCACCCTGGTTTTGGTACTCTTCAATTTGGTTTGTTATTGTGTTCAGCCCCGTAACTAGATATTTCGGTGCAGGTTTGTGGTTTGGCACCACCTTGCACTACCAAGCACTGACATTTTATGTGCATCCGTCCATATTTTCTTCTTATCCCATGGTTTCTGATATTTACATCCTACAAATTTGGAAATGAAGTAACAAAGAAAAACTCATTAAAAATAATATAGGTTATATTAAAAGATTACACTGGTCAACACAATTTTTTTCACAAGAAAACTAAACGGCAAGTCTAGTGTATTTTTGCCCTGAATTCAAATATGTAATTAGAATTTTTCCATCAGGTACAGTTTTTTTTCTGTGACAGCTACATTTTGAAATTGAATTGTGGTATTCTTTATTGCCTGCCACTGGATGCTTTAACCTGTATTTAACTTATATTTGGTGTTTCTTTTCAAGATGTATGGGTTATGTTATGCTGAAATCAGCAAGTCAGGTCTGAATAGGTTTATGCATGTTCTGCCGTGCTCAGTAGTTGAGAAGGAAGGGGAAGTGGAGACTGGAGAGTGGGGAATACGCCACTGACCAAACAGAGAGCACATCGCCTAGTGGTGGTGCTGAAAGTTAAGAATACCCCTTAGTCAATACTGAAAATTTGTATGTACCTCCATTGCATATCAAACCAGAAGTCATGAAAAATTTTGTGAAAACAATGGATAAAAACTCTACTGCATTTATGTAATTGAAATCTAAATTTCCCAATGTGTGATGCGAAACTGAAATAATATTTTTTCTAGGGCCACAAATAAGATCACTAATGGCTGACTAAGCCAAGGTAGCTCAGTCGTTAGGCCGTCTGACTACCATGCGAGACCCGAGTTTGATATGAGGCAAGGGAGAAATGGGATTTTTCCCACCTGTTCAAGCGGTTCCGGTGCTCACTCAGAATTGTTAAAGTGGGTACCTGGAGGAAACTCTGTGGGCTAAAGGTGGCTAGGGGCTTGGTGCTGATCACATCACCTCCATCTTTGGCCATGATCAAGAAAGTGTGGGGCCCTAACTCCACACCCCCTGTACTCCTTCATGCTGTGGTGCAAAGCACAGGGAAGCACTTTAATGGCTGACGAACATTTTGAGGAACTGTTAAATCCACTGGAAAAAGCAGCCTGGCAGTCGTTCAAATATGTTGCAATTTTCTTGGAAATCATAAAGCAGAAAACTATCATGAATAGTGACTGATCTTGCGAATTCATACCAAGCTATGGGATGCAACATGTATTTAAAAATTCACTTCTTAGACTCCCACCTAGACTTCTCAGAAGATCTTGGGTCTGTCAGCAATGAGCATTTCCACCAGCAGATTTCTACAATGGAAAAAAGGTCCCGTATGCTGGACCATGAAGAGAGATATCCCAAATGCAAAATATGCCTGCAAATCATTATTTTCAACGATTTAGGAAAGCCAGAATGACATATTGCTTTATTATATAAATTTACGTTAAGTACTGATTTAATAAAACTTTATACGTCTGTCACACAAAAACACTGCCTGATGGAAAAAAATCTAAAAATATACTCGCATTCAGCATGAAAAATACTTCTAGATTCAGTTAATTTTGTACTTGTGAAAGAGAAAAAGTTCATATATGTATTCTAGTGATATTAGTTTGCATTTATGATTTTTAAAAAGTTTAGCATATTTAATAATATTTCATCAGCGTGTTGCCAGAATATATCTCTGCGAAGTGTAAATATCTCCATCGCATTTGTTGTCTTTTTTTTAAAAGAAAAAAACCTTTAATGGCACCATAGGCTTCAACCCCCTTAGCCTATACCTCAAAACAGGCCTGATTGTGTTTGTTCATCATAAGAACTCCTCAAAATATTGTGGTATGTTCAGAAATGATCATTGATCCATTTTTTTTAAAAAAAAATATTCTTGACTATAAAAAAATGCCAGTGAAACAGAACTGATTATAAGTATTGTATTGCAATTAATATCCCCATCTAGCAGAAAGGTACCTGTGAAAGTAGGTAGAAAAGTGGCTGTAGCTGAAAATTCTTGTTGTCAAGACTTCACCCCTGTTTGCGAAAAGAGGTGAGGATAGGGACCAAGATCACCATATGTTCTTTCTTTTGTTCAAAGCCTAAAGTAAGCTGAATTTTGTAGCAACAGAATCTGGCACTTTTTGGTTTGGTGACAAATCGTAGGACAGAAGACTCAACCATCTTCTTAGTTGTTGAGACATGCCATATGAAACTACCAGAGTTTTGTCTAAAATTTATATACTCACACATGAAGCAATCAGAATATTAAACATACCTGCTATTTAATAACGAAATCCACATTTGCCACAATTTTGGCACAAAATTAATGGAAATACCCAAAAGCACAACTGTATGATGCCAAAGCCCTTTGAAGGCTAATGCCTGCCCTGTAGCATTTCCTTGGGATTATCCAGATATTTTAGTCATCCATAAAATCAAATCCAATAACTGGATAATTTTGAAGATGGATATCCAGTCATTTTTTTTTTTTTATCAAAATGTTCAGATATTGGATCAATAAACTTTAGGTAAAGAGGTTTTCAACAACCAGATGAAGATTTATCTGTATATATCATCTCTAAACAGGGCAGATATTTGAGATCAAAAGAATAATTAATTCTTTTCCCTTGATTTTTAACCCCCTAACACACTGCTATATTACTGGTCACCTACAATTGTCATCATCATATGCTCTTGCACTGTATTAGTATGAGCCGGCCCCATGGCAGAGTGGTTAGCACATGGTGCTACGATGCCAGGGGTCCCACGTTTGAATCCTGGCCTGGGCATGGATCTTTGTGAGTGTCCATTCATCAATTTCATCATGTCATCACTCATCCCCATCTTCGCAAAATAGCCAAAAGTGGCACAAAAAGCGAAGTAAAATAATGCAAATCAATCAAAGTATTAGTATGCCTACCTTTAGCTCATATTGAATTCGTATACGTCGAACTCGACACAGATTATTCCACACATGTTCATCAAACATCATTGCACCAGCAGTCTCCTGGGTATCCAGCTCGTCAAGACTTTTTATGTAGTCCTTGGCTTCATTCGGCAAGAAAGGTGGTTCAGCCTCACCAACCACAAAATTAGCAAGGTCTGATAATACAGAAGCAGACAAGGATGTTCTGTGAGTAAATTTTGGTCGCTTCCTGGAAATAAATTGCTTTGTGAGTATTGTTTCATATAGTTAATTCTAATCCACTTGCAGTTCATTTTTCCGCACAGATTTTATTTGCAATTGATTTTGCCACCTGTCTGATAGCTTTGTCAGGCTTTTTCTACTCGTCAGTATGTGCCTGATGAAACTGTGTGGTGAAATCAATTGTGAACAAAAAACTGCATGAAAAATGAACTGTGAGTAGATTAGAATGAACTAACTACCTCTCTCCACGTAACCGCCAAACAGATATCTTTAGATACATTGTTTCTAGTTTCAAATATTTGTTCATGCCTTATGAGGTCTACCCAGTAATTCATCAACTTTGTAAAGGTTCTTTTTCCCCTATTTATCTTAGAAGCTACTTGTCACCTTTAAAATATTCCCCTCCACTGTGCATACACCACTCTCAGCACTGCTTCCACACATCTGGAATGCTGCTTTTGAGATACTGCACAGTGCTGGCTGGAAGTGATTTTCCTTTACCAAGTCAAGAACGACCATGAATAATTTCATAATGTACAGTGTATCCATTTCATTATGAATTGCACTAGTAGGTGTTGTTGGCATATTAATTCAAGAGTGAGAATTTTCCAGATACATCTCGAATGTTGAATCGATTTCAATATATGTATTTAAATAAAAACCAAGAATTGTAACTTGCAATCATCTGATGTAATTATTCTGGAAATAATATGGTGCGCAAATTGTACGTACATACCATATATACACACTGTAAACAAAAAAAATAGTATCTTTCTTAATCACGGGTGTCGTGTATGCACACGCAGAGGTTAAATGATTCACACACATAGGTACTTGATAATATAAAGTTTAACACGAGGATACAAAATAACAAGGATTTAATACTAAACTTACAATAACCATTTCTAAGATGGCTGAACACACAATCTCGTAAAACAACTTTACAAACTATTGAATATCGATTCAGATATTATACACACTTAACATTCCCCCTCTTCCTTATTTGACTTAGTTATATTTCAGTCTATCAGGCGGATTTCTCTGTCGAGAGGACCTCCTACACTGATGCTGCTGTTGTCACTGATGTGGGCTGCAGGAATCATCCAAATACGATGTAGACGGTTTGTCATCCGGTGTAGAAGCTTCCACAGAACCACTGCCATTACTTCCACTTTTTCCTGTAATGAATAAGTATTCATCGCAGAAAACTGATCTGCCATCCTGACCTGTATCTGGTCCATGAATTCATTTATCATTATCCTCCTCCTTCTTCTGACTTCCAAAATGATATCTATCTTTCTTGTCTTGTATCCACTTCAACTGATCTTCATGCACGACCCGGTTTCTACCTTCAACATTCACCAGCCATGTAACTTTGCTTTTCCATGCTATAATTTTTCCCTTGACATGCCTCACAGCATTTCTCTTGTCCTTAAATGGTAGCATAACCCACATAAAATCGCCTCTTTGGTTCACCTTTTCATCTGCTTCTGCTTTATCCCTTTCGCAGTTTTGATCTATTATTTCTTCCATTTAGGCATCAAATTTATTCCTGAGAATGTAGGAAAATATAATTTGCTGTGACGTTTTGTCACCTGATGTGTCATGTTCGCTTCTCAAAGCCACCAATACTCTCTGCAATAATTCTTCAACGTTGACATGCATATTCTTATTCAATTGCTCGGGTACAGCACAGTCTAGCTTTGATTTCACTGTCTGCATGCAGCACTCGACCTGACCATTGCTTTCAGGATGGTACGCAGGAGAATGGTACAAATTGACGTGACGTTCATCGCAGAATGTTTTAAATTCTGAAGATGAGAATAAGGGACCATTATCTACCACCAGGTGCATATATTCTAGGCTACCTAGGCTATCGCCGAAGCCCAGATTAATTACAGAAAATAATCGACTATCAAATGTGACTGATGCTTCACTCTCAAACAACGACCACGAGAAAAAATGATAGTATAAAACGCACGACTCCTGTGCACCGTACTCCAGCGACGAGAGGAGGGGGAGAGTGGACCATGCTTCCTTATGGCCCGAGCTCAACGGAAGAAAAGGCTGTGCGGGGATTTTTCGCCCAAGATTTGTTTTCCTTGTGCTCGCTCTATACATGGGGATGGACTCCTTTCCTTAAAAACTACCACCAGCCATCAACGGTTATATTCTTCCCCGACCAGCACCTGGGGGTGGTCGGTGACGTATTTGTAGTGGCTTCTTAGACAGGGAACTCTTCGTTTTACAACGGCGGTAAAACCTTACAGCAATGCCAATGCACTAACCAGCATGGGATTTTTTTTCCCAGGTAAGGGAAATTTTGAAGCTAAACTACTATTACAGGAACGGGAAAAAGAGTGGCTGGCATGTGATAGGGAATTTGTCCTCTAGGCCAAAACAACACTGTCCCATCAAACACATGCAGAACTCGCAGGCCACTGACCTTCACCAACCACGCTTTACGATGTTTTCAACCCCTCTGCTGCTTTGTTTATGACTGGCTGGGGTAGACTGACTGGCCGGATTTTTGAATGATCTGTGCTGCGTCGCGTAGTGAACGAAAATGAATGACATAATTAACGAACTATTGCTGAAACAATTTACTCTCCTTTTGCATGAGGATAAACTTCAAATCGTGAGGATATGCAGGCCTCTGGCATCGCAAAGAAGAGAAGAATGGATTTGATTTGTTATTTTGTGTTGCTCTTCTGCCACTTTAGTTAATCGCGACGATGAGAATGAGTGACGATACGATGAAATTCATGAAGGGTCATTCACAAAGAATACCCATGTCCATGCCTGGATTTGACCCCGGGACCCCTGGCGTCATAGTGCACTGTGCTAATAACCATTTCACCACAGAGGTTGCCAAGAGAAGAATGGAGTTCCTGTCCAAATTAAATATCCAAGGTAAGAAATTTATTATACGCGTATATTTTATTCTCGCACGTAGGCCTACATAAATATTTCACAATATGGGCCTCTATATTTTATAAATAATCATGAAATATTTGAAATGTTTTCCTTATTGTTTTTATATTAATGACACAGTGATATTTTTATAATTCTTAGTAAATTGTAATGTATGTATTTTAATCACAATGTCACATCACCTTAAAATCCAAGAAATTGAACAAAACAGAGTCTCCCATTTGAACATTATGATAAAAAGAGATAGCCCAGGTTTTAAACCCAGAATAATGTAATTTCACACTCCTTTGGGAACAACCAGTCTCCAACCCTAATATAATAACTCATCCATAATGCTCAATTCTGCCTGTCTTCTCTTGTACGCCAACAGTTCCTTCAATTCATCTCCTTTGAATCCTTTCACATCTTGTGACCATCCATTCTTGCAATAAGATTTCGTTAACTTAAGAATTTCATCTCATTTACGATACGTCAAAATCGCCTGCTTTGCATTCGGCGTAAGCGTAACCTGGTACACAAATTCTTCTTGCCTAGGATCATCATCATGTACGACAGGAAGTGGCAACCTTGATAACATGTCTGCAAGTTCAACCTTTTTAGTACATATTAGTTTATATGTGAAGGAAGCCAAAAATAAGCACCACCTTTGAATGCGTGGCGACGCCATAATAGGAATTGGTTTTTCCATAGCTAACAATTGCTTAGCTGGCATTGAATCTGTCCGTACATACCGTGTACGTATTTTTGGAATTTCCTCACTGCATATATGATACATAAAGCTTCTTTTTCATGCATAGGATACTTTACCTCTTGCTTATTTAACGTACATGAAATACATTCAATCGTACACATTCCCCTTGTACTTTATGGCATAATTGCGAACCTAATCCATTTTGAGATGCGTCACAATGTATAATAACTTCTTTATTCTGGTTGTATGGAACAAGGACCTTGGTATTTTGCAAAGCCAGTTTAGCTGCCTCGAATTGCCGCTGACAATCATTTGTCCATTGCCACCGCACATTTTTCTTCAATAAATTGTAAAGATCTGACAAGATAACTGTCAGATTAGGCACACATCTTCTGTAAAATTTAATGCCTCCAAGGAAAGCCTTTAATTGTTTGGTGTTGCAAGGCTTTGGACATTGTATCAATGCATGCAGCTTCTTTTCAGAAGGATGTATTCCTTCTAATCAATTTTGTTTTTGAAGAATGAACACTTGCTCCAATTAACCTTAACATTGTACTCATTCAAACGGTTTAAAACTTCAAGTGTTCTGGTAACTGCTTGTTCTAAACCCTTGCTAACAATAAGTAAGTCATCTTGGTATGGGATGACATAATCTAATCCCTGTAGTATGCCTTCAATAGTTCTTTGAAATATTTGTGATGCGATCCGTACACCAAATGGCAATCTAGTATGTTGTAGGAATGGCCAAATGGATCCGGATCCGAAAATACCAGATCTGGATCTGGATCCGAGAGTTTTGTATCTCAATCCCATTATAAAATTACCTCACCTTAAAAGGTATTATGATCTTCGATTACAAATAAATTTTTCATTAGTTAGTCCTTCAAGATTTTTTTCAAGTGTTGTTCCTAAAATAATTTGCTAAGCATAGGCTAACACACTCGTGCACACAAATAATCTTACTTGTTTAACATAAAATGTCAGAGGTGATTTTGTAAATGCCATTGAAACGAATATGTATTCATTCGAATGTATTGGAAATGAAAACGCACATAAATGTGAGGTTTGCCCCTCTATACACTGCCAAGTTTCATGGAAATCGGAGGGGGACATGGGGTCAAATGCCCACTTAAATTTGTCCTCATCTTGACATTTGAGTGGGGGGTTGGGGGGCGTGCCCTCTAAAACAGTTTTTTAGCCGAAACAAAAAAACACTTATTTCTTTGGACCACTCTATACACCTGCCAAGTTTAATGGAAATCGGAGGGGGAGACTTAGACCTCCCTTGTAAGTGTATTAATTACAAATTGCGTGCGCACACACACACATAGAGGCATGTGTGTGTGTGTGTGTGTGTGTGTGTGTGTGTGTGTATGTATATTATATTATATATGTATATTAGCAGGTAACAATATGTTATAAACACATTCTTACTTTCCAAAGAAGCGTTCATGTGGGATGGCAAAACTGATCCGGATCCGAAAGTTTTGGATCCGGATCCATTTGGAACTGGATCCAGATTTTGGATCCACCAGGATCCGGATCTGGCCATCCCTAGTATGTTATACCAATCCCCATGGGGTATTCATTACTAGTAACTGCTTAGTTTGATCATCAAGTTTTATTTGAAGGTAAGCACTTCTGAGATCCAAGGTAACAAATACATCACATCCATTAACTTTTGGAAACACTTCGTCTATCCTGGGCAATGGATAAGTTACGTTTTCAACATATTTATTCACAGTGTTCTTGAAATCGCAGCAAAGCCTCAAATTACCATCATTCTTACACACAACGACCATAGGACTCACCCAATCACTCGAGTCAATCTTTTCTAGAATGTATTGCTCAATCAATTTGTCTAATTCAGACTTAACTTTGTCACGTAAACCATACGGAACATTATAAAATTTCTTAAAAATTGGTGTAATGCCTTGTTTCATTGGAATTGTTGCGGTAAAATGCTTAATTGGCTGCGACAAATCATTATTGAATAACTCTTTATATTCGTGCCTAATAAATTTTATTAATCCTTGCACATCACAAGATGCAATCAGATTTTCACACTTAACCATCTGTGATTTAATCAAGGTTTGCCCATGCACAATTTTCAACTTGTCAGCTGTTAACACAGACAAAGCATTAGTCGTATCCTTCGACTTAAACAAAGTTTGCCCTTGAACAAATTTCAACTTGTCAGATGTTAACATAAACGAAATACGAGTCGTGTCTTGATACACTTCCAACGATGGCCTAAGTTGAGATATATTAATGTGACAATTAGGCAATAAATGCTTAATCCATTGTCTTCCCATGAGTGGATATTTTAAATCACATGCAACTACATATAAGTCTAGTATTTTATCTACATGTTCATAACGAACTCTTACAGCCAGGCACGTATCCAGGAATTCCTTTCGGGGGGGGCTCAACACCATTTTTAAGGGGTATAGTAAGAACCTTACAATTGTGTGTTTAAGACAAGAGGTGGCAATTGGGTTCCAAAACGGGTAGGGGGAGGGTTGCGGAGGGCCTTGCAAGGAAAGTTTACTTTCTCTTGGTAGCCAAGGCTTAATATTAAGAGGTCATAATGTTGAGGCAAAAAAAAATAAAAAAATTGGGAGCAACTATCCCTTAAATCGTTGCCACTGTAAGGCTATCGTTTTAATCAGAACGTGAAATCTGAACATTTTTTACCACTCGACTCCTCTGTTTCCATGCATTAATATTATGTGCCGGAACCATCTCAGTATCTGGGTTTGTCCATTTCTTCTCATCAGGTATAAAAACATCTATGGTGTCTTTGAGTGTTTTTACGAAGCTGATACACATGCACGGGATGGACAATCCACTCGACGACAACACGAGATTCAAATTGTGGGCTGCGAACTGAACGCAGACAGCTCTCGAATATTTCTCTCTGATTCGAGCCTGAACACCACTAAAGTGTCTTGTCCACCCATGTTTGCAGCTCTTATAAAAGCCGAAACCCACCAAATTGTTCAGATTCAGGCCTTAGCACTCACAAGTGTTCAAAAATGCCTGTCACAGCTTCCGCTGTCTTGTCATGTATCGGCACGAAACAAAGGAAGTCTTCTCGAATACAGGTGGATTACGAAACAATTAATGCACAGTGAAAACCCTTCCGTTCCCAACACATGTAATGTTTCGTCTCCCAGTATGATCAAATGCTTACTCATTTATCTCCAGTGACGTGCCGAAGGGAGGTTTGGTGAGGTAATAACCCCATTTGACCCAGTATTCCTTTAAAAAAAAGAGGAACGTCAAACACACGCCTCTCTTTATCTCGGACACATTTTTTAAAATCAACTCACCAGAAGTTTTTATCATCGTATTGGAGATTGAAGTAAGATGCGTTCTTCCTGCAGATTTGGATATGATCATTTAGGGTGCTGTCGTCTGCCTGCCTTCACACCTAACCTTAACAAGGTCCTAATTTTTCATCCTTGTGACTTGGATTTTCAAGACTTAGGAAGGTTTCAGACCGAAGGGACACACGATACATGTCGATTGGAATGGGCCAATCAACAGCAACGTTTCACACCGTAGCGACACAAAAGTCCGCACAAACCTAACGTTCAGGCGACACGGTGTGAAATCTCTCTTATTAGGCCACTGTCATTTTCACCTCGAAGTAGTAGCTCTTGTTGACCACAGAAAAAATTATCCTCAACCGGTGATAATGCTCCTCAGTTTTCTTCTCTCCTATATTTTCTGTGCTTGTTCACTATACAGGCAACACCTTACGATTTGATATACACAGGACATGTATAATACTATGTCGACATTTTAACGAAAAATCGGTTGAAGTCAAGGATGGCTAGGTGGTTCGGTTGGTAGAGCCCTGATTTGGGTCCTGGTAGAGCCTGTAATTTCCGTCTAAAATGTTTACATATGCAACATCTTGCTTTCTCTTCTCGGCATTCATAAAATTTTCGGCTGTCTCTTTATGGTAGTTAAGTGTTTGAATTTGTTTCGAACCCAGTAGGCTTAAAGAAAAGTATTTTTTTTATACCATGAAATTCTCGGACTGCATATACGAAATTTAGTTCTGACAAAACTAAATCATCACTCAAAACTTTGCTTTTCAGTTGATCTATGCAGTTTATTTCTGTTTTAATAAACCATTCCAATATCCGGTACTGCTGAAATATTCACTTTAGAGAGAGGCCTTTGATCTCTTCGGCCCTCGAACGGAACTAGCACTACACTGAGGCGCCGGAAGTTCTGCTGTCGTCAATGTCTTCATTTTCGAATCACTATATCTCATAAAGCAATCAGAGGACGCTGACTGATCTGATCACCAATCGACTGTATGAATTGTCACACTTACCTCTGAAATCTCATTAACCGATTCTTTGTACAGATCAACCGAAAAATTGAATCCGCGTATTTATATCCTCATTATATTCTAGAACGTTCCGTAGATAAAACGATTCGTTAATATCGCCAGTAGTTGACTCCTTCTCTCATTCAAGAACGTACCCTCTCCCGCCTTCCAGTGATTAGTTTCTCAAGTGCGCTGCGACAACACCGAAAGCGTAAGAAAAGTGTACGTGCAATATTATCAACAACCGGGTTATAGAACATTCTTCATCTTGTCTCGATAATTATTTCTCCCAAATTATCATCACATTATTCAAGAAGCCAAAATCCTAATTTCATCTAGTGTAAACAGAAAAAATTCCTGAAGGGAAGCTCGAGCCTCCTGATTCCCACCTTGGATACGTGCTATTGACAATAATAGGGTTATAGAACACTCTCCGTTTTGTCTTGATAATTATTTCTCTCAGATTAATAAATTTATTATCTTCACATTATTCAAGACGCCAAAAATCTAATTTTATCTAGTGTAAATTGAAAAATTTCCTGAGGGAGGTGGGGGGGGGAGGCTCGAGCCATTAACAATAACAGGGTATAAAACATGCTCCGTCTTGCCTCGATAATTATTTCTCTCCTTACATTATTTTCACATTATTTAAGAAGCCAAAAACCTAATTTTATCTAACGTAAACTGAAAAAATTCCTGGGGAGAAGGCCGAGCCCCCTGTGCCCCATCTTGGATACGTGCTATTATCAATAACAGGGTTACGGAACATTCTCCGTCTTGCCTCGATAATTATTTCTCTCCTTAAATTATTGTCACATTATTTTATTTCACACCACAAGAAATCAAAAACCTCATTTTATCTAATGTAAACCTAAAACTTTCGGGGGGGGGGGGCTCGAGCCCCCTAAGCCCCCCCTCTGGATACGTGCCTGCTTACAGCAACCTTTCCTACTAACGGCAAAGTCATACTGCTAGCACATCGTGAAACACAGCTTCCAGATATTGCGAACCATGCAGTTGACTGTCACAAAATGTTTTACTTGCAATCGAAACTTGTGAACCTGAATCTAATTCAAAGTTCAACATAGAACCATTAATATTGAGAGCAATTACATATTCGGACGAAGAAACAAACTTACTAGTAGTTTTATCACAATGAGCTATTTTCATAGGCAATGAAGAATGGTCAGATTTAAGATATGGTTGCGACGAAACTGAACTTCCATTACAGTGAGACAAAGTATACCCAATCGATCCCTCTTGCACAAATTTACTTTCTCCATTTACTTCCATAGTAATCATTCCAACCCTTAAGTCATTTACACCTAACACCTCACTGTCCATATCATCTGAAGAAACAGGTTCAACAGCCTGCACAGCGTTAGCCTTGTACTTGCTATAAGGTTTAGTACTATTAGTTTCTTTATTGCGCTGTAACTTGAAACACTGGGAAACATCGTCACCGAATTTCTTACAGTATCTGCACTGCTTGAAATATTGTTGCTTTCTTTCCCGTTCATTTTTACTTCCCTCATTATCCGATTGATTTTGTCTAAACCTAAGATTGCATCCACTTGACACAGTAATTTGGAATTTCCAGCTATCCTGTTTTGGATTAGAATTGGCACCGGAGTTCAAACGCGTATCATCCTTGTAGTTATTTACCTTTGCGCGGTTAGGGTGCACAAAATTTACATTGAACTGGACATAATACTCCTTCATATCTGCATCTAATTTTTCCATCTGCTTAGCTACCTCAAAAGCTTTGTGAAATTCCATTACATTGTCAGCAATGAGTTTCTTACGAATAGTGTTAGATCTGATTCCGCTAATTAGTGAATCAAATAAAGCAATGGAAAGAAACTCACCATAACCACACTGCTCTCCGATCTTCCTTAATCTCCTTACAAAATCTTCTATTTGTTCATCTTCTTCTTGTACACATTTTCTAAGCTTTAACCTTTGCACAATATAGTTACTTGATGGACTATAATAAGATTTTAATCTTTGTGCAATATCCTGATAGGATTTATCATGAGGCAATGTAGGTGCAAATAATTCACGCATAACTTCATATGGCTGGTTTCCAATGACAGATATTAATCTAGGAACTTTCTTGTCCTCTGGAATAGCGTGTGTTTGACAATAATTATCAAAGCACTCCAAATATGCTACTATCGATCCATCTTGGGGATCATATTTATCAAAACCAGCTACTAAAGCCATTATACATTTACACTATAACACGAAGCTCAGAAGTGAAACATACTTATCCTCGATTTCTAACTAAATTCTCGTCGCCATGTATAAATCTCTGTCGTGTATGCACACGTGGAGGTTAAATGATTCACACACGTAGGTACTTGATAATATAAAGTGCAACACGAGGATACAAAATAACAACGATTTAATACTAAACTTACAATAACCATTTCTAAAATGCCTGAACACACAACTTTACAAACAATTGAATATCGATTCAGATATTATGTACACTTAACAACGGGTAACACTAGTAATTGAGTTTCTATACTGGAATGACTATTAATGCATGATGATTTCACATATTACTGCAAAAGTATTGAATATTTGCATTGACTGATGACTGTTGGATGCACATATATGTGTTTCAGATCCCACTTTAAACTATAGGTCCAGTCCCAATTAGCCTCTCTGTGCATAAAGTGAATTTACAAGCAAACTCAAAGATGACTGGTGTTTTTAAAAGGCACCATCAACCACCAAAAAAAGAATAAAAGTGAGAATGCATATTGACATTTATAGTCAGTTGAGCTCGAGATGTCTCTCTCTCTCTCTCTGTCTCCAAATTTTTATTTGCATTGGCAAGAACTTACTTGTAGAATTTGTGCAGTTCTTCTATATTTGATGCAGTCTGATCTGCAAATTCCCTTTTAAAACCTTTTTCCAGTTGTTTATCTTTGGACACCATTTGTTCATATTTGATGCGGCTTTCTCCTACTTCGTTGTTCAATTTTGCCAGAGTAGTTGATAGGTATGTGATGACCTTCTGATTGGCATTCATTTTCTCCCTGTCAAGAGAGAAATAAACATAAATTATGACAAGTCGAAACTCAAGAAGTTGGTAGAGACTAGAAGCATTGTTAAGTACTCATGTTATTATATGATGGCACTGACTTTGGTGGAGTAGTTAGCACAGTGCGCTAGGATGCCAGAGGTTCCAGGTTCGAATCCTGGCCTGGGTGTTCTTTGTGGGTGTCCCATCATCAATTTCATATTTTCACTCATCTTCATGATTAGCCAGAAGTGGCAGGTAAAGGAAGTAAAATCAATCAATCATTATATGTTGGCAAAATTATAGTGCCATGAAATTATTACCTTTAATTACTGATATTTGGCATGATTTGCCAATCTTATAAATATGTATTTGTCAACTTGTTGGTCGAGAATGTTGAATGCTGGACACCAATGGTCCCAAGTATGAGTCATGGCACTTTGTGTGTGTTCCTTCCACATATTCTTGATCTCTGCCATAGTTGTGATGATGTGATCAGCATCATGCCCTGCTGCCTTTACTCTACAGGGTTGCCCCCAAGTACCCATTTATATGAGGCTGGGTGGACCTCAGAGTCGTGAAGAAACAGTGAAATGACTGGAAAATATCCTGGTCCACATCACCTGCCCTGGGATTTGAACCTGGGTCTTTCCCATGGTAGCCAGGTGCTCTACCAACTGAGCTATTGCGGCTCTAGATATATGTGTAATTTTACAGCATGTAGGGGGTCATGAAGGTCTCTTTATTATGCTATGAGTGCTTGAAAACATTCATTTTATCCTGTATGGATGCAACCATGCATCACAGATACATTGTTGACATTATTTTTTCTGGCAAATGACATGCTAGAAGCAATAATATGCTATAGAAATGGTATCTTGTAGACACACCGACAGAGAGAAGTTTCAGGGTTTAATATTTTTTGGTAAAATTATGCATGTGACATCATGTATACATATATTACATAATTTATGTTTTTGTATTGGAAAAAAAAAGTTTTATGTATCATTTAGAAGTATCCACACACCAATCTGTCCAAAGGGACTAGAAAGAATGTTTCTTTCATCAGTTACAACTCTGACATATACTAATAGTAAACATCATCATCATTCGCCGTTTCCTGCCTCTGGCTGAGTCGGCATAGAAGTCAAGCGCCTCCATTTTCTTCTGGTCTTCCACCACTCCTCTATTTTCACAGTGTTCCAATCTTGTCCTCTTCTCATAACATTCTCCACTATCTGCTCTTTCCACCAACATCTTGGTCTCCCCCTTGGCCTTATTCCCACTCTTTGTGCATGGTAAGCTCTTACTGCTAGTCTTTCTGCATCCATCCTCTTTATGTGTCCGAACCACCTCATCTGTGCCTGATCTATCCTGTCCTGAAGCTTCATCACACCCACTGTCTGTCGGATCTCCTCATTCCTTATTGTATTTCTTCTGTCTTCCCCAATATACTCCTTAAAAATTTCATCTCCACTGCCTGCATCTTTCTTTTGTCTCTCTCTGTCATTGTCCAAGTCTCTGCTCCATACATAGTTATTGGCACATAGTATGTGTTGTATATTACCTTCATGCATTTCATAGGTACATCCTTGTTCCATATTAATCTTTGAACACTTCGATATAGTCCACCACCCATTTGTCCTCTTCTGTTTACCTCCTCATCTATTCTTCCACTTCTCTCAATTATGCTTCTTACATATTTGAAGCTCTCCACTACCCTCAACTATTTCGTGTCCATCTTTATTCTTGGTTCATTTCTGGCTCTGTTTCTTGTTGTTATTTGCACCTCGCTCTTTTCTGCACTGAATTTCATTCCTGCTCTTCTGATTTCTTCATTCCAACTATCAAGCTGTATCTATAGTTCTTCTTCCTTGTTTCCCCATATTACTAAGTTATCAGCAAACAACAGGGCCTTCATCTCCTCCTCTCCTATCTTCTTCCCCACCTCTTTGTTAATTGCATCCATTATAATTATGAAGAGCAGTCGGGAAAGATCACTTCCCTGTGTCCATTACTTATACTGAACCACTCCATTCTTTGTACTGGTGTCTTCACATACTATAAACATATGGGATAAAAGTAGTTTCTTTTAAGGGCTTAAGTGAAACATTATTCTTAAAAAAATGTATTCATGTCTGCTACGAACTTACGAACTCTGAAAGTTTTTTTTTTCCACAACAGAAACTGAAACAAAAAGGTCCTGATAGCATTCTGAAATACTGTGGCTGGTTAAGGGTCATAAAAAAATGTCTGCTTCTCTGGCTTATGTAGAAATTTGTACAAATTTCTGCATTCAATTTAGTCATTTTTATTGTATAAATCTATTTCTGTGTAGACCGTATTGAGAAAATCCATTTACAAATCTATCAAGATAAACAACAATACATACTCAATTTCCCTTTCTTTCCGTTCTAGTTTAGCTCTTTTGAAGTTCATGAGCTTCATCCTGGTTATTTTCAGCAATTCCTGATTCATAGCAGATTCATATTGGAGTTGCACCTGAAGCAGATTTTCAAGGCTCTCGTCGAACTTCTTAATACCTTCCTGAAAGAGATTAAATCTAATGAGAAAATTGTAGGGAAGTTAGAGAATTATACTGTGGTTGTTGTTCTTACATTGAATAAGCATTTTATATCCTACTTTGACACAACAGGTGGCGGCCAGCAGCTACTATGATGGGTAGTGTCAACGTGTCAAGAAAAGAAAACCTCCGCAATGCCCTCCCTTGCCCCCTCCATGTGGTTGCGCCACTGGCCAAGATGTTTAACATTTAATTTATCCTCGTTTGGAAAACAGTGTGTGTGATAAGTAACAATGCACTAATCTGATTAATCTTCACTCACTAATCTATATTTTATACACTACAGGAAACTTCCCTAAAAACACAACAATTACAGGAGGAAAGTAAAAACAAATCCTCTCACCTTCTCCTCCCAAATGCACACGTATTCCAACTAGACGTCGAAAATATTCGAGACATTTGTTGTAAAAAAAATGTCAAAGGAAACTTGCATCACCATAGGATTTTTTTACTTTATAAAAATAAAAGTCTGGATGGCCCTTCGGACGCATCTATCTTATATCTAAATGTTCATTTAACTTTGGATAAATACTACGTTCGTTTTTTCAAAAGTAGGCACAAAAGTAGATAGTACCTTTCTCGCGAATTACTTTCCAACGGGTTTACTAATCAGTCAAATTTAGCGATTTATCTCTGAAGGTGGCAGCTATGTCCCTCCTCGTGTCAAGCGAAAATGGGCTCGGTTGGTGTCTTAGGGTTACCCCCCCTTCTCTCCCCCACCTTGTTCTCTGCTGAGACTTGTACAACCCTCTGCACTTGTGTCAACTTGGTTAGGCCAGCTCTTGGATGGCTCGGACCATTTCCTCGCGAGGGTACGAAACAGCTGGTGATGCCACATGGAGGTTGAGGTGGTCGTCAGCTTGACCAATTGCAAGATTCGAATCTCCTTGTATGTAAATTATAAAATGTATTTATTTAACAATACTTTGGCGATGTATGAGTTTCTTCTGAGGGTAGTGCCATGGCACGGCAGCTCTGCCCTTCGAGCCACCGCTGCTTAAAAATATGGTGCTCTTCCAACGGGAGCTATGGATTTCATTCTCTAAAAAAAATATCTTATGAACTGTTGTTCAAATTTTTATGGTTGCAATTCCAAAATGAGACTAGAAATTTGCATTTTTTATTTTGTAAATTATTGAAGTTCCCACTTTTTGTAGTACACTTTGCAATAGATTTCAGACTTGTGACAACTAGACATCTATGTTCTTCTTAAAGGTTCGCATAACCACTTTTTGTAGATGCAAAATAATCTAACACAGTTATTTTTAGTGGTCTAAAAGTAACTGTGTTATATTACTTTGCATCGACAACTAAACAGTGGGTGTGGTCGACGGACACTAATTTCTTACTTGATACATTTCCTTTTTAGAACTGAAGTCTATGGTGCAACAGCCCTCTAAGGGTGGGCCTGCCAAGCAGCTTTTTTCCATTGGGTGATGCAGTGGGTCAGTCCATGAGTTCCATTTCTGCTGTTTTCGAGCTCCGCACTTGTCCATGTGATGCACAACAGCACTGAAATTTTAGGGGCTCCCACTGGAAACCGAACCTGGTACCTCTCACACCAAAGATGAGAGCATTAACTAATTGACTATGCAGGAGCCCATTGTTGAGCAGAGATTGCATGAGTTCATTGCAATAGTTCTCTGCTCAACATTACATAATCAAAAAATTACAAGCCTTCATTGTATGAAAAATAACATGACTTTTTTTTTCATCATACCAATTGAACTGAAAATTTCTATTAATTGTACTGTGAAAATATGTGTATTTATACATATATTTCTAACTCTTCTTCATTTTTTGTGCTAATGATAATGATAACATCAAATTATTCACAAAATAAAACTTACTTCACTTCTGGGTTAAAACTTAGAAAATTCAACATCCCTAAAATATTTCTCAGGACACTGTTACTGTTCCAGCAAAACTGGGATGTCTAGTCACCCTGGTGTCAGCTCAATCCTAATCATGAGCATTTTTTTTTCTCAATTTAACAGCACTAGCAAAATATTGATTGCAACCTATACATACATTCACAAGTATCCTGACTTTCTTGAACTCTTGATCTAGCATTCTTCTGTACCTCTCTCGGTCGCTATTTAGTGCCTTAACTTTCTCTTCATATTGTTTCACAGCTTTTAAATCCTCCTCGGCCCATTCTTCTGGGGGTTTTGCAACCTGAAATGAAGCATTTATGTTACTCTAGGTTGTTACCTTGTGCAAATAATAACCCGTGGCTCTACAGCCAGTAAGGGCCTTAGCCTATCTCCCGACTGCCAGTCTCCCTCCCACAGTCCTGCCTAGAGGTGTAGAGTTCAGCATCCAGTAATGGGGTGTCAGCATGTCGAACCCCCAGCCTTTATAGGATATTTTTATGATCGGGTAATGCTACTCACTCGTAGCTTTCCAATTTCCTCACGATGGTGGGTTGCCACCGATCCTATACACAGGCCGAAAACCCAGAGACAACCCAGGTGGACTCGAACCCATGCCATCCCACAGTCGGAGCCCAAAGGAGAGTGCCTTAGACCACACGGACACGGAGGAGGACTGTTACCTTGTGTACCTTGGTGCATGTATTGTGAATCAAATCAACCCTGCACTTCTACTACCTGCAGCCCTCTTCTGCGATTTTCATTTCTGTCTGGTTTCTATTTAGCTTACACTGGCATAGTGAGATCAATTGTGAAGCAATTTAATTGTAAAGACTCACTGGCCTTTAATTAGCTCTAATTTAGATATCAGGATCAATGTGATGATAACCAGTATTCATGGCAGTAATTTTCTTATGTGATATAGGTTCAAATCTTTTGAAAAGACCTGGGTGCTTGTGTTCATTCCGTAATTTTTTTTTCCAAATCACCATTAATTCTCATTTACTTAATTAATTCTGCTGGAAAAGAGACATAAAAAAAGATACAAAGTAGCAATGGGAATCATCACACCGATCATTCATCTGCTCCTGAAAAACCACATTTATCATTCATCAGCCCATGAAGAACCACATTTATCATTCATCAGCCCATGAAGAACCACACTGATCATTCATCAGCTCATGAAGAACCACACTGATCATTCATCAACTCATGAAGAACCACACTGATCATTCATCAACTCATGAAGAACCACACTGATCATTCATCAACTCATGAAGAACCACACTGATCATTCATCAACTCATGAAGAACCACACTGATCATTCATCAACCTATGAAGAACCAACTACACTGATCGTTCATCATCTCATGAAAACCCACATTGATAATCCATCACCACTTGAATAACCACACTAATAATCTGTCAGCCCATGAAGAACAACATCAATCATTCATCAGCCAATGAAGAACCACATAGTTTTGTTTATTCATCATGAATTCAAGCAGAACAGGTTTTTTTTCCTTTTAACTCATCCTAATATTTAAAAATATTTACCATACACTCAGGCTGCAGAACATCCTTTTTCAGTGTATCTTCCCACCTAACCTCCAACACCCCATCCATCATTTCTATGAGAGCTCTCTCCCGAAAGTTGTCTGCAAGCTCAAGCAGTCTTCTCCTCTCCTCCTCTGCTGCTATCTGTGCCAGAATTTTTGCCTGACTTGGGGATATATATGGAGGAATATTGACCTGTGAAGAAGGCAGTTAGAAAAGCACTATGATAAAATTTGTATAACTATTAACTAATGGCATGCTTCATTTGGCCAGTGGCGAAACATGTTAATTACTTGACTAATAGTCTCACTGACAAAGGTTCTGTACCAGCCAGGGCTTGGATGTTCCACTGTATTTTGCAAAGTTAAAATATCCTGACAATTTTGCAAAATATTGAGTTTTTATAACCTCTTCAAAAATATTCCTTAGCAGAAGTGAATTAGATGATAATGATATTACATTCTGATTATCCCATATTTTGAGCAATGATATTGTTTTGCAAATAATATTGTAACATTTATAACTATTTAAATTGCTACTGTGTTCAAGTATCAATATTGGTCCAGCCCTAGGTATCAATTTATTAATCATTTCATTTTTTAAAAAATATACACAAAGAATATAAAATAATGTTATAATAAACTATGAAGCAACAGCCCGTGAGGGCCAGGACCTACCTACCAACTGCCGCCCTCACTCCAACATGCCTCAGCAGAGATGGTGACGATCGGTGATGTGTGGTCAGTATGGCCAGTCATTGTGAGCTTTTATGACTGCATTACACTACTTACTTGAAGCTCCCCAATTTTCTTATGATGGTGAGTGGTCACTGGTCCTATACACTGGCCAAAATCTCAGGAGAAAAATTGTTATGCTTCCCCCAGGAGACTCGAACCAGCATGCGTTTGCTTGAGTCCAAAACCTGATGTATTAGACCTCACAGCCACAGTGCAGGACATACACAAAGAATAGAAACAATAATTAAGAAGCAAGACTTACCTCTGATGTTTCAACTTCCATGATTTTTTCAGGAAATTCCAGATAACTCCACTGAGGTTCAAATATTTTGTCCGTAATTGAGCTTTGCCTCATGGTTTCTGTTCTGGCAACATTCAGAGTTTTATCAGGTGTCACATAGAATTCCATCTTCCAATATTCATCAAGTAATTCACCCATTAATCTATAATCACTTACGATCACTTTCAACCGATCATTTCTCTCACGAACTAAGGACACTTCTCTCTGCTTCAGAAGAAGTTCTTCATTGAAGCGTTTGTTGAACTCCTTTTGCAATTGAAGTACCACATACTGTTAAAGAGAATTCAATAGGGTCTTTTAATACAAGTGTAGATTTGGATTTCATATATAATGTAGTGCCACCCTAAATTTAGTTTTTTTTATTATATTTTTGGCTTTTTGTTTTCATTTATCACTTAGAAATTCGTATGATTTTTTTTTCTCAAAGTCGCACCTAGTCCCTTGCTTGGCATGGCGAGAGGGAGAACCATGCCCCTCAGGCAAGTCACACTGGCTAGGGTGTTCTTTTTGTTATTTTTTCTTTTTTTGGTGTATTAGTGTGTGTGTGTGTTAGAGCCACTGGACAAGGCTAAAGAAAATGGCAACACTGCAAGGACACAAGGGAAGTTTTGGCATCTTAGGGACACAACAAGATAGAGGTGACAGGAGTGAGGGTGTGTATTTCGAGGTGTGGTTAAACTTTGCATATATGCATACAGGGATGCAGGGGCGACACTTTGGGAAATGAGTAAGTGAAGTGCGACTGGTGTGCAGGTGGCGAAGGTGAGTGGAAGATAGAGCTTGATACCACTCCACCCTGGCCAAGAGGAATAAAGAAGTTCCGGGCTCGAAGCCAGAACAACGTCAGCCAGCCTAGAGGAAGGCAAAAGGAAGCAGGGAGCTGAAGCTGTGACCAGTGCCCCCTTATCCCCTCCAACAACGGATCATTGACTCAAGCCCCCCCCCCCACCTTCATATAAGGGAAGAACAGTGTGTGAGTGAGGAATGGAAGTGATTCTATGTACAGTGCACCACATAAGTGACAGAAGGTAAGGGATCCCGAAAAACTTTACTTATGGCCATAAGAGTTACATATTTTTGTGTTATGTGTGCTATGCCGGGTTATTGTATACTTTTATTATTATTATCAGTAATAATCTATTTACATGTTCAGAACAAAATTCATGTTCTTTACATATTGCTCCCCACAATAAACACTGATGCTGGCTGATACCTTTGTAGAGACAGGGTAAATTAAAGGTAAAGTGCCCCCTGGCTGCCTTTACCCCCCCCCCCCCCCAGAGTTTCCTCCAGGTACCCATTTTATACGACACTGGAAGGGCACCGGAGCTGCTTGAACAGGTGGAAAAATGTCCCGGTTCTCCTCTGCCGGGAATCAAACTCAGGCCTCTTGCATGGTTGTCAGATGCCCTGCTAACTAAAACTGTGACACAGTCAGAAGGTTAAGAATTGTCACTAATTCTTCCTCAAGTTTGTGTGGCAAAAACTTAAATTTAAAAATTAAAATCCAGCTGACTGAAAGAGGAACATGAATTAAGAGTATGTGAAAATAAAATCCCTAGTAAAATATTTGGACCTAAAAGGGATGAGGAGACAGGTGATTGGAGAAGGTTACATAATTCAGAACTACATAATTTGTATTCATCTCCAGATATTATTAGAATGATTAAATCAAGAGGACTTAGGTGGGCAAGCCATGTGACACGAATGGGAGAGGAAAGAAGAGTTTACAGGATTTTAGTTGGGGAATCCTGATGGTAAGAGACCTGTAAGAAGGCCAAGATGAAGATGGAGAGATAAAGTTGAGATGGACCTAAAGGAAATCGTTAAGGATGGGAAAGAGTATATAGATCTTGCTTAGGATAGGGACAGATGGAAGGCTTGTGTTGCTGCAGCCATAAATTTAAGGGTTTAAAGATGCTAGAGAGTTAGTTAGTGATTTAATAATTTGATTTTACTTCAGTGGCTAAGCATATGGAGTGATCGACTCGTAATCTCACCACCAAAAGTTCCAGGTTTGGGTCCCAGCCTCAGCATGGGTGTTCCTTTGTGACTCACACCATTAATTTCATCTAATCGTCATTCATCCTCATAACTGCAATTAACCTAATGACAGAAAATTATGTAAAATAAGAAACATATAAACAGTCAGGATAGAGTCCTGATTGATCTAACATTTTATGTCATTAAAATGTTATATATATATTCTAACACCTGTAATGCTTCTGAACCATTTTAAATTTCCGATTCAAACACTGGTTATGATAGTAAAAATGTCGTAACATGTAACGTTTTTGTGTTACACTGGTAAAGAGGATTATAGTGAAGGCGACGAAAATATATTACGTGACTTGTATTTTTAACTAGGTTACGAATGCAGTTATTACACTTGTATGAGTAAATATCAATAAGATGTAAAAAAGATCAAGGTACAAACACGCACACATATGTGTGTGTGTGTGTGTGTGTGTGTGTATGTAATATACACAATATACAGCTATCACAATGGATGCACTTACCCTAATTTCCTCCTCTTGTAATGTTTATCACTATCTCTAACTAGGAACCAGCAATAATCGCCCATCATGTGAGGATCCCATCTACCTTGATATCTCTGCTCCATTGTGCGAATGTCTTGATGGAATCTTTCCCCTTGCTCATCACTGACGGCTCCTAAGTTCTTTGGGAAAAAATCCAGGTGGGAGTGGAGAAAGTGGATTTTGAGCGACATTTGACATCCAAGCTTTGCATAAGAATCAAGGAGTTCCAGAACTAATTGAGTATAGTTTGGTGCTTTAGTATTGCCCAGAAATCCATTCACCACTGCACTAAAAGCCTTCCAGGCAGCTAGTTCTTTGACACTTAACTTCCTATCAAAGTTGTGATCTCTCAACAGTTTCCGAATTTGGGGGCCAACGAATATTCCATCTTTCACTTTAGCATCACTTAGTTTTGGGAAGAAGCTCCTGAGGTATGCAAAACCATCTCCATCTTTGTCCATGGCCTTTACAAAATTCTTCATGAGGCCTAATTTAATATGCAAAGGAGGAAGCAATATGTTGTTAGAATTAACTAATGGAGCATACTTCACATTTTGTTGCCCTGGTATATAGGTTTCTCTCGGAGGCCAGTTTTTCACAGTGTAGTGCGATTCTGTCCCGTGTGGGGTTGCTAGTCCTCCATTGGGCACCTCCCTAGGTGGCGGATATGGGAACGCCCTCCAGATATGGAGGGTACCGGGAAACCGGGGCGGACCAAAACTAGCAAAAGAAGGGCGGACCAGGCTCAAGAGCTGTAGTGAAAGCAACTGGTCTAAGGGACGGAAACCCGAATCAAATGACATGGGGAGATGGCCCCATAGCCCTGGTAGGCGACCATCTAGGGGAGTAAACCCCAACAGAAAAACCCCTCCAAGGGTTAAAATGGTTGAGCGTTAGGCTGACAACCTCACCTCGTAAAAAAGCAACTTGTTAAGAAACCTGCACATCAGCCTCGGATAAGGATGGGGAACACAGATGACGAACCAGGCAAGAACAAGGTACATGATTGGTCCATAGCAACATGGAACGTCCGAACAATGTTAATACCAGGTAAAATGCAAGAAATAGCCAATGTAATCACACAACGCAAAATTGATATTGTAGCACTACAAGAGATCAGATGGCAAGGACATGGTAAAATAGACAAAAAAGATTACAGCGTATACTATAGCGGAACAAAAGAGAAAACAGGACAATATGGAACAGGGTTTATAATAACAAAAAACCTAAGAGAAAGAGTTCTATCATTCAAACCAATCAATGAGAGGATATGCAAAATAAGAATCATGGGTAAATTCCAAAATATTAGTATACTGTCGGTACATGCTCCAACCAATGAAAAAGAAGATCGAGAAAAAGAACAATTCTATGATCAACTAGAAAGAACAATAGAAAAAATAGCAAGATATGACATCATAATAATTGCAGGTGATTACAACGCAAAAATAGGAGTGAGAATTAGTGACACAGACACAATTGGTAACCATTCCCTACACAAAAACAGTAATGAAAATGGCCTACTTCTAACACAATTCGCAATAAGAAATAGGTTGGTAATTAAAAGCACCTTCTTTCCACATAAGAAGATACATTTGGGCACATGAAAATCACCAGACGATGAAACAGTAAATCAAATAGATCATGTATTAATAGATAAGAGACACTCCTCAACAATTATAGATGTAATAAGCCAAAGAGGACCAAACTGTGATTCAGACCATTTTCTGGTAAAAATTAAACTAAGAGCAAGATTAAGCAATAACCCAATCAAACAGAACATACGAAGAACAAAATGGAATTATACAAAACTTGACAACCAAGAAAACAAGGTGAATTACCAAACAGCAATTAAAAATAAGTTACAACAAAATACTCAAGAAGAAACAATAGAAGGGAAGTGGAAAAGAATTAAACAAGTGTTAACAGAAGCTGCAGAAGAAGTAATAGGCAAAGAGAAAACATCAAGGAAGAAAGAGTGGTTTGATGGAGAATGTCAGCAAATAATTAACCAAAAAATGTTGCAAGAATGAAGATGCTGCAAAGAGAAACAAGAAGCAGTTGTAACAAATACAAAGAACTAAGGCAACAGGCAAATAATTTATGTAAGAAAAAGAAAAAAGAATGGATAAGAAAGAATATCCAAGAAATAGAACAACTTAGTCAACAGTCAGAGATTAGAAAGTACTATGCAGCAATAAAGAGAATAAATAAAGGATATCAACCCAAAGAGATAGGATGTAAAAGGAGAGACGGGAGATAATAGGAGACAAATAAAGTGTACTAGAAAGATGGACAGAACACTTCCAAGAACAATTATACAATGAAACATATAGAGAAGAACAAATAGAAAATAATGATGAACAAAATACAGAAGGAACACCAACAAGAGAAGAAGTTGAGAAGATATTAAAAAATCTAAAAAACAATAAATCACCAGGAGAAGATGAAATAACAGCAGAAATATTAAAATATTCTGGACCAAATATGATAGAAGAAATATACAAAATGATAAAACAAATCTGGCAAGAAGAACACATACCAGAAGCATGGAATAATGGAATATTGTGCCCAATACACAAGAAAGGTGACAAAACAGAATGTAGTAATTATAGAGGCATCATGTTACTTAATACAACTTACAAAATACTGACCAGCATGATACATACAAGATTAACAGCTATAACAGAAAACATAATAGGAGAATACCAAGCAGGCTTTAGACAAGGAAGAAGCACAATAGATCAATTATTCACAATAAGACAAATAATGGAAAATGAAAAACTAAATATGCTGACCAAGGCAGTAATTTATTTTATTATAAAACATAAACTAACGTAACGTTTCAACCTTCTAGCAAGGTCTTCTTCAGACTCTGTATCAAGTACAAAAGTCTTTTGTACTTGATACAGAGTCTGAAGAAGACCTTGCTAGAAGGTTGAAACGTTACGTTAGTTTATGTTTTATAATAAAATAAATTACTGCCTTGGTCAGCATATTTAGTTTTTCATAATCATGGAAACAAGGCTTAATGGAGTTATAATGGAAAAACATTATGAACATAATATAAATCTCTACATGTTATTCATAGACTTTCGTAGTGCTTTTGATAGTATTAAAAGACATAAATTAATACAAATTATGGCAGAACTACAAATACCTAATAAATTGATTAGATTAACAAACATGACACTGCAACGCACATATTTTAAAGTCAAAATATGGAGCGATATGGGTGAACTAACAGAATATAACACAGGTGTAAAACAAGGAGATGGACTATCTGCATGCTTATTTAACATAGCACTACATGCAATAATAAGCAAAATAGACAAAAGAGGAACAATATTTACGAAACTCAGCCAAATTAACCCATATGCCGATGACGTAGTTATAATATCCACAACAGTAGAAGAATTAAAGAGAACATACAGGATATTAGAAGAAGCAAATAAAATTGGGCTACAGACAAACATGAACAAAACCAAATTCCTACTGCTGACTCCAAAGCAAGATGGAAAACGTTACCACCAATTTACAATAGATCAGCGGCGGCTGCTTAATACGTGCTACCGTGCTATAGCACGTTGCTAAATTTGTTAAAATGAAAAGAAGAAAAAAAGCAAATCTCACAGATGCAAGAAGTTTAATGAAGCCCTAAAGTGAATTGAAACTTTTCGTGTTAAGAGCCTCAACATTTAACAGCGGCGCCACGTATTTCCCTCGCACTGTTGGGGCTATAAGGAATACTGTACCGTGCTAGAATCTCAACAGCACGTTTTCGCCCCTTTTTCATCCCTCCGCGCATGAATACTGTACACCCCCACTCCTCGATTCGTACAGGCGATAGGGTCTCGGCTCGAGAAAAATCGTCTGCTAGCGTGCTACAGGCAGACTCAGCACGATAAGTGTGCCATCTCAGGATAAGAAGAAAGTCTACGACAACCTATTGCCTCTGTCAGTACAACGTTTCTTAATGTCATTTTCTAACGTTCTGTACGTTATCAGTGTAGGCTTATGAAATGTTTGTAACATGTCGTATACATTAGCAGCACCTGCAAAAAAGTTGGAACGTGAATTGACACTACCCCTTAGCCTTTTATCTATTTCGGTGGTAAGTTGTAAAGATTGCAACTCTGAAACTATAGTCCGTCCCTTTTTTGCTTCCGAAAGTTGATTCTGCTATGTAATTTATGTTTAGGAAATTCTAATTTTATATTTTATCTAAATTACCTGTTTTTAAATGCTAGAAATATATTTCCTTGTGTTCATGTAGCACTTCAACAGTCAAGAAACAAACTTACAGAGTACCGTCATTTTTCCCCGGTTTCCAGACCCGAAAATTTTCCGCACGGTTCATTGTGTTAAAATCGCGTGGCGTGTGAAGGGGTGGTCATTGTTGTGAAGGATTAGCGTTTTGTTGTTGTTAGAAGTGAAAGTGTGTGTGTGTGTGTGTGTGTGTGTTAGTGTACCATGAATTCGGTGGATTCTTTGTTGCAACGACCTTTCTCTTCAAGAACACTTGAAGAAAAGTTGGAATTAATAGGACGGCCGTTGCCAGATTTGGATCTATCGCAAAATGCAAAGGGAGGTAAGAACGCTACGCATAAAAGGCGATTTAATAGAAAACTGTACGATATTGAACCATGGCTTTGTGGGTGTCAAATGGGTACTCTTTGTAATACTTTGTAATAATGAAATGAATGAAGGGGCATTCACAAAGAAAACCCATACCCGGGCCGAGACTCCAACCCGGAACTTCGATGGCGAGATCAAAAGTCGACCACTTAACGTTCGTGGCCACAGAGCCGGCACGTATGGGTGGGTGGGGGCAGGGGGGGTAGGGGTCATTATAAGTACATGAAAAACAGCATCAGTTGTAGCACGCATCTTTGAAAAGTCACGAGCCGCCGCTGCAATAGATGACAAGAAATTTGAAGCGGTAACAAACTTCAAGTATCTTGGAATGACGATAAATGACCAAAATAACATGCACGATGCAATTAGAGAAAGAATAAATGCAGGGAACAAAGCATATTATGCCAACATATAATTACTAAAAAGCAAGTTAATTAGCAGATATACCAAACTATTGATTTACAAAACACTTATTAGACCGGTAATAACTTATAGTGCTGAGGTATGGACAATGAGTGTAGAAGACGAACAACAATTAAGGAAAACTGAAAGAAGAAGAATCAGAAAAATATATGGACCAATCAAGGATGGAGATTTCTGGAGAAGTCGAAACAATGAAGGGATAAATTCCATCTTAAACCAAAAGGATATAGTAAGATTTATTAAAGCCAGAAGAATTAGTTGGATGGGTCATATAGAACGTATGAATAAGGCTAAAATGCCGCGAAGAATCATGTATGAGAGAATATACTCCACAAGAAGAAGAGGCAGACCCAAACTAAGATGGCAGGATAGTGTCGTACAAGATCTACAAAGAATGGGAGTCCATGGATGGAAGGAGAAGATATTGGACCGAAATGCTTGGAGGCTGATAGTGCAGGAGGCCAAAGCTCACCCAGAGCTGTAGAGCCAATTGGTAAGGTAAGGTAAGTGCGATTCTGTAGCCCTACTGTCCCACAAGCAAAGGAAACAACAATACTTTGTAAACCCACCTTGGAGTCCCATTAATATGGCAATGACCTTTAAATCGCCACAAATCTGCCAGCAGTACTTATTATATTGAATCATATTTAACAAGACAGACATACTGTCATATGTTTCCTTCATCTCAACAGAATGTGCGACTGGTATGGATGGTTTTTGGATGTCATTGTGTAACAACACTGCTTTCAGGCTACTTTTGGACGAGTCTATAAACAGTCTCCATTCCTCTGGAATGTGCTCCAACCCAAGCTTATCCATTAAACCGTCTATATTTGTACATACACAGAGGGAATTTTTCATTTCAAAGTAGCCTGAAAACTGAGATCCAACCACCTCAGCCTGCTGCTTAGTTAGATACACATCTCTAACCAAGTCATTCAGTCTGGACTGGTCGACAAGGAGTGGTTCCATCTCTGGTTGCGGAAAATAGCTTGGATCATGGAAGTGTACGGGAAGGGTGGCTCTTCTTCTTCTGCAAAAGATTCCTCTAAATGTGAGGGTGGGCTAGGGATTGGGAGTTCAGGTCCATGTGGTATGGGTCTCATAGTGGAAGGAATATTGGGGTACACAATACTGGATTTTGTTCGTTTAGAATGTCCCGCTATGCTTATTAGGCAGAAGTAACAGTCCTCAGCATGGCTACTCAGTTCACGCCAAACGATTGGCACCGCAAATGCCATAGTACTGGTTTTGTCTCCACGAAACCACCTCACAAGAGTTGAATAACAAGTCACACAGCACACATGGGGAGCCCACACTTTGTCTTGATCACCAACATTGCACCCGAAGTAGCTATAATACGCTGATTTCAACGTTTCTGTCAACATTCGGCGTTGACTTTTTAAAGTGTACTGCCTGCACACATAGCAGAAATTGTTTGGTAAATTTACACAACCACGTCGGTTTTTCTGCATTGCAGTATCACCCAAGTAACTTCAACACAACTTCTCTACCTCAAAGCACATAATACTGAACTCATTAAATCACACTCCCTTCAGTCTGTAGAGCATTCTCCCTTATCTTATCAGTAACTCATTCTGGGGGAGGGAGAAGCATCCTTTTTGAACGTCAACAATGGAAACAGCCAGAAAAAGAAACAAATCTTTTTATAAGTGTGTTTGTTTATACATTATTGCAAAATTTATTTTCATTGTTGCCCAAAATCATATAAATTGGAATCTGAATGTAAATAACGTATCCACGTTATACCAGATATGACATAACGTGTATCTCTGAAATGTTACGTGATACAAAAATTTCAGTTGCAGATCTGAAATCAGCACATCCGAATTAGTTAAGCCCGACCCTGTGGCCGAGTGGTTAGCACATCGCGCTGCGACGCCAAGGGTCCCGGGTTCGAATCCCAGTCGGGCTTGGTTGTTTGTGAATGTCCATTCATCAATTTCATCATTTCATCACTCATCCCCATCTTCGCAAATTAGCCTAGAGGCACAAAACGCGAAGTAAAATAAATTAAATCAATCAATCAATCAACCAAATTAGTTAAGAACACATGTTACCTTTGATGTTGCAAAATGGTTGTTGACTATAATCATTATCATGATAATAAGAATTACTGTTATTATTTGTACTATTCAAGTTTTCTCAGTGGCCTCCCCCCCCCACAAAAATTTCTGGTGATCACCATAAAATAAACAAATTAAAAAATACCCCACACTTACTCTCAGGAGAACAGATTCGTGGTATGCATTCAGAAAAGATGTAAGTTCAAATTGATTATGGTGAAGACGGGATAGTTCCACAAAGTAATAACTGATTGAGCCAAACATTTCATATCTTTTGTTTTTATCATCTTCAGCCTCCTCTTCTTCTTTTTCTTCCTCTTCCTCTTCTACTTCCTCATCTTCCTCCTCGTGCACCTCTACTTTTACTTCCACTGTCTTTATTGCTGCTTCGCCTCCTTCGACCTCTTCTTCCAAGTTAGTTTCGCTATAAAGCAACAACAACACATTTTTCAAAATTCAATGGGACCTTGCATGCCAAAGTGTAGCAATGCAATGCAATGCAATGTTTTAATTGTATTCTATCTTGCAAGTCAACAATCTGAAATTGTCATTTGGATAGAAATTCAAGTATTAATCATAATTTACATATTGTTTGTTTGTTTTTAATTTTTTGATTTACTTTTGTTTTGTGTTGTGTCCTAACCGTGACACCAAGAAACAACCAAGAAATTAATTTCTCCTATAACTGTTACATTTACCCTCAAGTCCACTAGGATATTCGAAGATCAATTACTTCCTCTCTTTGCATTAAATAATTTATTTTCATCATTTAAAAATTCACAGAAATTAAAATAAAATTCTTATCAAGTAAAGTGCAAGTGTTTTATCTGTCTCACCTGAGTAGTGGTATTGACTGTACTATAAACCCACGAAAGTATGAGCCCCCTCCAGCAGATTTGCTTACACTTAAAACAAGCTCAACATGAGCATATGAGCTTTTTGCTCAAGTGTGGAACCCCGTCTAATCCAAGATTTTTGTAAAAAAGCCCTCATGGATTCCATGAGAAAGTATGACCCCCCTCAGAAAGTATGAACCCCCTCAGATACCCATACCCATACACACCCACCTACACACACCTACACACACCCACACCCACCCACACCCACCCACACATATTTACTTCCGGTCCACTTCCGGTTTGGCTACTTCCGGTCCACTTGTGGCCAAGTTGTGGCCTATTTCTGCTTTTTTTATCCAGCATAGAGTTTTGATTTGAACCCCAAGAAATTGTATATAAATACCAATGCCAAAAATATTAAGTGTATACACACATACACACACACACAAAGCACAGTGTTGAACCCAACTGATATTTTTATCCAGCATAGAATTTTCATTTGAATCCCAAGAAATTGTATATAAATACCAAAGCCAAAAATATTAAGTGTATACACACATACACACATACACACACATATACATACACACATACACACACACACATACACATACACACACACACACACATACACACACACACATACACACACATATACATACACACATACACACACACACAAAGCACAGTGCTGAACCCAGCTGATATTTTTTATCCAGCATAGAGTTTTGATTTGAATCCCAAGAAATTGTATATAAATACCAAAGCCAAAAATATTAAGTGTATACACACATACACACATATACACACACACAAAGCACAGTGCTGAACCCAACTGATATTTTTATTCAGTATAAAGTTTTGATTTGAATCCCAGGAAATTGTATATAATAAACAACAACAAAAATGCCGAATCAAAAACATTGTAATCAATGCAATAAGAATATATCCAGCCCTAATTGGGCCAAGCACCAAAAAATTTGTAATCCGGACAAATACAAAACTCCCACAAAAATTTGCCCCAAATGCAATAGAAAATACAGCATGCAATACTTCACATATACACATAAAGATACTTGCTCTGCACAATCATCAACACAACCATCCACTTCTGGTCTGAAAAGAAAGCACGAAGCACCTGTTAATGCCGGACCTGCAAAGCAGCCACGCCATGCACCTATCCGTAGCAGTTTTAACGGCCAATTAAGGGATCACCGGTTTGTATCAGAGCCAAGATGTGGCATTAAGAATTTTTTGAACAGTATAAATCCTAATCTGCAGGCAATTCTTAATGCACAAAATGGATCTTATAAACTGTCCCTTAAATTGTTTGCACAATATAAGAAACCAAACGGCACAAAATTTACACAGCCCCACATAACAGAAACTGTACCTGTATATTCAAATGCAAATTCGGACAAAATAATAAGCAGGTTGATAGATCAACTGAATACTAAACACTCTGAATTTGCATCAAAAGAGTCTGGATGGAGCCTATGCGGCTCTCCACACAAGTTATATGTTAATATTTCTGAATTCAGGCCATTACAAGGATCTACATATCTGCCATTACCTGCTAATATCAAAAACAGAAGAGCTGTGGTCAATATAGAAAATACCGACCAGAAATGCTTTTTGTGGTGTATATTAGCTGCTTTGTATCCAGTTTCAAGGCATCCAGAGAGAATAAGTTATTACAAACAACATGAACATCTTTTTGACGATGTAATGGAGGGTTTAGAATATCCAATGTCTGTTCAGAATATTGATAAATTTGAAAAAAGGGCCAGGCACATCAATGGCAAACAATTATCTATTAATGTATTTATTTGTTCCACTGGCAATTGCCCGATAGCACCTCTCAGAATCAGTACAATTGATGATGAATCTGCTATTCCGATTGATCTGCTCTTAATTGAAGGGGATGGCACATATCATTACACTCTGATACATAATCTTCAAGCTTTAGTGAGAACACAACTAGACAAAACTCATACAATATTCAAGTTGTGCAGAAGATGTTTATCTGTATTTTATGGTCAAAAAATGGTGAAGGGGGTTCGTGAAGAGAGTGCAGAAATTGCCAAAAACAAGTTAATTGAGCATCTGAAATACTGTGGAAACCATAAACCTGTTCATATGGTGATGCCCAATCCAAGTGAAAATTGCAAATTCAAAAAATTTGAAGCCTTGTTGGAACACCCAGCATATATTGTCTGTGATTTCGAATCGAACCTCAAACCTCTTGCATTCTGCAATCCAGATCCTGAAGAATCTGCAACTACACCATACCAGCTACATGAACCTTCTAGCTTTTGTTATATAGTTATACGGGATGGCATAGCTAGTGAGCCATACTTATACATTGGACCAAATGCCATCAAAATATTTGCACATAGAATAGAAAATGAGTGCCGTGACATAGCATCTAACATCTTATTAATATCAAAGCCTATGTTGCCTTTAACAGAGGAACAGATTGAAGATTTCAACAATGCAAAAAAATGCCCGGTATGTGATTCTGAATTTTCAGATACAAATATCAAGGTACATCACCATTCACATACAGATGGTCGATATAAACAGGCCCTGTGTAATAGCTGTAATATTCAGATCAAGAGACCAAGATTTATCCCCATATTTTGCCATGGAGCATCCAATTATGATTTCCATCATCTGATCAGGTACGAGGGGTTTGAGAAGCAGAATTTAAATATTTTAGCTGAAAATGATGAGAAATATATATCTATTAGCAAGATAATTAAAGTTAATGGTGTTCCTATTCACATAAGATTTCTTGATTCTTACAGAATTTTATCTGCTAGCCTGGCTACACTGGTAAATCAATTATCTGATGATAAATTCAAAATCACACGTGCATTGTTTCCAAATCAGGACCTGAAATTAATTAGGCGGAAGGGTGTATATCCATATGACTATGTTACAGATTTTTCTAAATTTGATGAGTGTTCCCTGCCACCACAAGAAGAGTTTTACAGCAGAATCAGAGGATCTGGAATCACTGATGAAGATTATCACCATGCCCACTTGATGTGGAACAAATTAAAATGCCAGACATTTGGTGATTATCACATGGCATATTTAAAACTTGATGTGACCCTCTTAGCTGATATATTGCAAGCATTCAGAAAATCTTCCATGCAAAATTATAAACTGGACCCAGTGTATTTTTACAGTGCCCCGGGCCTAGCATGGGCCGCAATGTTTTTCAACACCAAAATGCAATTGGATCTGATCCACGATCAAGATAAGTATCTGTTTATGGAGAAAGGTATAAGAGGAGGGATGGTGCAATGTTCTCAGAGATATGCCAGAGCAAATAATAAATATATGCCTGATTATGATCCAGCACGGCCATCAAATTTTATACTGTATGTAGATGCAAACAGCCTCTATGGTCATGCCATGATGGATAAACTGCCATATGCAGGGCTTGAGTGGGTTGAAGATTTCAATATTGAGGATCTTCAGGACTTTGATGACAGTGAATATGGCCTCTTCTTAGAGGTTGATCTGATAATTCCTGATGATTTGCACAATAAATTTTCTGATCTGCCCCCAATTCCTGAGGTTCAGTGCTCACCTGGCTCTAAACAGAAGAAGCTCATGATGACTCTGGAGCCAAAACAAGGCTATGTCATATATTACAAAAATCTTCAGTTCCTGATGAAACATGGTGTCCAAGTAACCAAAATTGGAAAAGTTTTGAGGTTCAGGCACTCAAGATGGTTGAAACCATACATTGATACAAATACGGAGCTTCGAACATCTGCAAAAAGCCAATTTGATAAGGGCTTGTTTAAATTGATGGTGAATTCAGTGTATGGCAAAACTATTGAAAATGTCAGAAAACATACCGATGTTAAAATAATTACTGACCCCAGCCTGAGCAAAAAATTGGTTGCAAAGCCCAACTTCAATTATAGAAGAATTTATGATGATCACATGGCACTTTTCAACATGATGAAAACAAAGATCAAATTTGATAAACCTATTTATGTAGGGGCTGTGATATTGGAATTGGCCAAATTACATATGTTAATATTATATTATAATGTGCTGAAACCTTTTTATGGTGATCGTGTAAAATTATTGTACATGGACACGGATAGTTTTATTCTTGATATTCAAACAGAAGATGTTTATCAAGATATGTCCCAGCCTGAATTGTTTCAATACTTTGATACCAGTGAACATACAATAATTCAACCCCACAACAAAAAGGTGCCTGGCAAGTTAAAAGATGAGACACTTGGTGATGTTATTGTGAAATTTGCTGGGTTAAGTGCCAAGATGTACACTTTTAAAACATGTAGTGGTGCTGTTGCCAAAAAGGCCAAGGGCATTGGCAGAGTAACTGTTGAAAAAATCTCCAATTTGAAGATTATAAAAATTGCCTCAAATCCCAGAATTCAATCAAAACATCAGAATCCAGAATTCAGAGTGAGGATCACTTGCTGACTAGCAATATTGTAAGAAAAGTGGCTCTGGACCCACATGATGATAAGAGATGCATTTTATCATGTGGCATACATACTCTACCATGGGGGCATTGTGATTTGAAAAATGGCAAACAATGCCCAATTACAGAGCATGATTTGAAATAAATAAACATGCCTATGAACTTATTTGGGTTCAAAAAACAGGCTATTATGGAGCTGCCAACACCACAAGCCTCTCCTGATATGCTGTCTAAACTGAGTGGCTTGTTAATTATTCATCTGAACAGCATACTTACAGATAATGATGATGAAACAGGTAAAATATTGTACATATTTAACAATAATTTAAATCATTACCAATTACCTGTAGGTGGTCAATTACAATTTATTACAACCCCCGAGGGTGATGTTAAGATTTCAGTGGGGAGAAATATTTATAGAATCAAGCACTCAAACATGATTTCTGGCACTGTATATACTGTTTCTGCTGGTGACTGCTTATATATTGAGGTCCCTGGATCCTATGACAAGCTTATACCCTTTTTTATAGAATTAAGAATCAGATACTCTATAATAAATAACCACTAAAACAAAAATGCCTAATGATATATTTGGCCATACAAGACATGAAGATCACAGTGATGAGATTCTGATGCTTGATGTCAGAGTCAAGAAATTAAGAAGTGATTTACAAGCTTTACAGACCACACTCAATGCCAGTCTTCAATTAGAAATTACAAATTTGCAATCACAATGCATGGACCCTCTTCTTAAAATTGATTCTGAACTCAAATTATTGCTTCAGAAATATACTGATTTGGCCACATTAGATAATTTTCAAAGTTTAGAAGAAGCTGTAGCAGCTCTTCAAGCCAAATTTAAGACCCAGGCCACCAATTCTGAGCAATTGAAACAACAATTGGAAGAGCAAATAAATAATGTCCAGGCACAGCTCCAAACAATTGTCAAAAGCATAAAATCACAAGAAGATTTTGATCTAGTGATTTCCACTCTAAAAGAACAGATTCAGTCACTCCAGATACCTAATCTGGACCCCCTGAACAATGTCATAGCCGAGGTTAAAGAAAAAATTGAGACACTTGAAAATTTTATGAACAACTTGCCATCTTCTGATGCTTTGAATGCAATAACTCGGAGTGTTGCAAACATCAAGCTGCAACTTGAAACATATGAAGATTTTGGAAAAATTCAAAGTTCCATAACCCATCTTGAAGGTACAATAGCAGCAGTGCAAAGTGATTTGGCGAATGTACTAGAATCCCGATTGCCTGGAATTGTAGATACCCTTGTCAGTGTCCAGCACCAGATCACAAAGCTTGAAAACCTCAACACTGAATCTGAACTATCTCATTTTCATCACTTGATCGATGATATCCAAACAAAGCTTGAAATTTTACAACAATCAACACCCACTCAGGCAGATATAGCCCTGCTCCAAAATGCTATGCAAAATGTGGCTGATGCTTCTGAATTAAACAATGTAAAATTGGCACTTGAATTTTTGCAAAATACAGTATCAAATCTTCCCACATCACAGGAACTTAAAAATATTAAGAGGGCAGTGAATCGCATATTGAAATCAGAAGATATCAAGAATATCCAAGCAGAGATCAAACATCTCACTCAGACAGTTGCCACTCTACCAACCAATCAACATATTAATGAACTGCATGCCTTGTTTGAGGATATCAGAAGACAGGTCCATGATCTTACTGCTCAAAATTCAAAATTGGCGGTTGTTGAAAATTTGCAACAAATTGTAGCTAATATCAAGCAACAGCTAGGGACCATGGAATCCAATCAAGCAAATGCTTTGTCTGTTTTTGCCACCCAGCTTCAAGAGATTGTGCAACAATACAAGAAACTTGTTGTGGACATAAAAATCAAGCCAGGCCATGATGATGTTGTTAGGACCATCAATGAGCACCTTGAATCTGTAACAAGCAGATTGCTTACAGCAGAAAAAGAAATAACAGGCATAATCGAGAATCCAAAACATACAGTAATTCTTGAATTGTACAGCATCCCCAACAAAGAATATGATTCACCATTTACACCAGGAGGCAAAATATATATGCTGTCCCCTGCACAATTTTATTACCAGTTTTTTGTTGGGGGCACACTGAGACCAATCAAGATCAAATATTGGCATCAGCCACAGGCACACCACTACCCCACCTTATCAATAACAAATGCTGACAACAAACCAAAAATCACCAGTGTAGAGTTAGAGGATTTTACAGACCCCAATACATTAGAAACAGCCTATGCTGAAGATGATGGCACTTTGGAATTTAAAATACAAATAGGGGACAAATTATATTTAGAAAATCCTGCAGTATCAGCTGCTGAACACCCCATAGTTGCAATATTCTTGTTTTCATATTATGTCTAGACAAATTATTGTTGATGAATTACACAGACAGGCCAGACATAATTTTAAGAGACTCCCAGTAGTCACAAAAGGCATAGATGATTTATGGCAGAGCGACTTGATTGAGTTGTCAAGTGGACAGTTGAAAAACTTAGACAAAATCAACAAGGGCTACAAGTATCTACTCACTGTGATAGATACATTTTCAAAATTTGCCTGGGCTGTGCCACTCAAATTCAAGACTGGAAAATGTGTTACAGAAGCCATCAGGACAATCATCAATCATTCAGGAAGATCACCGCGCTATTTGCAAACAGATAATGGCAAAGAATTTTATAATTCTGTGTTCCAACAATTTATTAAAAGCCGGTCAATACAACATTATTCGAGTTACAGTGATCTCAAGGCCTCAATTGTAGAGAGATTCAACAGAACCTTAAAAAATCTTATGTATAAACAATTTACCCTCCAAGGTAATTATAAATGGATTAATATTCTTCCAGAACTTCTACATAAATATAACAATTCTGTCCATTCCACAATCAACATGAAACCCTCTGAAGTAACTTCATCTGATGAGCAAAAATTGATCAGCACTGTTTATTATCCTAGATACCAGCCAACAACAAGAAGGGCCAAATACAGGGTGGGCGATCAAGTAAGAATCAGCAAATATAAGCACTTATTCAAAAGAGGCTTTACAAGAAACTGGAGCACCGAATTATTTACAGTGGTTCAAGTTAAACCCGGGACCCTTAACACATATATAATAAAAGATCACCGAGGAGAAATTCTCAAAGGCAGGTTCTATGAACAAGAGCTCAGCAAAACTAAACAGCCTGACACATATCTCATAGAAAAAATCATCCGCAGAAAAGGCAACAAGTTACTTGTCAAATGGCTGGGTCATCCGGAAAACAGCTGGATCGATGCAGACAAAGTGATAATATGAGCACCTGGGATGTTATAAAAAGGCTGCCAGAACCTGAACAGCAGAATAAGAGAAATGGCAACTTGCTGCCTGATAATATTAGGTGTCTTATTGTTGGGCCATCTGCTTGTGGTAAAACTACACTAATGGTTGATAATTTTTTATTGGCACCCAACTGGTTAGACTGGAAAAACAGGCACTTGTATGTTTTCTCTAAGAGCTTGGAACAATTAAAATATCAGCAGCTGATGAAGCTATATGATGGATTGGATATAGCCACTTTTGAACCAGATGTTAAGCCACTTCATGAATGTCTCGATAATTCTGTTGTTGTGTTTGATGATATTATACTGGATAATCAAAACAAGGTTAGAAATTTTTTTACACAGGGCCGACACAAAAACATAGATTGCTTCTACCTGGCACAGACTTTTTCTAAAATACCCAAGCAGCTGATCCGAGACAACAGCAATTTTATATGTGTGTTTCATCAAGATCATACCAACCTCAAACACATACATGATGAATATGTAGGTGGGGACTTGAGCTACAATGATTTTTCCAAGTTTTGCAGTAGGTGCTGGAACCAGGACAGTTATGGGTTTGTCACAATTGATATGACAAGAACACCCAATAGTGGCAAATACAGAAGTAAAATCAACGATTTTCTAGACGTTGAGACATAAATAAACAACCATGAAACGACCAATCATTGATGATCTTAAGTTAAGAGATTATCTTGTAAAAAGATTTAAGGGATGGAAATCAGAGAACCGTGGAATTTATGAAAAACACAAACAAACAGAACAGCCTGTAATTGATGCTATTAATAATTTAGGTAAGAATATCAAAACTGTTACAGAGCAAAATCAAAATTTGATCACAGAGCTTGTACCTGTAGCTGCTAGGAACATATTAGATTATCCATTCACCCCACTTTCCAGTATTCATACACCTAGTCCTGTTGCTCCTAGAAGAATTGAAGCTACTCAGGATCCTATTGAATTGGGTCTTCTTGCTCAAAAATATTTAACCACACCTAAAGACAACAAAGATGAGGTGTTTGGCTTATATGCTGACACAGAGCTTGATGGCAGTATCATACACAGAATTGGTAATTTCAGAGTAACTTTTATGGGAGATGATCTTATTGTATATTCAGAATCTCGTCTCGGAGAAAAAGGTGCTTTTGTTAAGTACCCCGGCACACCTGGGTTGTGGGAACTGATGACTAGGAAAAGGCCTGGCAGCTATACAGATCAAGATTATGATTATTACAAAGAAATATTAATAAAATCAGATGCTCTATACCAGAACAATGATCCCACACAAAAAAGAGTCAAGTCTAGCAGTGGAGCAAAATACAACAATTTAATCAAGCCCATATGGTCACAGATCAAGACTGGCAGTGGAATCAAACAATACAACACCCTGCCTAAAGAATTTGTGTGGGTTGATGATGTCAGGAAACTTGTAGATAGGTTATTGGTGATAGCTGGGGAGGAAAATGCTGGCAACAACAATTTTTACAATGAAAAGGTTGGAATTATGGACATGATAAGCACAAAATTGTCTAATTTTATAGTGAATGACACTAAGGGGATTGGATATCTTATAAAAATTATTAATACTCTACCACCTAAATTTTGGAATATCTCTGAGGGTCGGGGCCTGGTTAATGACATTATAAACAAGCTGCCATTTGAACTACACATTCCAGGCTATCAGTATTGTGGTCCAGGCACAAAATTGGACCATAGATTAAACAGAGGTGATCCGGGTGTTAATCCTTTAGATGCTGCTTGTAGAGACCATGACATAGCATACAACACACATTCTGATCTTGACAAGAGACATGTTGCAGACAAGAAATTAGAAGAGGCCGCATTTGGTAGATTTGTAAGCAAAGATGCTTCTTTAAGTGAAAAAATAGCAGCATTGGGAACCACCATAGCTATGAACACCAAACAAAAACTGGGGTGGGGGTTGTGAACATGTATATAATAAACATAGGATGAAGGCCAAGGGTGTTATGTATCAAATACCTTATGCAGGTCTCAAATCTCTTAAAACTATTGACAGTCTTTTAACCAAAAAGCAGCGCAAGAAAAAAAGCTCTTGTATTGCCAAGGGGCATGGTATGAAATTGTTGCTTAGTACCCCCCAATTAAAAAAATTACAGCAATCAAGAAAAAAATCACATGTAGGGGGTTTCATATTTACCATCCCTGCCATCTTAGCTGCTCTCGGGGCTGTGGGGAGCTTGGCTGGGGGATCAGCTGCCATAGCAAAAACAGTAATAGATGCCAAGAAGAATAGGGCAGAATTAGATGAGCAGAAGCGCCATAACCTGGCCATGGAGAAAAAAGGCAAAGGTGTTAAGAGAGCCATGAATAAGTTTAAAAAAAACAAGAGCCGCTTACAAACCAAGATATTGAAGCTTTAATCAAGCCACTGGGCATCAAACATTTTAGGGGTGTGTACATGTCTGATTCTTTACCGGAACAACCACTCAACAAAGAGTGTGGCATTGTTAATTTGGATAAGTACAAAAATCAGGGCACTCACTGGATCTGTTATCTTAAATATTTAAACAATGAGGCATTTGTATTTGATTCATTTGGAGGTGTTCCACCTGAAAATTTAATAAAATATCTAAAATCACCTAATCTTTATTACAATAATGCCCGTGTTCAAAACTTCAAAGATGTTAATTGTGGACATTTGTGTTTATCTGTTCTCAGATATATGTCTCAAATAAATAAACCATCAATTGAAAATTTTCAAAAAGCCTTGTGGTATCTGAAACATCATGGGGGTATTCCATCTCACCAGCCAAAATTCAATATTGAAACTCAAATTGCATGATGACATAGTGTATCCCAAAACAATAGCTCTCAGAGCATTTTACGGCATGTACCTGATCCCTAATATTACACACCACAACAACACAATTGCAGTAGGGGATCAAAAAATTGTCATCACTCCAGGGCAGTATAATCTGTCCACTCTAAATGCTCAATTACCCAGAGGTGTAGTGTTAAGTCAAAATTCTGTCACTCACAGAGTAGAGATTGTATCTGCTACAGAAACAGTGGATCTGGGTACTATAGGAGAGCTGTTAGGCTTTGAGAACAACACAAAACTTGAAGCAGGCATCAAACACACTGCTATGAATATACCTAAATTCTTAGCCATAGAGACTCTGAATATTCACTGTAATGTGGCTGAGGGTATGATCACCAAATCAAATGGCATAGGCACTCACAAACAAACCGGCATCATTGCAACATTCAAACCTAATTCCGAATTCATGGAGCCAATCATCTACAATCCATCCCCAACATTATATTTTCCTGTGTGCCATAACAGAATAGATTATATTGAATTGATGGTCACTAATGAAAAAGAAGAATTAGTTGATTTTGCTGGAGCCACAACAACTGCAATCATAGAGATTAACATTTAAATAAAAATACATACAATGGAAAATATTGAGAGTTATGAGCTACAATCATTCCCCCCAAACAGGAGGACATTTGCAAATTTAAATCAACCCAACACAGAAATTGAGGTTGATCTTGATGTAGGGGACGGCTTTATACACCCCCACAGAGCAGATCTATACATCAAATTTGATGTTGTAAAGCTGGATGGAACAGATTATCCGGCAAATTCAAATATAAGATTGGTGGACAATTTTGTGCCGCATCTGTTCTCTGAAATTGAGATCAGAAAGCATGGCGTTGTTATAAACAGAATAGATTATCCCGGCATTACCTCCACAGCTTTGGCCACATTAAAATTATCCAAAACCGAGGCTTCATACTACAAAATAGGCGGATTTGAAGCTGGTGATAAGATATTATCCAAGAGCCACACAGTGCTGTTCCCCATGCGCCTGTTGCCAGGATTCTTCTCAGATTACAAAGATATCATGTGGAAGGGTGGGTTAAGAATTACATTTAGAAGAGCTGCCAATGATAACAATGCTTTGATGAGGTACAGTGCAATAAACCCTACAGGGGAAGCTCTGCCCAATACCCTACCTGATGAGGGCAAGTGCATTATTCAGACTATGGAGTTAAGAATCCCGGTTGTTGAATATGAGGCCAGCTATGCTCTTAAATACAAAGCTGATATCCTAAAAAATCCACACATTCCTCTGCAATTTTATACATATCAATGCGTACAGAAGGTTGCCACTGGTACTTATTATGAATTTGATGCCACAAATTCATTTTCCAGCATACAATATGACATGCCTGATTTTGTGGTGGTGCTGTTTCAGACTGGAAGACACAATAATCAGGAAAAAAATTCAAGCAAATTTGATAACTGCAACATCAAGAACATATATCTTAAAAATGGCAGAAATGAGGTATTCCCTAGAGAAAATTACAATTTAGACATTTCCAAGGATGATTTCCTCAAATTATATGAGGCATTTTCGGCTTTCAAGAGGGTCACTACAGGCAATACTGACATGTATTACACACCAGATGAATTCAAGGCACGGAGACCCATGTTTGTCATCAACACTTCAAAAAGGAAACAAGTTGTGGTGAATGACAGGACAAACATTAAAATTATCTGTGAATTCCACGAGGCATTACCTGATGACACCATTTGTAGTGTTATTCTCATAGGTGAAAAATCATATGTTTATGATGTAAGAAATGAGAGAGTCACAGAGCAATTCTAGAAGAATTACATTGTTTTAATATTAGATAAACAATTTGAGCCTGGTATCCAATTGAACTCAAACCGGAAGTGGACCGGAAGTAAACCGGAAGTAAACCGGAAGTAAACCAGAAGTAAACCGGAAGTGGACCGGAAGTGGACCGGAAGTGGACCGGAAGTAAATATGTGTGGGTGGGTGTGGGTGGGTGTAGGTGGGTGTGTATGGGTGTGGGTGGCCTAGTTTTAAGTGTAGGCAAGAGGGGCATATTTTTAACAAGTTTATGGACAACAATCTCACAGAAGTGCCTTTTGTAAGTGTAACCTCATCAATCTGAGGGGGTCATACTTTCCGAGAAATTCCCGAGGGCATTTTCACAAAAATCTTGGATTAGAAAAGATTCCACACTAGAGCAAAAAGCTCATATGGGCATGTTGAGCTTGTTTTAAGTATAGCAAAGCTGCTTGAGGAGGGTTCATACTTTCGTGGGTTTATAGTACAGTCAACACCACTACTCACCTGCGACAAAAAAAATGTTTACCAATAGTTATAAATCTGGAAAAGTATTCTAAGGGTAGTTATGTTTAATCAACAGTCTTCAGTTTCAAAATTCACTGCACAGAAACTGTAAGAAAAATGTTCTTTAACTGTTAGTAGAATAGTTACTTTAATGTCGAAAATGTAATCTGTACGTCACACCTGTGACAATGGAATATCCCCAACCAATTTTTGAAATATTGGAGTTGAAAAGTTATTGGATAGTAATCTATACAAATACAACCATTTATGTCTTATGTTGTATTAACCAGGGGTGCCCACAGGAGGGTAATGGCAAAGACTTAAGGGGTTGCTTAATATAAAATTCATGAATATATATACGTATTATTCTGAAATATATGTAAAATGAGAGTTTACATCTTGGAACCAGGCTACAATAAGTGCAATGAGGCAGGAGGAAGAGGAAATTAGAATAATTCATTTACTTTAGCTGGTTCCAAGTCACTTTTAGAGCCGCAGTGGTCTAATTGGTAGGATGTCTGAATGGCACGTGGGAGACCTGGGTTCAATTCCCAGGATGGGTGATCTAAGGTCAGGAATTTCCAGCCTTGTCTCCACATAAAGTGGTTCTGGGGTTCACCCAGCCTCAAATCAATGAGTACCTGGTGGTAAAGACAGCTGGAGCCTGGCCTGGTGCTGATCACATCACCTCAAAAATGGCAGAGATCGAGAATGTGAGGGTCCTTATTCCCACATCCCCTAAATGTGCCTTCATGGCATGGTGCTAAACAAAACAGGAACATGAATAGATTCTCTCTAGCCATCGACCAAGTGACTTCTGGAAAGGTTTCCAAACTTTTGAGAGCTAACGTCACTCTCATCTTCAGGCTAGAAGTGCAGTGCTGATACGTCAACCCAGTTTATATACATTTGGAGAATGTTCCTGGTGAAGATGACGGACCAATCAGAAGTTGTGTCTGTTGCGTCCACCCTGCAGGTTGACTATTGCTAGCCAGCTAGATCCTGTTCAAGCCCTGAGTCACAATTGGGATCCTGCTTTTCCATTCATGGGGAGAAATAGAATTTTAATTGATTGATATAAATCTTCACCGGGAACCTTCCTCTCCAAATACACATAAACTGGGTTGACGTATCAGCACATCACTTCTACCCTGAATATAAGAGTAAGGTTAACTCTCGAAAGCTTGGAAATCTTTCCAAAACTCACCTGGTCGATAGCCCGAGATAATCTATTCATCATTCGTCACCAAGATATCTTCAAAACAGAAAAATATTTTGGATGTAACTCCACAATATATTGTATATTTTACAATTTACCTCTCATCTCTTGTAGGAACCCAATGTTCAAAATAGTCTTCTTTCTGTTTTGCTATTATTTCCATGTTCCTTCTTAGTATAACAGCCTGGAATTCCTTTGTCTCGTTCTTATCATCAGGAGGAAGTGGGCAGTTATAAACACTAATATTTTCTTTGATTCCCTAGAATGTAACAACATGTTAATTAACTTATCATTTTATTAAATTTCAATTTTCCTTCATTAAAGGGCGAGGTTCAGCCTGCAGCTGTTCTACCACCTAATCCCAATGGATACATACATATACTAAATAGATTCTACATACTAGATGTTTGTACAATAATAAACAAAAATCAAAGAGGAAAGAAACAATGAAGACACAAAAAGAACAAATACAAAATTGAGAACAAAGGCTCATCTACACACTCCAAAAAATTATATATATATATACTATCGAGGGGAAATTTATGTTTATTGAAAGGGTGTGGGACCATGAACAAAGAGCATACAAGTATTCCTTCACACCCTCTATGATCAGATGCTTCAAGACAATCATAAACTACAAACCTAAAATCATACCTTAATGCAACTTCCTTTGGTTGTCATGGGTTCCCAGTACTTTTTCTTCAGTTCTTGCACGAGGACCTGCTGGGCACTTTGTTTCGACATCATACTGATTCTCACCTCTTTCCTCTCCCGTGCTGCAGCTTCTTGTCTCATGTCATTAAGTTCATGGTCTAAGTTAAATTCCTCAATGTCAAGTTGCTTCATCTGTGAAACTTCAAAGTTCTCGTCAACAAGCTCACACACCTATTTGGAACAGAATAAAATATGGGTAGCGTCATGCATATTTCGTTTTTGACGAAAACACAAAATGTGAAAAAAGACATTGTAATTAGGGTTGAACTGATACCGATCGGTATCTGCATCGGCAAGTATCAGTTGAATTTTTTCCACCGATACCAAAGATTTTGAGTGGCTAGAAGAGTGGTCAAAAGCAACAACTCGTCTCAACATTGGTCTTTTTCGTAGGTTCATTCACCCTTCCTTGTGACAGGTTGGGAGCCCAGTACAATAAGTTCCACAAATATTCCTAGAAACGCTGGATAAACTACATGTAAGCTAGATGATGAATATTTGCTGTTGTATCTCTGATTTTATAGTATAATTTTACTATTCATGTAATAATAACAATGACAATATTTATTAATTAATTTACATATTATGATGAATAGACATATGTATTACATTAACGTATTAATTATAAACACCTATATTATTATTATTATTATTTCTGAGACACTTGTTTTGTACTGCCTCAGAAATTATATTATATGTGCCTGGTGATGTGATGAGTTAGTTATTTTATACTGGAATTATACAAGTATCAGCATCGGTATCGGTAGGAATCAGTCAGGGTATCGGTATTGGTATTGGAAAATGGTGTTATCGGCTCAGACCTAATTGTAATGTTAATTTTTCATGTGTTTAAAGGCGTAAAGTGCATTTTCATCCATATTTGTCATGAAATGTTGTGAAATGAACTCTTAAAAACACAAAATTTAGAGTATATTTACCGATGCAACACCTTCAGAGTTCTGAATTATCCTGTGAGTTATGCAAATCATGGAAAATTGATTAATTCTGATGCAAATTAAAAAAAATGATTAATTCTGCTGTAAATATTTGAGAAGCAAAAAATGGACTCCTTTACGCAGGAATAAACTTAGTAAATATGAGCCATTTCAATGTATTTCATCTATTAAATCAATTAGAAATATCAATGTCCAAAACATATAGAACGAAATCAACTCTAGAAATACATAAAATGGAGTAAAATAAATGGTGGTGCGAATATTGTACTTAATTGTTTTATTGTTATTTTTATCACCATACCTTCAATTCATACTTAGTTCCTATATATTCTCATTCAATAAGAGTAAATGGGAAAACATAAAAAATTGAAACTCACCCTAATTGATACACATGCAAAAATAGATGAACACTCATTAAATAGACTATGATACTTCATGTATGGTATCAGCATGTTGAAATTTGTGTGTGTAGTTTACGCTACATACCTGCTTCTTTAATTCTTGAATGTCTTCCAGCAACTTCCCTTTGTCTTCAGCATATGTGACTTTCTCATATTCAATCTGTTCTTTGTGCTGTTTTTCCACCCATGTAAGTCCAGTTTCGTCTTCTATAGATATCAGAAAAGAATGTCTTTTGAGTTCCATAATATATGATAATGATTTCTCATAACTCTTGATTTTTATATGCATTATTTGCTTTCATGTACAGGTACAAACAAAAATGTGTTCAGTACAGATAGAAGGGGGTGCTCCTGCCAAGACATCTATTGACATCTAATCAGTAGCGTAGCGCAGTTCAAAAAAAAATATGATGCCAGAGTGGAACGGACATAGAATAGTTAGCTAGTCCCCCCCCCCAGTTGTACAAGAAATTAACTTATACCCCAAATACTCTGCCTTCCCACTTTTTGTTATCGACTTATATATCAGTGTGGTACCTTCTTGAAATTAAATCAAGATGGTCTGAATCTCTGGTAAATAACTGGAAGAAGAATCTGGAAACATTTTCTCTTACTTCAACGCAGCTGCACAGCCAGGAATCTTTTTTGGAGGAGAGAGGAAGCTTCCCGCTGCCAAATATTTTGTTCATGTTCCTTTGTATTTTTTGCTTGAAACATTGTTTTTAATGAGGTGGCATATAATACACATATGTGTATTTTAAGAAAATGTTGTTTTGGGGGAATTGTTAAAGGATAATAAACACTCCTCTTTTGGACTTTGTGGTGGATGCGATGTGCCTTCAGCCTCTAAGCCATCCCCTGGCTTCGTCAGACCGAGATTCAACGAAAGATTCGCTCACATTAGGCTTCTAATACTGATAGTGAGTAATATACTGAAGCAAACTTATTACTTCAGTTATGAGAGTTGAACCGGATCTCTAGATTGTAGATGGTGGCCTAACATCACAAGGTCAATTGCAATCTGCTACGAAGAAATAGCAGCGGACTCCAGTCTTGAGAGAGATATAATAAAACTGTGATGGGGCTCTATTCACTGAAGTTTGTTACTCAATGAAATGCTGATTGGAAGGACTGGACACTCAAAAGATTATTGCCACATGGACATGGTGTTTCATGTTGGTGTTAGTGGACCTTAATACAGAGGCTGATTCATTTATATTGAGCCGAATTCAATGTGCCACTGTACTGTACATGCGCAACGCATCGCCGTGAGATTGCGAGATTGCCCTGAGGCAAGCAACAGTATCTCGTTAGTCCCTCAGTAGAGCAGTGTGGTCGAGCGTAGTCTGATGCCGCCAAAACTGAACAGATTCTGGGAGGGGTACATTGTTGCGCTTTCCAACAGTAAGTTCACAGCATCGCGCATCGTAGAAATGTGTAAAGTGCATAATTTTTGTGTAGATCGTGCCACTGCGATTCCTATTATATGGAAATATGCGACACAGAGTCCTGGGCCCACCACACCTACGCGAGCAGCTAGAAACCGGCCTCCCTTGAAGAGGACCCTGCCGCTATTCCATGTTGTTCGGCGTATGGCGACCTCCAAAAATCCCCTCACACAACGTGCAATGGCCAGCAAATGCCGCACATCGCAGGCGACAATCAACCACGCCATTCACAGGTATTTACGCCTCAAGGTCATTCACAAGAGCAGTGTGCCCTGAAACCATGCCATGTGGCTGAGCGAAAAAGGAATTCCAGGAGGCTGTATGAACGTCATCTGGCGGGTGGTCGGTGGAAGTGGAACAGGAATCTGGAATTTCTGCAATTCCCTTCTCTGACATCCCTGTCAAGAGTCCAGATGCCAGTCCAATGGACTATTGTGCTTTCGACCTCCTCAAGTGGCGCCTGTCCCATCGTCAGGTCCGCACCATCTCCGGCCTGTGGAAAGCCTGTAACGAGGAGTGGGATGCAATACCCATGGTCCAGCTGCAACGCAGTCTCCTGCAATGGAAACTCCGATGCCGGGCAATTGCCAATAGTGGTGGCCTGCAGATCGAACACAACCGGTGGTGGAAACACTGCATTTCCTAGGTAGGTGGCACATTCGAATTCGGCTCAATATAAATGAATCAACCTCTGTATTATTGTTCATAATTCTAACGGTGACATTTCTTTTCAGTAGACCACTGTTATTTCTTGAAGACTTTTTCATTAAACAAGAATAGTCTTATTAATAGATCATCAGTGTTCGAAGTGTGTGTGTGTGGGACGGGGATGCAGGAGGAGGCTATACCCCAGCTAAGGTAAATTCATAAAACAATTCCCCAGCTAGGATAATTTGCATGAGTATCCTCTTCCACCTGCTACATTGTCTTCAAGTTGATCCACACAAAGATCCTCGCTAGTTCCTAGTTCTATCCCCAAACTCGAACAAGGAAATTCGTAGCTAGGAATTTTCACTTCGAACGCTGCAGATTGCAAAATCGTAACTAATTGGAAAAGAACCAGTTCGACAGAACTGTCCACAAAATTTTAATATGTAAGAAAAATGAACTTCACAAAATTACACAAAATAATGATCACATTTAACTCGTACGCTGAATACCCTGCGTGGCAGAGGAGGGGGATAATGGCCCTCAGGGCAAAGGGATAATTGCTCCTGGACTACACCTCTTGCTGAGTTTTTGGGCCCCTTTGAAGTAAAATATAACAGGTGTGAACAACGTGGTAAATTCATTTTGACTATTATTTCAATATGAAAAAGGCTGGGGTCTCCTTGAAAATATTTAGTGTGAAGTTACATTTTAAATATCAAGCGTAAAACTAATATTCACAGTAAAAGGTCATGAATTACCAAGTTTGATGTTTAGTGTAGCAAAAAGGAATCGGCTGGTTGAGCAACTGAATCTTTCTGCTGATTCATAACTGTAGACAATTGACACTATGTTTACGGCAAATTGCGTAGCTGTAAAGGTATGAGATGGGGGATATTTTCCTATTGATTGCTATCTACGGAGCAAGTAAGTTAATTCTGCATTTCGTAGGGGGCCCATATGACTAGTTACTTGGCCCCCTCTGGCTGAGACAATACACCACTACTTATTATAGCAGACGTCGTCATATGATGTTACTGGAAACCAGATTTCTCTTTCAAAAATCGATTTTATTTATAAGCGGCACTATCTGCGGAATATCTGCGATTATATAAAATTTCAGGAGCACATTGTGGGACCTCTACATCACCCCCCCCCCCTGCGCATTGTGGGGGTTGTGCCACTGCATCTAATTCATAATAAAATAATTTATCACTTATCCTAGCACGAACTTGACTATGTACGCCTATGAAACTATTGATAGTATCTAGACAACAGCGAAAGAAAGCCTCATGAAGATTCACATTAATGCTCTGGAAGGAATTCTAAACTTATGTAATTTTTCAGATTTTGGAATTTCATAGCGGTTTCTTGAAATACAAGGAAAATTCGAAAACAGCTGCCCCGCCATTGGCCAAAGATTCAGCCTAGCCTTAAGGCAAAGGAATGAGAACTTACCTGAAAAATCTATTGTCTGTGTTGATGCTTTGGAGCTTCGAGATTTGGCAACATCTAATAGCATCGTGCTTTCCTTTTTCTTTTGCCGATTGGCCAGCATAGTCTGTTTTTTGTCTAGCAATCTGGCTCTGGCTTCTTCACCAATGCTGAAATGTACACAATTATTATTTAACTAACCTATATTACATTTTGATTTGTTAAAGTCTTGAAACTTCCCAAGATTAAACATAGATATTATTAATTTATTACTTAACCTCTACCCTTCTGCGACGTTGAAGGGAAGTGCTTCCAAAAAAAAAAAAATATCATCTATATAGATGCAACTGCAAATTTGTTTCATCGTCAATTCCGATCTTGGATCAACCACCCTAGGAAACAAATCCGGGTCTCCTGCATGCCAGTCAGACACCCTACTGCCTAGACCACCTTGGCTCTAATTCCATATTACAGAAAATATAATTTTCAGGGACTGGCAAAGCATCAACAATAGATTTGTTGGTTGCCAGTTGCCCATATAGACTAATAAAAGCACGAAAAAGTGGTGTTTATATAAGTGACTTGCTGCAATACAACAACCGTTAATTTTGATATACCATCTACATATAGACAGTCTGCAAGAAAGGACCACTTTTAGTTAGTCTATTTATAGATCCGCCGCAGGTAATGGGTTAATTAACATAAAGAGAATATTAGAATAAGAACTTGTGAATCAATATGAATCGGCAGGTTTAAGAAGGGAATAAGTCCAAAAAGTAAATTTGTGGAAAATCAAAAAAACTAAGGAAATAGATATGGGATTCATTTCCTTCTTACACCTTATGTTGATTTTAGGGTTCTTTATCTTCCTCTAGGAACTGCTCTTTATATCTTTCTTCACACTCACGTGTAGAGCGACACTTTCCGATGATGTCGAGTACAAAGGGTCATTTTGCCATTTTTTGGTCTTCATTACCTTCTTAAACCTGCCGATTCATATACTGTGCATATTGTTTGAGTTTGAACTTGAGATTCTGGAGTGACAATTGTCTCAAAACAAATTTTCAGATACTTAATTACAGAAAATGTAATGTTCATAAGGAGAACACAAAACAGACATCTAAAAGACAACAACTATAGTGATGCCAGAAGATGTATGACAAATTCTCTTAAGAAGTAATGAGTTACTATCAGAGATGGATGGCATTGCAGTGGATATATTGTCATCAGCACAGTAATACCATTGATTATGTATTTCTACTGCATAATGATAGAAATATATCATGTACGCACTATATAATGCTACGAGAGATATTTTTTAAGTAAGATCAGTTTTGCCAAGAAAACTGCACTCCCTAATTTTTAGTGAAAATTTATTTTGTATCAGATTCTACATGCCGTGATCTATTTATCTACATAGTTTCTGTGGTTATTTAAACATTTGTCATAATGTAGGATGAGCTTTGGTAGACCCTCCTCATAGAAGTCAGCCACCTGCAAGATAAGCCATTCCCCTACTCCTGTTTTCACTTCTTTGTAGCTGCTGAAATGTTTGCCACCAAGGAACTTCTTTAAATACCAGAAGGGTGCAAGGACTGGCATCTACCACATGTAGCTATTCGTCGCTGATTACAGATGGCAGACCTGAGCGCGGCTCATCATACACATTCTCCCACCATCCTTGAACATCCTTGACAGCACTTTGCTATCACTCATTTCATTGGGGCTGTACACCTCACAAATCTGGCAATTAATTTCTGCTGCTTCCAAGAACTGGATCACTGACAATATCTCACAGTTATCAGACTTCTTGATCATCTTAAACATTGCAATCACACAATATGAAGTGTGCACACTGACAACATGGCTTCAAATGATGTCTGCTTCTGTGCAAAGGATGCTGGAAGTCTGAGCGTGTGTGCAGTGCAGAACTCTGCCTGCGTGGGATATAACAAGTTATTGGAAAACGAAACTTACTTAAAAAATATGCTTTGTATATGTATGTTATATCAATGAATAGTCATCATATAGCCAGTTTGCTGTTCTGCATTTTCACTATATTAAAGCAATAACATCTTTATTGTGTGTATTTGAAAAATCACTGCATTTTCAATCAACGTTAGCTGGAGGGATGTTTGTTTAAGGCTTGGAGTTAGCTGGGGGGGATGTTCCTATGGTTTAATGTGGTAACAGTGAGACAGCTAGGGGGATGCTTTGCAAAAATTTTGCTAGCTGGAAAGGGGGAGATACCATCCTCTCACTACTAGCATCAATTTTTGTTGTTGTTATTCCATTTAAGTTGAAGCTTCATTAACTACTTTCATAATGTGCTGTTTACATCTCGTCAACATACTTATTTATTATACTATGCAGACACTTATAAAAAGTTGTATACTTTTGGCAGATTTATTTTTCTTCTCATCATATTTCAATTGTTTCTTACAGTTGAAATATAATTAAAAGTAATATTCAAAAATATGACAAAAAATGCATTTCCACTCTTTCTTAGAAACAGAGATGATCAAGTATATGCAAAGTACTTCTGTGGTTTTTAAATTTCATATAAAGCTGTTTGCTTCCATTTTATAAGTAATGGAGCAGTTAGTGACAAAGCCAGATATTCTAAAATGCAAGATATCATTGAAATATTTTTTTTTTACTATCACAGAGTTACGACAGTATTTATTAAGTAGAAAACACTATGATGAACTTACAGAAGATTTGTCAATACCAAGACAGAATCATATCCCAAGGTGATAACAAGGTCACCAATGTTGATGTCAATCTTTTTGGTTCCTCTCTCTTTCCTATGATGGTTGCTAAACTTAGCATTTACCCCCATTGTGCCTGGATTCCGAAGGATTACTTTGCCACCCCAATCGTAAGTGACTATGAAATCCCTTTTTGTGTCTATCCTGAAGTTCCTAACTGGGAGTTCACTGTTTAGTTGCTTGTCGACTTTGAACGCCTTTCCCTGCAATAAATGAAGAGTATCCAACAGTTTTGCAGTGGAACGTTTCTTTTGGTTTATTTTATATTGCCATCACAATATCAATGCACTATGCTGGACCTTACATTCTTCAAGAGTGTCTTTGTTCTTAAGAGAAATCTGAATTAAAAATTCCTATAGAATTTAGTAGAAATTTTGCATGTATTGATTGCGCTGTTATCTGGATCTTTTGTAATGATAGATGAAGGCCATGAAGACCTTAGGGAGAATTCACACCAAAGTGACAGGCGACACGTGTTGGGGACGAGCCAATCTGCGGCAACGTTTCACACCGCACTGATATGGTAAACTGCCCAAGCCTGTGTTTGATTGGTGAAATACTCAAGTGACATGTGTAGCTTGTTGCTTCGGTGTGAAATCTCCCTAACTTTTACTTATTCCAAGTTTTGCCCCAATTTTGATTAGGGTGTCTACCAGTCAAGAGAAAGTCAAGAAGGCCAACAAATTATGCCTGTGGTCAAGAATTGTTGCTCTTTTTTACAGTATAGTCAATTTACATTGTTGCATACCTGTATTGAGTTGCGGTTAAGATTTGTACACTTTGTTTCTTCAGAATTACATTCTTGTATGTGTGAAGTTTTGTAAAAATATTTAATAAAGTAATGTGGCCATTCCGCATCCAGGATGAAATCTGATGCATCAATTTTTACTTGCATTAATAATTAAAGTCTAAATTGCTTGTTAAAGTACAGCTTCAGTTTTCATCTTAACCGTCCTTGTGGTAGGTTTTTTTTTATTAAATAAAAATATATATTTTCTTAATTTCCAACATTTCAAGAAAATGTCAAGAATTTTGGATTTGTTATTTTGGTAGACACCCTGTTGATCCTTTGTCCATGATATGTACCCACTTCAAATCAAACCATAAACTTCTTGCATACAAATTTTCACCTTTGAACTAGGAGATCTATTTACAAGAATACAGAAACTACAATGTTTTTCATTTCTGGAAGATAATAAACATCCTAACTTTAGTTAACAAGTGTACCTCTGTAATTGTCTTCTCACATCTTAAAAAGGTAAAAAAGGTAAAGTGTTCCCCTGTGCATAGCACCACGCCATGAAGGCGTATAGGGGGTGTGGGGGTAACGCCCCACACTTTCTTGATCCGGTCGTGAGTGGGGGTGATGTGATCAGCATCACGCCCCTGACCGCCTTTACCCCCCAGGGTTTCCCCCAGGTACCCATGTTATTCGACGCTGGGTGGACGCCGGGGCCGCTTCCACCGTTAGAAAAGTATCTTAATGTATAGTTAATGAACTGTTAGTAAACTGGTAGTATACCATGCTACAAAGCCAGGGGCTGGCTAAAAGGTATTATAAAAACCTGAAGAAAAGCAGTGCAAAGTAACAAATGCAAAAACAAGTATCCAAGGGAAGTAGATCACCTTTCTCACTCACAAAAAAAAAAAATTCACTTAGGATAGCTCCTATTCATGGAGACACACAGAAAGTTTTCCAAGAGGAGTCTGTGAGTTTTGGTTTCAAGTCAACTTTGTGCACATAAAAGCTAATCGGGACTGGACCTGCAGTTTAATGTGGGATCCAAACAATCTGTGCCCCTACCGGGTATCAAACCTGGGACCCCTTGATTACAAGGCGACGACGTTAACACTGTGTCATTGTGGAGCCCCCCAAGAAGAGTTAAACATGAAAAGAGTTGTTAGATGGGATGTATTTTTGTCAAGTTTGTACATCATAATGATAATAAAACCAATAAGTTGCTGACCAAGGCAGTTTATTAAGATAAAAACACTTAACACGTAACGTTTCGACCCTGTATCAGGGTCTTCCTCAGACGAAGAACTAAACTAAGATTTTAGTTTAGTTCTTCGTCTGAGGAAGACCCTGATACAGGGTCGAAACGTTACGTGTTAAGTGTGTTTATCTTAATAAACTGCCTTGGTCAGCAACTTATTGGTTTTAATATGGAAACAAGGCTTAATTATATTACATAATGATAATAAATAACAACAGAAGAAAGTTTGGAACCATTGGTGTATTCTGAAAATTTTACCAGGTTTACTGCAGCAATTCTTATATATTGTATATATTTATTATATATTAATTAGATATAATAGAAATAAAACACAAATGCAGGCATACAAGTAAAACAAAGACAGAAGTTCAACAACTTCAAATTTTGTGATAATTTCTATGTACCGGTATATATGAAAAAGTTGGTTCATCGGCAGTAAACCAGATAACATGGGAGAATACGCCACTGGTTATTACAGTGTAATAAAGAATCGTACAGGCATACACCTATGTGCTCGAATGCCCACTACGCTGTTCATGACCAACAGGTGGCGCAGGCGAGCCTCCAGTGATGTGTTCTATAATCACCAGTTTTTTAGTTTCAATGTCCACCACCTCTCTCTCTCTCTCTCTCTCTCTCTCTCTCTCTCTCTCTCTCTCTCTCTCTCTCTCTCTGTGTGTGTGTGTCCCTCCTCTTTATCTCCAAATTCAAGTTCATCGTATCTCTGATTACAACATTAATTTTACGCATAAAGTATTGTTTAGAATGCTTTGTTTCATTCATACAAAAATTTTTTTTTTTTTGGTAAAATCTTTTTTCACCTCAATTTCTTTTCTTTTTGATATGTACCTGAATAAACATTATTATGATCAGAACAGTAGAGTAATAACATACTGTAGTGCCACCCTAAATTTATTTTTTATTATTATTATTTTTTATTTTTATTTTGGTATTTCGTTTTGTAGTTCATAGGATTTCTTCCTTTTTTTTCAGTCGCACCCAGTTGCTTGCATGTCATAGTGAGGGGGAGAACCATGCCCCTCAGGCAAGTGTGTTCTTTTTGTTATTTTTCTTTTTGGTGTATTAGTGTGTGTGTGTGTGTATGTGTATGCTAGAGCCAATGCACAAGGCTTTAAAGAAGTGAAAACGGCAACACTGCAAAAACACAAGGCACGTTTTGGCATCTTTGGGGAGGAAGGACACAACAAGATAGAGGTGACAGGAGTTTAAACTTGGCATACAGGTGGTGATGGTGAATGGGAGGAGATAGAGCTAGACAAAGATCGTTCCGAGGCTCGAAGCCAGAACATTATCTAGCCCAGAGGAAGGCAGAGAGAAGTTGAGACCTGGAGCCGAGACCAGCGCCTATTCACTGCCCCCATTCACCTCCAATAATGGATCACAGCCCCCATCTAAAGGAGGAAGAACCGTGTGTGTGAGTGAGGATAGAAATGGTAGTGATTCGATGAATGGTGCACCACCAAAGTGACTAAAGGTAGGGATCCCGTTACACTTCTTATGGCGATAAGAGTTCTTTATATTATGTTATATGTTATGACAATATAAATAATACATTGTCATAACAACGTTTGAAAATGGTTAGGCTAAGTTCAAAGTTCCACATTTGTGCAATATTTATAATAAGTTGGTCATAACAGTTATTTTTGACTGGCAATATGAAAGGCAAATATCTTCAATCATATGTGTTCTTTCAGACAAGAAAGATATGATACATTCAAATTTAATGAAATTGTGTACATTTGCATTGGCATCAAGGTTTATATACAAAGGTCAACTCTTTAAAATTGTTCAATGTATAATATGATGTCATACTTGGTATTTTGTATCAACATTCAAAAAATGGTTATTGTAATCATTAGATAAGTATATTGTAATATACATAGTAAAATAGCTGTAACAGAGCAAATATGTACATTTACAACACAAACATTCAAGCTGTTAAGCACTTATGGACAAAAATATAAAACAAAAACAATTGAAGATTGCACATACTAAAAGATTTGGCTTGAACTAGTTGCTCGGATACTAGTTGTCTGTGACTGGGTGAAGAGCTCAAGATGGAACAAAGATAAGTACAAATTTAGCATTATGGAATGGGGATATATTTGTACAATAATTGTTGCTTTTAAAGCATTAAACTTGGCAATGTGATAATAACTTGGATGCTTAAGTTATATAGAAGCCTTTTATGACTTGAATGAACTTTGATCATGATATAATCTGATAAAGATTCGAAAGTTGTGGAATGACACTGATATGTATAATAGATGCCATGTTGAATTGGAAGCAGTGAATAAGTATCTGTTTTCATCTTCCTTAAGGGGCTGGCTTGTGAATGTTACAGTTCCTCAAATGAGTGCTTGGAGGAAGGTCGCATAGAGTGACACTTATATGTTCTACGTTTGGAGGTGATTTGAGAAGATGATGAATTTCGAAAACTGAAGCTCAGAATTGTAGATACAAAGACTTGCTTTATCCTGGAAGGAGATAACAAAGATATATATATATATATATATTCTTATGTATAGCATTGATATCTTATAAATATTCTTGTAAACAAAGGCATAATTTGATGCTATTGTAATTTTGGTTGTTTCTAGTTTTTTCTTTCATTTTTATCAATATAATAATTATAAAGTTATCAGTATATGTAAATTTAAATTTCCTTTCCAATATAGCACCATAGCTACTACCTATTGTGCTGATACTGAGTTTGAATTAAACTGACAAACATGGTTAAACTTTGATTATGAGGACTCAAATGGTACAATTATTGGATAGGAAAGAATAAGTTATTGAGTTGTGAATATTCTTGTTTCTGATATTAGTTTCAATACCTAACATTATGGAGAAGGAGATCACATTGGCTGACATTGTGATGATGCTCAAATCGCAGCAGGCAGAAATGAAAGAAGGTATGTCTGCAGTGCAAAGTGAAATGAAAGAAGGTATCTCTGGAGTGCAAGGTGAAATGAAAGAAGGTATCTGTGCTGTGCAGAGTCAGATGAAAGAAAGCATTGACGCCAGTAAAGCTCTAAGTAAGGAACTTAGAGAAATTAAGGTAGATATTTCACAGTTCCGTAAGGAATGCTTAGATAGAACAGAAAAGTTAGAAAAGAAAGTTCAATTACTGGATCAAAGGATGAATGATGAGCTAGTTTATCTTCGGATATGGATAAAAAATTAGACGATACAGTTAGCAATTTATCCAAACAGTTTACTTCTCAACTGGATCAATGTCTTGAGGTTTGTGCTCAGTGTAGTGTATCACTTGGTACATTAAGTAATGATCTAATTAAGTTACGAAGTGAAACCAAGTATGCTAATTCAACTGAACCACAGGTTGATGTCAAATCTATTGGCATACAACATGATGAGGTTGATAAAGAAGTTATGTCTAGCAGTGCAAGGCATATTATTATCACTCGCGTTCCAGAGAATGATGCAATTAGGAGTGATGTTGATAGTGATAAGTCGGTGGATATTAGTACAAGGCACAAGTATTATAGAGATGATGAATTGCATAAGTTGCATGATGTAAATAATAAAGGCAATATCAACTCTTCTTTGGAATTAGGTGTTAAGAATGCACTTCTACAAATAGAAACCAATATCATGAGTGTAGTTAATAATGCATTAACACCATTATCAACTCATGATATAATAGCAGTTAAAAATACAGCTAAAGCACAGAGTGACTTTACACCTCGAATGAGTTCTCACACTGTAAATCAGAGACAACATACAGTTGGGAATAAAGATGAAATTTGTCATGGTTCACCAAAAAGTAGTCTTGTTAGACATAATATAGGAGTGAATACTGAATCTGAGATGTATAATAGTACAGATTCAGATCATGATAGAGTAAGTATGCTTAGTGGTCCATACCGAAATACAAGATTAGCATCTAAGCGTCGAAAATTGAGGAAGAACAAATCAGTTGCTAATAATAATGTTGATGACAAAATTTCATATGCACAACATGATGCGGGTCATATGACTAATGTTAGTCATTCAGTAGATGTTCCATTGACTAATTGTAATAAGAGTCAAATTAAAGTTCTCATTAAACCACAGGACTTGAGGCATTTCCCTCATTTTGATGGGATATCTTTAGAGTTTGCACCATCGGAATTCTTAGAAAAAGTAGAGGAAAACCTAGATATTTATGACATCAAAGAAAGTCAATTCTTGAAGTACATACCAAAACTTCTAACTGATTGTGCTAGAACTTGGTACTTAGAAGTAAAGAATCAGTTTACCACTTATTCTGAATTTAAAGAGGCTTTTTTGGCACATTATCAGAATGACCGCTGGAAATCAGTAAAGTTGACTCAAACTTTGAATTCTCCTTTTACAAAAGAGAGTAATGTAAGCCTGTTACAATATGCGAATAAGAACTACAAAATTTTGAAGTCTACTCAGCCTCATGCTGAAGAACCTCATTTGATAGCACAATTTGCCTCATTATTACCACACAGGATTAGTGAACACATGGTGATCAATAACGTACGTACATTGCAGCAAACGTTGCAAGTAATTGAAAATTTTCAATCTTTAAGAAATAATCCTGCACGGTTCAATGACACGAACAGGAATAATTATAATCCAAAGAATAAGGCTAGAGTAGCATATGTTTCACGTGCTAAGGATCAAAATAGGAATTTGAATTTAAATGAAAGAAACAATAGAAATAATAGTATAAATAAGGATAGATATTCTAATAAATTCTATAGAAATTCTAGGACTTTTTCTAATAATAACGAACAAACATCTTCTGATGTTGGTAATCGAGTTCAACAGCAGCATGATAAACAATCATGTGATACAAGGGTGCAAAACACAGTATGCAGAGAGAGCAATAACAATGGTGATGGTTATGATAAAATAGAGTATTACCGATCAGATAGTGACAGTGGCCGTAGCAAAACTAGTGACGGTGGCCGTAGCAAAACTTATAGAAACTCTGCTTATACTCGGAGTTCAGCTTCTAATTGGAGACTCCAAAGCCAATAACAAAATTAAATTTAGGAATCAAATTAAATATTTAAGTAGGCATATACATGATACTTCTTTATTTATTTTGTAATGTAAAATTAGTGATCTTGTGCAGAAGTTTCTTGCCCAAGTTAGACTAGTTGATGTTTCTTTAGCTTCTATATCTTACCTAGATGTAATAACTGCTTAACACATCAACTTATAAGGGTGGTTGGTTGGGAGTATCTTCTAGACTGTTGGTCTAGGGAGGTATATTTGGCCACAGTACTACTGTTCATTTTGATGGACAAAAATACAATATAATATTTTGAAGTACAAGTTTGTGATTTATTTTATGCACAATTTAGTTGCATGATCACTATATTTAAGTTTATTAGACTTAAATATAACTCCGCATGTTTGTGGGAAACTTGGCATTATTATGCACAACAAAAGCAAATTTTAAAACACTTTAATAGTTCATCTATGTAACAAACTTGAATAGCTGGTGAAAGATGTTACCCAAGATGTTAGTTAAGCAGTGGTAGTGTACCAAGAATGGAAGTGCATTTAAAATGCTTATATACGAGAATAATTTTATTTGCTATTAGGGAATTATTAAGTCAATAATTCCTGAAGATGAATTGTTTCCTCGTATATTTTATGAAGTTGACATGTAGCAGAGACATCCACTAGATGATCCAAGCTCGTCACTCATAATTCCATGCCACAGTTGCATGAAAGCATTGTGAAGTGTTCACGTAAAGACAATAGTGAGTCCTATTGTGACACTTAATGTAGAAATATTTATTATATGAATATATATATATATTTCTTTTTATGATGCACATGTATCTTTGGTGCTTTATCAAGTTTGGATTCTTCCAATAGTAATCGTGTAGTGCTGATAGGTTAGGTATTTATGATTTAAAATACACTTATCAAGCTAAGCCACACGATGATGCTGCTATATATGATGATTGAAGGTTGACTATTTCCACATCTTAGGGGTATAAATTTATGAAGTAAAGATACATATTAAGACCAGTTACACTAGTTTTTTCAGGGAATGTAATGTTCCATTTATGTTATAATATAAATGTACTTAATTAAATAAGTGATTACTCTGAGCCACGTGTCTTATATTTATAATGATCGTAAGTATCAAGTATCTTTTGAGATAACCATTCTTACCATGTTTTGGATTAAAGCTATGTTAGATGTATTTTTGATGACTTCTGAAATCACACATGACTACGTTAAAAAGATTTGTCAATTAAGCCTCAGAGATATGTTATTTTATCAATGCACTTGCTAGGATTGATAAAATATTTATACAGACTAGGATGGAATTTTGTTGGTATGAGGTATAGTTTAGTTGTTTTATTCTAAATGAGTAACAACATTAATTTGTGATTTATTTTGACAGCATATTAAAGGACTTTGACATGATCATATGATATCTTTGCACTTGAAGATATTATAGTAATGAGCTTTCACAAGGTATTGTCAGTGTGATGTCATTCTCTATAAGTGTGATCTATATTAAGAGTAGACACAGATTGATTAATTATTTGACAATTTCAGATAGTATTTTCTCAATTGCAAACTCAAAGCTATTCTGATAATCGAAAATTGATTCATGGTTGTAAATTCTTTTTAATACACGCATGTATAGGTTTGACAGTGTTATGCATCTGAGATTATATATCCAATATTTATGTTCATACTTCATAAATGTATAATGCAATATTTTCTTCATCATTACAAAACATGATAATGATATCTTAACTGATAACATGTTATTTATTTTGTTGGTTTGAAGGACAAAAGATACTGCTTTGTTTCACAACCATACCCATGAGGGTTGGTTGGTTGAGTACTTCTCTTAGACTGTTGCTTAAGAGAGGTACTGTGAGTCACAGTACTTTATGCATAATTTTTCATTTGTCAGATGTCAATGTCAAAATTTTTTCATTTTTCGTGCTTCTTTCCTTGAGTCTGAAACATTAGTTCAGGTATGAAGTATTCATCTGTAGAGTTTGCCTTAAGTTGATCTTCGTAATCCGACATTGGTCCTCATTCATATATCTTGATCCTTAGTTGTGATTAGCTGTGGAAAAATTCAATATAACAAATATTCTTTGTTATGTGTATTTTGGAGTGCAAAAAATGTATAATAAAATGTGATAGCATGTGCATAATAGATTTTAATGCTAAGATTTAGCTGTGGCTTAAAAACATTTACTAGAGCTCTAAGATTCCAAGAGTTGAATTGTAGGCTCCAATAGAAATAAACTTGACAAGAAGTGAAGACATGTTGATCCATGCTTAAGTCAAGAAGTGAGTTCCTTTAAAATGCTAGAATGCATTATGGCTCCAAAATGTGTTCACAAAGGGCAGAATAGGAAATTCGTGCCGTGACTCTGTGAGTTCAGGAACAACAGTTATTTATGTTTTATAATTTTTGTGCGCACATCATAATTTATACATTTCTTGCATGAATTGATTTGTGATGTAAGAAATCTTAGTTTCGACACTCTGTAAATCTGAGGATGTTTGCTTTTGATGCAGGGACTTAGATTCTTGTCTTGTTAGCTGATGTTACTAGACAAATGGATGAATACCCAATGGGAAACTTAGTTGGATCATAGGTAACTTACTCTACATATAGAAAATTATAATTAATATATTTTTGGCTAAATAAAGATTAATATAGAAATTATGTTCTCAGATTAAGAATGAAGTTCTTAATGGTGCTTCATTGGTTCATAATAAATAAAAATGTTATGTAGCTACATTGTTTTATGTAAAAATGGTTCATATGGAACTTCACTAGATAATAGTTGTTGGTATGTAGAACTTGATTTTGTTTTATTTGTTTTGCAACATTATTATGTACTAAAAACTCATTATGTGTAGTTGCACTGTATTGGTTCATGATGAACAAGTTCTTGTTGTATTGTTGGAAAACAAATATTCAGTTATACTCAGATGAATATAATGCTAAACATGAAAACAGTTTGTAAATATAGAGGCATTATATTAATTATTATATGTTAAAAGTCTCAGTACTGCTCAGATATGTTGTTGTGGGTTCGTCCCTTGTTGAGCGCCAGTATGACAATATAAATAATACATTGTCATAACAACGTTTGAAAATGGTTAGGCTAAGTTCAAAGTTCCACATTTGTGCAATATTTATAATAAGTTGGTCATAACAGTTATTTTTGACTGGCAATATGAAAGGCAAATATCTTCAATCATATGTGTTCTTTCAGACAAGAAAGATATGATACATTCAAATTTAATGAAATTGTGTACATTTGCATTGGCATCAAGGTTTATATACAAAGGTCAACTCTTTAAAATTGTTCAATGTATAATATGATGTCATACTTGGTATTTTGTATCAACATTCAAAAAATGGTTATTGTAATCATTAGATAAGTATATTGTAATATACATAGTAAAATAGCTGTAACAGAGCAAATATGTACATTTACAACACAAACATTCAAGCTGTTAAGCACTTATGGACAAAAATATAAAACAAAAACAATTGAAGATTGCACATACTAAAAGATTTGGCTTGAACTAGTTGCTCGGATACTAGTTGTCTGTGACTGGGTGAAGAGCTCAAGATGGAACAAAGATAAGTACAAATTTAGCATTATGGAATGGGGATATATTTGTACAATAATTGTTGCTTTTAAAGCATTAAACTTGGCAATGTGATAATAACTTGGATGCTTAAGTTATATAGAAGCCTTTTATGACTTGAATGAACTTTGATCATGATATAATCTGATAAAGATTCGAAAGTTGTGGAATGACACTGATATGTATAATAGATGCCATGTTGAATTGGAAGCAGTGAATAAGTATCTGTTTTCATCTTCCTTAAGGGGCTGGCTTGTGAATGTTACAGTTCCTCAAATGAGTGCTTGGAGGAAGGTCGCATAGAGTGACACTTATATGTTCTACGTTTGGAGGTGATTTGAGAAGATGATGAATTTCGAAAACTGAAGCTCAGAATTGTAGATACAAAGACTTGCTTTATCCTGGAAGGAGATAACAAAGATATATATATATATATATATTCTTATGTATAGCATTGATATCTTATAAATATTCTTGTAAACAAAGGCATAATTTGATGCTATTGTAATTTTGGTTGTTTCTAGTTTTTTCTTTCATTTTTATCAATATAATAATTATAAAGTTATCAGTATATGTAAATTTAAATTTCCTTTCCAATATAGCACCATAGCTACTACCTATTGTGCTGATACTGAGTTTGAATTAAACTGACAAACATGGTTAAAATGTGATATGCCTGGTTATCTTATATTCTTTATTATCAATAATCAACTTAATTGTTCAAGTTCTTTGCTTACATATTGGCCCCACAATACATAATACAATAGAAATGAAAGGAACAATTGAAGAGCCAATTGAAGCTTATAAACCAGCTTACCTCAATGGACGGCGTAAGCTTCAGAAACTTTGTAGTGCCAAACAGAGCTGTATAGAGGGCATTATCTTTCTTGGATCCTCCAACAAGACATGAGCATCGGCCTGGAAGTTCAATTTTGTCGATATAATCAAATTTTCCTGATTTTAACCTGTAGACCAATATGATTCTTCCGATTCTGTATCCATCTGTTTCATCCAACAATATTGTTAATTTAATTTCCACTCCTTCCATAAATGTAAAATCAGCTACACGATTCTCTACATCAATGTAATTTGTAACAGATATTTTTGTATTTGCAAACCCCTGAAAATATACCAAAATTATTGTATGAAAACCACAACGTAAATTAAAATGATGCACCAAGTGCTAGCAGCTGCTTTTAAGTATTGTTTAAAAATAGGGCTGAGGTGAATGGGAGGAGATAGAGCCGATACCCTAACCGATTCTCACCAATATTGATGATTGAAAATTGTAATAATTAAAAGTTGTCCTAAATATTGATTAATATTAGTGTGTACAAAACCATTTCCAATAATAAGTACCAATTTATCGTAGTTTTGTTTCAAACTATTCAAGAATTACATAAGAAAATTAGTGGTTATTCTGAAAATTTGACCTGGATTACTGCAACAATTCTTATTGATTGGTTGATTGAGTTGGTCTTTTAAGTCCACTTTATGCACAGAAAGACTAATTGGGACTGAACCTACAGTTTAAAGTGGGATCTGAACCACTATGTGCCTCCACCGGGTATCGAACCTGGGACTCCTTGATTACAAGGCAACGACGCTACCACTGCGCCATCGGGGAGGCTGTAAAAAGCAAGTCTTATTTATTAAGTTCTATTATATATTACTTACATATAACAGAATGTCACGAGCCGGCATTAAATGCTAAATCAGCAAACACCAGCCAAGTCCCCGGTGACGAGAGTTCAACGGGACAGTCGGAAGAGAGTGGCCGAGAGAGTCGGAAGCTAGTGGCCTAAGTGGTGCGACTCGTGGAGTGTGTCCATGCAAAGGTTGGGCAGTGCTCAAAGTACACACCATCAACGGACCACACGGCACCGACGTGACCAAGCCGACGGATCAGATCAGGCACAGTGATGACACTAGTAATTTAAGTATCAGTGTTTAGTTGTTCAAACCCGGCTGAGGCATGTTCACTCCCTTGCCTGTTCGGCCTGTACATAATAAATATGTGAAGGACAAAGGAGCATTAATCATTCCCCACGTTTAAACGTAACAAGAAATAAAACACCAAAGCAGGCATGCAAGTGGAACAAAGAACAGAAGCCTGACAACTTCAATTTTGTAGCAATTTCTAGATACATGAAAAAAAGTTGGTTTACTAGCAGTAAACCAAATAACATGTGAGAATATGCCACTGATTAAAGTACCTATATAATCACAGAGCACAATTTTCCACACAATATTGTTGCAAACTTAATGAAAATTTAAAATTGTACACAATTTCCAGGATCATTAGACTCTGTGAGAGTGCTGCTAGACATCTTCGCAATTTTTTTCATTTTTATAAATAAATGTCTAATGAAAGGAGAGCATGTTCTCCCGAAACATCACAATCTATATTGTGTTTATGTGCTTGTCATCATCATCCTTTGCCGTTTCCTGCCTCTGTCATAAAAGTCAATTCACTCCATTTTTTCCTGGTCTTCCACCACTCCTCTCTTTCCTCGGCGTTCCTATCTCGTCCTCTTTTCCTAACACTCTCTGCTATCTGCTCTTTCCACCGACATCTTGGTCTCCCCCTTGGCCTTATTCCCACTCCTTGTGCATTGTAAGCTCTGATCTGTGCCTGATCTATTCTGTCCTGAAGCTTCACCAGCCCCACTGTCTGTCGGATCTCCTCATCCCTTCTAGTCTTCCCCAATATACTCCGTATATTATACTGCTTGTAAGAACTGTAAACTTTCAAGAGAAATAACAATAGAAAAGTACTGATAAATAAAATCCAACATATATTGTGATATCAATACCACTGATATTGGCTCAGCCCTATTTAAAAGTGGAACCTCGATTTTGCTTTTGTTGTTGTTGTTGTTGTTGGACCAAAGAAACACTTAATTTTTTACAGTAATAGCAATTACTTTTTATTAATAGGCAGATTCAGCCAAGTTCGGCATTTTGGTTTATTGATAAAACTGTTGATAGATCTGATACTTCCATAAATAGTGCATTATTATTATTATTATTATGAATATAAAGGTTAACTTCATGTAGTTCTAAAGTAAATACCTAAATAAGCAGTTTTATCTCTGAGGAAAACCCATTGCAGTTACTTACAACCTTGGTGACAATGAAGTTCGACCAGAAAGGAATACGTGATTAAATGCACAGAGGCATAGGCGGTGGAATCGGTGACCCGCAGAAGTGACGCATGTGTGTAAGAGGAGGCGTGTGAGCAGGCAAGAATCGTGATCCCAGCATATTGCACCCAAGGTCACGTAAAGAACGAGAACGGGGAACTATACACGTCACATTGAACTTCGACCAGGCACCAGACCCATACGGAAAATTCCAGATATTGGCGCATTTGACGGAAGCATGACGTCACGGACACGATAAGGGAGTCCGCCGTATATAAGCGCGTGCTGTGCACCGAGGAACCGCAGTGCATCATCACCATGGCCAGGGGCAAACCTATTGACAACACCGTGAGGGGAAGAGTGGTGGAGTTGCAACGGGATGGACTCAGTGAACGGGAAATAGGGCGCCAACTGAACTTACCCAAGTCAACTGTCCACTGCATCATCAAACACCACCAAAATACTGGTACTACAGAGCCAGGTAAGGCCCCCGGTCGAAAACGCCTGCTGAGCGTGCGTGACCTACGGATATTTAGGCGCTATATCCAGACCAACAATCATGTTTCTGTGGCCGAATTACGACTGTGGACTCGAGAATGCTTTCACATTGAAGTGTCAACCAGAACCATTTGCCATTACCTACAGCGATGCGGTTACCGAGTGTACAAGGTGAAACGTAAACCCTTCCTTTCCATGGTGAACAAAGGCAATCGACTACGGTGGGCACGAATGCACCGGGGATGGACATTTCGGCAGTGGAACAGGGTTTTGTGGACGGACGAATCCATTTTCAATGTTGTGTACGGGAAAATACGGAAAACAGTCATTTGTCGGAAGGAGGAACAGAATGAAGCAAAATGTTATGCACGTCGGGTAGAGAAACCTGCGTCAGTGATGGTATGGGGATGCATGACGGCATCTGGGGTTGGCCCACTACACGTCCGTGAGGGCATTGTGAATGCACACGCCTATACATGCATACTGGAGCGGCATCTTCCCACAGTGCGAAGGTACCTGTTCCACAGGCGGCGTCTCATCTTTCAACACGACAATGCCAGGCCTCATACAGCGCGGCTGACAAGAGAATGGTTGACTCGCCATCACGTCCGAACTCTGCCATGGCCACCATCGAGTTCCGACCTCTCGCCCATTGAGAATGTGTGGCGTGTTCTTAAGCGACGTGTGCAACAGAGGGGACCCACGACAGTGGCTGCTCTTATCACCTGCCTGCAGGAGGAATGGCACCGCATCGATGTGGAATACCTTGAACGACTCGTCCGCAGCATGCCCCGACGCATTGCCACAGTTATTCGCCGACGGGGCGGCGTCACACCATGGTAAACAGGATCCCCTCTAACAGTGGTCGAACTTCAATGTCACGTGTAGATGGATGAAAATGATTTATTTTGTGTGGACACCCTAGTTTGCTGCGTTGCAGCGGAAATTTATGTTTTCCTTTGTTCCATGTAGCCTGCTGAATAAAATATGTTCAGCATATGCATGTGTTCTCCTTCTTTCACAACGCACTCCTATATTTGTGACTGGTCGAACTTCATTGTCACTAAGGTTGTAGTTACATACATTAATTAAGCCAATCTTAATTATTTTTTAAAATTTTACCTTTGTGGTTTACTAATATTGGCAAAAACTTCATATTTGTACTTCAGTATTTGTAATTTATACAGTGCCTTTCATGAACGAGTTGGCCATTGAGTGGCAGCTAGAACACCGGGCAGTGATAGTATGTCTGCCAGCAAACTGGGTATGACATCCGCGTAACTGGAACCTGTAGCTATGGAATGAAATAAGCTCATACAATTACATTGACAGTTACAATTAAAATGATCATGTACCTTGTTATACGAGGTGTTGGAAATGTTGCCTTCCTGTATCCACACATTTACAGCATTTTTTAGGGAATTTTCACGGACAGGTATCAGTTCCTCTTCTGAAATTACTTCAGTTTCTCTCCTGATGTTTTCTTTCAATTATTCTAATATATGGCTTCATATTTAAAAGATTGGTAGCTCACCATGCAGACGTCATAGAAATGTCTGGTTCATGTGCAAGGTGTCAGAGGGATTTTTGAGGAGTATGTTCCAATTGTGCTCCAACATTGTGTAGCACACGCTGTTTCACCCTTTGCTGCTTCTTATCAAGAACAGACCCTGTTTCCCTAAGTTTGTTCACAAGTTTTCGAACACTGTCTCAAAATGCCTTCTAACTCCTCCACAAGAATTCGTAATGACGTAAGAGTCATACATAAAAATTCGTTGCTTTAAATTGTACATATAATTTGGCATTATTAGACTGCAGAAAAGCACCAGTAATATGTAAACTAAAGCAAAACAATCTGAGACACTTAACACTTCACAAACACGTGCAAACTGGACACCAGCTATCTGGGTACTGAAGCACTGATACGCCAGTGCCAATGTCAGCATACAGCTGTGGGTTTAAATGCCGGCAGATGCTCATTGCACGTTACGCTAGCCGCGGCTCCACAGTCATGAAGGCACTGTACATACATAGAAATAATTGTAGTCTTACCTGAAGATAGAAGAATTTACCACTCTCCCAGCAAGCTGCTAATGTGTGTTCACCCGTACTGTGGAATTTTATGGCTGTTATAGGTTCCCTATGCAACCAAATTCTTTCCAGTACAAATGGATATTTTGGTGCAACGTAAGAGATGAAAAATATATAACCACCGTCAGAACCCAGAGCAATATACGATTCTGTTGGATTGGGTGCCATAACTTCACATGTTGCATTTACTTTAATTCTTGATATCTGTAAATTTAATTAACCAGGTCATTAAATAACATGCCAATAAGAAAACTGTTTCTCTTCTTACACAAATGTAATCAATACAATGTAAAACATGAAGAAATAATGAACTTGTCTATCAATTTGGGTGACTCCATCATAGATGCACAGACTTAATTATATTTGTGTAAGAAGTTAATTTTAACCATGCTTGTGCTATGAATCTAAAGTTGGTTCTATTTATTATTATGCAATTTGATTTTATATCTTTACAATGGATGCAATTAACGAAGAGATGGTGAAGAAGATAGGAGAGGAAGAGATGAAAGCCTTTTTGTTCGCTGTTGAGTTAGTAATATGGGGAAACAGGGAAGAAGAAGTTGAGAGACAGCTTGATAGTTGGAATGAGGAAATCAGAAGAGCAGGAATGAAATTCAGTGCAGAAAAGAGTAAGGTGTTAATAACAACAAGAAGCAGCCAGGAATGTACCAAGAATAAAGGTGGACACAGAGGAGTTGAGGGTAGTGGAGAGTTTCAAATATCTAGGAAGCATAATTGAGAAAAGTGGAAGAATAGATAAGGAGGTAAACAGAAGAGGACAAATATGTGGTGGACTCTATCAAAGTGTTCAAAGATTAATATGGAACAGGGATGTACCTATGAAATGCAAGAAGGTAATATATAACACATACTATGTGCCAATAATTGTGTACGGAGAAGAGACTTGGAAAATGACAAAGAGAGACAAAAGAAAGATGCAGGCAGTGGAGGTGAAATTTTTAAGGAGTATATTTGAGAAGACAGAAGGGATAGAATAAGGAATGAGGAGATCTGACAGACAGGAGGGGTGGAAGCTTCAGGACGGATTATATCAGGCACAGATGAGATGGTTTGCACAAATGAAGAGGATGGGTGCAGAAAGACTACTAGTAAGAGGGTACAATGCACAAGGAGTGGGAATAAGGCCAAAGGGGAGACCAAGATGTTGGTGGAAAGAGCAGATAGGGGAGATTGTTAGGAGAAGAGGACAGGATTGGAACACCAAGGAAAGAGAGGAATGGTGGAAGACCAGAAAAAAATGGAGAGGCGCGACTTCTACGCCAACCCAGCCAGAGGCAGGAAACTGCAAATGATGATGATGGTGACAAGGTATACCTCCATGAGTGCTTGGTACATTCAAAGGTAAATGGAATCATATTGAAGATTAATTTGCAATTAATGGTGTCTGGATGGCCAAGAACATTAAGTGTTTAATTTTTTATCTTGTCACCAAAATTCCTGGGACCAAGTCTCAGTGTTGAGAGTGTGCTTTCATTAATATCATTTAATCATCCTGATTGTGGTTAGCTAAAAGTGGCAGAAAAGCAACGTAAAATAATTAAGATACAAATTTACAATAATATAATAGAACAAATACTTTGTCATGAACAGGAATGATATGTTAAATATAGTTGTATTATTTTTAATAATAATTTCCATATTACCTGGCCTGTGTGAACAATCTGTGAAAGATTATTACTTGCTTTCCCTTTTGTAAAGTTCTCCTCCTGGTATCAACACCCCCTCCCCCACCCACCAAATGATGTATCCAAAGTATGCTAATGGGAAGGAAAGCCAGAAACTGATGTTCTATTCTGAGTTAAATCTGTAGAAGGAAGAGTTAAATAGTTCTACTTAGTTCTTCTGATGTGTAAAGTATTACTTGTGATGAATTCCATGAAAGGTGAAACCAAATTGTCAAGTTCTCAGGTTTATTAAAGTTTGATTTGGTGTGTTTTTTGTTATTAGGGTCACTTTTCTGTCAGTTTTGACTAATCGTAATGATGAGAATGCATGATGATGAAATTGATGAAGGGATACTCACAAAGAACACCCATACCCAGGCTGGGATTTGTATCCAGGACCCTTTACGTCATTGCACACTATGCTAACCACTCTGCCATGGAAGTTGGAAGGTTTATTAAAACAAGTCATGTTATGTATGACTGGCATAATGACTTATGAAAAGTTATGTACATAACATATAAGATTTTAATGGGTGATATTCAGTGAACAACTTCCCCCACAATTCATTGCTCCATATTTCCAGCAAACAGATGAGATCGTGCGTTGAAAACATACCTGGTAAGTATTGTGCATATGGTCTTTGACGAAGTGATTCAAGGTATGATTATCGTGATCATATGAGGAATGTATACTTTTTACCTTTTCCGAAGCCCTACAGAAACCGTGAAAAGTGTGTAAAGTCATTAAATTCAAATTTTCTCTCCATAAGAAGGCTTCTCATATGCTTTCCTTAATGCACATGAATTTGTTTACCCAAATTCTTCCCAGAGTACACTGCATGATGACATCAAGTTGAATATAATTCATTTTATTGTAATTAGGAAATAACAATAATTGATTATCTTTACAGTTCAATTAAGAAAGCTTGATCTTTTATCGTTTGCGTATCAGATGCTTCCTTTTTTACCTATTCATCTCACAGAAACATTGCAGTTATTAAGTTGCCCTGTTTTCTGAGTTACATCCGTAACATATAATTATAACATATAACTCTGTAGAATACATGCTTATGCTAACTTTGAAAACCTTTCACATGATTAGTCTAAAGAATACACAAGGTCAAAGTTCCCAAATTGAACTATGCATTTTAGCCTATTCTATTAAAATTGTCTATTTGATACAAATTACCAATTCTCCAGTCCGACTCCAAGCATATAGCACATTTTCAAAATTCAGCGCAACTATTAAATCCTCTTCAGTATTCACAAAGCACACATCTTTAAATCCATATTCAAAAGATTTCCTTTTTGTAACTTCATTTGTATCAGGTCTTATTTCTATCAGGTCGCCCTGTGGAAGAAAAGAAGGTAAATTTGTGCATGTTCTAGTATCTTACATAATACAAAATACCCATTAGCTCGGAATATTTATCATAGCTGAGACTAAATGATGTTCCCTACAACTAAATACATACATTTAACAATAATTACAACACGTCTATTTTTATAGTAAACTTTGTAGATTAAACAATTAAAATTTATATTTGAAGCATTCTTACCTTGGATGTGTACCCTATCAAATCATCTCCACTTAGAATAATACTGGTAAGTTCATGCGTCAGACCTATTGACCATATGTTTTTCCAAATCTTGTTTTCATCCTTGTACCACTAACAAAGAAAAATGGAAACATAATTCATAATTAATAACAAATCAAAACTTCCAGTAAATGTGATATAGAAGCCCTAAGTGTGTTGCAAATTAATAAGTGTGTGTGTGTGTGTGTGTGTGTATTGTTATACTAATTGTAAATTGCCAAGCAGTGCACACAGTTATGAAAAACAGTTGTGCATTAATTTTGGACCTGTACATTTATAATCAGAGCTGGAAGTGGAAAGTGTTAACTGGGAGAATGTTTGGATGAGCCTTGAGATTAGCTGGGGGGATGCTTTGTGAAAATTTTGCTAGCTGTGGGGATATCACCCCTGCATCTCTTCTCACTTTGAGAACTGTTTATAATAAAAAGATATTGGCATACGGAAAGAGTATGTTCAAAACTCATATGCTTTTGAAATATATATTACTGTCAGCATGAATTTAACGTAAGCTGCTAAAGATACTTTTGTTAATAAGACATAAACAAATTATTAATATTTATTTGCGAAAACTTACTTGTAGAGGTTCTATTAATTTCGTCAGAGGCCACTGAAATAAATACAACCTCTACAAGTAAGTTTTCGCAAATAAATATTAGTAACTTGCTTACGTCTTATTATTATCAACAGCGTCTTTTATTCCCCGAACATGAATACTTTTGTTGATGTGAATAATTACTATGATATTCCAGAAAGTACATGGTTTTGCATTTACGGAAACATATCCTTCCATTTTCCCTCCCCCAAACCATTTTCATCTTGTAAACCCACAGCTGGTTAGTTTGAAGTAAAAGAATAATGAATAATTGTTGTATGTATAGCATATTACAGTCCATTAGATGTACTCACCTTGAGGAGTTGTTGAGGTGCTGTGCAAATTATACCATTTTTATACCAAACTACAAAAGGAACTGTTGCTTCATTTTCCTCACTACAACTTATAACTTCATCTTCATCACTACAACTTATAATTACTTCAGGTTTCTTGGTATCACCATGAATCTACGAAAGAAACACACATATGAAAACCACTGCAATGAAACAAACCTTTAAGAGAATATTTACAGTGTATAACTTACACTTGGTCTGACAGTTTGGCACATTTTATTATTTAATGCACATTATTTTCACGTCTCGCACCATGGGCGTGCGATCAAAGGCATCAGGCTTTGGACTTGGGCTATGGGACACATGCTGGTTCTAGTCTCCTGCAGGAAGTTGAACAACTTTCCTCCTGAGATTTCGACCAGTGTATGGAACCGGTGGCCATCCACCATCTTGAGGAAATTCGAGAACTACAAATGAGTAACGTAACCTGGTCATGGAATGCTTACAACCAGTGGCGGAGCGTGACCTTTCCAACAGTGTAAGCCTAGCATGACGAAGGCTATTTCCCGTTGTGCTTATTTTTGGGCTGACATGGTTAGTGATTTATCCACACACATCGACCCCTCCCCCCAATTTTTTCAGAACACTTCCCTGGAATTTTTCACCAAATCAAAAATTCTGGATATCTGATAATTAAGTCAGTGTTATTCATATCACAATGAGTAACGTATCGATAAAAAATATGCAAAGTTAGATAAAATGAATAATAATAATAATAATAATAAACAAACGAAAGCAGAAGGAAACAGAAAAGTGCTGAATACTTTTTACAACCGCATAACCAAGTATCAGCTCCGTATCATGAATCGCAAAATCGGCCCACTTTATTTTTCGTTTCTGTTACTATGTCTGCTAGAGAAGGAAGGGGTGGGCCCTCCTATGTCCACAAGTTTCTTCTTGGCAGCAAAATCCTTGCTGGACAATGGCGTCTTCAACAAGTTCTCCACCCCACCGCACATCACACTCATTTTATTCCATAATGCACTTCACTACTGTATCACACCACAGCACAGGGACGACATTCCGCTTTTCAATAGATGGAATTCGCAAAAGCAATACCTCGAGACTTTAACAAACACACAGCAAGAAGGGGGAAACAAAAAGAAACCAGATCCAAAATCGGTCACTGCTCAAAGCAGTGATCTTTCGGACTGTGAGGAGAATATCCCTTTCGGATATAAATAAATTCCCTCTCTTGCCTTAAAATTCCCTATATTTAGTAAAAAAAAAATACAATATAAAATATAAAAGAAATGCTCACAAATTGTAGGGATATATCCAGAAATTTCTATCAAAGGACGTGTAAGTGCTTTCTTAGGATAGTGTAAAAGCAAATCTAGCACCTAAAAGATCAGAAACAGGCTTTTCGTACGTTGTTCGAAGAGTGTTTGAATCACGGACTATGTAATTAATAATATTTGGTTCACATTTGACATGAAATTTGTAAAATTGGTTCAATCTTCAGTTTTCATTAACATTTATTTATTTATTTACTTATTTATTTCACTTTTTAGCTCAATTATTACCAGCTGAGTTCATACATAAACGGAAAACAGAGATCTTAATATGTCTAATGTTTATGCTCTCCTACAAGCGAAAAACAGAAACAACAAGAATTTAGCACATCAATGTGTATCTAATTTTCCCGTATCCCGCTCATTTCTAGGTTTCTCCTTTTCCCCCTTCCTGTTAGTTTTTTGCTTCAGAATTCCCTGTTCCTGGAAAAAAAAACCTCCATGAAGCACCACTGGCTCAAATTTCCTTTGCAGTCAACCATTCATACCCGACAACGCTGGAGCCCCTCCTCTTGCAGGACCTGTGTCTCGCGGGCACGTATTCAGTGAAGCCAACCCAAGCATAATGGTGCAAAATCTCGCACAAGTTTAAAAAGTCGTTTGTAAGTTGGAGATATAAATAAAACAACAGGGCCGCTTTTCGTTGTGGTTGAATTTTCTCAAACTTTTCACATAATGTGGAACCCATGCCGTTGGTTGAACCATTCGAATTTATATTTGTTTTTGTTATAAATTAATATTTATAATATGAAAATCCCAGAACAATTTAGTAGTATGTAGCATAATTTCGGAGTTTAAACGACACCATGGATGTCCAGAAGGGGCAAGGGGAGGAGACACTTCCTGAAAAATGAATGTCAACCATTTTCACACATATAATTTCATTTCAGTCACATCAAATTGTTAATTGTTGTAAGGGCGTTGCAGAAAAATGTTAACTTCAAATTGAATTAGTATATTTTGAGAAGGGAAATATACCTAGTTTACCCCAACCCCTGAAAAAAATACTTTGCTTAATCCTCCCTGGTGGAAAGAAATACTGCGGACGTCCATGAACAACACTTTTTCTAAACATGAGGTTTGCAACGCTGCTGTAAGCCTCTGCCCGTAGGTTTACACACCTAGGGTTTCGACGCGCTCTTCTCCCTATATTCCTTGCTCTTCTCTTCCAGATACGGTGGGCGACGGTAGGCACTGCTCCTTCGCGGTCAGAAATTTGTAAGGCAACATTCAGACGGCTTACAACTTTCCCAAAGCAAAAGGCGGGAGTTCTCATGTGCCATCTGGTGCTGAAGTGTTGCAATCTAACAAACAGGATCTCGAAGACTGGTATCGGGCCGAGATGAACTTTGAAGTTTTTACGAATTTTGCCATATAATTACATACATTTTACTATAACTAACAAAGTGTAAGCCCGGCGTACACGGCTTACATGGACGCTCCGCGCCTGCTTACAACAATGACTGGGGTTTCATCATGCTGACCAGATGTCACCCTTTAATGGGTTAAATGATCATCCACCTCTTCTGAGGCATGTGGGAGCGAGGCCGGCAATCATTAGATAGGGTGTGGCCCTCAAGGGCTGGTGTGTCACGATATGTTACTTTTACTCCATCAGTCATCATTGTGAAAGGGCCTTCTTGATAGCATAGTAGTAATGCCATCACCTTATAATCAATATTCTGAACCTTAATTTCACTGTGAGTATAACCATAGCCGAATTTTCACAATGCAAGAGTATGGGTGTCTTTGTACAGAATCAATAATAATAATTATAATACATGTACTGCTATGGAAGCATGTCAATATTAAGCTTCTTACTGTCAAATTTAGTCATAGGAAAATTTACCTTGCAGATATTTCCAATGCTATCTGCCAAATACACAGATCCGTCTGGAGCCCAACATCCATACCATGGGCCCTGCATAGTTTCTGGTAAAGACACTTCATTTTTATAGAAGTTCGTTATCGCAAAGCACAGATCAAGCTCCCAAAATGTGAGCACTTTTGAATCATGATCCAGTTGGAATGCAGCCAGAGAGGAATAAATGTTGGCCCTGAAATGAAATAGTTAACCCTCTGTTAGGCATGTGCAGTACAGGTGTCCCTCATCGACATTCATTGAGAGATTGCAACACTGTGAACTATACTGCACATGGCTGCTTTTGTGTAGCTGAACATTCTTTCTTTTTCTTTGTTCTAAACTCGGCTGTGTTGTTTTGTTGCACTTCTAAGCCACGTAATAATATAAAGTTAACATCAGCCACATTAATGGGGGACTAATACGTAACAAGAAAATATCAAAGCGAGAAAGACAGAACACAGGAGATTCAGATGTTATATGAAACTGGGTTAGTGAGGAAGGGGAGGACACATAGGTATGTGTTAGTGACGAAAGTGAACATGACACTACTTCGGTTGTTACCATAGGTGCCGACTCCATGGGGCTTGGGGGGAGGGCTCGAGCCTCCCCAATGTTAACGATGTGGGGGCAGAGCCCCCCCCCCCCCAATAATTTTGCTTAAGAGTATCTAATGTATTATTTTACTTCTCTTGTAAAGTTTATTCTGAATTGTGCCACATGATCTTAACTTTAAATACACATTTGAAATGTTCTAGACCATCAACTTTGGGGGGGCTGAGACCACCAAACCATCAACTTTAGGGGGCTATGACCGGAGACAGCAAAACACATGACTTATTACTATATACTAAGAATATAATTATCATATATTAACCAGAGACATAATAAATTTAGCCAACGACTTCTTCAAGACTGTTTGGGAATCCCCTAAAAGAATGCAAATATTTAGGAATATTATTGATGTGAATGAGAAGGCTGGCCATACTGGACTGCGACCACTTTGCCCTCGTCGGTGGATGTTGAGAGCCTCCAGTATGCAACAGATCTTAAGGAACTATGAAAACCTTCTCAAGTCTTTTGAGAAATTTTCTGAAGAAGATTCTACTGACGCAGCATCAAAATGTGCTGGATACCTGGAGACAATGCTTCACTTCAAGACATTTTTCTTTCTCTCCCTCTACTGCCATGTGATGGATCCAATAGAAGAGGTAAACTGTAAGATTCAGTTTCCACACATTGATGCTACAGAAGTGGGATGAAAACTAAAATACTTGACTGACATCTTTCAAAATAAGCGAATGGGTTTTGAGCAGTTCTGGCAGAGGTCAAGATGCACAGAGGTCAAACCCAGCCTCGTCGATGAGCCAGAATTGCTCCGGCAACATCACGTCCCTAAGAGACTTGAAAAACCTAATGCTGCCAAACCTCACAAGTTCTACACTCCAAAATAGTATTATAAATCAATATACACTGATGTGTGTAACACAGCAAAATCATGTGTTAAACAAGGACATGAATCTACAGGACTACAAAAAGTAACAGCCGTAGAGAAAGAATGCATCTCAGCTGTGAACAGTTGCACAACAAACTTTCAGCAAACCCGAGAATTCTTTCGCCAAGATTTGGATGCCGATAGGCTCTCCTTACACATGTCCATGCTTGGTGATATCGCCAAACAGAAGAAAGTGGTTCTAACTACCATGCGTGACATAAGGAAGTTTCTTTTGGAAGACAGCACCCTCCAGGAGTTTCTGCCTGAAGCTGCCAAATTCATGATGGTCCTCCGCACTGTTCCAGTGATGACAGCCACAGCCGAAAGGTCATTCAGTGCTATTCGCCGACTGAAGACATATTTGAGATCTACAATGGGGCAGAAGAGACTAAGCAGCTTAGCGGTACTCCACATACATCAAACTGTGCTTGATAATTTGGACCTGAGACCACTCGTTAATGAGTTCATAAAGAAATAACCCAGTGCGTAGAGCAACTTTTGCTTTATTTTTAAATCATGTTCATATGTTTTTGTTGTGTATGTCACTTTATATCTTAGTGTACATGCTATTTGTTTTTTTACTATTGCAAAATTAAATTTAAAAGTTAAATATTGTAGCAAGAACAAAAAAGTAAAACTTATTTTCCTGCGATTTGTGTTAGCATTTATGTAAATAATTAAATAAAACTGTTAAATATTGTAAATATTCGTTATTTTATGGGTACGTCAACACTAAGGTTATTTGCAACCCATCACATGTCTGTTGCGGACATTAAAACACACCCATGTCCTCGCCGGGACTCGAACCCGAGACCTCTGGATCAAAGCGAGTTGAGTCGACCACCCAACATGTTCGGCTACCGAGGCCGGCATAAAACTGTTAGGTTGGCCTCTTAATGTAAATACATACTTTTCAATAAAAATGTTAATTGTTATCTAAAAAAACAAATGAGCAGACACAAAAGACATAAAGTAACTTTGAAACATTTTCTAAACGTTTTTCATGTTACATTTCATTTGCATGAGGAATATAATAGCTGATTAAAAACTGCTATACGAAGACGTAATTTTTATTTTTAAAAAAGGGAAGGAGTGAGTCATTCATTTATTTCAGTGATCAGAGCCCCCCCAATAATTTTGACAAGTCGGCGCCCCTGGTTGTTACATATTTAGGTGCATGGGTCACAACTATCTCCCAAGCATGCGACTGGTGTTAACTTTATATTATTACATCATTTAGTAATGCAGCAGAAAATTGCAGCTGATTTAGAAGAAAGAACATTAAGCACACATGCTCAGTATAATTCACAATGTATTTCACACCTTAAAGATAGTTATAAGGTTGGGGGACAGGTGTACCCCAAGTGCCTATGCATGTTGCAGAAAGTGATGTACCTATCGCAGAGTTAAAGTTGTAATAATTATATTAGAATAGGATAAAACAACAAAATAGGTGTATGAAATATAAGACCCATGTCATACACTGCCAAATTTTCTAATAGTATGAACATGCAGATTCTAGATACATTTGGAAGTTAGACGTGTCTCTGACTAACCTTACAAGCTGATTGGTAGATTTATACTTTGTAACTTCTATGATCAATTTCTCCCCTGTCCTCCAATTCCACACTGTGAAATTAAAATCAGGTGCACCAGAAAGTGTTACAACATAATCTGATTCAGTGAAAGAAATTCCTTGATATTCCATAATAGCTCCATCTATTGAGAAGAAAAGATAATCAATTATTTGAAGCACCAGAACCACATACATTCATACAGACCATAAACACACTTTTTTCAATAGAAAATGTAAAAGTAGTGCACATATAATGTTGAGTCAATAATTGCACAATATTCGCAATACCAGTGCTCGATGTAAGGGGGGGATGCTGGTGGATATTATCCCCCAGCTAACATTTTCCACTTCAAGCACTGCTGAATACAATGAAATATACGGTACATGTTTATAGTGTACCAAGAAGTGATTTTTAAAATGTTATTTCATCTTCAGACTGAATGTGGAGATTTCGTAAACTATTTTTCAAAGGATATATTACTATTTTTTTTTACCACAACACCATAAATTGGCATAACTCCTATTGTATCCTTTCTGTCAGTATTCAAAGTGGAAGTTCGTAGCTGGGGGAGCGGGCCCTTGCCCGAGTATGGGAATGGAGGCAATGCAGTAAGTGGAGTGATGCTTTATGAAAATTTTCTAAACTGCAGGAATAGCATCGTCTCTCCCCCCTGCCCCTTCCCACTTCCAGCACTGCTTCCTGTTATCTGTTGAAGTTTATTTTGTTTAGGGTTACCAGATCGCTGTAAGGGAAATGTAGGACATGCTCAGTGATCAGAACGCTACATTTTATAAGTAGCTTCGCTACAACTACAGCTACTCTTCCAAAATGTAGCTTCGCTACAGCTACAACTACATTTACCTAAAAGTAGCTCGCTACGCTACTCCTGTTCGCTACTCGCTACTTCGCTACTTTTGCGCTACTTCTGTATTAAAAACTTAAACAACTATATGGCTATTCAAAAGAAGCCCTAGTATGATAGTTGTACGTACTGAAAAATAGATTCTGTTATTTATTACCATGATTCCCTTCATTCTATAATTTTTATAGCAGTGTTACTTCAGTTACATAATTTTAATAAAGTGTTTGAGAATAAAGTACCTTTGTAAGTGGCATATCAATTCAAAAAACTAGGTCTTACACGTATCCGTGATGTTCTGATTGTCATTTGAAAAATATTTATGTGACAGACGTCTTTTTAAAATTAATTGGAAGAATATCACATGTATCGAAATTAACTAGAACGTGTTGCACAAAATGGGAATAAGATAAAAATGTGATATGTAGCAATTTAATCTTCTTAACTTAAACAGAATGTTATTTGGGGGATGGCGGATATTTGCTCGAACCTTGAGGATAGTTGGGGGATGCTTCTAATGGTATAAATGAGAAACAGGTGGAACAATGCTTTACGTAAGTCTTTCTGTTGAAAATGCTTCCCCGAAGACACAGTGGAAATTGTAATTGTCACCTTGTATTCAAATTGCCCCAGGTTCGATACCTGGTGGAGGGCACATGGTGGTTCGTATCAGTCTCGATCAGCTGATTTGTGCATAAAGTGGACTCAAAACAAACACTAGGAAAGACTCCTAGTTGGGAAGATGGGATCCTCCTGCTCCTCTATTCCCCACTCATCATTCTTCCCCATTCTCACAATTAGCCAAAAGTGGCAGAAAACGGCCTTAGATAAGAAAATAACTAAATAAACAATGCATCCTCATTGCCATGATTAGAAAAAGTTACAGGAAAGGGACGCAAAAGTAGGAAAAATACATAAATTTGAAAACTGTGTATTTTAACAAAAAAATGTCATTTCTACAGGAAAGTCAATAACTTGTACGTTTTTTTTACAATATGATAAAATATATTGAGGAAACTGATGTGTAAACCCGAGTGTTCTAAACATATTGTAATTTTCAAATTTGCGAACAAATATCATGACCAAAATAATTGTAATTCCAGAAACAATCGTTCTTGTAACAATAATTTCCTGCCGGTGTGATCCTATACACTGACAATGATCAATGCTGTTAACATACTGAACCATTGATTGCTGGCACTCAGGCGCGGAGCGTCCATGTAAGCCGTGTAAGCCGGGCTTACACTTCATTAGTTCTAGTAAATTGTATGTTATTATCTGGCAAAAATTCGTAAACAACTTCCAAGTTCAAATCGGGTCGACACCAGTGTCCGAGATCATGTTTGTTAGATTGCAACACTTCAGCGCCAGGCGGCACATGGGATCTCCCCAAGACTATTGTAGTCTTGGGATCTCCCGCCTTCTGCTTGTGGAAAGCTGTAAGCCTTCTGAATTTTGCCTTACAAATTTCTGACCGCGAACGAGCAGTGCCTACCCCATCTGGGTGCAAGGCCTGTTCTCTGGCTGGAGAAGAGCGGGCCAAAACCCACGTGTGTAAACCTTCCGGCCAGAGGCTTACAACAGCGTTGCAAACCTTATGTTTACAAAAAGTGTTGTTCATGGATATCCGCAGTATTTCTTTCCACCAGGGAGGATTAAGCATAGTAATTTTTTCAGGGGTGGGGGTAAACTAGGTATATTTTCCCCATAATAAAGTTGCCTCCTCAAAAGATACAAATTCAATTTTAATTTAACATTTTTCTGCAACGCCCTTACAATAATTAACATAATTTGATGTGACTGAAATGAAATGATATGTGTGAAATATATTCTTTTATGGTTGACATTCATTTTCCAGGAAGAGCTTCCTCCCCTTGCCCCTTCTGAACATCCATGGTCTCGTTTAAACTCCATAATTATGCTACATACTACTAAATTGTTCTGCGATCTACATATTATTAATATTTATTTGTAACAAGAAATAAATATAAATTCGAATGGTTCAACCAATGGGATGAGTTCGACGTCATACGTGAAAAGTTTGAGAAAATTCAACTACCACGAACAGCGGCCCTCTTGTTTCATTTATATCCCCAACTTCCAAACGACTTTTGAAACTTGTGCGAGATTTAGCACCATTATGCTTGGGTTGGCTTCACTGGCTCACCGTGAACACGCGCGAGCGAGACTCAGGTCCTGCAAGAGGAGGGTTCTCCAGCGTTGTCGGGTATGAATGAATGGTTGGCTGCAAAGGAAATTTGAGCCAGTGGTGTTTCAAGGAGGTTTTTTTCCCCCCAGGAACAGGGAATTCTGAAGCAAAAAACTAACAGGAAGGGGAAAAAGGAGAAACATCTAAAAATGAGCGAGAAACGGGAAAATTAGATATACAAACGCTTGTTTCTGTTTTTCGCTTGTAGGAGAGCACAAACATTGGAAATATTAAGATTTCTGTTTTTCGTTTATATTTGAACTCAGCTGGTAGTAATTGAGCTAACAAGTGCAATAACTTTTTCAAAAATTAAAATGCTTAATTAAAACTGAATATTGAACCAGTTTTACAAATCTAATGTCAAATGTGAACAAAATATTATTAATTACATAGTCCGTGGTTTAAACACTCTTCGAACAACGTACGAAATGGCTGTTTATGGTCTTTCAGGTGCAGGATTTTCTTTTACACTACCCTTAGATAGCACTTACATCTCCTTTCACAGAAATTTCTGGATAAATCCTCAGAATTAGCGAGCATTTCTTTCATATTTTATTTTGTCTTTCTTATTTTACGAAATATAAGGGAATTTTAAGGCAAGAGAGGGCATTTATTAATGTCCGAAAGGGATATTCCCCTCTCAGTCCGAAACATCAGTGCATTGAGCAGTGATCGCTTTTGGATGTGATTTGTTTTTATTTCCCCTTTCATGTGTTGTGTGCGTGGTTAAAGTCTCGCGGTATTTCTTTGCGACTTCCATCCATTGAAAAGGGGGCTGTCATTCCTCTGCTGTAGTGTTATAGTGAACAACAACAACTGCATTATGAAAGAAAACGAGTATGATTCTGCGTTGGGTGGAGAACTTGTTGAAGACGCCGTTGTCCAGCAAGGATTTTGCTGCCAAGAAGACACTTGTGGATGTAGGTAGGCCCACCCACCACTTCTCTAGCAGGCACGGTAACAGAAACAAAAAATAAAGTGCCCCGATTTTGTGATTCATGGTACGAGCTGATACTTGGTTATGAAGCGGTTGTAAAAAGTATTCAGCACTTTTCTGTTTCTTTCTGTTTTCATTTCTTTATTATCATTATTCTTCATTTTATCTAACATTGCATTTTTTTATGGTTACGTTACTCATTGTGATAGGAATAAAACTGACGTAATTATCAGTTGAAATGTAGGAGATATACAGCCTAGCAAAGAAAACACCAGGCTCAGGGATTTATCCAGAATATTTAATCTGATTTAGTGTAACTTCGTTTTTAAAGGGTGTAAGGTTAAATTTAGTGCCAAAATTAGGGTTTTGTGAAAAATTTCAGGGAAGTGTTCTGAAAAAATGGGGGAGGGATTGATGATTGTGGATAAATCACTGACCCAGCCCAAAAATAAACACAAGCCTTCATCATGCTAGGCTTACACTGTTGGAAAGGCCACGCTCCGCCACTGCTGGCACTATTGCTTTGTCAGATTAGTAGAAAATGGATCGCCCGTTTTTGCACTGTAAGTTGTGTTTTACACAGTAATTATCCATATTTTGCTGTCTGTTATGCCATCGATATCCACAGGATTTGTTCCAGGGGTGGCACAAACAGGGCATTTTTTCCTGGCGGTGTAGCAAATGCAGCATGATTCTCCCCAAAATAGCGATGCAGCTAAAATAAATGGCTATTAGCCTGAATATATTCATATAGGCCAGTTAGTTATCTGGATATTAGAATTATTCAGATGCTAATGAAATAAATTACGCAGCTATTTATAATCTGTGATATAAAGATATTTATAATCTAGATTATCTGTATTTGCATGTAATGGACTGTCTTTTTGAGTCTCTTGCAAAAGTAAGCAATATTGTCATTTATTTTTGACGCCGTTGCCACATTAAAAAATTACCTCAAAATGCTGAGAAAAAATGTAGCTGTAGCGAAAATTTCGCTACAACTACAGGAATTTTGTAGCTTCGCTACTGCTACAACTACAATTTAAAAAATGTAGTGCCGCTACAGCTACCGCTACAAATTTTGTAGCTAGCTACAGTAGCGACGCTACAAGTAGCGCGCTACTTCCGACCACTGGACATGCTGTCCCAAAATGTAGGACACAAAACATTCTCAATAGATAATACATAGAACACGTTAGAAAGTAGTTGAATAATGACACTTTTCAGTTTCAAAAAAATGAATTGTTAATGAATTTTTAAATGCAAAATTTCAGAACTTGCAATCAAACTAATCAATGCACCTCTTACTACATGACTTAAGTGGTACTTCTCAGAGAAGACAATTTTTATCAAAATTTCAGGTTTAGTGGACAGTCATCAAACTCTCTGAAATTATAGGGATCAGTATACCAAACATTTTACAGACTTTATGAATAAATAATTTCTCTCATGAGTCTGTTGTGCTGATGGTAATGAAAGTACTCTCTCAACATTTGAATTATGACCTGTAATGGCAAACAAATATTCAGCAATTACCATAAGTTAAAATGGTTTCAGAAGTTTCATCTTGTGTAGTTTTAGTTCAATAACAGGGTGTCTACCAAAATAACACATCCAATTTTTTTACTTTTTCTGGACTTTTTTAGACCTTTTTTTAGTTTTTCTTAATGTTTATTTATTCGACTCCTACTTAGGTAAAATTGGAAATTAGTAGATATACTTTCTCGTATTAATGCATCCTGAACTGTGTTTGGCAGAAAAGTGAGGCTTTGGCATCTGGACTCACAGCCAGTATAATCTTATGTGGGGCTTGTGTCGGTTGTCCCTATATGTTTGCGACTGTCCCTTCATCCATCTTATCTTACCACCATCTCATCCTCATCTTCGCGATTAACCGAAGGGACAGAAAAAAGTGAAGTAAAATAAACTAAATCAACCACTCAGTCATTATGATAACAAAAATTCTTGACCACAAGAATAATTCGCTGCCTTTTAATTGACTTCATGTTGATTTCTTTACTTTTTCTTGACTTCCACAACTTTCTTGACTGGCAGACACCCTGAATAACTTGGCTCTATATACCCCTGCTTTACAATCAAATTATATTGAATATGAATAAGAATGGGCAACACCTTGTTCCATCAGTATAAACCCTAAGGCAAGAAATTCTGCTCAGGCATTGAACAGTGACGTTATCAGAAAGTGGTCCCAAAACTTTGTTCAGTAATTGCTTCCTTTTTCCCATTTGTTTAATAGCAGGACAAACTTTTTTATTTTCGGGCAATGACTGAATCAAAATAAATTTTAGTATTGAGTTTGGAAGCGCAGTTTTGTAACTTGCATGATTTTTTTCTGTTACGTATTTTCTTAATTAATATTATGTGATGCTCAAAATGAAGGACATTTATAATATTTTTCAAATTTCTCCCGGACGCCGGACATAAGGGTAAAATGAAATGTAGGACATGTCTGGGAAGATCCGGACGTCTGGTAACCCTACTTTTTTTGTTGGTATAGAAATGAAATGACTCTTTTTTTTCTTTTTTTTTTTGTGTGTGTACTATTTTTCTTAAATACCCCTGTGGTGCTTGAGTGTATTGATTAGTTGATTAACAATCTTGCTACCTAAGGTCCAGAATTAATTTCCGGTTCCTTCATCAATTTAATCTAATTATTATTCATCTTAATTACTGTGATAACCTAGGTAGAAAACTAACATAAAATAACAAAACACAAATACATATAAAAATAAAATATATTCATTAGAATATTTCACCTTCCAAATCACTAATGGTTTCGAATGATGGAAATATTTTGATGATCACTCTTGGATTAAGACACTTTTCCGAAAATCCAAAAATGGGGAAACGATGGTGACCTCCAACGGCATCCACTCCATCCCCAGTCTCTGGTGAATTTGCTTTGTACACAATCTCTTTGCTATTATGAATATTGTAGAAAAGCAAGTAACAGCTACTCTTCAGAATTAAATAATCCGTTCCAAGCATGGCCATCTTCTCTGTTGTGCCAAACTTGACCCATCTGCATGAAGAAAAAAAATCTAAAATATGTCATTTTTAAAGCAAACGTAATTTCACACACAAAATCAACAGCTCAAGAGAAAGTTTCCACAATAAACCAGTTTTTCAACTTCTAGCATGAGATCAATCCTATGTTCTTTTTTCAATACACTGAAAATAAAAATATGGTTGTGAAACTTTTCCCCTTAAAATGCATCTATTCATAATGGTAGCTTAGCTTCAAGAGGTCACTTGTCTCTATGTATTCTATTTTTTGTCGAGTCAAGGATATTTTGAGAGGGAATGGGGTGGGGAGGCAAGTTTGGTAATATATTGGTCAAATAGTTAAATAACTGTGTTATGATATATGCGTGCACATTAAGTACTTTGTGTACTCCATTTTTCGCGTCGAGGACGTTTGAGAAAGGGAGGGGTCAAGTTTGATAATACCTCCGTCAAGTAGTTAGGGCAATCAACTGTATGTAAGTATATGTGTGTGTACATGAAGTATTTTGTGAGATAAAGATACTTTTGAAAGGTTCCGTCAGTGTTGAACACTGCGTTTCAGAGAGAAGTAGCAGAAGCTAAAATACCGTCCACCCACTTCTCTAATTTTCTATATAGCCTACATAACAACTTTTATAAAATATTTGATACTATTCGTGGGAATAGGCCTCCTATACAGGGGCAGAAACGCGCCTGGTCCCAATATGTCTTAAAATGTGTACTTACGCCGTTGAAGTCTCGTAGTATTTTGTCGGTATATTCATTGCTGTTACTGTGACATTTACATATTAACACAAAGCCTGTAATATGTCATACTTCAGTCACGATCAAGATCATTAAAACTCATGATAACATAGTACTGATAAATGGTGCGACACCTGTTGAATGTTGAAAAATGGCGCGCGTTTGTAACCTAGGCAACTTCGATCAGGTAAAGGCGGAATTTCTACAGGTGTGTTCGTCCGGAAAACGCAATGAACACGCTTCGATTACGTCACGTTTGCCAGTGTGAGGGCAGTGGCATCCTCAAAGGGGCTCAAGAACAGATTATATATATGTTAATGGCTCGAAAATTGGTGCAATATTTTCAGGTGGACTCTGCTCAGTGGTCATGAGACTTCTAATAAATAGTTTCCCTTTCTTTATTACCTTCTATCTTTTTGCTTTCTCTCTTTTTCAATATCTTTGTTTCCTTCTTCCTCTGCTTTTGTAACACTTTCTGTCTATAGTGTGTAAGACAGTTTACTTTCCCTCGTATATAAGGTTTAGCAGAGTAGGGGTGGGGGGTAAAAGTGGTAAAAACTGGGGTAACTGCCCACCCTAATCACCGTCACTGTGTGTATGTGTAAATTTCAGGGACGTAGTAAGGCTGATGCGGTTTTTTTTCTCTCTCTCTTTCGGTCTAAGGCGCTGCTTTGGGCTCCGACTGCGGGACGGCTTGGGTTCGAGTCTGCCTGGGTTCAGTCTCTGTGTTTTCGGCCTGTGTATGGGACCGGTGGCAGCCCACCATCGTGAGGAAATTGGGGAGCTATTGGGATTAGTAGCGTAATCCGGTCTCGGAAATCTCTTACGGCTGGGGGTTCGGCGTACTGACCACACGTCAACCCATTACTGATTGAAGATCTCCTAGGTAGGATTGTGAGAGGGAGACTGGCAGTCGGGAGATAGGCCAAGGCCCTTACGGGCTGTAGAGCCACGGGATATTATTATTATTTATTTATAATAATATTCATGATATAATACAAGTTTTTAACATAGAGAAGTATTTTTGAAATATTACATAAGTCAGCAAAAAGGATGAAACCGATTGTGATCTAAGTAAAGAATTTGCAGGGTTTTTATAAACTTTCCTCTAAGCCACTGATAGTTTTGAGTACACGTGGAAGTTTCGGAGGAGTCTGTCCCCACCCCTCCACCCACCGTTCGCCTCTTAACGACGTCCCTGTTAAGTTTTGTTCTACTTATAAATGATTTTGAAAATGTATTGTATAAGGCTATTTAAGTGGGCCAGTCCTGACATGCTTTGTTTTGTTTTCAGAACAAATGTAGAAACTGATTCGAAATGGTGACTAATCGAAAATTTTATATAATTTCCATATCTGAACATATTATCTGGAGACGCCTTTTTTTTTAATGGTGTAATGACAATTGAACAGTGTTTCGTGGCGTGCTATTTTGTTTTTATTCCAGTTGTTTTAAAAAATTAAACTACTTTGCTGACTAATGGATGAGTAGCTAGTTGACCCACCTGATTGGTTGGTTGATTTGGTGTTTTAAGTCCACTTTATGCACAGTAAGGCTAATCGGGACTGGACCTACAGTTTAAAGTGGGATCCGAACCACTTGTACCTCCACCGGGTATCGAACCCGGGACCCCTTGATTACAAGGCGACGACGCAACCACTGCGCCATCGGGGAGGCCTTGACCCACCTGAGGATGAAGGTCCGACTACAAGTCTGTTATTTATGTATGTGTGTCCCTTCATTCTCATAGTCGCGATTAGCATAAACAGGCACAAAAGCGACGTAATATAAGAAATATATGGAAACATGTATAGTTATTTTTAATTATCATTATTCGTCATTTTTTCATTTTTTTTTTTTTTTTGTTTCAGAACATAATTTTTGAGATGGAAAAGTGACAATTGTTCGTAATACTGGCATCTTTGTGTAAAGAATTGTAATCCTGAAACTAAATGATTTTAAAATTGTGTTTTTTAAAGTATTTTTAAAATTGCAGCACTTAATAGTACATTTTGTTACTATTGTTATTGCAATGACAATTTCAATTGATTTTTATTTCACTTCATCCAAATCATGAAAAAAATACAACTTTTGAAGCCAACCCCCCAAAATGGACTATAATTAGAACCAGTGGCGTAGCAGCCACACCCCGCGATGCGGGGAGAGGGGTCGAGGTGTAGGGGCCCCGAATTGGTCTCTCTAAGCTCCTGAAATTTTATATAATTTCACAAATCCAACAAATAGTGTCGGTTATTTAAAAAATAATAATAATAATACGAAATAGACAAAAAGCATGTCAACAATGACAAAATTTGAACTCGAAATTCACTGATGTGAGCACTAAATTGGAACACACGATCTATTTTTTCTTGTCGATGAACTTAGAATACGTATCAACAGAGTTACTCTATTGTAGTACGAGTCAAAGGGCACCACAAAAAAACTTAGACTGTTTTATTTTCTTATGGGGGATGTGGTCGAGTGGGTTACCAGTAACATATCATAAATAATAAGCAGGGGCGTACTGACTCAATCAGAGGAGTCTTGGCAATTTAACCTGTGGGCCCTCAGAAATGCTTGCTGATCGCCTCAAATAGGAAAGAAATTCCTAATTTCCCACCTTTATAGATATACCGTTTGTCGGAATCCTTAGAGTATAAATTGTCTACAGTTATGAATCCAGTAGGAAGATTCAGTTGCTCAACCAGTCTGTTTTTTATTGCCGCACAATGAGTATCGGCGATTAGGGGGCAGTTGCCTCCCCCATTTTTTGCCACTTTTGCTTCCGCACTATGCTAAACCTTACCAAGGAAAATTAAACTGCCCTTGCCCCCCCCCCCCCAGTTTTGTAACCCAATCGCCGGCACTGCGACACAATAATCAATAAAACTTGGTAATTCATGAAATATTACCACTAATATTAGTTTTATGTGTGATATTTAAAATGTAACTTCCCATCGCACCAAAAAGGGGGCCAAGCCTTTTCATATTCAAATAAGAATTGAGACAAATTTACCACATAGTTTACATCTGTTACTTGTTTCAGATTAATTTAGATGTTTTTAGCTATAGTGTGACGAGGTATTTCAATTTTCTGCAGGGGCTCGAAATGTTTTAGTTGCAAGGGGGCACAGGAAACTTCGCTACGCCACTGATTAGAACTCTAAGAATTTGGCTTCGTGTAATAATTCATATCTTCCCATTATCATTCTAAGTTTGAAAATTTTTGTAGAAACTCAGCTAGTTTATATGTGTGAAAATTTTCCGTACTTCGTCATGGAGGGGAAAGCAAGGTATTTTTTTTCCAGCTGGGTCATTTTTCTCCCTAAAGTGTTGCCCCCTCAAAAAAACACATTAATTTCGTTTGAAGATATCACGTTCCTGATAATTAATTTAGAAAATTAACATAAATCACTGTGAATGAAATTAAATTGTATGTGTCATATGATATATAATTTTAATAATAATAATAATAATCCGTCGCGCAACAGCCCATGAAGGGCCTAGGCGTACCTACCGACTGCCGGTCTCCCTCCCACGCTTTCCTTTTGTCACCTCTAAGCTTGGAGATCTTGAACCAGTATTGGAATAGTCGGTGGGTCAGCCCGACGTATCCCCAGCCGTTATAGTAGGTCTCAGTGACCGGATTACGCTCACTCACTCGGAGCTCCCCAATTTCCTCACGATGGTGGGTTGCCATCGGCCCTATACGTAGGCCGAATAAATTCCGACCAGAGCCGGATTCGAACCTACGCCGTCCCGCAGCGAATATATAATTTTAGGTTGACGTTAATTTTCCGGGGAGTGTGCCCCCTTGCCCCCATTCAGGACGTCCATGTATTTCATATGTTTCTGGCAAAGTTTACAATTTTCTAAAGGGGGAGTAAACTTCATAATTATCTCATTTTCATTCATTCAGTAAGGTCCTAACCTAATATTGCTATGAATTAAAGTTTTAATGTCCTTGTAACTGACAATAACAATAATACGACTGCTACTACATAATAATTAGAGGCACATATTTTTGGTAAATAAAAAAGCAAAATTTCGGTACAAAAACGGAGTCAATTTCGGGTTCAAAAGCGGTAAATAAAATGAAATATCGGTGTTATAGCGGTGAAAAATTGAATGAAAAGTGGTATATAAAAAGACATTTTGGTTTTAAAATTGTGAATATAATCCTAAATTTGATTTAAAAACTACACTTATTCCACAGAATTAACATTTCACTTCTAATAGCACATTTATGTAGTTATAAGAGTATTAAGTTTATTTCTGTGTAAAGGAGTCCATTTTTGTTTCTCCAATATTAACAGCAGAATTAATCAATTTTCCGGGAATTGCATAACTCACAGGATACTTCAGACTTCAGAAAGTGTTGCGTCGGTATATAAATGGTAAATTTCGTGTTTAAGAGTTAATTTCGCTTTTTGCAGTTCATTTCGCATTATTTCGTGACAAAACATGGTCACAAAATGCATCTCACACCTTTCAAAAACATGAAAAATTAACACTACAATGTGTTTTTTCAAATTTCGTTTTTTCGTCAAAAACGAAATATGCATGCCCCTAATAATAATCCTTTGCGCAACAGCCCAGAAGGGCCTTGGCTTGTTACTACAACTGCTACTAATAAAAAAAAATTGTGATGTTTTTTCCGAGATAAAGAGTAAAAAAAATTGGATAAAGAAGGGAAATTGTGCATCCTGGTTGTAGCAACTCTGTATTGATCCATAGGCAGACGCTACCCCACTTCTGCTGTGGAGATACGGTGGTGTTGATTTTTTACATAGCGCGTTTGGTTGGATTTAATAGTATCAAAAATTATTATTTTTTATTATAAATGAATACATAGCGAGGAAAATTATTAAGTAATTCTTGGCCAGTATACACATGATATTTTTCCATGGAATGTAATCGATAAATTACAGGTTTCGGCAATGTCTTTAATTTATTCTGCTGCATATATGTAGAACAACTCAAATTTCTTTTAGTGTCGTTATATATGTGGTAACAATAATTTGCAATGAATTGTGTACAATAAAACGTTGTCCATATTTTTTTACTTTCTTAGGGAATAAAATCTTAAACTGTTGCAAAAGTGTAGTTCTCGAGGAAGCGTGCAAGTTTCTATGCCTGACTATATAAGCTCAAACTGCAGAACGATCCTTTGGGGAGGTCTGGTGCTTCTAGGTTCTGAACCCTTCTTGCAGTTGCCGATTGTCTTTACGTTTGCGATTTCTCCCTAAGAAGCGACGTTGACCTCTCTTTTTCACAATTTTGAAATTCATTTTCTCATATGAAGTAATCTTATAATGCTACAAGCCGGGAAACATAATAAATACATTACCTCCAAAATTTTATCACCACTCCTGCACCCATCAACGACCATCATATCTGGTGTTTTCCTGAGTCACTATGAAGCGAATTCTGTGATGGCACCTTTAACGAAGGACACAAATGCTTCCTGATATTTCCTTGTTCGTATCTTTCTATCAAGATGGCATACGACATACATCCATTAAAAATAAGCGATGAATAGTTGAAATCGATAAAATGTCTTCTTCTCCATATCCACTTCCATATCGTTTATTTTCCATTGTACATTTTATTTCGCTCTGCCGATACTGATCCTCTGTATATGGCTTGCATGCGACCTTCTCTGATTGATTGAACACGACTCGTGTCGTTTCGTGACCGACGCACAAAATCTGCTGCCATTCGAAACGGAAAAAGGAAGAAAGAAAGAAAGTTGAGTTCTCCACACGAAAGACGATAATCAAATCAGTATTTCCAATTGAAGAGGGCAAGGGAGCAGGGAATTTCATCATTCTGGTTTCTAGGGTAGGTATAAATTTCTAAATTTGTTCCCGATTTCTCTGGGAATATGTGTGCACAAATGAATATACTTGAAATATTTACACGGAAACAATTTGAGTTTACATTTATTTTAAATTATCAAATTTGCACAGAAGCGATCTCCCTCTCCTCTCTTTTGTACACGCTGCATCATAGACAGTTAAAATAAACTTTGAATTAAAATATGTTATGCGTATAAATAAAAATACAACAAATATTTTACAGTCTTGAGTATTATTAGAGAAAAAGAACATGTTCTGCCTCAGTTTATAACTAACCAATAAGGCTGTATGTCTTTCAGCTCACAATTGCCTCACAATAATTACAATTAGTAACAAAGTTGAGCATTAACACTGAATGCATTTTTTGTCAATTACCATGGAGAAGAATTTGATTCAGCGGTGTAATGAAATCGGAATGATGTTTTGGTCGTTTCGGTACTATTTGTTCCAGCGGAGTGACATTCCTGTGTTATTTATTATATTAAAAGTCTTCATAGTGTAAAGAGTAATTCGTTAACTTCAAGACAGTTTTAATGCTTCCAAAGCGTAACCCGGTCATAAAGATGCTTTCTCATGGCAACTGACATAATTTCTCTCATGCAAAATTACTTTTAGCATCAGAGGCGAGGAGACGTCCGGTCATCGGGAGATGCGGCCCTGACAAAGCCAAATTTAAAAAAAAATATTGCTTTTTAAGATATTTTAGAGAAGAGGTAAAAAAAAGTCAGAATATTAGCATATTTGCGCGAAATTAGTCACGTGACGCCATGAAACAGCTAGAAATACGCAAGAGTTTAGCGCATCGAAAGGAGAGCCCAGTTCTACCCCCCGTGCCCAACAGCTCGGCTTACCTTTCCTGTTGAGTGCAGTGGTACAGTGCCTTGCTGTAGCAGTGATGTCAGGCGACCGTTTTTCCCCCGCCTTTGAAGGTCTGGTCATAAGTACACCTCCGATTTTAGGTTTTTAACCCATCTTTCCTTTGCAGGTAAATACGAAATAACAAGTTATATCAGAGTTTCATTAAAAAACGAAACACCTGACGAAGTTTTATAATGCCTAAAATAACCTATTTTGCTTTTTAGAACCTGTTTTAGGTTTATGTGCCTAAATTAATCCTATTTTAAAGTTTTTATATTTTTCTTAGGTTTTACAGGATTTTTATATCTCACAGAGGTATTTACTAGGTTTGGTGGCGAAATAATTCAATGACTGGCGTGTTTAAAACATGTTGTCTGTCGATTTCCCTCCCTCCCAAGTATATGATGTTTAGCAAAGCTTTAAACGAAACAAAAAATGTCTGACGTCACTGTTACATGCAGACAGTGGCGGCAAAAGGGGACAGTTCTCCCCTACGACAGTTCTCCCCTACTTTTTACCCCTGCACTATAGACTCTTAATGCTAAGCCTTGCCTACTAAGATAAAGTAAACTGTCCTTGCCCCCTCCCCATTCTCAGTTTTGGCACCCAATTGTCTCTACTGCCTGCACAGTCCCAAGTGCAAACTTCTGATCTGTGTGGCCTTGCTCACTCTCGCATCAGTTTGGTCCTTTGTGGCATTCACGCCTTGCGAAGGAATGTTTCAGCATTCAAATGTGCACTACTGACTACGTTTCTGTTTGAAAGATAATTTTCAGCACATGAAATTATCCTTACAGACAAAAGATGGAGTTTGAGTGTAGATAACGTAAAAAGATTTATGGTGGTCACTAGGACCATGATAAAATTCAAGTATAATTCCTGGTTTTCAAGGACGAACTTTCCAAAAATTCAAGGATACAAGCAGATGTTTTCTCTATTCCAACCTTACGTATTACCAGTGGGGTAGCGCAGTGCCCTGGGGCCCCCTGCAACTTAAATATTGGGGGCCCTTTGGTGGGGAAAAAAATCAAAAATTTTACAACGTATATGTATCATCCATGACGTCAGAGGGTAACAGACGTACAACGCAGTTAGCTACCCCCCTTTGAAGTGTTTAACAATTAAAAGAAAATTGAACTACTTTGTCACACTACACTACAGCTAAAAATCGAAAATAATCTGTAACATTTAATAGGTGTGGACTGTGGACTATGTTGGAAATATGTGTGTTCTTATTTCAATATGAAAAGGCTTGGGACCCCTTTGAAAATATTTGGTGGGAAGACTTTAATTTTAAATACCACACACAAAAATAATATTAGTGGTAAAAGTTCATGAATTACCAAGTTTTCTTGTTTGTGTGGCAATAAAGAGCAGATTGTCCGAGCAACTTAATCTTCCTACTGGATTCATAACTGCAGACAATTTATACCCTAAAAGATTCCGCAACACGGTATATCTACAAAGGTGTGTGATGAGCAAGTAAATTTACTGCGAGCAAGTAAATTAATACGGCATTTCTGAGGGCCTACAGGTTAAGTTGCCAGGGCCCCTTTGATCGAGCCAGTACGCCCCTGCTTATCATCACAGACATTGTCTTATGAAATGTTCCTGGGAGCCTACTCGACCACCTTCCACATGAAAATAAATAAATAAAACAGTCGTGAAGTTATTTGTGGTGTCCACTGACTCGTAAATTACAGTAACTCTGTTGATACGTATTCTAAGTTCTCCGATCGGACGTTTCTATTTAGTGCTCACCTCAGTGAATTTCGAGTTCAAGTTTTGTCATTGTTGACCTACATTTTGTCTATTTCGTATTTTAAAAAAATAACCGACAGTGTTGAATTTCTGAAATTATATAAAATTTCAGGAGCGCAGAGAAAATATTGGGGGGCCCCTACACTTTGGGCCCCTCCGGGGGTTGCGGGGGCGGCCACTACGTCACTGCGTATTACCGACTCTCACCCTCATTTCCACACACAAAAATAATAATAATATAAAGGGTTTGTATGATTCAAATCTAACAAAAAATTATTTACCTAATCAACTTCAAGATCCCCCATTCGGATCTCCGGGTGGGGACTACTTTGGGAGGTCCCTGGACTAGGGATAAGATCTACGTTAGGAATAAGGATATTAAATTAGGCACCTGGAATGTTCTGAGCCTTTACCGGCCTGGGGCATTTCAGTGTACAGTTAATGAGATAGTGAAGTATAAATTAGATGTAGTAGCTGTCCAGGAAGTTAGGTGGCCAGGAGAAGGAAATTGTAAAATTAAAAATTATACTTTTTTCTATGGTGGTACTGAAAATCATAATTTTGGAACAGGCTTTTTCATAAATAATAGAATTATCTCGGCTCTTAAAACAGTAGAATTTATTAATGATAGGATATCATATGCAGTTTTACAGGGTAGGTGGTGTAAAATTATTTTAATAAACATACATGCACCAACGGAAGATAAAGATGATAATACTAAAGATGATTTTTATACAGAGTTAGAACAGATCTTTGATAAATTTTCTCAGTATGATATGAAAATTCTGTTAGGTGACTGTAATGGACAGATTGGCAAAGAAGATACATTTAAACCCACGATTGGTAAAGAAAGTCTTCATGAATTAAGTAATGATAATGGTATAAGATTGATTACTTTTGCAACCTCAAAGAATTTAATTGTGAAAAGTACCACTTTTAAACATAAAGATATCCATAAATATACCTGGTCTTCTCCAGATGGTAAAACTCATAATCAGATAGATCATATTCTCATTGATAAGAGAAGGCATACTAGTATAATTCACGTTCGTACACATAGAGGTGCTGACTGTGCCAGTGACCATTATTTAGTAATTGCTAAATTAAGAGAAAGACTCTCAGTGATAAATCATAAGCAACAAAATCTAAAAGTTCTAAAATTTGATACAGGAAAGTTTACTGATGAAAGAATTAAGAAAGATTACCAAATTAAACTGTCAAATAGATTTGAGGTTTTGCAGGATTTAAATGATGATGAAAATATAAATGAAACAGACGTAAATAAGAATTGGGAGCACATACGTAATGCAATAGAATCAGCAGCTAAAGAAACTATAGGATACCATAAACCGAGAAAAAGTAAGCCATGGTTTGATAATGAATGTCATAATCTAATAGAAATAAGAAATCAGACTAGATTTAGGTGGTTAAATAACTCGGATGATGCAAATCTAAGCAATTATAATACAATAAAGCGAGAAGTTAACCGCACGTTTAGAAGTAAAAAAAGAGATTACTTGAAAAGCAAAATTAACGAAATTGAAACAAACAGCAAAAATAGAAATATCAGAGATCTATATAAAGGTGTAAATGAGTTTAGAAAGGGGTGGCAACCTAAAGTAAACTTGATAAAAGATAAAGACGGTGATTTTCTAGCTGACCCAAGCGATATTCTAAATAGATGGAAGAACTACTTTAATGACCTTTTAAATGTCCATGTAGGAGATAAATCAGAAGTAAATGAAGTCCACACAACAGAACCTTTAGTTCCAGAACCTAACTTGACTGAAGTTAAAGATGCTATTAAAAGGCTAAAGAATAACAAAGTTTAGTTTAGTTTAGTTTAGTTTATTTGCGTCCAAGGACTACCGGTGTGTACAAATTACAGTACATGGTAATATAGGACATGTCAATACTTACATTACAATACAGGTACATTAATAGATTTTACAAATACAAAATATATAGCCAAAAATTGTAAAAAATTGGGTCTTACTCTGCTATTATATCAAAATCACAAAAAAATATAACATGACAAGATATACTAATTACCCACTTTCATTTGACATTTAATTTTACAAGAATAATATGTTATTATACTACATTATGTATATTTGTCTTATGTAAAAGTTGCTTCCATGTATTCAGCTATAGAATAAAAAACATGCTTCAGAAGCATTGATTTTATCTTGTGCTTGAATATCATCAATTTTGGTTCTTTCCTCACATCTTGTGGTAGTTTATTGTAGAGATCTATGGAAGAATTTAAGGGACCTTTCTTACATAAGTTAAGGCGGCAGTGTTTTATGTGAAGTTTGTCTTTATTTCTTGTGTTTAGGCCATGTATTTCCTCATTTGTGGCAAAGTTGGAAATATTTTGCTTAACATAAATTAAGCATTCATAAATATATATGCAGGGGAGAGTTAACACATTAAGTTTACGGAAAAGAGTTCTACATGAATAAGTTTTCTTTACTCGAGCTATGGTTCTTATAGCTCTTTTTTGAAGCATAAAAAGGACATTGGAGTGGCCCTTGTTACCCCAAACCATAATACCGTATCTTAGTAAAGCATCAAAGTTTGCCATATAAAGGCACTTTACAGTTTGGGTGCTTGAGATGTCTACCATTTCTCGAAGGGCATAGCACACACTACTTAATTTTGATTGTAGCGTGTTTATGTGTTCTGTATAGCTAAGGTGTTCATCCAGAATGATACCCAGAAATTTTGAATTTTTTTTAGGCTCTAGTTGTGTATTCCCAGATATTAGATTGAGGCTTATTTGGTTTCTGGTTTGGATTGTAGAAAATGTAATGTAATTTGTTTTTTTGCTGTTGAGGAGTAGATTATTATTTAAAAACCAGTCATCTAATTTGTTTAATACGTTATTAGCCTTAGATTGTAGAGCATCTTTGGAAGTGTCTGTTACTATAATATTTGTATCATCAGCATATAATATTGCATTTGCCTCAGGTATAACATTTGGTAAATCATTTATGTACATAAGAAACAAAAGAGGGCCAAGAATACTTCCCTGAGGCACCCCACATGTTACACTTTTCATGGTGGAGTGTTGATGTGTTACAAAGCACCTGGCATTGATTTAATACCAGCTGAGTTAATTAAATATGGTGGAAATTCATTAATATGTCAAATTCATAAATTAATTTGTTTAATATGGAATAAAGAAGAAATCCCTCAACAGTGGAAAGAATCCATAATTGTTCCTGTGTTTAAAAAAAAGGTGATAAAATGAACTGCAATAATTACCGTGGAATTTCTCTACTCTCAACAACATACAAAATATTGTCTAACATTCTTTTAACAAGACTAACCCCATATGCTAATGAAATTATAGGTGATTATCAATGTGGATTTAAACGTAACAGATCAACTACAGATCAAATTTTTCACATCAGACAGACACTTGAAAAAAAGTGGGAATATAATCAAAATGTCCATCAGCTATTCATTGATTTCAAAAAAGCATATGATTCGGTCAAAAGAGATAAATTATATAATATATTAGTAGAGTTTGGACTACCTAAGAAGCTTGTTAGTATGATAAAAATATGCACCAGTGAAACAGAAAGTAAAATTCGTGTGGGTATTAATATGTCTGACAAATTTACAATTCATGATGGGTTAAAACAAGGAGATGCATTATCTCCATTGCTGTTTAATTTTGCCTTAGAATATGCTGTTAGGAAGGTAAAAGAAACTAAAGAAGGACTAAAATTAAATGGTGTGACTCAGTTGTTAGCATATGCAGATGATGTAGACTTACTGGGGGATGATGTGATTACAATTAAGAATAATGCTAAAATATTTTTCAAAACTGCTAAAGAGATAGGTTTGGAAGTTAACAAAGAGAAAACTAAATATATGCTTACAGGCCGAAACCAAGTGTTAGGTAATAATCAAAATCTAATTATTGATAACAACTCGTTTCAACCAGTTTCCAAATTCAAATACTTAGGAGTAATATTAACAAATGAAAATTATATTAAAGAGGAAATAAAAGGTAGGCTTAATTCAGGAAATGCATGTTACTTCTCTCTTCATAAACTTTTGTCTTCTCATTTAATATCTAAGAAACTAAAAGTTAAAATATACAAAACAGTAATTTTGCCTGTAGTATTATATGGATGTGAAACTTGGTCCCTTACATTGAAAGAGGAACATAAATTGAGAGTATTTGAAAATAAAATCCTTAGGAAAATCTTTGGACCTAAAAGGGATGAGGAAACAGGTGAGTGGAGAAGGTTACATAATTTAGAACTACATAATTTTTATTCATGTGCAGATATTATTAGAATAATTAAATCAAGAAGACTTATGTGGGCAGGCCATGTGGCACGAATGGGAGAGGAAAGAGGAGTTTATAGGATTCTTGTTGGGAAACCTGATGGTAAGAGACCTGTAGGAAGGCCAAGACGAAGATGGAGGGACAACGTTGAGATGGACCTAAGGGAAATCGGTAGAGATGGAAATGAGTATATAGAACTTGCTCAAGATAGGGAAAGATGGAAGGCCTGTGTTGCTGCAGCCATAAACCTTCGGGTTTAAGAAGGCTAGGGAGTTAGTTAGTAGTTAGTTAATAATCTTCCATCTGTCAGATAGATTGTACTGCAAAAGACACTAACAAAGCAAACGTATTGAGAAAAGTTTGTTTTATTTTCCATGTAGCTTTCTTCTTCTTCCTCAAAAAAATAAAATAAAAGCTAAACTGAGAGAAACATCAGGGTAGCCACTTGGAATTCCTTGAACGGCATTTATAAACATGTATAAATCTAATGGGATTTCGATTAATAAAAGTTGCACTTTTTCATGTCTACAGAGAAAAAATTGGAATAGAGAAAACATCCGCTTGTACATTTTTCCATGTTTTGCAAAAATTCATGAATAATGTCCAGATACAATAATTCCGCATAATTTCCGGAGCCAATAACCCACGTGTATTTCCCGGAATTCAAGGAATTCCAAGTGAGTAGCCACCCTGATATTGTGCAGCAAATTATACATAAGTAATTCATTTTTCATATCAGTGAGTAAGTTTTTATAACAGCACAACTGCAGTATTTTAATAATTTGTAGATAATTTTGAAAATGATATAAGGAAATGAAAATTTGTTTAGAAAATTAATGTTAGGTTATTACGGTTTCTGTGTAATTTTGTTTTTAGCGATTATATCTAATCAGTATTTTTCAGGAATTTTGTACCAAATTAAGTCTTTTTGCAACCTATTTCAGGATTTTTCGAGCCTAATTTAAGGTTTTTAGAACCTATTTTACGATTTTTAGAACACATTTCAGGAATTTTAGGAACGTAAAAGCACACTTTTTAGAACCTAAAAATCCGAGGTCTATTCAAAAAATACCTATTTTCAGTCCCCTTGTTTACAATCATGGCAGGGCGTCTCTGACGTCATCAAGATGAAACTTCTCAGAATGTCCAGTACTGTTGTTCTTTAGAGAGAAACACATATTGAAGAGCATCGCAACACTACTTACGCAGAATACATGAAAGCAATGGTGCATAAAAAAAATATAAGTCAGCAAAAACACAAATTTCCCCACGGTTAGTGTTGGAAAGAACTGGAAAAAAGAGAGCAGTTCTGGATCCATTGTATTTCCTTCATAGTATTTATATTTTTAATTTTTTTGGATCCTGCGGTTCAAATATTGATTTCGGAAAATAATGTTCTTGCTTTACAAAACACGAAGTACTTCCTGTTGTTTTGTGTTTACTATGCTTACAAATTAAAGACTGATCAAGATTGTTGTTCTCGAGGTGACAGACATACTTACTCAGACAGAACTTTCTTCCTAGCACATCTTACCTTCACACTAGGGATGGCCAAAATTATCAGGATTCCGCAAAAATTTTAAAATCTCGATTCGCAAATTTTACTACCGAATTTCGGAAAGAGGTTTAACGATTTTTCTACTTTTTCGGGTAGAATTTATTAAGAAAGTTTCGTCTTCCTTATTTTACGATCATATACTCCGTAAAAAAATGGATTTGTTTGGTCATCTCTACTTCACGTCATGTACGAACATTGTTATCATCATTACCAATGTAGGACCCCCCCCCCCCTGCCCGGTTGAAAGATTGACCCTGACTTTTGGCAAGTCTTGCGATGACTACGCAAAAATGTCACGCTGCGTCGCTGGCACAGCATATAAGTTAGCCTGCACGGAGAGAACGAATGTTCTCAATATATGCTGCATGGTAAAGTGTTGTAGATTACCTAATAGAACAGAAATTAATAAGGTATAATTTAACAATACAGGGAATTTCTCCAATTTGTTTGAAATTTCGGATACTAACTAATTTGGGTCTCCTAATCACGAATCTGCACTTAAAATTTGGCGCTCACGTATAGAAATTCCTGAATTCTGGCTAGCCCCACGGACCATTGGCGCTAGCCCCACGGACCATTGGCGCTAGCCCCACGAACCATTGGCACGTGGTTAGGTTAGGCTAGGTTAGGTTAGAAAACATAGTTAAATTGCGATAAATAATGAGCAATTGTGCATTGTCGGTTGCGATGACTGACCCTCTTATTTTGCAAGTTTGACACGTGAGCGCCAAATTTTAACTTCAGATTCGTGATTAGGAGCCCTAATTTAGTAAGTATGCCGAATTTCAAACAAGATGGAGAAATTCCCGGTATTGTAAAATCGCTCCATTAATAATGCCAAATAACATAACATAACCCACAGCGCTACAGCACCTTGGAGGGCCTTGGCTTACCTACCGACTGCTGGTCTCCCTCCCACACTGTTCCTCCGTCACCTGTTATAGAGTGGAGGTCTTAGACCAGTATTGCGGTGACGGGTGATCAGCCCGTTCCAACTTTTTATGGATATGGAGGGACAATTTTGTTCCAGTCAGAGTTTTGATGTAGAGGACCGCACTCAGTAAAAGTGGCAGAAATGCGACGCTAAATAACAAAAATTAAAAAATCGTTCGCTGCGGGACGGCGTAGGTTCGAATCTGGCTCTGGTCGGAATTTATTCGGCCTACGTATAGGGCCGGTGGCAGTGGCAATCCACCATCGGGAGGAAATTGGGGAGCTCCGAGTGAGTGAGCGTAATCCAGTCACGGAGACCTACTATAACGGCTGGGGATATGTCGGGCTGACCCCCCCGACTATTCCAATGGTTGAAGATCTCCACGCTTAGAGGTGACGAAGGAAACCGTGGGAGGGAGACCGGCAGTCGGTAGGTATGCCTAGTCCCTTCATGGGCTGTTGCGCGACGGATTAAAAACAAATTAATTGAGCCATTTTATTGTTTTAATTAACGTATTAATATTTTACCTATTAATTATGAATAATAATAATTATTATTATAATGAATACCCTGTCGCTTCTGACCCGTGCGTGCATAACAATTGTCCCAAGCAACATAGGGAGCCAAAATTTAAACTCGCCCAGCAAATTAAGATAGAACGTTTAGTTGATAAAGCTTTTTTAAAAAAGCGTCTGTTAAATATCCTTGCTTTTCATTTTCACGAAAACTGTGGACAAAGAATTGTCATGAATTGTGCCAAACACTTGCAGGCAACGCTCCTAGATGGCTCTTTAGGGCGGCGAGGACAGTTGAATGCACCGACAAGTAGCGCCTCTCGTAGTGAAATATACAACTACTGGGAGTGTCAGCTGATGTGTGTGATTCATGTGACTATGACAGATGAAGAAATTGATTGAGAACATGAGTGAGAATGTAGAACTAAAGCACATTAAATATCAACTAAGTACACAAAATCAACATTCTGATTTCAAATGCAAAGTAAACATTCTTAAACATTCTTAAGTGACAACATGCAGAATGCGATGCAGATAGGATATTATGTCAGCTTTAGTGTTCCGTAAATTAATAAAGGTTTGTACTGCATATGAAATATTTCAATAAACATTTGACATTATACCTTCAGAATGTATATCAAATTAATGAACTAATATCATCATATAGGTTTAATAATATGAGATCAACACATTGTAGTTTGATTAAATCTCAAACATGAAACAATGTTAACCTCTCACGTCAGTGTTCGATGTGAAATACTTGGTATAAATACGTTGTTAGGAGACGTAAACACTGGGGAGGTCCGAAGCTTGTAAGTCCGCTCTCGCATTCGCTAAACTAGACAGAACGCCTTGATACGCAAACCAATGCTTAGAAGCGACGTTGACCTCTCTTTTTCTGTTCTTTTAAAAATATTTTCAATTTGAGTTACATGTAAATATTCTTTTAAAAAAGTTTTGTAATTCCAAGGTCTAATGGGATAGGACATTGAAGGAAAATGGTTGAATCTTTTCGATCTTAAAAGTCAGGAAAAGTAGTACTGCAAGTCAGTGATTTACCCATACCCCCCCCCCCCTTAAACGGTTCACTAAATTCTATTTCCTGGTAATTTGGGCACCTAATATGCCTTTACACTGCCAATGGAAAATTTTGGACAAACCTCTACTGGTAGTCAACCCAATAACCACAATTTCCACATGAAAATCGTTTTTCAGGCTTTGATGTTGATAGGAGAAGTTACCGTCGATATTATTATTGTTGTTATTCAGAATCAGAACACGATGCTAGTTAGTCCAACTGCTGCCACAATCAAATATTTAGAATATCAATATTACCTATTCGTGCGTGCCCCATCAATTTCCAGAGTTTAGAACATTTAATAATAATAATAATAATCCGTCGCGCAACAGCCCATGAAGGGCCTAGGCATACCTACCGACTGCCGGTCTCCCTCCCACGGTTTCCTTCGTCTCCTCTAAGCGTGGAGATCTTCAACCAGTATTGGAATAGTCGGGGGGTCAGCCCGACGTATCCCCAGCCGTTATAGTAGGTCTCCGTGACCGGATTACATTTACTAATGTAAATAATGAAGAAATAGAATGGTTAGTTCTTTTTCGTGTTTTATACAGGATTGATTGATTGATGATTTGCTGTTTTAAGTCCATTTTATACACAGAAAGGCTAATCGGGACTGGACCTACAGTTTAAAGTGGGATCCGAACCACTATGTGCTTCCACTCGGTATCGAAACCGGGTGTTTTATACATGAACAGACACATAATACAATGGGATCCATGAGTGCAAATTGTCCATGACTATTTTCATTAATTTGTCTTTTACATCCTGTGATTTTAGCGATGGAGTTTTATGTATGCTGGTGCAGAAGTTGTCACCAGCTTGTTTTGAGTTTTATTTTAATTCTTGAAACTCTTATTAGTTCAAATAAAGTGCACGAACATGGTGATGGACAATTTGCACGGTAATACTCATGGATCTCACTGTACATGAGATGTAACGAAATAATGATCATTAATCCAACTATAATAATATAGCTACGCATTTTATGGATTAGTCTCATTTATTATATCCCTAAATACGACAGTCAAATGATCAAAACATGTAAAAACAATCAGGTTTAATAATCTCGTTTTCCTTGTCGTTTGAAGTGGAACGGATATCAGGCGAATTTCGGTCTCCTGTGGCGCCTCTGATAGCATAGTGGAAACATTGTCGCCTTGTGTTGAAAGGTTCACGCAGGCTCACGGGTCCGATAGCGGGTGAGAAGGGGCGAGGGGCATATTTCAATATTTCGGATCTTCAGTTCCGATTAACCTTTGGGAGTGAAAATGTGATTCTCAAATGTGCTGGCTTGGTGACGTGGTTATTAGAATCAGGAGAGCGCAGGAAAGTTTTTGATTTGAGGGGGCAAAAAGTCCACTTAAAAATTTCATAAGAAACCCGATTGGGCCTCAACTCCTTCTTTATCCGTTTTTTTAAAAACAATTTGCAACTAGCAAAAGACATGCACGTTTTGAAAATTGCTATTTTTCAAAATACTGGTATAATCTCGGAACAAACTAAAGCTAGAGAGAGCAAGTTCTCGTTTCATTCTTTTTTCCTTTGGCTTTTAAATTAGGCCGGGGCGTGTAGCTTCACGCGTTTTGAAAATTAATATTTCTTGAAACAGAAATCCGTAAGGTATAGCCTATTGAAAATATGCCAAAATGTATATATATATATTTTAATTGTGTAATTCCCTATTGACTTGCTGCCATTGGAAACATGTGGGCGAAAAAAGCTTCCAAATCACTATCACTAAAATCTACTTTTACTATTCAATTAAAATGAACTGCCATGACCACACAACTTCTGCGTGAAGTTCATGTTCCAACTTACATACGATCAGGGGCGCCGACTTGTCAAAATTATTGGGGGGGCTCTGATCACTGAAATAAATTAATGAATGACTCACTCCCTCCCTTTTTACATGTGTAAGGAGAGCCTATCGGCATCCAAATCTTGGCGAAAGAATTCTCGCGTTTGCTGGAAGTTTGTTGTGCAACTGTTCGCAGCTGAGATGCATTCTTTCTCTACGGCTGTTACTTTTTGTAGTCCTGTAGATTCATGTCCTTGTTTAACACATGATTTTGCTGTGTCACAGACGTCAGTGTATATTGATTTATAATGCTATTTTGGAGTATAGAACTTGTGAGTTTTGGCATCATCAGGATTTTCAAGTCTCTTAGGGACGTGACGTTGCCGGGACAATTCTGGCTCATCAACGAGGCTGGGTTTGCCGTCTGTGCATTTCTGCCAGAACTGTTCAAAATCCATTCGCTTTTCTTGAAAGATGTCAGTCAGGTATTTTAGTTTTGATTCCACTTCTGTAGCACCAATGCGTGGAAACTGAATCTTACAGTTTACCTGTTCTATTGGACCCATCACATTGCAGTAGAGGGAGAGAAAGAAAAATGTCTTGAAGTGAAGCATTGTCTCCAGGTATCCAGCGCATTTTGATGCTGCGTCAGTAGAATCTTCTTCAGAAAATTTCTCAAAAAGATTTAGAAGGTTTTCATAGTTCCTTAAGATCTGTTGCACACTGGAGGCTCTCAACGTCCACCGACGAGGGCAAAGTGGTCGCAGTCCAGTATGGCCAGCCTTCTCATTCACATCAATAATATTCCTAAATATTTGCATTCCTTTAAAGGATTCCCAAACAATCTTTAATAAGTCGTTGGCTAAATTAATTATGTCTCCGATTAATATATGTATAATAGTAAATAATAATTATATACTTAGTACATAGTAATAAGTCGTGTGTTTTGCTGTCTCCGGTCATAGCCCCCCCAAAGTTGATGGTTTAGCGATCTCAGCCCCCCAAAGTTGATGGTCTAGAACATTTCAAATGTGTATTTAAATTTAAGTTCATGTGGTACAATTCAGAGTAAACTTTACAAGAGAAGCAAAATAATACATTAGATCCTCTTAAGCAAAATTATTGGGGGAGCTCTGCCTCCACATCGTTAACATTGGGGGGGGGCTCGAGCCCCCCCCCCCCCCAAGCCCCATGGAGTCGGCGCCTATGCATACGATACCAAACCAGCAGACACTTGACCTTGACGTGAGAGAGAGAAAGAGAAAGAGAGTAAAGCAAACCAGACAAATTATGGTAACTTTATACGCTACTAGTATTACAGAATTAAATGTAGAACATGAGATACCCCAGTTTGCACTGTATTTCGAGTGTATGGTGCCCACTCGGTGCATATTAACGAAATCGTGTTCCTCTGCACGTTCATACATGAAAACAAGCAAACAATGATATAGTAAATGAAATCAATATTTGTTACATCAATTTAATACAAAACAAAGAACGTGTTGAATCAGTATCAACAGTTTAATAGTTTACAAGCCAAGTAATTTTGTATCTTGATTTTATTGCACGCTCTCACAGGAACTTCCTTGCAACTCGTTCCTTTACTATATATACAACCGTGGCAAGCCCAACTAAACGGGGAGGTCCGAAATTTCTAGGGTGACCACATTTACTACAAACAGAAACTTAGACAAATCTAAACACCAACCCCAGAAGTGGCCTTGACCTCCCTTTTTGCATTACTACCAATAATTTTATTGTCTAATCATGTGGAATGGAATGCTTGGAGAACATCTACCAATTTCGCCACGTAACTGTGGCAAAATGTAGAACTACGTTCGCTCTGATAGTTTTTCTGTACTTTCCGTGTTCCTATGAGGTGGAGCATAAGGGAAATAAACCAATTTCCATTCATCACTTTATAATTTTGTAGGAACGAAACAAATAGATATTGCACGTATTTCATTATTGATTTACCTACACAGTATTTGAAAAAAATCACAGAAAATGCTACTTGGAGTATCTTTTTACATGATAGCCATCCATGTATTTCTCTCGCGGTAGGATAATAATGAAGAGGTCCTGGGTTCGATCCCAGACGTCGCAGGAGAGGGCATCTTCCCCCTTTTTGTGCCTTCAATGCTAGAGAGAGTGACTAATAGAGCATTCACTGTAATAGTGACGAAAACTTCGCCCTTCTTTGAGAGAGGTTTTACAAAGATAAATTTTTTGAAGTGGGTTTATTTTGGGGAACTGGCACTATCATATTAGAACATAACAAAGATTATATGAGACGATTTAAATTGAATCTATAATGTGAGATCCGGAGGGGCGATCGGCCCTCCCAAATCAAATACCCACATTAGGTTTATGCATACATTTTATTTGTATATCGGTATTGTATACGTAAGTTATCCCTTATTTCATTAATGTAAACATTACGAGATTGGTTATTACGGATATTTTGTAAATGGTTTAATACCGAATGTCAATTATCATAATAATTATTATTGTTTGTTACTAATTCTGTATTGAGGTCTTCTGCTAATAATCTACATTTCAAATCAAAATTAAATAAATACATAAACGATCCTAATGCTTTATGTACATTTTTACATTTTCCTGGCTCAGGGAGATATGAATCTAGAGAAAAGGTCCTTGTTTCTTCATTTCCCCATTTCTTCGTGTCTTTATATCGTCAGGTTTATCAGCCGACCACCGTCGCGGAGTTGTTAGCACATCGAACTACAACGTCAGGGGGCCCGGGTTCTAATCCCGGCCTGGGCATGGATGTTTGTAAGTGTCCATTCATCAATTTCATCATATCATCACAATGATATCATCCCCATCTTCGCAAATTAGCCAACAGTGGCACAAAAAGCGAAGTAAAGTAAAGAAAATCAATTAATCGTTAGGTTTATCACGACAATGGGAAGATATAATAATGATGGAACAAAATAATGAACATCCTTCACTTATGCGGGATTCGGACTCAGTATACCTATTTTCACCGTGCACGTTAATCCATCTAGACATTGTTTACATAAAAACTATGTAAATATTGGTTAGAATGAACTTTCGAGGGGAAATCGCTCTTCCCAGTGTAATTTCTGTATCCGCCACTGGTGAGATCGGAACCCTTAAAAATTCCTGTCTGGAATCGATTCCGGGACCTCGATATGACACACTGAAACAGGTGCCTTGGTTCCAGGAAAAAGTCAGACAAGTAAGTAGAAACGAGAGAGTGAGAAGGGTGTGTATGGTATCTGAAACAGAGGGAGAGAGAGAAAAGAGAGAAACAGAAATCGAATAAGAAAGGGACTTCAAAGCGAGTGAGTTAGGGGTGATAAAATCTATTACAAGCGAACAACTCGAACACAATTCTTACTCCAGAAAATATTTGAAAACATGAATCCACTTGAATTTCATAACATTTTAATGTTCTCATTTCGTAACTTAAATTGAACGTGATATTATTAATATTCCTTCCTTTGTTTGCAAAAAATGCGACATTTATCAGTCTTCGATAATTAATAAGGACAGATAAATGTCATGGTTGCAAAGACAGTGAATGAGTATTAAGAATAGCACGTCAATTTAATTATTTCAGAATTCCGAAACAGTGAAGTGTATTCCCGTCTTGTTCTGGAAACCCCGAAATGTATAATAATGTAAGTAATTTATTTTCAGTATCCTTCCTCCGCCGGACACTTTTGATTGTGTGGAATTTTAGAGAATAGATTAGAGACCTTCACAAATATTCACAAAACGATACTTCTAGAATGGCCTTCTTCCCACTGGGGCTTTACAACTATAGTAAAACCATAAGTGAGAAATTCTTTGCATACAACTGGGGAATCAAGGGCCTCAATGTGACGTCATCTAATCGTGTTCGTCGAATTTCCAAGACGGACCCACCTGCGTACACTTCGCCTTTTTTCCAAGTTTATTTATTATTTTATTTACATTTTACTTGGGATTACCGCTAAGCAGTTTTTCCCATATCTATATACATATGTACTGTACATAAACTTACATTTTTTAGTACATTATTATTAAAGGATACTATGAACAATTTTTTTTTTCTATTAAATAGTTAAGCCACATTTTCTAAAAAAAAGATAACAATATATATCCAACTGTAAGGTTAGGTTCACAAATCAAAGATTCCAAACACTGAGGAAAAGGAATTTCACAGTTTATAAGAGTTTTATAGAATGTCTCTCTTTCTTGTGTGTATCTATTACACTCAAATAGGATATGGTGTATATCTTCCTTGTTGCCACATGTACAGTTTGGGTTTTGTACAATCCGGATCTTTTGTAAATGACTTTTAGTAGTTGTATGTCCTGACCTAATACGATTTAGTAATACTATCACATTCCGTGAACCTTGAACTTTTGTAAACCAAGGTCTCATTCTATTGAAATTAGCTATCCTCTGATAAAAGCTGCTTGCATTTTGAAATTCACCTTTGCACCATTCCGTCCAGTTTTCCTTCAACTTTTTCTTCACCCTCGGTAGAAGGTCTGTGTACCAGGTTTTCAGCTCCAGTACAGGTTGAATTACCCTAGCTTGTTTTGCATACAAATCTGCCATATCATTTCCTAAATTTTGACAATGTGCTTTAACCCAGGTTAAATGAATTATCTTTCCCCTGCTCCTTAAATTTTGTAAAGTTTTTACACAGTTTATAATGTATGGGGAGCATTTAAATAATAAATCATAATTGGACTGAATTGAATATAATACACTTTTGGAATCCGTTAATATTAATATATTTTTTCTTGCAATTTATATGTATATATTAGTGCTTGGTAAATTGCATAAGCTTCAGCTGTAAAAATGGAAAAATCTTCCGGTAAATGTACCATAATTGATTCCTTCTTCTGTACATCATAAACATCATAAACAGCACATCCTACATTTTGACTACTTTTTGAACCGTCTGTATATATAAAGTAATAATCTTTCCATCTTTCCATGTAATCATATTTTGTATATTGTTCAGGAAAATAAATATCTCTATATTCACAAACAGGAAAATCTAGAGTATATATGGGCTTACTCCTTACTTTCAATAATTTTTGATGATCCTCATAGTACTCATTATATAATTGCACCCATCCTATATCTTCGCAGTTATTAATTTTGCCTGTATCATATAATTCAACCAAGTCGAATAGAATGTCGTTAAACGGATGATTAACTTCTGACATTGTTTTCAACAGATATTTAATAGACATTTCTCTTTTCCTATAACTTAAGTTCCATTCGCATGCTTCCATGTATACAGCAACATTGGGAGTACTCTTCATCAGTCCTAGACACTTTCGTAGAACTTTCCTCTGCATTACTTCCAAAGGTCGAAATACACGTTCCGAAATTGTATTAAAGACTATAATCCCGTATTCTATTGTTGGTTTGTAATAGTTTTTGTAAAAATTCATCATGGTACTAGGATGACTTCCCCATTTTGTTGTAGCCATAGAACGAAATACATTGTAAATTACTTCTGCCTTTTTCACTAACATTTTTACATGAGCTTTCCATGTTAATTTACTATCAAATATAACGCCTAAATATTTCACTGAATTTTCTATGGGAATGTGTAACTTTTTTGTATATTGATTCACATTTTTCGGAGCTCCTTTTTTACTAAATATAATCAACTTTGATTTTTCTGACGATATATTCATAGACCTATTCTCAAGAAATTTCTTTATCTCTATTATTTTCGCTTCCATGTTGGTGACTCCTTTATCTACTTGCTTGACACTCTCATATATACATAAATCATCTGCATATTGTATAAATCCAAATGGCTCAGGACATATTCTTTCAACATCCATTAAATATATATTAAAAAGTAAAGGACTTAAAGGACTTCCCTGTGGAAGTCCTCTTGTTATCCATCTAGGACCCTCAACTTTATTGTGAAAGTAAAAATATAAACAACGATTTTTTAATAGATTCCAAATTATTTTTAGATGCATATAAGGTATTTTCAGATTTTGTAGAATGTTTAATAATTTATTTATATTTACATTA